>NC_088836.1:24114966-25316395 GCF_904066995.2 Poecilia reticulata | reverse complement strand
TGGGAAAAAAAAGAGCAAAAGAGTGGAAATGAAACATGGAAGACTTCAACCCTGAGAATCCTGTTCTCGGCTAAGCAAAACATAAAAAGTATTTGTGCATTTGGCTTTGAAATTACAAAGGTACGCATGTTAATGTTAAACGCAGCACTTTGTTTTAAGAAATTCCCGGTGCTTAAGAATTAAAGTAAAAACTATTCTCCAACACTAATTTGTAAATACAATGAAGCCAAACACTTACTTGTTGGATGGCTGATTTCTCATTGTGAAAAAGTATATCCCACAGATGTGCTTTTGAAGGAACCATTCGGAAAATTATTAAATTCAATCTTATCTCTAAAACTGCAACACTATTGAATGTCATGAGTAAAATTTAAAAAAGAGTTAAAATTAGCACAATTAGGCATAAGACTCACTGTAGTTCACCTGGAGAAGTACCACAAAATCATATAATTATGGTATTTCACAAAAAAGTAAAACATAAATCTGTATCTGTATCTAAAAGCAACAATTATTCCTTCTGCTGCAAAAATATTGCAGAGATTATTAATAATTTGATATGTAGACTTATGCAAATATATAGAATGAAACCCAGCTAAATTTATTATTAGTTTTCAAGTGCTTCCATTACCCATTTTGACCATTATGGTCTGTAGTGACACAAGTATAATGAAGTGACATTAGCTGGTTATTTAGTCGGATATTTAATTGACATTCAGTTTGAAAGTAAAATGTTTTTAAGAGTGGTGGGAGATTCTCATTTAGCTTCCACACAATGACGGCAGTGACTGCTACTCTATGTTCCTTACAGCTGAAGAAAAAAACTCAGCCACTGTGGCACTTTCTGTGGGATTGTATTCAAATCCCAGGAATGGTCTGAACTAAAATGTTTGCACTTTTGAAACTGTGGCAGCTTAAAATCTTGACAAAACGTTGATAAACACCAGTAACCAATCTCGTGCCCATACATAATGAAATCCAAGAATCTGTAAAGATAACATGCAAAAATAATCTGTTTGTGACTAATCTTTAAGCTCTACCTTTATACATTTATGCATTTTTGAGTTTTTTCCACATGCAAGAGAGCCCGGGGAAACTGGGGAGAATTTAAATTAAGAGTCAAGCTTCTTATAAGGCTAGTTTACTATTAGAAACTTGTTTACATGCATAACTTGTCCTGGGTTGACCCTAGTTAAAAATTTATGGAGGAAGTTTCTCTATCTTTCAGTCATAACTGGAAATAAAATCCCTCCAGAGCAAATACGTGGCTGCTTTTTCAGGCTGTCTCGGAGCACAAACTCAGCCCGCCTTTTAAGCTGTCTGTTCACGCTATCCTCATCATCTCTATGTCAGTTTCTGACTTCCAGGGGAAAACCGAGGCTCAAGGTCAAAGTGTCACAAAATTTCAGGCAAACTTTCCCCTGATAGTAAGAGGAAAGTCAAAGAAATATACGCAATCTAAATCCTTTGTTCGGAAGCAGCAGAGGAAAATGTTAACACTGCAACTCAGCTCATTATTTTACAACACTTTTAAGCTGAAAACTTTATGTGCTTAAACATTACTTGCATGTTGATAAAGCGCCATGCAGACAGTGTTAGAATCTATCATCTATTACATTAAGCACTGCGTTTAGCAGTTAATGGGTGTCAGTGTGGAGTACAGGAGCATTGTGTGGAGTGAGTTGTGTGTGAGTAGGCAGCCATCAGGGAACTGAGCCATGGCCATGTGCTCAGCAGAGTATATCAGGACCGACAGTGACATCAAGGAGTGGCGACAAAGCCTTATGACGAGCACGAAGCGTGCTTCTGTGTAGGTGTTGGGGTCAGCCTCCAGTTACAGGGTTAATGACTAGCAGTATGGGGGAGGCCATCTAATTCTCCTGTTGGCCATTCGCAGCACGGCATTTCCCTGTCAGCACAGCTGTGTCTGAGATTGGGGTGTTCAGTGCCACAAATAACGGGTATGAACACAGGATAAAGATTTATCATGCATATTAAATCATAAGACTGGCCTTAGAGTATATTGTATAAAAGGATGAACAGAACGTGGCATGAAAACAAAAGAAGGGGAAGGAAACCATAAAGAGAGAAGAGCTGGGGCCTGAGCCAGCTCTCCCCCAGCTGGGATATAAAGATGACTGATATCTGCTCCTCTTCCAATCCAATCTCTTTATGCTAAAATGAGCCAAAGATAGGAGCTAAGAAAAGGCAGAGGAAGGAAACAGAAACTACTTCTTCCCTTCCTAAAGTTTGTCTCAGCTGAGTTGCAGACTTCACACTCTCTTCCTCACCCTCTTCTTGTCGCCCGCCATTTCCCCGACTAACACACTTAATGTTTGTGGTGGCAGACAGGCAGACAAACACCAACATCAGGTCCCTGGGCAGATGTGCTTCCCAGTGTTCTGCACAGAAAAAACGGATTGTTCAAATGCTGAATAATTACCATGATAATCATCTCTATCCCACAAGGGTCTGAAAATGCATACCTGACATCTGACATTTGGCACCCATGGCTCCTTTCTCCCTTTCCCAATCTGCATAATCATATTCATACCTAATTTCCATGCATATGTTTGAAAAAAAGAAATAACATTGTGAATGTTCCGCATTGAGACATAGGCTTCATAGAACGAAACATAATGCATCAACGATAGAGTTGACGATGTTAGAAGCTCAATAAGTATAAGCGTACAAATAACTTCAGTCATTTTTAAAATTATTTTCATATTATTTGTTATATTCAGACATTTATCTATTTTTTTTGTTTTCAATTATGTCAGAGATATTTAAAAATGACAATAAGAGCTAAATATGTAGTTCAATATTTAGTTTTAGATATATTATCTAATCCACAGCAGTGTTATTGCCATGTCTGACTCTAGATTAGTAAGTGAAAGGACAGATCTGGGCTTTTCTGACCTTTCACCCACTTTCACTTCTCTGTCAGCATCTCGTAACTCAACCTATTTTCCTACATCAGCAGTGTCACAGAATTGCAAAAATTCAAGTATTGTAATAATTGTGTTCAGTTGGAAAGATGTGTTGTTTTTATGCATGTTTAACAATCTATAATTATAATAAATCGATTTAAGATAGAAAATTGTTGGCTGAATAATTGGCTGAATAGGGCAACATTGGCGTACATGTTTGAATATTTCTTTCTGATTGGCTAATGAGACTCATGATGGCTCCTTCTCCTGCCCTTCCAACATCCCACAGAAACACACCACATAAATAGCCCAGCTGAATGAGAGCAAACACTTGATTACCGCTGAAAATAATAAATATAATCCTTGGGAACATGTAAGGGAACATGGCCTTTTCTTGTAAAGAGGGCCTTCATACAAGAACATGAAGGACACTTTTTTTGTAAAATGCTACATTTAAAAAAATAATCACCTTATTATATCTTAAGCTTTTCTGTTGCAGTTGTATTAAATACTGAAAAAACAAAATACATTTGTTTTCCCACACATTATTGAACCTACACATATTTATAAAATATAACAGAATAGAAACCTCTGAGGTTGCTTAATAGCAAAAAAAAAAAAAAAAAAAAAGTTGTAACAAGAATAAAATGTGTGAAACACCCAATTCCCCATTAACATTTAAGTTAAAAATTAAGCTCTGGTGTCAAGAGAGTTTAACAATTAGTAGTGAGATTGACACTTTGTACTGTTAGTTGTGTGTTCAATTCAGCTACTTCCTTGTTGTAGCGCCTCTAAGAGGTGATTGAGGTTTTTTTTTGAAGGAATGTTAACTCACGAAAGCATTTTGCATTTTGTCATGGACTGTGCACATTTCACTTCCCTGTTCTTGGATGCCTCTGCCATGATTATTTGTCATACAACTGTCAATTGGCTCTACTTAAGGATGACCAGTGGTGCCCTCTTCTGGATGGCGGCTACACTACAACACTGAAAGATCAGTTTGAATGGACATTATTAGTCAAATGGAATGTTTTTTAATTGTATATATATATATATATATATATATATATATATATATATATATATATATATACACACACACACCCTACACGCGAGTGTATGTGTGGAGGGTTTTATTGACAATACATTGACAGGAAAAAGGTAAAGTCAGCAGCATCACATTGTCAGAGATTTTACTGTTCCAGACTTTTACTGTTACTACTCCGTTTTCAAGTAGGCATAGAAATATACTGTATTATTCCTAGAATACACAACTATTCATAAGATGGTTTTATCAGTGTTTATCTCTGAGTCACACAGTTTGAACATTTTTGCAGCTTGCCTGGTATGTGCTGCACTGAGAGACCTTAGTATATCAATTACAACAGAAGTCACTATGCTTCCTAAACGCTTACTAAGCTTTTTCTTTCCACACATATCAGACATTTATACAGCATCAGGAGATAACAAGTTTAGAAATGGTGAGAAGTGATTAGGCAAAGTACTTGACAGATATGGGAAACACTGCTACTCCTTGTTTAGCACTTGTACAGAAGGCATCAGACTGAAGGTAGAACTCGATGGGTCCCCCCCATCCCCCTCCGCAGCCCCCCAGTCGCCCTCCTCTTTCCTGGGTAAAACACATGGCCCACTGACAAACCAACAGCTCTTCAGAGCAGCTTGGCTTCAGCGTGAGCTCCAGTCCCTCTCACTCTGAATCATGCATGCTGAGATGAGACAGCAGTCCAGCCACTCATATTTCCTCAAAAGCACAGTCACTGATACAAAGCTTGACTGGCAGCCAATATCCATCTCTGTAGCTTTTTGTTGCCTCCACCTGAGAGAAAAGCCCTTAAACTGTTATGGCCACTCATTCCCTCTGAAACCCTATTATGGCTTTTATTACAGAATGGCTCAAGCATAGGGTCACCCCTCAGTGGATCATCTGATCTGGCGTACCATGGGAGGGGGGGGTGAGTGTTTCCCTTGTTAAACAAAGCCGTCTCAACAATGTCAGGGCTCCCCATGTATCATTTCTTTGTTTCTCATTAAACACAATTAGGAGAATTTCAACTGGGATTCCTGTTATTTCCCCCCTATTTTTTTTTTTTTTTTCGTTTGTTTCTTAGGCAGTTACCCTTTTAAACAACCTGAGGAGGATTTTAACATGCCATTACCCTTTGACACAGTGTTGGCATTAGAAGCAGGAGAGTTGTGAGATATTTTCCTGGGATATCAGAGAGGAAAATGGAAAGCAGGGAAAGACCTGCGGTCTTCTGCAAGAAAAGATGGAGAGGGCGCCTGGGGGCAGCGGGGTTGGAAGGCCCCAGCCGAAGCCCTGTCCACTGTAACCTGCCAGACACCGCCTGAGTCCCATTTATTCGTTGTGACCTTAAATAAAATGCTGGCTACCCCTGTGGGCCCCATGTGAGGCTAAAACCAAATGGGCTGTGCTCACCACACTTTCTACCCCACTGCTAGAGAAAATGAGCTTTATCTGTGGGGGAACTCAGGGCCATGTGACTAAAATGCCCCCGTCCCTGCATGAGTTTCCCCACAAACCCCCGTTCTGCAGTTAATCTTCAAAGCTGGGGCCATTTAATTACTGGCATTTGGTATTAGAGTCCTCCAATGTGTCAAGTATTTTTAATTTATTTTGCAAAGCCTCCACTATAGCTATACATCGGAAGGACAGTTGGCAGTGAGAGATATGTTTAAATTCCTTATCATGAAAATGTCCAAACATTCTCATTTCACACACGTTCTTCAAGGTGACATGGGGGCTGTCTGACAAAGGTGCAACTTAATTACTGCAAAGGAGCTGATAAAAGAAATATGTAATCCTAGTTGATTAAGTTACGTTGTTGAACCAGTGGGCGGTGACAAGTTGTTGAAAGGTGAGAAACTGTTAGATTAAACTCAGTGTGAGCCTCTCTGTGCTGTCAAGGACTCAAGGCACACAATTCAACGCACCGCAGATTTAAATTAAGCTCTTATATCTGAAATCAGTTAAAAACCGGATCATAATTGAGAACTGTGAGGAACACGACACAGGGTTTTTGACAATTTAGAACAACAAATCTGAAAAGTTGGAATTTGACATTTTATTTAACCCCTGAATGCAATCCAGGGCGGGTATGTACAGATGGGGGTTTGCAGGGTGTGTAAGCACCTGCCTTTTTTTTCCTGTAAGAGTGTGGGGATCTGCCTGTGCCCCACAACAATAACATTTAACTACTAATAACAATTTAGCTAATTAAAACCTTGACTTCCACCTGAGGAACATGCCTCAAAGTGCAGATACAGCCTACCTTCAGTTTGTTTTCGACCTCCTCTCACCTAATCTTATTACCAGGCGTGTCCTCACCACTGCACACAGGATCTGGGCTGGAGGTGAGCGACCGTGAATGTAATGAAGTTACTGATGTAGAACTTCAGCTGCTACAAAAAAGGTTCGGTCCATAACATTTGCAGCTCAAATCTGAAAATGCCACATAAACAGTAGCTTAAAATACTGTACTAATAATTTGGACTGCAGTATGTATGGAAAGCCAAACCTGCCACAATTTGATGAATCAAAATGTCCCATTAACGCATAAATAACTTATTCTGCACCTGAGTACCCACCTAATGACAATGATAAAGTATAATGCGACTTTGCGTTAGATTCTTGATGAATGTAGGTTGCTATTATTCTGCATGTAAGATGTTTTAAAATCTTCTTCTTTATGCCCTTTTTTTTTACTTTGAGCACCCTCTCTTCCAAAGGTCTCTGCACAGACTTGATCCAATACAACCACTTGGATTCATAATAAGTAACCTAATAAGCACATAATCTATGTCTGCAGGCCTCAAAGGTTTGTTAAAGACGAATAATGAACAAATAGCAACATGAAGACCAAAAGAAAATCAAGGACATACTGAGATATTACAAGTGGGTAAATAGCAAGTTTTTACCATCTCGTAGAACACAATTCAATTCATTATGTAAACATAAAAAAAGCCAATTAGTCATGATCCTGACCTGCTGGGGAGAGAAGATAACCAAGATACCCACATTATTAAATCCAGAGAAGCTTCAGTGATCCACAACTCAGGTGGGAGAAGATGTTAACATGCATTACCCATCCCTGAACAGATTTGCAGCTGTATTTGCAACAAAAAGTGGTTTTACATTGCATTTAGTAAGAGGGACGAAATACAAATGTGCACTGTACTATTCAGATTTTTAATTTTTAAATATTTTTGAAAAGAAAAGATCATTTTAATTCCACTTCATATCATGAACTGCTGCTTGTTGGTGTGTCATATAAATGCTCAACAAATTACACTGAAACTTGTGGTTGCAACATAAAATGAATACTTCTGCAAAGCACCACAAATAGATTCTGTAGGTTTCAACAAAAAATATTTCGATGTCCATATGTTATTCCTTGCGAATGTCTCCTTGTATTTCCAAACATGTGCTGTTAAATATCCAGTCCAAGCACAGAAAGTTCTCCATCCTCTACACATAACCATGCAAAGTACTGGTGGTTTTCAAGTGCCCATTACACGTCCATGTGGAGCCAAAAGTCTGCATGAGTGACTCTAATTAAAGTGGAGTTAATCACAAATAGCTGGATAGGTCCACAATTGAGGCATATGTTAAGAATGAATTACTAATTAGAGCAGCAAGCGGTGAGTGAAGTCCCAGGCTGCTTGAGAAGTCTCTGCACGTTACTAATATATGAAAAGGTATAAACAAACAGCAATCTGGTTGTTTAGCTCCTCCATCCCACTTACAAGGATCCAATTATGGCAGATCCCTGGAGCCGCCAATACAATCAGGCAAGAATGAGTTGGCGAGATGATTAACTAGGAAAGCCATACACACTGTGTGGATGTTTTACCAGCCAGCAAGCAAGCCAGCCACCGAGCCAGGCAGCAAGCCTTGTATGACAAGGGTGGTTATGGTTGTGGGTGAGCCCCAGGGTTTGAGTCCTACAGCAGACTAGTGGATGGCCCAACACAACAGGCAACAGGAAACAAGCACAGTCCGAGCCGCAGATACTAAATGTAATAGGTACAAGCTAATTCACTGGATGGATGGCTTTTATAGCACCCCATAGGGTGGTACTACCAACAATTAACACTTAAAACTTCTTGAACAATGCTTATGCCACTGATCTCTGAGCAGAACACACCTGTTCCAGAGGCAAGCCATAGCATAGATCCCTCACAGCTTAATAACTGAGTGGTTTTGTATTACAGGACAGGGACAAAACACAGCTGAAGCCTCCCATCAGGTCAGAGTCCCATGTGTGAGCTGATGGAAAGTGATCAACATTTTGATCACAGCTGGTCGGCTTTAAGACATGAACACCGAAAGCAAAGGTAGCCTCTGTCAGCACAGTGGCTGTAAAAACCCTCTCCAGAGTACACCACTTTCAATACATCCAACTGTGCTTTTCACAACACATTCAGCAGGAATATCAGTGTGCAGCCGAGAGGTAAGCTGGGCGATGGATGAAATGTGCTTTTTTGCCATTTATCATTCAGCGCTGGAGGTTGTGTACAGTTAGCCATCTGGATCACAGGGAACTGTAAAACATTTTCCCTCACACCAAACTGCAAGGAGCAGCTGAACGACACACACACAGAGAGAGAGAGAGACAGGAAGGAAGGGATAAAGGAAGAAGGAAGGGAAGGGAAAAAGGAAGGAAGTGGTTGTGTGCTGTGAATACACAACAGTGTCATAGAACTGACAATAATGATTTGTTAACATTATAATATTCCATCCATTTTCTTGCACCCTTGTCCCTCAGTGGGGTCGGGAGGGTTGCTGGTGCCTATCTCCAGCTAACGTTTCGGGCGAGAGGCAGGGCTGGACAGGTCGCCAGTCTGTCGCAGGGCAACACAGAGACAAACAGGACAAACAACCATGCACACACACACTCACACCTAGGGGCAATTTGGAGAGGCCAATTTACCTGACAGTCATGTTTTTGGACTGTGGGAGGAAACCGGAGTACCCGGAGAAAACCCACGCACACACAGGGAGAACATGCAAACTCCATGCAGAAAGACCCCAGCCGGGAATTGAACCCAGAACCTTCTTGCTACAAGGCAACAGCTCTACCAACTGCGCCACTGTGCAGCCTCTACATCATAATATTATTTTGCGTAATTTTAACTAGAAGATATTAAGATGACTATTCTTAATATCTGTCTAAAAAGCAATGATGGCGACCTTCATCTCAGATCTGGACCCTGATTTACAAAAGCCAAGACTTCAGACTCTTAATACTCAGACTTGTGATCAACAATTATTATCTCATGTAATGAAGGTTAAAAATTTAAGTTATGATGCATAACATTCACCTCAGAATTCAGAGGTTGGATCAGGGAACATTGAGTCAAGTTTAGCGTTTTCTAGTTCTAAATTAGAAACCAGAGGGATTTACTGATTGTTTTGGTGCTAAAATTACCAATAAAAGATGATAGCAAAATTGTTTCCCTTTTATAGCGTTAACAAAGAAAGGCTTCATCATTCTATGTGTGCAAATACATTCCTGAAACAACTCAGCATAAGTGCACATAAATAGTTAATATCTGCAACTTTCATAACATTTCATATATGACATAGCCATCCTGGATAGTAAATTTACTCAGGGAACCTACAACTTCATGGTTGGATCGGATTTCAGGTGATTCAACACAGATTAAACGTTTAAATTTTGTAGTAATTGATTTAGGTCTAACTTGACATCCAAACACTTAAGATGCATTTTAATCTTTTAGTATTTAATGCAACATGCAAAGCACTGGTTTGAGCTGCTTCTAAAAGCATTGAATTAATAAAGGGTAATATTTATCTAACTAGGTGTATAAATATGCATCAGACATTGCTGAAATAATTTTAAGAATTTGAGATCTGCTATGTTGAATTTGCAAATTTGTCAAAATACATCTTTTATTGTCACATTTAATATCTGTCACACTTATAGCACAGGTGTTCACATTGACTATATGGATGTATAGTATGAAATAAAGGCTCTTCTTCTCCTCAATCAGGGTCAGAACATTTTTTTGGGGAAATCATGTTTTAAATCTGCATTTAAACAAATGGCTACATGTCCCAAATTATGAGATAAAGTGCAACATAAGGGGCGAGGCGATAAAATGTGTATCTTGGTAACCAGAAAGTGTCAAAAATAATGATGCAGTTACTTTAGTTTATCTGTGAGAAAATAAGATGTCTGAGGCAAGACCCCCTCGTTTCATTTCAAGATGATCATTATGAACCTACAGCTAACACATGAACAGATTGCTTTGATCTATTAGCAAACCATGGTTTGCAAACGTTGCTGACTAATAAATGAAGTGCATCCTTTTCATAAAGAAAAATTATGCACATGCAAAGCAACACCTATCTGAGCTGCAGTCTGTAATTTATGTGCTGGCTTGCTTTTAATTCTTTATTACATGTGGTAAAGAGATTTTTAATGAGTTTCAAATCCACCTCCACAGGTGTAACTTATGTCTCAGGTCTTTTCAGTGGGTGTTAAACTCAAGCCTAATGCATCTGCTTTTAGGACTTAAGTCCAAATCAAGTCCAAGTCTGAAACTAGAGTCAACATCTCTCTCTTGTGTTAAATTAAGCCTCAGGATAGAATAGTAAATGATTGGAACTCATAACCCACACCAGTGAGTGATAAAAGGGAACTAATTGGTATGGATCCAATAAGACAATGTTACTTTTAGTCATTAAAGACTTGAGACTCGAATTGGATCTAGAGAAAACGGCTTGTGAAAATTTCTGCCTCTTTTGGTCATAGAAGCTGCAAATCTGGAAGCTCACAGGTACACAAGGAAGCAGTCAGATCTTCACACGAGAAAGACACCTGCAGATGCACCGCTGGAGGTGAACAGCTTGATACAACCAATCCTACACACACATTTGTAGACAAACTCACAAACACAAACTCACAGCAGGAACCCGACTGAGCTTTAAACTGTGCATCGCTGTCTATGTTTCAGAAACACAGCCCACCTTGATTGCCTTTTTTTTTTTTTTTCTCAGCTCTGGTTTTAATAAAGACCTTACGCACCACTTCAATTAGAGGCACTGATTGGTGGCCGTCCTTGTTCCAGCAGGAGGCTACTCAACTTTCAGCTCAGTCCAGCTTTTAATCCAATCTGGATCCTCCTCCTGCTCTGCTTCTCCTTTGGTCTCACTTAAAAATCTGGCTATTATGAGGGCATCTATGTGCGCCTTTGTGCTTGTTTCAAAATACAATACACTAAGTTAGTACAGCCGCGCCTGGCAGCCAAGTATTTGTTTCCCCTTCCCCAGTGATTAATATGTGGGCTTGTGGTGGAACTGCAGGGAGAGAAAGGGAAGTTGGACTGGGGATTTGTTTGTGGTTTAATTAGTGCATTCCTGGCAAATTCTCCTGCCATAATTATGGCCAGTGTTCTTTTTGACCTTTCCATGTTGTTTCTTGCATGCTAGGCTTTTGTTTGATCATGTTTTATTCAAGCTCTTTTTAGTGCATTCTGTTTAACTACAGCCATCAAAGTTGCACAAAAACAAAAACACTTTTACAAGATGGCCAAATAATATTTGCATCTATTGTTTTTTATAATTATTATTTATATTTGAAATCGCAAGTTTTTCAATGTGGAGTGATTGGGATCGATGTCTAAGACGCCTATTGAGAAGGGAAGAATCCACGTTTCCAAACATGCCATCATTTTTGCTTTCATAAAATTAGATTTTGGCAGATGCTCGACATTCTCAGAATATGTGAATATCTTCCTGATGTACGCATCCGCCAGCTGCCTGTCAGAAATTAATATAGCAAATGTATGTGTTTTCCCCTCTTTGACATCTTCTTTGTACATGAGGGAGGAGATGAGAGGCAGAATGATTTAGATATGCATGTTAGCTGGAGAAAGATAGAAATATGAAGCCTTTTTGGGATAAGCAATGGCTTTACTTAAATCACTGATAAGACAGAAATATTCCTAAAAATTGCTTTTAATTCCCAGGTATTAACTTTGTCAAGTATAATTACACAGATAGCCTTTTGAAGTCAGTTTTCAATGCATCCACTATGATTTGTCAAAACAGATAACAACAACAACACATAAAGCCACACCCAGACAACAAATGCCTGTCATACACCCAGCCATTATACCACAGTTGCAGTCTCACCCTATAGACGCTACAAAGGCTCAAGGTAGGAGTGTCTGTAATATGCATGCATATATGCATGCACGGATGCACACAAAGTCAACAGTTAAATCTGTGAGCAGAGTCTACGGTGGGGAAAGGTCTGCTGCCTGAGCCTTCGAAGGGTGGCAACGGCTTCCTGTTTCAAGCTTTTCTTTAGTGAAAATGCTTAAAACGAGCCAAACGAGTGCAGTGCTTATCCAGCAAAATTGCTGCTAGATGGAGCAGAAAGTGCACAAATTTTCTATGACACCCCAGTAATGAGGTTTTATATTGACCCAGGCATTGAGTGGAAGAGCTCTGTGCTCCTCTTATCCTGAACTCAGTCAGCTCTTCTCACCCTCTGTTTAGCTCCATGAGCGCAAAAAAAACAAAAAAAACAAGTATGGGCTCAGAAGAAAAAACAGGGTGTGAATTGAAGTTGAAAATAATTTGTGCCTCTTTTTAAACTGTGATAGAATTGATTATTTTCTGTATCAACAAAAAAATATTTTCTTCTATCTAATTTGTGCATTGGCAGGAAACAGGCTGCTTTATTCCAGTTTGATAGTAAATGCCCACTGACAGCTATTTTAATATCTCAAGCTGTAGAAAGTAAAATATTCTTTACTTTGTTGGGGTTTAGTTTTCTTTAAGCTCTTTATTTAGTGCATTATCATGGCCTATTTTTTGTGAATGTAAATTGTTTGCTGACAGATAAAACAGGTATGCAGTTTGTCTTTTTTTTAAATATCAAGTGAAATTATTAAATGACTAAAAGTGAAACTGTGTTGGTTTTATAGGGTCTTTTTGTTTGTTTTTCTGATAAATATGTCAAAGTATATATATATATATATATATATATATATATATATATATATATATATATATATATATATATATATATATATATATATTCTTTTTTTTTTTTATTTAATCCGTTTCATGCTTAATGTGCTTTTGTGCACAGTGTTTGTGTTCATTGTTATCAGCCACAATCACATTAACTTGTGTGCCACTGCTGTAATTTTCCAGTAAATTGCTCTAGGATGTTAATGTATGTTTGGGAATCTGTTACATTTTGTACATTGCTTTGGAAACTGCACACCTCCAGAGAAATCTTTCTGTTTCCCTCTGAGAAGCAAGCTTCTATGTTCCTCCCCCACCCATTAAACTGTCTACTGATTTTAATGACGGTGAGAGAAGTTGATGTGATTGGCCAACACTAAAGCCTGCACCCACGGCACTTGAAGAAAATATTCATCTGGAACCTGCTAATACGTTTCGTGCTAAGGTGGGTTTTCAGCCATCGACGTTGGACGTTTGCCTTCGATAATCAAACCTGAAAAAGTCATTTTTGCGTACACACTTAAGGAATTAGAAGCATATTTTCTAGTTTTGCATTTTATGAGCTGAATTCACTGCAAGCTGCACAATGCTTTCCTCTGATTTCATATATTTGATTTGTTTGTCACAGAGTGAAATACACTTTAAGCTAATCTATAATATATGAAAGAAGTGTAATGGTTGGCTTGTAGACAAAACCCTATAAACCAAAGTGCAACAGCTTTGATAACTGTGCATGCTTTCTGTTTGATCAGAGTTTCCCTGAAGAAATTTCCCCCCCAAGTATCCTAAGCGCCTGAGGCAGTGGTCCATGATGCACAGCCTTATATCCTACAGCTGGAGCAAGTAAAGGTCAGCACTGGATGTTTGTTAAAACCTGGGTTCTGCTAGTTTTAGCTACTGCATCATATAATAACATATTTACCTGAAACCAGATACACAACATTTTTGTCTCACTACAAATATTTTTGCTCTTTCTACCTAACAGAACTAGAGTAATTCATGTAAGTCAAGTTTGTTTCTTTAAGTTTAAATATACATGTTCTTAGCAAAACTAACTTATTTGTTGGCATTGTATCTGTGAAGTGTATAATTTAGGTCAAAGTTTTGGTTCCACATAATGTTCTTTCCTCGTTATTCCATAAAAACACACACCCTAAGCATGATGCTGCCCCCACCAAACTTTACAGTTGTAATTCTGTTTTTCTTCTTAAAATGTAATATTGGTTACATGAAAAACAACACTTACATTTTAGCTTAATCAGACTAAAGAATACATCTCCAAGAATTAGGGTTTTTGTGCCTTAGTGCACTTGCACACTGCGATCGTTTTTTTTTATGTCGCTTCTAGTAAAGCCCACCATCGAACATCAATGTAAGGCTCCAGGTTGTGAGCAGAAAACTGGCCATGATGTTGTCTTCTGATTACCTCATCATGATAACATGCACCAAGCTAATTTAAGAAACTGCGTCACAAATGAGTACTGAAAAGTCAGCAATCCTCGAATGAATTAAAAACGCATGCTTGGGTGGAAATCATTTTGGTACACATCATTTAAAATGGAAACTCGCCATTTTAAGAGATGTTTTTTTTAATTGAAATGATCTTAGGATTTAAAAAAAAAAAAGTTCATTAAAAGTGTTATCTGCTTTGGGAACCGAGAGACGCTGCCTGTGTCTGAGGCGATTTGGTGCCTGTTTTCTACAAAATCTGTCTGAGGTGCCAGGATTCAGCATGCGCTTTCTGACAAACATAAGCTTTAAAGGCCACTCACAATGCATTAAGAATGTTTTCTTTTTGACAACACATCAAAATGTGACCTTTAAATGATTCTTGTTATCAGGGACGCTGAACAAGAAAATCGATGGGATGCAGCTAGAGAGGAGGGATTAAAGCAGGGCAAATTGATCATTCCATTTCATTTTCATCTCGATTTGATGTGCCAGCCATACACACCTAATCTGACCACAAACTGCTTTTAACACTTCAGGGAAGCATCCTTTGAAGCCAAAAAAAAATAAATACAACAATCTCAACAAGCTTCTCAGTTACAAAACCCGGCAGGGGAGGGGCACGATCCTTTACTAACAGTTAACCTAAATAATAAAGAGCCTGTTTTTCCTTTTCCTTTTCTCCTTTCATTGCCTTTTTCTTTGCTTTTATGGTGTGCCTCAGTTCTTTTGCCTGTCTTCACCACAGGGAATACACAGCGCCGGAGCTCATTGTCTATTTCACACAGTTTGTGGGTCCATCAAACTGCAAAAACAAATACATTAATCATCAGAACACACTGATAGATCATTAATTATTGTACCTCACTGTTGATGTCACACATTGTTGAATCCTATCATGGCTAATCACATCACTTTGGAGGAACTTCATTAAACATCCAGTTCATTTACAAAGCCAAGTCCGGACGCGCGCGTGCAGAGTCAAAGACACGAGAGGCGATATACATTTTCTTCGTTTTTCAAGAGGCTTTCTGCAAGCATTAAAAGGAATATCTGCCAAAGAAAGAATTGCTCTATTTTCCGTCCTCCTGCATGCAGTTGAGATTGGGAGCGTATTACCGCTGAAATGGCAGAGCTCAACAGATAACCACGATAACAAAGATAGCAAATCTGGGAAATGAAAAATGGCACTTCTCCTCTACAAGGAGATACATCAGTGTTTATTAAATCAATGCCAGACAGAGAAATCTGAAGGTAAAATAATGAACCACTTATAAATGATCCTTGCTTCCCTGGGCCTTACCTGATCAGGCTGTTCGGGGACCACCAATGCGATGCATATTAGGAGAGGTCTATTAATCCTTGTGCCTCCTCATAGCTGACTACAAAACGGCTGAGTCCTCTGTGACTTACTATGCACATCCTTTATAATTTTTCATTGTAACTAAAAAAAAAAAAAGTCAAGACACACAACTTTCATTGATTGGATGTGAAAGTTTGGGTTGTATGTGTGCTTCCTTTACACAAGTGTGGGTATTTCATTATGGCGCTCTGGGAAACATTACACAGCTCGGCTACCTTTCACACAGCATCCATGGCAACTGGAGAGGCTCCTCTCCCAGCAGAAATGTGCTTTTAATTGAGTGACATCTAATCAGGCAGTGAAATACAGCAGTAGAGTTAACAAAACAGGTCAACGAGGGACAAGGACTACCAGCTGCACACCCCATCACAGCACAGCGCTTAGCCGGGGTGTTGACCAACCCATATTAGTCAGGTTTTAATGAACTAAATTATAGGGTTGCGTGTATTCTTCACGAGATCCTTGGGTGAATGTGTGATTGGGGATGATGAGCCCTTCTAAAGACTACACCAGCTTTGGGAGGAGGCTTGTCTTTGATGTGCTGAAATTAATGGAGCTGAGACGTCTCACATGCTACGCCTTAACACATACTAAAAAGGCTCAAAAGGATGAATTTTTTAACATCATCTGTGTTTTTTTATATATTTTTTTTCATTCCTGTTTCTGTAGGATGTTATATGCGGTACCAGGCGTGTTTATCGTTTAGATTCTCCCTCAAACGTTACATCTGCTTGTAACCAAAAGACAGCATTCCCTACTTATTATCATATGTTCAAACACTACACTGTGGGACACCATCGGCTCCCCTCAACCTGGAGTTATCAGCGAGGATGGCAGTCTGCAGTGACACATGCAGACAGAGGGGGTAAAGGCACCAGCCCAGCAAACTGTCTCTCTGCGCTTTGGGGAATCATTGGAATTCATGATCTTTTCTCAGTATGCTAACAATAATCTTCAGCTAACTCTGTCTCGCACATCACTAGGCATGGTAAACACTTGTCTTCGCCGAGTCCCAGGCAGCTCCCCCTCGCCATGCAAATTCCAGGGCTGTGCCTCTCTTTGTATTACAACAATGTCCTCAACTTTTGCCAATCACCGGCTTCCGTGCAGCACGATGACAAAACTGCTGCTCCTGAGTGGCTTGATACAGATGCTCTCACTCACAGAGGATTTTACTTTGATAAACCTTTAAGCTGTAAACAGCAGCTAAATGGGCTTTTTCTGTTTGCAGATCGCAATAAGACACACATTAACAGGCTCTAAATGTCTCCACTAAACAAATGCGCCATCCCTGAAGTAACTACATCCCCACTACAAAAGGGTACAGGATTCTTTCTTTAATATGCTAAGCAGGATATTATGAATGTTTCTGCAGTAAGGTTTGCTGGCTAATTTAAATGCAAGCAAACCCGGGCTGCATTTGTACATCCCACTATGTGCAAAACTGCAAAAAGAACTCCTAAATTAAACATCCTTAATGGATTATACAAAAGGTGGAGCTACAGGCATTACAGGGTCATGCAAAAGTCTTCGTAGAAACTGAGGTTTTTCAAATTTTTCCAACCTATAACCACAAGTTCTACGGTAATGTCTTTTATTGACATTTTACGTGGTGAACAGAAAAAGGGGCACAAGAGTAAAACGGAAGGAAAACTGCATTATTTTCAACATGTGTCTTTTAAATGAATATCTAAAAAGAACAGCCTTTCAGAGTAGTATGGTTAGTAAATGGGGTCCACCTTTGTGTAATTTAATCTCACTTTAAATACACCTCAGGGGTATTTTAGGGAATGGTAGTAAACAAGCAGCTCAATGAAGAGCAAGTAGCACAGCTGACAGGTCAGCAATAAACTCAAGAGAATATCCCAAGCACCAAACCTCTAGCAAACCACCGTTTAACATAAAAAATAATTGAAGGAATATGGCACAGCTGCAAACCAATAAAGACATAGCCTTCCACTTTAGAGATAAAAACGAGAGAAGGAGCTGCCAAGAGGCCCAAGGTTACTCTGAAGGAGCTGCAGAGATCCCTGGCTCAGGTGTGGAAAGGACAGCTATCACTCACCACTAAATGTACAAATATTGTTATATATGGCTGAAAATGAACACCACAAGTATGGCATGGACACAGTGAAACACTGTGGGGGCAGCATCATGCTGTGAAGATGCCTTTCTTCAGGCAGGATGAGGAAGTCCGTCAGAGTTGATGGGAGAACAGATGAAGCCAGAGGCTGCAAAGACTTGAGAGTGTGGTGCAGGTTTACCTGGTAGCAGGGCAACAACCTGAAATGCGCTGCTAAAATGGCAATGCAACGGATCAGATCAACATATCTTAGGATGACCTAGTCCAAAATTCAGATCATAATCCAATTGAAAATCAGTGGAGATTTGATGTTCACAGATATTTTCCATCCAATCTAACTGAGATTGAACTATTTTTGCAAAGGCTGAGGAAGAGAAACCAAAAAATGTGCGGCTGCAAATGCTGCAACAAATTTTCTTCTGCACTACTCTGAATAGACTCCCATTTAAAAACTTGTAGTTATGTGTCTTTCCACAACCCTTCCTGTTTGACACTCCGTGAGACATACATCTTTAACAATGGCATCAAGGAGTTATTAGCATCTGCTTCATTTATTGATGAAATTCGCTTTCTGTTTTATGTATCCCTCACAATTGAGTGCGAGAGCATTCTAAGACAAATTTCCCTTTAGGCACAGTAAAGCTGAAGCCTGAGAGTTGAGGTAAACAGTAAAGATTAGAACAACAGATGGTTCTGATATAGTCAATTTGCAGCATACCACTAAAAGAGGTGCTGAATATGTTATGAGTACCACTGAAGACAAATAAAGATATAGCCATAAGCTCAACTCAATAAATTGTTTGCTGATGTTTTAACAGCTTCCTCTCATTTTGCTGTCTCGCGAGTTTTAAAGATTTACAACATTAAGGTATAAATTTGTGGAAACTGTGAAGAAAAAAAACGTACTACAAAGTGAAAAAGTGTAAATATACGACTCCAGTGTGCAACTGCGCTATCTTAGGGTTTCTTCATTAACGTTAAGGCGGTAATCTGGTGACTATTTTATGATTTCAATCACTTCCTAAAATGCCTCTAAAGCGGCACGTCTTATCTTACTCGCCGCATTATTGCAGGGCCATTTCAACGGCCTCACCTCCAGAGTGAAGCTTTGATGGTGTCAAGTGGGAGACGACAACCAATTAAAAGAAAATCAGTCAAACAACTCGGGGTCAGATCTCAAGATGCTCCCAATCACTCATAATTTCCTGTTGTTATGCTGCCTTTCGACTGCTCCTGATTAGTCTGATAAGTTGGCGCGCACGATGGCCAGTGCGCTGGAGCTCCAACCGCGCCTCATCAAAAACAAACACCGGTGAAGACTCCTGCACCACTAAAACACTAAACACTTATCTGTCTTCCCTCTGATTAAGTTCAGCGGCCTTCTGTTACCATAAACAAACGGGAGCAGAGGTAAGAAGACGTCCGAGTGCCTGAAACAATCCTGGCAGGAATCTGCTCGGTTTTAGGAATGCAAAAAGCTCGAAGATTATAAGAAAGGCATGCGTGGGGTCTGGCAGGACAAGGCAGTAATCCTTATAGTATTTCTGTTCACGTCCTCCGCTGTTAGTCATTACTGTGTGCAGACGAGGGGTGATGTTTACTCTGCTGAGACAAGCAAGTCTACTGCTCTGGGTTGCAACCTTGTGACTTGCTTCTCCCTCCTGCTGCCAGCTCTCTGAACGTCGAGCCCCGGCCCTGCCACACCATCAGCCTGCTGGCCTATTGCTGCTGCTGAATGCCAACCGATTATAGAGAAAATATATATATATATATTTTGTTTTTTTTTAATAAAAAATTTAGTAAAATTAAAAAAAAAGAGAGAGACGTTTTTGCATACTGTCTGTGCGGTGGGTGTTTGGGTGATATTTCAGGAAATAATAGCATAATACACACAAGGGATGTGAGTCTGCAGTGCACTGCTGTGCCACATTGCCTCCTTTTGTCTTTAGTTTCCTTGTGTTGTCACTTTCAAACATTACCTCCGCCCACACACTCACAAAAAAGAAAAGAAAAAAGAATAGAGGAAGGGAGAGACTGATGGTGACAGAGACTTACTGCATTACACAATGTGTGAAATAGGGAGTTGTAATCCTTGGTAATAGATTTAAGAAATCAATGGAAATATGGTTAGACGTTTTATCACACAAAGATGATGAAAATAAATGACAGAATGAGAAAGAAGTGAAAGATGTTTGCAAGTGCAGCTGATAGCTTGTTTGTGGAACACTAACGGCTGAAGGACAACGGAGAAAAAACAAACAAGAGAAAATAAAACAAACATAAATTAATAGAACACTTAAATTCTGATTGGTCAAACTGAATGTGGAGGAAAATTATATGGCAAGAGGACAGAGTAAAACACAGCACCTTGCAGAAGTATTAAACATTTTGACACATGACAACCACAAACTTCAACATATCTTATTTGAGATGTTTTGGATAGGTCAACACAAAATAATACATAAATGCAAAGAAAAACCAAACTAATATTTGGCTTTCAACATTTTTTATAAGCAAACATTTTAAAAGAGTGTTATTCAGAAGTATTCAGCTCCTTGATTTAATATTTTACAGAACCACATTTTCTCACTACAATCTTAGTACATCTAAATCAACCTAAAGACATTTTTCTATGAAATGAATAAGCTTTTTTTTTCTTACATTCTTTGGCAGAAGTTGCCTTTATTGAACATTAAGTTGACTAGAAACAGGGTGGAGACAAAGGGAGAAGACATGCAGCAAATGTCCTGAAACTGGGAGTCAAACCCAGAACAATCATGCTGAGGACTTCAGCGTCTGCACACGATGTGCATGTTTTACCAACTCAGCTGCTCAACTCTTCAAGATGAATATGCTTTTGATATAAGAAAAGGTTCACTGTATTCCACTGTCCTAAAAGGTCTCAAGCCTGTTCCAGTCTGTTAAGGCTGTGTGTTCACCACACTTGGCATTTTGTGTGAATGGCACAAAGATGGATTGTAGTCCAGACTGACCTGAGCTCTTCTGTCTCCAGTACGGATTGTGACAAACTGAAGGGAGGAATTCCTTTGGCTTTCCACGCTTACAGAAAGTTTTGGTTTGCAGTTGTTCAAAACTCTTTCCATTCTCAAACAATGGCTGAAACAGTGCTTTTGAGATTTTCAAAGCTTCAGGAGTTGCTCTATAACTTCTCCCTGACAATGAAGTGGTTCTTTGGTATTCCTAACGCTGTTTGTTACAATGATTTTCTTTATGAGTATCAGACAGAGCTGATTACTTATGCACAACAAGGTCATGGATCTTCTACTTCATAATAATGCCTTGTGGTGTTTTTTGTTACTAAAATTCTAAATAAAATACCTCAAAGTTTGTAGTTTTTCATGTCAAAATGTGGGAAATTTCAAGTGGTATTGATATTTTTGCAAGATGCTGTGGAAACAAAACAAATGTGTGAAATAATGACAATGAATGTGGTTTCATCATGGCAAAAAGGTTCAAACCAACATAAAGCACCAAATAAAAAATGAAATGATTACCAAGCTTATGCAGGAGATCAGGGGTCAGAGGTCAAGTTCAATATAAACACGGAAGCCATTATGGCGTCTGCATGGATGTCTCTGGAAGAAATAAACAAGGAGGTGAAGTAAGTACACTTCAGGGTAAGTGCTGTTTAAGTCCTACAGCTACTTGACAATATGTAGCACTCAAATATTAATGTGACACAATGCTGTAGTAAGCACTGATTCACAGCAGTACACAACTGGTGGTGCTCAGTTTCCTTAAGTGGTGCAGGGCTATTTCAGAGTTTAGTGATTCGCAGACACACTTATTCCAGCCCTTTAAAGCAATAGAGGGCATCTTTTTTTATCATCCCATAACCATGTCTAGGCAATAAATTTATGTTTGCTCATTCCGAAACCTCTCAGCAAAATTAGGCGGACTAAGAAAGCCTCCAATGCAATGCTAACACATCACTGGTGCTCTTTGTGTCATGATTTTAAGCCCACATCTTCAGCTCCAGCTACACACATAGTAGATGTCAGAAGAGCACATACAGTAAGGGGAGCAGTAAAACAAAGTGTGTGTCTGGTGATTTTTTTTGGGGGGGGAGGAGGTTCCACTAAAATAAATAAAGAAATAAGAATCCTATAGTAGGTGCAGAAAACAGTCTGCAAAGCTCCAGCACACTGAAGACAACAAAGGCATTACTCTTTGCCAGATGAGGAAAAACTACACAAATGGCTGTGCAGTCCAAGCAGAAAGTGTTCATCTGTTTAAGTCGGCACAATTTGTTATGCATAAAATGCTTCACTTTTGTTGGAGATGTTTGAATGGAATGGAAGAGAAATGCCCCAAATGAAACATATTTTCTAAAATATTATTCAAATACACTACACTGCATGTTTTTTGTTTTTTTGTTTCAAAATTTATTTTAGCTATTTTCTTATGAACCATAGTAGCAGCAAGTTGCAAATGGTGCCCACGTTCAGTGACACCTCATTCTTTCCCAATTGCTGATGGATTAATTGAGGGATAAAGAGTACAGGTCCTGATGTTTATAATTGGGTACTTTGTGGATACACAATTAAAATAAAAAAAATAAAAAATGCAAATATCACAGGAAAGCATAACGCATCCACAAAAACATGCATATTCTAATTAAGACCCATTGAACTGCTCCTTTTTAAGCAAAACATAAAAATTCATGCAAAGGCATTCAACAGGACTGATGGTTTACTTGTCAGGGTAAGAAGACAGAATATGTGTCTGTTTTGTCAGGAGAAATGTGCTGCAAGGTCCTTGGCACTGCCTGAAAAATGAAATCCAAACAACATCAGATGTAAAACAGCAGCTCTGTACACATTAAGCCCTGAGGCAGCATATCAGCACTGAAACAGGAAAGGGAAATACCTTTCAAAACAGCCCTGGCTTTAATAGGTGTCGAACACTTCACGATCAACTCTCAAATAAGTGTATTTTGAGATTCCTCTGTAGTGCAGTGAAAAGCAATGAAACAGTAGGGGGGGGAAACTCAAGGGCTGGGGAGACACTTCAGATAATCCTGCATCTGTGAATGATTAGTTTCACTACCTAAGATAAAACATGCGCAGCAAATGTAACCTCATCTTAATTTGCATGTCACAGCGAGGGTGGAGGGGTGGAGGGATCCTCGCTCAGAAGACAGACAAAATTGCTGCACGGCAAAGCCGAGTGCTGTACAAATGCCTAAATGCCGAGCCCCGCACATGTTTTCCACCCATCATTAATTGTCTGATCTTTGTGGAAAAGGAAATAGCACGAGTTTGAGCAGACGGCAGTTCCCACAGGTATTAGTTGCTAATTGCCGTCAACCGTTCGAGGGGCCCTTTCTGGAGGAAACAATCTATTCCTCCTATTCTGCTCTGCAGAATTCACGTTGGAATTTCTTGGGAGTGCAAGATAAATGTTTATACCATAATTACTACTAATTGCGCAAATAATTGCAAATTTCTTGTGCCACCTAAACCCACAGTAAAACAAAGGCAATCTTTGTGGCTGTTGGCTGTGAAATTGAAACAGTCCAATTTCTCCAGTCTGCCTTCCAGTCATTCATTATCTAGCATTTGTATCTGTTCTGTGGTAAAAAGCCAGACTTTGCAAGGAGGGGAAGAGGGACGGGGGATGGGATGGTGGGGGGGAGTGATGACAGGGATTCAAGGATGCTCTGAATGTAGACACGCTGTTGCAAGCATCTTGCCTCTCCTAACAAAACATCAGAAAAGCTTCAAAGCCCCGTGCTTTACGCCTTGGAACACATCTCCTGATTATACCCATGGCTCCTTCTTCCAGAACATGAAAAAAGGAAACAAACAAAACATCATCTGTAAATCGAGATAGCCTTTTGCAGAAGGTATTTTGCACCTAATCCCTTTCATTCCAGGTCAGTACAATATTAGTGCTTCCTCCCTGCTCTGATGGTCAAATCGCATTTCAAAGATTCTGTGTGCCTCTCAAGCAGGGAAGAGGGGGAAAAAAGACAGGGCAGCAGGGAGCTCCGGCAATCCCCCATCTATTAAAGACGAACCAATCATCAAAGACAAATTACAGTACACTTGACTGGGATGTGCAAATTCCAAATTAGATGCAAGTCATCAGAAGATCAGCATGGCAATATTTTGCATGTACAAATTGAAAATGTCTGCTTTCACATCCGTGTTTAATACTGTAATAGGATAAGAAATGAAAACGTAAATTTCATCCGAGGCTAATAAAATTAATTTACGTTAAAACTGAGCTCAGCGTAAAAAGATGGATATGTTTTTGTGTAGGAACTGCGCTTGATCACTGACCACTGGAAATTGCCTCACTGATTGAATAATTTAACACTTCTTTAATTTAAATTGAATTCAAAATTACTTATTTCTTTAAGCTGTTTATGTCTGTGACAAAATCTGTATTTCTGTCCTTCTCCAACAGCAAAAAAGCCATAGATTATAATTCAGTGTCTTGTTTTAAAAATACATGTCTCCCTTTTTGCAACGTGTTGCTGAATTAATTCAACATACTGAAAGACGTTTGTGATAACTGTATTTCTATATTACAGCCCTGTCCTTTTGTGTGCTTTTAGAATAAGTAAAAAAAAAAGTCATTTGAATTTAAGTTTCTCATCCAACTCCCTGCTGCTTTTGCTTTTAAAAATGTCCAACACAACAGACTCACTGCTCTATGAATTCTTTATGCAAATCCTCTAACACAGCAACTGTGCGTCTATTTATATTGTGCTTTTCCAATCTTGAACCTTCCTGATAGCAAAGTTGCTTTCCTTTTAAATGACAGTACACACTGTAGGCATTTACCAAGCAGAAATGACAAACACTTTAGCTTTAAATATTAATTTTTGGAGATGTATGAACAGTAGAAACTCGATTTTCCTTATAAAGTCAACATAAGGTTAAAGATTAAAGATACTAAGCATAGCTCAACATAAGATTGATCAAAGATGCTCATAAAGATATGAAGCAGCAGTGATACAGTGACACCTACAACTTTGTCCTGAAGCAAAATATGCCTGGTTCTTCCTGTATCTGACAGTAATGAATCATGCTTTCATCAACCAAAAGTCATGCACTTTCACTCTCCACCTACTGATGTCCACTCCAGCAATCCTCAGCATAATTCTCCCTTGGTCCACTTCAGGCTTCACCTTTTCTTAAAATGCATGAGGGCATTTTTAAATTTTTTTTTTTCCAGAGACTCTGCTATGCAAGCTTGCTGCCTGGAGCCATTACCGAGCAGCTGATGCAGACACTGCAGATGGACATGTGTCATTCAGCTGAGCTGTCAGATGAGGAACAGTCAAGCGTCTGTCACCCAGACAGACACATGAAGAAATTTATCCTAGATACCCCCCCACACACACACACACACACAGTGGGGCAGAACAGAGTGTGCCCCACTGAGACAATGCAGAACTGTACATTCTGAGGCTTTTGGCAGATAAAAAGCATAACTGACTTTAGTTTCTTGCTTTTCATTTAATAAAAAACACAAAGATTTGTCATGGAACTAAATTATCTAATGGTTTCCCCCAGAAAACTTGCTGAGCCCGGTGGTTGGGCTCAGCAAGTTCATCCCGTCGTGTTTTTGAGTTAAAAAATGTTTAAAGTTGACAGGAAATTTGAAAATATCACTTGATAATTATGTGTTATTGAAAGTTTGGAAGAGTAATACTTGAACACCAAGTATAAAGTCTTTAAAAATGCAATTTTTTAAAAAGACTTAAATAAATAAGGAATGCTTAGCCTGGTGGGGCACAAGTAAAGCCTGGTGGCCCGCCAGGCTTATAATACACTGGGGAAACCCTGTTATATATAAAGAAAATAATTCTTACCGCTGTAACCCATAGTGGTGGAAACCCCACAGGATGAAGGTCACAGACTATGTGAATAAAAAATAAGACTTTCAGCTGCTTCCATTCACGGCTGGGTAATAGAAATTAGCTACTTACACAAAGAAAAGAGTGCAAATATTCAGTATAATGTTTCTAAATCCTTAACTCACATTGTGAACAATAAACAACTATTACATGCTAATTTAACTCAGCTAACTTTTTATTTAATTTTAATCCCAAACTGAAGGTGCGTCCATGTTGTTTCATACAAATACCTGTAATGTGCTTCAGTTAGTGAGGACTTTATTGATGTTTGGTAATTTATAGAGCACTGCAGTCAATCGTCAACAGTAATTGCTTCCTGAGGACATCAATTGCTGACATGTAATAAAATGTAAATGTGTAATAAAAATAAAGATACTTGCAGTTTGTGGCAAAGTAAGATAGAAAACATATATTTGTGTGAGCATATAAAATAACAACTTGCACAATTATAAATTGTTTAATTATATTCCATTAATTCTTTTGTAGTTGTCAGTACAAAATCTGAAGAAAAAAAAACAGTATAAACTTAAAATGATTTGTGAAACTGCTATGTCTCATCAGTAAGTAGCACAACCTTCCATCATTCCTCTGCTGGGGTTTCCATTGTGCATTTGAAAAGGAAGACAGCCAAAATGCAGTTAGTTTAAACAATAGAAACACAGACAGACAATTACCCAGCCCGTAGGGAGTCACAGACTAAAGAGCTGGTCAATGTTTCTGTGCAACATATGCATCAAAAAGGCTGGGTCAGCTCATTCTCCTCTCGCTCTCTAAGTGCATCTTCGCCCAATCTATGTCCAAGGGTGAGAACAATTGCCACATCACAGAGGTGTGAATACGTTGATGAATTCACCCTTTACTTTTGACACCTGATATGTAAAAGCCCGGCTTATATTCAGGAGCAATGAGTGGTGCTTTGACAAAGTCAATATTTCCCTCTAACATGCAGAGTAGGCATGCAGACTAATGACAGACCCGGTATATCACCAAATGAGTGCACAACAGGGGTAGAGGACTGGAATTAATAGCTCCAGCAACAAATGACCTGACAGGACAACTGCAAACACACAGACAGACAAAACAGCATAAAAACAAACACACACATGAGCAAGTACTGTCACATACAAAATCACAGTGTATTTATTCCTTAAAAAAATACAGCAGCCAGCATACGGATACAGTAAATCCAGAGAGGACTGCCAGCATGTCACTATGTGTGAAAGAGAATAATATTTGCAAGTGATGCTGTGATTTCAAGGCTCCTCCATCAACAGCATTGTGCTGTCACTCCTCTGTGATTTTCACCCATGGCAGGCTTTTTTTTTTTTGTTTCAGGCAGTTGTGGTCAGGTAAACAAATTTTTATTTTTTTCATGTCTTCAATAGAGCCCACAACTCATTTAATGCCCCCCTGACACCTTCCTCTCTCACTTCTCATACTCCCTCTCCACCCTCCCAGAGCAAAAGGCTTATCATGAAAGCACAACAAGGATATATTGTCAGGAATTTTACTTTTAGGTAGCCCTGATTGAAAGAGGCTGCATTTGTGCTCTCAAGTACACCCTTCCTCTATTCCCTCCTCCATGGTGCACAAGAGTGCCATTATGGTTGCTGTGGACCTCTTCCATTCATCATTCTTCTCACCTATGAAGCAAAACACACATATATCAGCCATAGCTTCCCTCCTACTTCCCTAAATCATGCTTTGTTCTGTTGTGTGTAAAGAAAACTGCCTTGGCTTTGGATATCAGCACCCGCTGAGCCAAATGAGAAGAATGGAGACCTTCACTTTTTTCTGAACCGCAAACATTATTTTGTACGATCTCGGAAAGTTAAGAAAAAGTGATTTTGGTATTGTGAGGGAAGGTAATATTTCTGTATTTAATATTTGTATTAGCTTTTCAGAGTTTTTAAGTGTCTCATTTGGGAAGGGAGCAATTTCAGTTCAATCCACAGGTTTAATGGTTGTGTTTGGAGCAGATATTATCATAGGAGTCTGTCTTAACAGCCTGCAGCTGGCTGGAGTTGTTTTGTCCTCTGCATCTTTTTTTTGTACAGGGTTTAGCCTTAAGCATTCTTGTGATTTGAAAGTTTGCAGGTGATATCAGGTTTCGTTACAATAAATACAGAATATTAGAGCGAAGATCACAAGCTAAAGAAAACAAGCAATTTTCTAAGAATATGACAAAAATAAGAACCATTATGCTCTGAAAATTACACTAGAAATTGTTCTGAAATGCCTATTGTCTGCATTTAACATGCAATGAAAATAGTCTGTTTGCCTGCAATAATCAGTCTGGTAAGACTGTCGAGCTCCATCGTATACTTAGGATTGATGATTCCCAAAATATCACTTTGCTTTCAGACTGCAAGACTACTAGAGGTTTTCAAAGTAGGATGGGATGCAGATATTTCTGTTACCAAGCACATTTTCTTTCTAACCAAATCCCAGTCTTTGCCCAGGAGCCAGACAGCCTGTATATACTTTAAACAAGACTTAAAACTTAGGTTGTCCTGATCTACACTTTACTACCAAAAGAATTGGGTCACTTGTCTTTACACAGACATGAACTTTTATGGCATCCCATTCCTAATAGGAAAACTTTATGGTACTGGTCCATCCTTTGCTGCTTCAACAACTTCAACTCTTCTGGAAAAGCTTCAACAAGCTTTATTAGTGTGTTTACAGGAATTTTAAACCATTATTCCAGTAGAGAATTCAGGAGGCCAGGTACAAATATTGGAGGAGAAGGTCTGTCTTACAGTATATCCTCTAATTCATCCCAAAGGCTCGGTCAAGACAGGTCCCTATGCAGACCAGTCGTGTTTGTCCACAGCACACTCTCTCATTCATGTGTTTATGGACCGTGATATGTGCACTGGTGCACAGTTATGCTGGAAATGAAGAGGCCAGCTCCCAACTGTTCCTACAGAGTCAGGAGGGGGGGGGGAACATGGTGAAAATGTCTTCTTTTGCTGTAGCGCTGAGCTTCACTGAAAATGAGAGATTGAGATGAACTCCTGAAAATCAACCCACACCAAAACCCTCATTGAACCAAACTTTATTCTTGACACAAAGCAGTCAGGTAAGAGTTGTTCTCCTGGCAACTGACTAACCCTGACTTGTCCATTAGATTCACAGAAAGAGAAGCATGATTCTTCACACCAGAGAACATTTCTCCACTGTTCTGGAGTCCAGTGGTGGCATGTTTTATACCACTTCATCCATTGCTTTTGATTGCACATAGTGATGCATGGCTTGGCCATGAAAACCATAACATAAAACTCTCTGCACACCTTTCTTGTGCTAATCTGAAGAGCACATTAAGTTTGCAGGTCAGCAGCTATTTAGTCTGCAGAAAGTTAGAGACCACAGCCCACCATGCGCCTGACATTCCACAGACGCAGTGATTTTGTGACCTACAACTTTGCGCCTGTGTTCCCAACAGCTGCTGAATATTTAGCAGTAAAATATTCTACTTCTGGATTTATCGGAAAGGCGGCATTCTCTCACTGTACCAATTTATTGAGCTACTAAGACTGACCCATTCTTTCACAAATGTTTGTATTAGCAGTCGGGATGCTTAAATGCTTGATTTTTATAAACCTATTGCTATGGAAGTGATTGGAGGACCTGAGCTCAATAGTTTGGCCTGGTGACCCATTACTTTCAGCAATATAGTGCATCTCAGTAGTTTTACTGCTATAAACCTAGGCTGTCGGAGGATATACAGACACTTTTTCTTGCCCTGATACTCTCCCTTACGGCGTTATTTGCAACTATAGTATTGCTTCCATTAACTTTGTGTTCTCTCTTCATTAGACCCTTAGAAACTACACCTGGCGAAGTGCCTCTGTGTTTAGATGTCTTTCTTGGAGAGAAATAATGACGACACATTTTTCTCATGTTGCTAAGATAGCTTCATTACAAAGCCCTTTCAGGTTTCAAAATAAACCACATCCTAATTGACCATTGATTGTTACTATTACCAGCATTAATTTATTGTACATTCTTTGGGGTTTTTTTAGGGAAAGTATGCCAGGTCCAGTAAATCTGTGTTTTGCTGTTGCTCATTGCTAGATAGTGTCAATAGCTGGTCAGCACAGCTGCTGGGTAA
Source organism: Poecilia reticulata (assembly GCF_904066995.2). Lineage (NCBI taxonomy): Eukaryota > Metazoa > Chordata > Actinopteri > Cyprinodontiformes > Poeciliidae > Poecilia > Poecilia reticulata. The sequence continues at coordinate 25,286,514 of NC_088836.1, read as the reverse complement.
CGTTATGTACTCCTTTTGCTTTCTTTAGCTATTGTATCTGGCACAATGTTTCTGTATTTACGTGTCTTTTACCTGGACAGAGTCACTGACAGCTGCTGCTGTCATTAATGCTGAGTTCTTTTTCTTTGTCTTGTTCTCACCAAATGTGCTCTGGGCTAACTGCTTATGCATGTCTTTGACTGAAAGGCTTGTTAGCAGTTAATCCTGCTATTAGTTTTCTGTTCTTAGTTTAAATTTTTACATTACAAAGTGCTCTCAGCACAGTGATTCTTTGTTTGGCTGTGTCTCTTTCTTGAATGGAGTCACGGATGGTTTTTACTACCTGGGACTAAATGATCCATCATTTTTGCTGTGCTGTATGTTAATTAGGTTTGAATTTAACTATATTAGATTGTAACTTAATCTTAGAAAATAGCTGGGCTGTAGACGAGTGGATTGAGTTTTATATTTAGATATAATTGAGACCTGCTTAAGAAAAACATTTGTGGTGAATTGATCACATTAACTTTGACAATGGGCTTAGTTATTCTTTGTCACAAGCTTTTTTATTACATTTTTGTAAATGGTTTGTAATCATACTCAGGTGTGTATTTGTTTTAATCCCTTGTCCATAAACACTTTTATAAGAACAGCTGACTGTTTAACTAATGAGCGCTCACTAAGATCCTTCACAGACTGAAACTGTTGCTGAAACAAATCTGAGTAGAAGGTAATCCAGGTAGTCAGAAATGATGAAAAGCATCATTGGCAACATTGCCAAATATTTTTCAAATGTGCATTTGGCAAAGTAATCACAAACACAAACTTTTGCTATGAACCTGCCAACAACTGATGGTATTAAGCAGATTGGGTGGGTGTCACAAAATAAACTCTAGATTGTTTAGATAACCAAAATTCTCTATAACACATGTGTCAAACTCGAGGCCCAGGGGCCAAATCTGGCCCACGGTAGCTTTTTATGTGGCCCTCTAGATTCCAAATTACCTCAATAAGTCTGTCCAGTTTTTTGCAAATCTGCAAAATTCACACAAACTCAACAAATCTCCACATTTTTCTCTGACTTTACGGGAAATTTTATGCAAAATTGGTCAAAAACATTGAGTTGAAGTAACTGCTGCTTCAGCCTTACTTGATGCCAAGCTGTAGTCTATAATTGATACAGTAAGTATCAATTACAGATACATTTAACATCAAACATTTCTAAATTTGCACCACAAAAACTGTAGTTTTGATTGCAAAAAACACTAAATCACAAACTCCTGGAGGAACGGCTATTTATTGATATTTTAACAGTTTAAGTGGTTTAATCAATATATTCTGGCACAACTGGCCCTTTAAGAACATTCAGAATTTTGACATGGAACAAAACAAAAATGAGTTTGACATCCCTGCTCTATAACAAAATAATAAAAACAATGTGTTAAAAATAATGCCAAAAGCAACATTTATTGTGGACCCCCAAACTTTCCTGGCCTAAAATATTTGTCCCCCAACTCAAGTTAGAAAAAATAAATGCATGCAGAGAAACACATAGCGGTGGAACTGACTCAATAGTAAACTTTTGAGGAAGAGACTCTTCTTAAATTCTTGCTGCATTACTTCTTTTTCCATGCATAATGTCAGGCTATTGTTCCTTTGATTTGTAGTCACAGTGCTTGGTTAAAATGTTGGCTTTTACTCTGTGTATGGTTGGGATTTAAAAAAAAAACAAAACAAACAACTACTCCTTAGATTTTTCCATTTAAAAGCAAATGAATTTAAATGTTACGTAAGCTTCAGCAATTACATCTACCAAACTTTGCATCAGACAAAAGGAAATGTGTATGCAAATAGGGTATTTTTACAGATGTTCTACATTAGCTACTAATTAACAATTTCTTTTTCTTGTTTTACAACTTTCATTGACATCAAATAGTTACCCTTTAAAATCTAGATAATGATGTGTCCCGCTGGGAGACCACAATAGATAAAATCCCTGCACGCGTCTTTTGAGTCTTCAAGGATATTTAATAATCAGTACAAGGTTTCTTTTTCTAACTCAGCTGGACATCTTTTACTAGTAGATGCAGGATGGCTAGTTTGCATATTGTATGTATGAGAAAGTTAATTGTAGTGGGATTATTTGCCATTTATTCATTACACAAGCTATTTCTGTTGCATTATTCATCTTCGAACAGGATCCGGGGCATGTTTTAATCATACTGAATGCAGATTGACAGTGCTGTGTCACCACTCTTTTCTAATGAAAAGCCAGCAGAAAGCTAGCCCATCTTTGTTCGCTGCTGCAAATGTTAAAGCATGAACAGATTAAAAAACTGTCTGTGTGCAAATATCACTGAAAGTTTAATGAAAAGAAGATGTTTACATGTTTTTTTTATTTATTTTTTCTATGAAAGGGATTGAAAACTCCTATCAAAATGGACCGCTTTGCTTGTGAAGCAAGTTGCATTGCTGTATGCATTGCTGTGATATATTCAAGCAACGCAGTAGGTGGGCTCTGTCCTTTTAATCTCTAATCCTTCCCCCTCTCAGGAGGAGGAGAGTGTGGGGATCAGAGAGCAGAGAGAAGGTATCCTCTTCTGGACACAGACCAGTGCAATGGCACTTCTCCTGTCCCGTACTGAAGCTGTCACTGCCGGTGTCTGGGTCCATGAGGCAGGCAATTTCAGCATTGTGGTGTGAATCGATACCCAATCACATCACGTTCACAGGCAGCACATCAACCTGAAGAGCCCATAGCGCAATTTACAGCATATTGTTTTTGGCCCTGGGAGCAAACAGGCACGAGCAGCAATAGAAGCATCATGGCAAAGCAAGACAAGGCCTTGTCACGGCTATAACAGCCTTATCTCTGACCACAGAGGTACTCATACTAAACAGCAGAGCCAAGCAAAGGCCCGGGAACACACAGAGTGCATAATGCATCCACTGGTTAAATTCAGCAGGAGGATTAAGAATCATGGTCTTAAAACAAGTGTATCATTTTAACTAGGCCCATTTAACGTATATCTGCCACCGGCTGTACATCAAATCTACTTCCCTTGTAGTAAGTAAATTTCAGGGACAAGAGATGTCCAATAATGAGACACATTTCTTTGTAAAATAAAACCAGGCCGACCAAGAATCAGGTTGCAGGAATACAATGAACCACCACAAAAATAATAAAATAAAATAAACAGCAGTACAGCCTTGCAAATACGTATCCCTCTTTACCCTTTTCATATTTGATCATGTTAAAACATTAAATGTCAATGTATTTAATTGGAATGTTTTGTGATACACCAACATAAAGCAGACTGTACTTCCCAAGTAGAAGAAAAAACATACTTGGGTTCTAACTTCTGTACAAATAAAAATCTGGAAAGTTTGGCAAGCATTTATTACAGTCAGCCACCTTAAGTAGTTATATATATTTTAGAACCAGACTTTCCTGCGATTACACCCAAATGCCCTTTGGAGTTTTATCTTCCAGTTGACAGCTTTGCAAATCCATAAACTGATATTTTTGCCCCAGCTTAGTTTTACTGGATGGAATATTTCTGTGAACATCAAATTTCAAATCAATTACATTTAGGTCTGGACTTTATTTGGTTCATTCTGACACATGAATTTGAACTAAACCATTCTAATAGAGCACTGACTACATGTTTAGGGTCCGTCAGCCTCAGTCCCTGGTCTTTTGCAGACTCAAATTTTGATAATAATACAACTTTATGTTAGCAACCAACATTGACAAACCAGACGGAATAATACGATTTAAAGTTTTTGATCGTAACATGAAAAGTAACTGCAACTAAATATTGAAACATGGCACAAAAGCAATGTCTGAACATAATAACAGGAATTCGCCAGTGAGCTGAAAACATTGCAGGTGGTATTAAAAGAAGACAGATTCATCATTCAGTGTAAAGAGCATAATGTTTGTTTGTCTGCAACTTGCGTCTTGTCAAGCCAACAAGTGGTTTCTATGCACACCTGCAATCACGATATGGTTCCACCGCAGGGTTTCTTCAATGAAGCCAGCAGCCATGCTGTGAGCTCTGTGTGCTGTATGGATTAGAGTGGAAACCGCATCGTATTCTCCAGAGAAATACAGACTGCATGACCATGGCGGGCAAAGCCATAAGCGATAAAAATAGTTAGTTTTTTTTATTTTACCAACAGAATTACAGTGTTGACCTTAGAGAGCAAATTACACTGAAGAAAGGCAATTATGAGAATAAAATAATTGAAAGGCAAGTAAAAATATATATTTTGTGTATTTCAACTTGTGCAGATCTGCTACACACGGTACAAGAATGTGTTCTTTTGACTCGGGTAATCTACTATTCTTTAATATTAAATCAGTAACCTTATCAGGAAAGCACAACAGGAAACAACCCCATTATTGGTAAAAATGTGAGACATATCACTGCTGTTTGATTGATGCAGCTATTCCCCACAGAGATAAAGCCTCTACTTCAATCTCAACTACAGAGGACGACACAAAACACTGTACCTAAGATGGTTGTTATGACTACGTAATTCTTTTTAAATGGTGCTTTTATACAGTGCAAAACTGACTGAGGCAAGTCAAGGGCATAACGACTAAAGCATTTTCCCCTCACAGTTCAAAGCTAAGATCAGCTTTTTTTTTTTTCTGTGATCTTTGAAATGCAGTCGTGATGTGGGTGTGTTTGTGTTTGGAGAATCTTTTTGTAAGACAAAATCTCTCATAAATACAGTTGGAACGGGTTTTGTACATGAGCAAAGACTAACTCCTGTTGTTAACTTTTATTCCAAAAGGAAACGGCACAATAGTTGATAAAACCCAAGAATAAATAATGCAATGAAACTCAGCAGATTCGTTTTTAGCGATTTAACCAATTAATTTGGTATTTTTATATCAAAGTTAAGAAAGAGAGAGACAGGTTATTCTCCTTTTGTTCAGCACTTAGTGGATAGTCACAGCTCCTTCCATTGCTGTCACTATCACTGCTTCCACCCACTTATGGCCTTGGGGGAGATGTAGACTGCAACTCGTCTCTGTCAATAGTCATGAAGCGATGCCAGCGACACTCTTTCTATCCTATTCCTGCACAGGCAGCCTACACCAGTAACATGAGCAGGAGTCGGTAGTGCTGCATCAAATGAATGTGTGAACCTGCAGACATGGCTAATTTTGGGACAGTGATCCAAAATTCTGCTGTGGTAAGCCATTGCTTTTGTTATTCCATTCTAAAATATGCTACTATTTCTAAAGCACTAGAATGAAATGCATGTCATTCTTTCTCCAGGATCTATTTTTCTAGCTAAATTTCTGTCTTTTTTAACTTTCAGATTTTAGGAAACAAATAGTATGGAATAAGGAAGAGAAACCTAAAAAAAATAAAAAATAAATAAAAGGCTGAAGAACAATGTCTAAAAAAAGGTTATTTTATAAAGCCTTATATTCCTCTAAGGCTGTTTCAAATCTGTGTCTTTTTATGGTATTTTGTGACAAAGAATACATTTTACAATCTCTTAAAATCCAATTTACCTTACGTAACAAGAAAAATATAGAACTCAAATGATTTAATCTGGTTTGGTGCAAACTTATTGCTTCTTTTTAAAACAGAGGTGTTTTCAAAACTCTAATGCCGGAAATTAATATTACCACATAAAGTATGCGTGATTTAGTCTGCCACAAAATGTGAGTTGCTGTAAATTATGAATTTAAACTATTAACATTGTCATGTTATCCAAAGCGGCATCATTTTTTGTCTTATGACATTTTGGTAGAGACTTGTGACTTTTCCAATTAGATACAAAATTAGTGGTAACATAAAAAAAAAAAACACGATAAGTAAAAAATCTATAATTTTGGTTTTTACTATAAGTATGACTGAGCTCCAAGTCAAATTTGAGATCCTCATCTGAGGTAATATAAACATATTCTTTCATATTCATATCAACTTGAGTATTAATTTCAAGTCACACCCTTCTATTATCTAGCAAATCAAACTAAAAACAAATATAAGATCATTTTCTGCTCTGGAGCACATTGTTTTCCCATAGCAGAGTCAACCAACACATCTTCACTGGGATGACTCGAAGAATCTAAAAGGAAACGGATCAGTGGCTTTGTGCTGACATTTCCATTTACAGATAGCAACAGCTAATACCTTTGCTCTGATTAGAAGCTGTAATTTCTCTATTTGAATAGCAATCAATAAATTCTGTACATTTTGTGCACCGTGCGCAAGACGCTCATAAGCAATGTGAGTGCGTCTAGTATTTCTGGATATCCACAGATAACCCAACCCTCCCCAGCCCCCGCACCTTTTATTACCATATTACAGACCGTCCGTCTTTTACCGCCACGGATGATCTCCACACGGAGATCAGTGTTCGTGTAGATATATATAAATGTGCATTTTCATCATATCCTCACGCCAAGCAGATTAATCAGCAGTGCATTCCCCTGCCAGCCACACCTCATCCATATTCCTGCTGGCTTATTGCAGGGGGAGCGGCAGGTGATAAAGCAGGATCGATATGCAAAGCTAGTAAAAACACAGCGAGTACAACAGCATGGCACAAAGGCAAAAGACTAGAGATGACAGGACAGAGAGGAAGGGAAGGTGTTAAAAAACTTCAGCTGCAGCATGTTAAGACGAGAAAACGCAGGTCTACACATTCCATGCAATAGGTTGAGACAACATGAAATATTCCTATGTCACTCCTTAAGCTGTGGTGGTTCAGATAATTTTATATTCATTCTAAACTTCAATACGTGCATATGAAAAATCCCTATGTGCATTACAAGGCCCATTGAAAAACCCAACAATTGAAGGTTAACTCTTCAGGCACTGTGTAAATCTTTTATATCCACACCGAGTGAAAACAGTTCATAAGTGCAAAAATTATTTTGACTGCAAAAGTCGAGCTGCAATATAACTTGGGACACAGTACCTTTAAACCTTTCTGACAGGTAAACCTGGAAAAGCATCAAAGATTTTCTCTCCTTGTCATATCCCCAAAACTGCCACTGAGAATGGAGTGACAACTTTATTTCTCATCTGTTACATAAATCAAGGAAAATACTGTGAAAGTCAGCTCTTCAAACTAAGAAATTCCCAGTGCTTTCTAAGCTTCGAAGGATTTCTTTAACAAAGTTTCACACAGGAGTGAGAGGGAAAAAAAGTAATTTCTTTGACAGGCAGACATTATGTGATAGAGGAGACTTTTCACTGCATTAAAGAATGGGGCTCCAAACAACAAAGAGATAGCAGCTGTTTAAAAGGCCAATTTTCCAGTCCACATTGTCATTGTCACACTCTTAACTCCAAAGGCAGACATGCACTCTGGCATCAAAGGCCATTGATTTTCTAATCAAGAGCAAATGATGATTAAGGCATATCTGCCCCCTTATCTTTCCGTTTAAAATCCTCCTTTCTGGATTCAATTTGACTTTGGCTGTTTTGCAGCTGAGAGGAATCAGGACAGTCAAAGACAAAGACACCTTGTAGAGACAACGAACGGAGTCATAAATGATTAAGGCTAGTAGAACAGAAAATGATCATCCAACCTTCTTTCTCCCTATAGGTCATTGAGGGCTTGTTTTGCAACCTTTTTCTTGTCTTATTTCTCTACATCTGCAACCTAAATGTGCGATAAATGCACCAAACTGTTTGGCATTGACATTGCAGATCGGCATGTAGTGCTGTTTTAACCCTATTACTACAAACATTTGATAGACTTATTTTGCTTCAGATACATTAATTTCTTAGACCTATATACAGAAACTTTATACTTTCTTCACTAACCTATTGTATCGCATCCTATACTTTCCTCATTCCCTCTAGTGGAGGATCTAAGTACTGCAGGTGGCCAATTTAACTTAAAAATCCACAACGCATTCTAAGATATTTTCTGATTATTTTCATCAGAATTTGAAATTTGAGTTAATTGTAATTTTTCATACAATCGATAAATTATTTTGCAAGTTCAATTTTTAAAAAACAGAAACTTTTCTTAATGAGGCTGTGAATTTGTATGCAAGTGGATTTTATTTATATAACATATTTCACAGATAATCTAAGTGCTTCACAGGGATAGCATAAAAGTTTAGGTGCAATTACATGTTTCAGATTTTATTCAGATCATTTAAATAACAATGAGCTAAAAATTATCTTTTAAGAATGTACTCGACTGCTTTTTCAAACGAGTCAAAATTACATAAAGGGAAAATTGTTCCACATTCTAGTCGTAGGCCATTTCTTTTAGTTTGGTACAGGTAACCGATGCGTAAACATAAAAACTTTATGTTCAGCAACAGTGGAACATGAAACGACACCATAACAAAACGACATGGTGATCATCGCAGACAATCCAGAGCCTGAGGACTCCCACCATCACTGAAGTCAGCTGTTTTTAGGAACATCAAAGCTTCTCAGTGAACTACAAGGATCAAAAGAAAGCTTTATGTTGACACTGATCAACAAGGATCCCATAAGTAGCTTGCTCTATGTGCATGCTGGTTCATTTCATCCCCTTCACCATTTTTGTAGTTTTGTCCTTTTTGTATTTTTTGTAAATATTAAAAGAAACTAAAGTACAATTGCAAGCCCAGCTGTCTGTAGCACACAGTCTCTTACTAACAATTCAAACACATCACATTTGAGTCTTTATTGTAGCAGCAGTGCAATGTCTGTGGACCAATTTGCCTCTTTGTCAATTCATACACACATTTTGTACCCATGTGTTGCCATTTCCAATGATACTCTACTGACAAGTTTTAAAGACATGCTTAGAGTAAAAGTGTCATGAGTTCCCTGTCATGAGTATTTTAGACAGTAAACTAGACCATCATAAAACAAGCAAGTACAAGTTATAGTGGCTACAACTTATTCAAAGCATTCACTATTACCATCACCAATGATGACCATGGTAATGTGATACAAGAACAGATACTGTTCATGTTTTAATGGAAAATTAAACCACTGATAAAGTAGCTTGTAATTTATTCCTTGTAACTTATAGTAAAGTAAAAACATAAAAAATACACACCTTTGTCTTCACTGACTCTTGAATGTAAAAAGGTTGTTTTTGTGTGTGTACCACTGCACTCCCAACACTTAACATTTATGTGGAAAGCTGCTTTATAAAACTGTAGATATGGAGGAAACTTGGTAAATCCACTATCGCTGCATGTATTCCCACCTCAGTGCTCGCCTAAATTCCCAAACTGGGTAGCAATAAACAATGTTAAAAAGGTTGGGAATAAAATCCCCATTTCTTATACGTTGATAACATTAAGAAGTAATACCACAAAGCAGAGCTTGGTCACCCTAAGGGTGTAAATGCTCATTTCTTAGCAGACTTCAATTATCCAAACTCTCTTCCGTGGTCGGTCTTCCTATGTATATGTTTAGCCTTTGTGCTACACCTGCCTGAGGATGAGGGATTAACTTCCATCCGGCTCCCTAAGCTTAGTTTGGACTTTGGGTTTAGTCGTCCTTCAGGACCAGCCTGGAGCTCAGCTTAAGAAAGACACCCAAAGCCTTCATCGCCTTAGCGGCCCCTCTTCCACTCACCCTCTATTTGCACCGTTCCAGCTCAGACCGTAAACACTGAAATGGAGGGAGAAAGAATCAAAGACAGATGGGCATCATCAGTCCCTGACCTTCAGGCAATGTGAGCTGAATATGCAAAGCAATATGTTGCGTTTTTAAATGCATTGTTCCCATAGAGGAAGCAGGGAAACAGAGACAGACAGTATAGACAGGCGGAAAGAAACACCTTATAAAACATGCAAGGGCCAATATCTTTGATGAATAGGGGTCATTGTGTTACAGCTGTTCATACTCAATACTCAATTTTAATGAGTTATTACACCAGGAAGAATTTCCTCACAGACAAATAATAAGAACCAAGGACACTCATTTCCAGATCCATAATTTCCAGCTCGCAACTTATAAGTGTTCATCACACCTAAACCAGAGCACGATTGGAGGGTCATTCGTGGTGGGTTTTATTCTCTGGTGCATTCATCTTGTTTCCTATTAGCTTTCCCACAAGCCTCTAACTCCGTGATGTCACTATACCTGAAGCGATTGTGAAGCAGAGCATCCATCACGATGGAGATGAGATAATTGTGGGATATCTTTGGCTGCACAGTGAGACCTAACTTGAGAGCAAGAGAAACTGCAGAAACAGGAGGCTATTGTATTCACAAAGTCCTCTCCAGACAGATGGTATAACAGAGGGAACTAGTTTTGCTTTTACTATTTCCCTCTATTTTTGATGCTTACATATGTTGCCTCTCAGAAAGTAAAGATTAAATTACCCCTCCAAGAATTTCTTGACCATACTGAGTTATACTGAAAGTATTATCTTTCCTTTTAAAAACCCAGTAGACTGGAACAGTGCCTTACAAAGGAGTTTATTAGCATTAAACATGTTTAATTTTGTTACATCACAACCAAAACATATATATGTTCTTAAGGTTTACATGATGAACCAGCATAAAAAGCATATAACTACTATGAACCAAAAGAATAAATAATTTTTCAAGTTTTCAGATAATGTTTAGTGCTTCTCTGAGGCCGTCATAGAAAATCTGTTTTTACGCTAAAATTAAGCTACAAACAGATTGACTCCTTACTAAAAGGTCCTGTTGAATTGATTGTGCTGTATTTTAGTTAAATTAACATTTAATGTGGAAGAACATGAAAGGGGGTATTATATAATATAAACTTTTTTTTAGCTTTTTTATAATGTTGTAATGAACGGTTATAAACACCCAAACGGAGAAGCAGAAAGAGCAGAAACTTCTTAAAGAGACAGAGGACAATTCCAAGGCGTCATGTTCCTTTTTAATATTGAAGGTAACAGTTACTTAATTTTGCTATAAAATGACATTCTGTGCCTGAAAAATACATAACATCACCTCTTAAAAGATCTTTAGCAGTGAATTATATTTTGTAAATTATCAGTCATCATCTCATGACTTTAACATTTCGACAGATTTAATTCTGACTTTTGGTGAGTGAGATCATTTAAATCTACCTGCAAAAGCAGAAATGTGTAACTCCATCATTTCCATCACCAGATTGCTGAACCGTTGCTAGTCCCCCATGATTTCCTCTACATGTCCTTATCATGGAGCACAATGTACCGATGTAACCCGCACCTTCGCTAGGGCAAGATTTGTTTTCTTATGGAGAGGTTTCTGTAGATTTTAACCTTAATCCTATCAGCTAATGTGAAGGCACTGATCCGCAACTGTCTTGAAGGTTATCTGTGCATGTTTCACACCCGCAGCATTCATTATTTACATAGCTGCTCCCCTGAGGCACCAACCACCACAGGAGGTGTAGATGGGAAATCTACCTCCCAATCTGCCAGTGACACATCCATATCTATACTGCATGGCTCACTGACTCAGGAGGATGTCATGTCAGGATTATCATCCATTCCCTGGAAACTTCATCATCATCGGCACCAGAAGCCCTGTCAGCGGATCAGGCTGGCGAGTTTGCCTTTTAAATCAGGGGTTCCCCAAATGTAGCGGCTCAAGGGACAGCTGTAGGGAAGAGGGACTTGAACCAAAACACAAAGTAACAATCCTTCACCAATTAAACCCTGTATGATTACGATAATGAGGATGCTTGTCTTTTTGCTCCGTCATCATTTGCTACCTTTGTAGTTCTGGCCGTTTTATACCCGTCTACCACAGGATATTTCACACCGATTATTGGGCAATTCATAGCCTCATGGGGAACGTTTTGTACCTTTCTTTGACAACCGACTGAAAGTAATTTACTATATTCTTTTCAGAGTTAAGAGATGTGGTTTTATGACTGAAATAAATTATGTCTTTCAGAAGGAAGTTGCCTCAAGTCATTCTGGTTTGCTCAGAGGTCTAAAGTGTCACCCTAAAGTGTCAACTGGCCCAAAGGAGGATGGGAACCAAGATAATTTGAAATTGTGTATAAAAACAAATTTGAAATAAGTATTAAACAATTAAGATAAAACACAGGGAGAAAATAGCATTTTATCACCATTTATCTGCATAATACATTAAAATACTTGACTACGTAAAAAGATAAACCGATACACGGAGATTTCAGTACTTGTGTACAAAGTGGTTTGTTTTCAGGAAACTAACGTGTCAGTATTAACTGTGGGAACAAATTGACAAGGGGGCAAAATGACCTCAGCCTCCGTGTGGGGCAAAAATCATCAACACCAGTCTGTTTTCATTTTATGTTCCCTAATCAAAGAGGTCATGGATATCCAACTGTGAACAAAACTCTGCTTGATTTGTTTTGTTTTCTAAAGCAAACAAAGCTGATTTTTATTTTTAAATCCAAACATTTAGAAGAACGTGGTCAGGTTTAATAAAAACAGTACATCTGCATTTGGAGTTTGTAGTCTCACATAAAAGCCTAACTAAGAGAGGTAACAGCACATACTGTAAATATAAAAAAAAACATAACTTTAGCCATTATCCAAAAATAATAAGATAAACCTTCCATGTAGGCTCTAACTTTTAAATGTCTTCAGAAAAAATGAGCTGAGACATCAGTGGGAGTGTATGGCAACGAAATTAAGGTAATTATATTTTGTTAATGTATAAATTACTCATTCACCTAACTCCCATTCACTTATCTGGAGTGGCATAAATGCATCTGCAGCTTAATGCAGCAGTTTCATTGCCTTATCCCATCCACCCATGGATAATTAATTCTAATGATACTTTTTATCTGTGACAGCCATTACGATAAACATCAATGCACAAACCCACTCATGCGGATGTGCTATTGAGCGTAGACGTGACCTTTCGGGACCCCCTCGGACCTCCAGAGACGTGTGTGAAAAACACCCCGAACACCTACGCCTACTCTTCACTGTTCAGAGGTTGATTTGATATTAGCGTGAAAGGAGTATTTATAGAGCAGCACCAAGCTTCGTTCCCACATCCTTTCACCACCCTGAGCTCGGCCCAGACGCTATTGGCAGACCTGCTCACTCACTGGAAAAGCCATCATGTCAGCAAACTGGCAGAGGATAGCATGTTGTGCTAACAGGTTTGGGGGCTGCATCAAGGAAGCGAGTGCACTTCATTATATCGGTGACAATACGCTCTTGTTTTTTTCTTTAATGTGTTATTGCACATCAGCAAGACGGTGTCTGAAAATGTCATTATATTTTATGTTATTTTTCACACCAGATAAAAACAAACCTTCTGCTTCCATCAGTAAACAGATGCAGCAAAAATGATGCAATCTTGAAAAACACTTCTGAGCCTGTGCAATGGGCCTCTCTCTCGGTTAACATTAAATCAAAACAATTTCAAATGTGTCTGTGAGGGTGTTAATAAATAAGAGGATTGTGCTCATCAACTAGTTATCAAGATCGATAATCTCTACATGTAGAGTATGATTCATCTGTATGTCAGCATTCATGTTAGATTTGTAATGTTGCTCTGGTAGCAAGAAGGTTCTGGCTTTAAATCCAAGCCTGCACCTCCTGACCATGCAGGTGGGGGTTCAGTTTACCCTCTTGTGGGTTCGTACGCCCATTTTGTACATTACTATCTCATCACTTCCTAAGTATGTACCTCATTTCAGTTTATTTTGAATGGTCATTAAAAAAATGCTTCTAAAAATGCTCAAATCTCACTTGCAATTTGTTTCACATTTATACTGATACAATAAATAACTAAAGGTTAAGATGGCACGAGAGAAAAATAAACAGATGAATTAATTCAGGACAAACCGATTTACATATCTTTTGTATTTTTTAAAAGGAGGCGTATAATTTGGACACATTTGCAGGATATTTCTCTAACAAGAAACAGCTGAAAAAGGACAAACAGCTTTTGCATGCATGGATGTGCTAAAAAAAAGTAGATGTGCCAAAGAGGTGTAAAAAGTGATGTAAATTAGATAAATAAGTCAAAGACCATCAAGGAAAAGTTTACATAATCATGTGCAAATACATTATATATCACCAACTGCCCTCACTGCTCTAACAGTATTATCCGTTGGCTTTCCAGGTGTTCCTCCGTAGAGGAGCTTTGATCAGCCTATCACAACAATTCGCTCTTTCATCTTGGAGAATGTAATTTGGTTAAAGGGAGATTTAGGATCAAGGTTCAGCACGCCCCGTTCTTTTGTTTAGTATTCATGCTGACTATCGTAATCTAGTGTTGCTTTAATGAAAGTTATCAGTAACAAAAAATTCTCATTAACACAGAGTATGAATATCCAACAGGAGAGGAAAGAAATAGGAAGAAAAAAAACAGCAATATGAGAAGTTAGAAAAACAAAACGCACAGGAAAGACAGCTGAAGAAAGTAACAGATTAAACTGGCCGTTTCCATTTAATTTGAAAGTCGGCCTTCAGAGTTTTGATGTGGGATTGTTTGAGAAATTGAAGTCATTTTTGTCTTCCAGAAAGGCCCGTCTACTGCTATTTCAGCAGTTTATCTTAGGAGGTCTAACAAATGAATGGCTGCAAGTCTAGCTTTCACTATTACTCATATCATCAAAACAAGTTCAAGACTTCTGAAAACTGAGACACAAGAAGAGAAAATAAGGTTGCTTTTATGTTATTCAAATTATTTCAGAACTAAGGCAAAATCTAACATCCTCTTCCTGCCTTGATCTGGATGAAAATCTATAGTCTGCTCTTGTAAATTACAGCAGTTTTCTTCTGCCAATAATAGTAGTTTGTGCTGTTGTGTCGGTTCAGAAAGCTGTGTCCTGAGGCACTGATAGAACAGTTAACAACTGTGCATGACATAAATTATTGTACAGTTTAGAAAATCAGTGAAGTATAAGACATTCCACTAAATATGATTGTGTCCTTGCCTTCAAGCAAAGTTGTTTGCGTGTGTTTTCTGAAAGCTGGAAGATTGATTCTGTTTTCCAACCTACAAATGTGCAGGTGTTTTATTAGCTGTACACTCTGTGAGACAGAGTCAAACCACAAAGAAACGCTGTTCCTGACCTCCCAGTTTGACCTTTTCAGTATTTTGTAGAGCAGCAAGGAGAAATGAAAAGTTCCACTCCACTTTCTCGGTTTAATACAGTGAGTAAAGGTCTATTCCTGCATTTTCTTTACCCTGTGTGGAACACATCAATCTAACTTGGTGGACCGAACTTGTTTGGATGCCACTGACTGAGTACCATCGCAGATTAAAAGCTAAATTATTAAGCCACCAAGTCCAGTTGATAAATGTTGTGCTGTAGCTCAATACATTACAGGCATGTGTGGACCAGCCCTTCCGTAGGATTTATTATGCATCGGCAGAGATAAAGGCCATTGATTGTCTCCAACAAGGTCACAATAAGGTCTCTTTTCCAAATGGAAAAAAAAAACAACAAAACTTTAGACTCATTTGGTGATTCTGTGCAATAAGTTTAATCAAATTTGTGGGAAGAAACTATAAACTGTCTCACGTCTAGCAGGCATTCAGAGCGATAATGGGCTGTATTTGTATGAAGGGATATCTTACTTTTACATTATTCATAGAGCTGTGGAAAATGCAATGGCAGTGCTAATATAATATTGACCTAACCCCAACACTACATGAATGGCAATAGAGGCACGCCTTAAAACACACACACGCACACACACATTTGCAGAAAGTCTTACTGGAACATCTCTCTTCCAGTTATAATCAATTCTCAAAATATGCATGATAACTGGAAAGTCAATAGACAGGAAACTTATCTTAAGGGTAAATCTTTATTTTAAAAAGTATTTTATGGGGCACTGGGTGGCTCAGAACTCGCACACCATGTGCAGAGGCTGTATTCCTTCATGCTGCTGTCCTGGGTTCGTGCATTTTCTCTCTCCTCTCTATCTACAACAAAAAAATATTTTATATTGTATTTATGAGTACAAATTTGGAGTGTACCTATATTTAGCTTTTCCAAGCTGATACTTTTTATAATTCTCATTTTCTATGATTTGCAGCCTAAGTTTAGCCAAACCGGAAATATAGTTTCTGTGAACAGCCATTCTTACATTCTGGCACAGATTCTCAATTGATTTTTTTAGGGGTAGCGGAGTAAAGGTAGCTGAATACAAATGCTCACCGAGCATCATAATTACGCATTAATTTCCTATGGCTCATCACATCAAATCCCAGTAAAATACTTTGAAGTTTGTGGCTCTAAAGAAACAAAATGTGATTTTTCTTGTCACACAGGCACAGCTGACTTTTTCACATTACTAATAAAAAAATAATTTGTATGCCATCTTGCTGGGCATCACACATCATTGCCACATAGCACAACCTAAGAGTTAATGCATGAAATGCACATAGTTGAGAGCGTGCCCTATTGAGAAAGTGCAATAGGGAAACAAGCATTCATGCCTCAGGTCCAGGGGAGATTTCTAAGCATTTTCATTGTTAGATACCATCAAAGCACTTTTACTCCTTTCTACTTATAGTATATAAACATGACTTTGAAAAATACCCTGCAGTGGGAGAACAGCCGAGCCACTGAGGGTCCATGTTGCCTCATCAACAGAGATTTCAAAAGGCAGTGCAGAATTTCAATGGTGCTTCAAGGTTCTGCTAAAGGACAGGCTAAGGGAGTGGGGGAAAAAGGGAGTGGAGGAGGACAGGACAGGTTATTAAAGACTCGAGCAATACTCAACACATCAATGTTTTAGGTTGAACCTGGACTGCAAATGCTAACCTCAAACAACGACATCCAACAGTTCTGATCAACAAAACGTAATAAAAAAACAAGCCAAATACTTGACAACAGATAAAAGAGGAAAAACTCAGACTTTAGTCATTGTTTGAAGAAAGTACTAACAACCTCTGCTAAGTGTGAGAGAGTCAGAGTGCTGTGGTAGACATTTTAGCTATCTGTAATGTACATTCATTCCAATACGTTTCAGGTTCAGTGCTTTACAAGCTCTGACATACAAGGGATTAAACAAGCTGGGTATCTGAAAATACAGCACTGGAAATGTTGAAAGTAAAAATCCCATCTGGGTACTTTGTTTAATTAAAAACTCGTTCACATCATTCATAAGTTTTGTGTCATCCTTGTAATGTTTTTTTTTTCTCTCAGATATTTTTCAAAGCAACAGAATCCATATTCTGCAGTGAAATATGACGAAGTTACTTCTGGATATTGCTCACAAGCACCTCCCCTGCAGTGACTCCACCAACTTTGCCTGGCAGAGATAGTTTTCAAATAAGTTGCGCAGATCTGTTGTGGAAGGCAGAATTATGCATAAATACAAAACAAAAACAAAGCGGAGAGCAGAGTGAAAAAAACCCCATCTCATTTTATTCTATTTGGACAGAATTTGAGAAGGAGAGAGTGAGAGCTGCGAAGACGCTAAGCTGCTTTGTGGCATTCAGGTGCCTAAAGCACAACAGAGCAAAAGCACAAAGTAGATTGAGTCACGCCCGTCCTATGTGTGACTTTTAAGAGAAAAGATAATTGGAAACAACACAGGTTGAATTTTCTAACAAGGGCTTCAGAAGAGAAGCCCAGTGAGAGCCTCCTTGTTTCAACCTTTCCTGGGCTAAAAAGGGTTTTTAAGAACTTGCTCAGTCCTGATTTCTGGGGCCTGTGGGATGGATCATTACGTCCTTGTCGGCTTTATTTTTTTAAAATTCAAATTATTTTTATTGATGTGTAAACATCTTAAAGAGGACATGGACTTCACATGAACAAAGGGCTCAAGGACTTCCAGCTTCTCTGAATCCTTCTGGACCAGGATCCTACATGCTGACTGAATGGGAGGCTTTGATAAGAAAAAACTATGAACTTACAGGGGGATAACCTTTGATACTGAAAGACAAATATACTATCCAAAAGGTCAGTGTGACCTATGCAGGAGTTATGTTACAAAGTAAGATGTATACGGCCTTGAAAATGAGTATAAAAGTGGTTTTGCAGGCCTGCAGATGGACCCATATATGCTCGAGGAAAACAATATTAATAATTCAAGAATGTTGGTATTTTCTCTTAACATATATCAGTTAAAAAGTGAAGCATATTTGATTTCCAAAGAGAAGGCATTTGACTCAGATTCTTAGCAGATCTGCTAGTGGATTCTTATGTTAGAAATCCCTATTGCTTTCAGATTAAAAAAAAAAAACGTTTGTAGAAGGGGAGAATATAACAGCCCACTCAGCTGAGCACACACAGACATGAGAGTCTGCCAAATACTCATGTCCCTTGTCTCTGAGTTTTAAAGATGTCTAACATATGCAGTCAAAGAGCTAAAAATACAAATTTTGCATGGGCAAATGACTATTAAGAGCATGTTTTCTGCAAAACGTGTAAAAAATGCAAACCTCAGCTTAGCAGCCTTGCTTGAGCAGTAAAAAAAATTTTAGACATTACTGTAAATGATTGATAAAAGCAAGAAAATGATTGCATTTTATTGTTTACCCCTGTTGCTAAAAACAAGGTCAACGTTAGCCTCTGTTCCAGTTCTCTGACAGTGAGGTGGTTTATTTCGATGAACGTCTGATGTAGCTGGGGTGTAGAGGCACAGTCATGCCTGGAGCTGTCCATCAGATAGAAAAGGGCATGATGGGCTAGGATCCAAACGGGCCCACAGAGAATCCCAGCCTGCTGTTGTTGCTGGCTCCTCATTCTCAAGGATCTTTAAAGATCAAAGAGCAACACACAACAGGAGAGACAGTAAGACGGAGATAGTGATACAGAAAGATAGACCAAAGAGGGGGAGTAAGGAAAGCAGGAAGGATGCCATGAATCAGAAGAACCCATGTGGCCCTCCACTGATTAGGCCTCCTACTGAGTCCAAAGAACAGTCAAAGGGATTTCCTGGAGAACGTCTGTGAAACATAAACTCTTGAGTCAGGGCAGCTTCCCTCCATCCGGAGCCAGATGAAGCATCTTCCGATTTCAGCTCCATCCGAACATGTTACAGTTTGTAGAGTGGAAACAATCTGCTTCTTTGATACTCTAAAAAAGATCCTCTTTCCTCTAAGGAATAGCTGAAGCTATGCTTTTACTCTCTGAACAAAAATAAAAAGAAACATGGTGTGCTTCTGTTGTTTAACCTCTGCGAAATACAAAATGGGACAAGCAATAGAGCTGAACAAATACGGAGCTTCATGGAGCATTACGGAAAAAAACTAAGAACATCTAAAAATGGACAACAAAAATACGTCTGAAAGGAAAAGGCTGGGAAAAACGAACTCAGTCGAGCAAAGGCACAAGTTTATTGGAGATCCCCACAAGGAGTTAGTGTTGATGGATGTGCTCAATCAGAGAAGAGTGTCGAGTCTAAAATGGATGTGGTCAGAAACTGCAGGTGATGGATAAAACACCAGAAATATCACACAAACCTTTTGAAACAAGAATTACATTGTCAAACCAGTTTAGAAATTAAATATATGTATTTAAAGTAATCTATCCAAGCTTGAAGAAACACTTAAATTATTCATACTTGGAAAGAAGAATTGAAGTTCAATCTTTTATCTTCACTAAAGTTCACATTTTATTTAATTTTACTTATGATGGTTCCACATGAGCATAATAAATCAAATTATCAAACATTATCTCATTAAAAGTTAATCCTTTAATGTGCCACTTTCAATCAAAGTCTTCCCAATGAGTTAATAGAGTCCATTTTAATGTCTGCTACATTTATGAATATATATCTACTGTTAGGTATGATTCCAAACCATCTCCAAAATATATTATATAGTGGTACATCTCTAAAACATTTCTAAATTGATGCATTATTTACAGCTGACAAAGTCAACCGATAATTAATATTAAACAAAAGGAAAATGCATGAAAGCAAATTACCAAATGTAAATAAACAAAAAAATGTATACTATTCAAACTCTGTCAGGTTTCACACGAACATTGATTGTAGGTTTTTTGGTCCATAGAGCTCAATATGATATCCAGATTTATTCCAATGCTAGACAAAAAAAAAGCTTTTTAACATTATAAATGATCTAGTTAAACTCAAACATAAACTAATCCCTGAATTTATTAAACTGTCGATTGAGTCTTCAGTGTCTTACCATCTGTTTCCTTTCTCTACATGGTTTTATATTCCTTTTAGGTGAAAAAGCAACATACTTAAATGTCAGCCTGCTTCATTTACAGTTCAGTTCAATTCAACAACAACCAATTTTATTCAAGTATCAACCATCAAGGCAAAACCGACCCTAAGCATAATACTACCCAAACTCCACAAAGCTTGTTAGTTGGTTCTAAAGTTTCACCTTGACTCCTCCAATTATGCAGTTAAAAAATAAAAAAAATAACAAATCAACCTTTAAAAGTTTTATGAAGAAGTCAATGTGGGCAAGCTGCATGCTCCCATCATGTCTGAAGTTTTAATTTTGGAGCAGGGCCACAAATCAAAACTGGTTGTGGAATGGGCAAAGCAGGCTAACATTAAGATTTCTGGATTATCACGACTTCAACCCTATTGAAAATCTGTGGACTTTTATGCTTAAAGTTGAGACTGTGCCAAAAAACAATCAAGTTTAAATGAACTCTACCAGTTCTGCCAAAAAGCATCACATTTTCATTACACCCTGAAGTAGAGCAACCTAAATGAGTTGTTACAAGTTCAAAATTAATGCAAGTGCTAATAATCAACATTTGTAAACTCCTAACATAAACTGTAAATCGATTCCTAAAACCATTAATACCGTTTATGGCTGATGAGATTGTTGGAGGCGATCACAAATGTCATAGGGTGATGGGTGGAGAAGATGCAGAACAGTCCAAAGACAGGAGTAAACAGATATGGACACACTGACTGTTTTCAATTCAGATTAAGAAAGTGCTTTTGGAAACTTAAAGAAAAGATCATGCATTTAACCTGCATTTTACATTAAAAGTTGTATGACTGACAACCATTTTTTCACAAATAGTTTGTTTTATTATAGCATACAGCAGACCTGATATCAGAAATAAAAATTAGTGTAACATGAAATATTTGTAACTCTCTAATCTTGTTGAAGCCTTAAAGTTTAGCATTAGTGCAGTAAACCAGCATCAACCTTGTCTGGTACACAGAAAACACAATTTCTTTGCAGCTCACGTTTTTCTAGATGTAAGCTTGTGAAATCAGATTGTTCAGATGTTATTCCCAAAACGTTACGAACACTCACTGAACAATAAAGCACCGGTCATGAACAATACTTTTGATCTGAAGCCATATGCATAATTCAGAGTATAGTAATTTTATGCTTCAGTATTTTAGCAGAGGCCCTCTTGTATGCAGCAATTTCCAGATGCATTTGTGACAGAACGTTAAACCACTTCTTTGTATTCCACAGGGCAAATATGACTAAAGGCTAAAGCTGCTTTTAATTTTGTTGGCAGTCAGTCTCTATGCATCTTATTTGAGTGTTCCCTCTTTGTTTAAGTGTAATCTTTCTTTTTTCTTGGACGCACCTCCTCTTTGAGCAGACAAATACGTCTGAATTTATTTTTGATTAAAATGTTGTCCTGTTCAATGTCACTCCTACTTTGTGTAAAAATGATTAGAATGCTGTTGCAATTTGACCGTTCACATTTACTTCAACTGCTTTTCTCCAGGTCACTTCGAAAGCATTTTGTCTTGACCTTTAGGTCTAAGAAAAATAACCTCTTCTGCCACGCAAGAAACATCCAGTGAAAAAAAAAAATCCACAATATACCGAATCTGTTTTCACAAACAGATTTGGTATATTAACAAAACACTTCAGCAAGTGACTATGATTTACAAAGTTCAGTGATTAGATAAATTCAGAAAGGTATGATGGTAGAGGATATGACAATACTGCCATTCAACTTTTCTTGCGGCTGACACGCAAGCATTCATTCACACAGACGTCTACTGTATATGGAACAATAGAACTGTTTATTGAAGCGTGGATGCGCACATCAAATGCAGAACTCATTTTCCTTTATCTTGTAAATAAAGTTAAACTCCATTACAAAAATGGTTCTGCAAAGAAAAATCCTGACCAAGCAATTCAGAGAGAGAAAGGCACAGATCTTTCCATCTATACCTGAATAGCTTTGCAGCTCAGTGAACACATGAGGGAAAAGGAAAAGAGACGGAAGATAAGAGAAAGGAGGGAAACTGGAGGAAGTGAGAGATGGGGAAGAAATCGAAGACACAAGCTGGGTTCAATTTAGAGGCTTCCCACAGGAGGTGGAGTGACCTGTATACGCTACAATAGAGGTCATGCAATTTTGAGTGGATACCCCGGTCTTCAGAGGATACTGAGGACCCCTGCCTCGATGTGCACATCCAGGGGAAAAAGAAAAAGGTCCTTGCAGCATGCAGAACCCCCCCGAATAACCTGACTGGTGGGTTCCCATTACAGCTGCCTCGCTACGCCGTAGCCTCGCAATTGACACTTCACAGTACGCTACAACACTAGCAATCAGTAAAGCTATCAAGCTCACAGGACGCAACTATGAAGTCAGTCATCCATAGAAACTCTACAACATCCTTATTTTCCTGTCCTGTAGCCAAATGTAATGAAGAAATAACCAGGAAATGTGTCATTTAGTAAAATGTAATTGGCTGGAAACAGTTTAATGCTCAGTTTGGAATAAGTCGACGCAGATATAAGTTATCATGGGTGTTTTTTAAAAGTTGGCAAAATGCTATAACTTTATTTTTGCTGAAGGGATACATATTGGCATTTTCCAATCAATTCCCAATGGAGTGGTTTAGCAACAGGCTGAATGTATGAAAGATCTGGAATAAAAAACACACAAAAAAACCTTGAACTTTGGCATAAAAATATAATTTGTAGGTTCAGATCTAGTCCGACACAATTCAGCTTTTCAGCACCTGTTCATGGACAAATATATAACCTTGAAAAAATTTTTAAAAAACATAAAACAACGTCTAACAAATAAACAGAAGGATGGACAGACATGACCTTTAATTTCTGCTGACTGCCCCAGAGAAGTTAATGAATGCTTCTGTAAACATTTGCAAATGGTGGGAGTTATTTTAATTACTCTCCTCAGAGGAAGTCGTGTATGGCAAGGAGCTCAAATGAAGATAAACATTTAATCAAGCATGACCTTGCGTTCGATTAGGTGAATGTCCATGAAAACAACACTGTCAGTTTAGGTTCTGCAGCGTAATGACCAAAATGCAACAGAATGGGCAATAAAATGTCAAATATCAGCCTATTTGGGGAGCTGGATGTTTCTAATACAAAGCCATTCTAATCCATTAAAGAAAGCTTTCATCAATCCAGAGTTTTAATGAGGTCAGGATATTCTAAAGGGGATGCCCCAGCATCTGCACTAAAACTGTCAAACCAAATGCCAAAAATACACCACAACATCTGGTTTGTTTCATTGTTAAAGACTGAGCCAGAATTCAATACAGTGATGTAAACAACTGAAGAAACGATCTATTGAATTGTTGCAAAATATAATTGGGTGCATGGTTTTGTTTTATTTTGTAGGGAAATCACTTCAACATTTTAATTTAAACTACTGACATATTTCCCATTAGCTAGGAAGGTAATATTTGAATTTAAGCTGTAAGCACCAGTTTCATCAATGACAGATTAGTATTCACGTGTTGGACTTTTTATATTTTTGTCATGTTACAGCAACTTTATAACATTTTATACAAAATAGTACAGAATGCTTTTGATAATTTGTTTTCCGAATAAAAATATTGAAAGTGTTACACTTCTCTTTCCTTAGACAGATGTTTTGTTTTGCAGGAATAACAGCTGCAAGTGTTTTTGGGAATGCCTCTGCAAGCTTTCACAATAAAACCCATGCCCTTTGCTTTTTGCAAAATAGATTAACGTAATGGAAAGTGTCTGTGAACATCCATTTTCAAGTCTTGCAAAAGATTATCCATCAGGGTTTGATAACAAGTGATTATGTTTTGCTCTAACTCTAATCCGTAGATATCCAGCTCCAGTCCTCAAGGCCCAAAGTCCTGTCAGTTTCACATGTGTCTCGGCTCCAACACGGCTAATTTAAACGGTCCAACTACCTCATCAGCATGACATGCTCTGATGATGCATGCTAATGAGGGACCAATTTGATTCAGGTATGTTGAAAGAACTTTCTTTCACTGGTTCAATGACCTCTTAACTGTCTTTAAAAATCTAATTTGTGGAGTGTATGACTAACAGTTTCCCCACCTGATTTATGGATAAATGAACTCTATTTACCAGCAAGTTGATTTCAGAGTTTACACCCGTTTCAATTTTTGTTTAGTGTTTATGTAAAATAATGTATCGTTTTCCTTTCACATTTATGTGCAACTTTGTGTTGTTCTCTCAAAGAAAGTCCTAATATAATTAATTTAAATCTGAGGATTTAATTTGACAAAATATGAAGAGATTCAAGGGACGTGGACGTTTTTCAAGGCACTGTACCAGTTAATTTCCTTCTGCAATTAAAAATATGGCACAGATGGAAGAGTGCATCACAAAGGGTTTATATTTGCAAAGACTGCAAAGGCATGAGACATCTGACAGTAAAATATGATTGGAACATGAAAACCAAAATGTGCCTGTTGTTTTTAGTTTGCCTTTTTGTTTTGTTTTTGCTTATCTTTTGCTTTGGCTGTTATTGCCCACAAAGATATAAACAAATCCAAAGTATGCATGTAGTTTTAGGAAATAATTAAAAAATCTCACCGGGTTGGCGCAGTATAATTTTCCAACAGACTAGAGATACTAATTAAGTAGAGTTTTCCTACAGATAAGAACTGCCCCTTTGCTAGCTGGGAATGAGATCCATAACGCATATGTGAGATGAAGAGCTTTTGTAGTCGTATCTTTTTAATTCAAAATTAAAATGTAAAAAAAAAAAAAAACATTAAAAGAAGACATTTCTTTATCCAAGGAACAGATGCATTTAAGTGAAAATGATAAGATATTCTCCTGACTGGTTGTATTCACAGAAATGATGGATGCGTAAAATGAAAACAGCAGGGCCTAAGATAGCAAAGTGGCGTGGAGGCGGTTAACACAAATTATGTTTCAGTCAGAGATAAAGAGTGAATGATTGCACTGCACTGCATTCAGTTGTATTTGTCATTATTGCACCTTCCTTCTTACGGTGATAACTGTGGATCTATCTGATACCAGCCTTAATTTCATTTGTTGTGGTTTTTGATCATTGCCACCCCCGCCTGTTCCACCCGCTGCCCGGTGAGTCCGCAGAGTGTTTCTACTGGCTCTCCTGCTCTGTCCTGAGCGGTGGCATATTGCATGCAGGCACCATGCGGTGCTGCTGCTGGCATCGACGTGAGGCACAGAGGATTATTCCTGACGACAAGGGCATTAAATGTGTAGCAGGCCGGTGGAGGTCTGAGCTGATGCTCTCTTGTCTGTTTTGGTTCAGCACCAGTTCAGAAGCAGTTCCTTCTGAGCTGAGAGGAGGCTCACAGTACTCAGAGCGTTGTGGCGTTTATTAAAGGCTGAGGGTGTCACACCAGCTTAGACCCAGTGTCCTCCTTCGACCAAGTCTTCATGCTGTACTAGTCTGCCTCTGCTTCTAAAACGCAGTGCTTTGCAAGGCAGTCACTTCTCCACAACTGAGGAGTTTTCTGTTTGCCCCACTTAAATCTCTTGTTAAAAGCTTAGGAGTTTACATGAACCCAATTGATCGCATCCAGCGTACAACATTCAAAAACATAAATACTGTGATTGAGACTCTGCACTGAAAAGAGCTGGATAGTGAAACTGGACAGTAAAACCATTAAAAGTGCCTTTGAGGAACATTCATATCCCTTAAACTTTTTACAATTTGCTGTTTTTCAACCGTATTCTGCACATAATTGTGAAATGCATATAAAGAGATATTTGTTTTAAAAAATTTGTAGTAAAAAAATCTAGAAAGTCTGATATTTATTGTATTCAGTCACTGAGAGTCGTAAACTGCACAGAAAAAAATGCAATTACACCTACAATTAATTTTGGGGTATTCTTTTTTATATAGCTCAAGCTCAGTTAATTTAAATGGATATTGTCTAGAATATTCAGTTTCCAAGTTTTGTTGCATATTCTGAGTGTGATGTAGGCATGGACTGAGCCCTATTAACACTTCATAAGCTTTGATCTTAATTATTTCTTTGTAGCTCTGCTTTAAAGTATAAGGTAACTTTCCTGCAGGAAGGTAAACCTTTGCTCCCCTCTCAGGTGTATCTGCATTTCATTTTAAACTGGATTTGTACATATATCTAAATCCATCTTTTAATAAACTCAGTTGGTTTCCTTGTCTCCACTTCATGATTGGGTGATGTACAGTGTTAGCTTTCCTCAACATGTAAACATCTGGTCTCATCTGACCAGCACATCTTTTGTTCAAGTTTGTTGTGTAGGACGTCTTACAGCTTTATTTTAAAAATTATATTTCTTCTTGTGTGAAACCCATAGAAGCAAAATAGTTGCCCCTAAAACTGCTTTATTCTTTAATACAACCTAATCATTGACCTGACCAGTCTTTGTAATTAGATGACTTCTGCAGGCATTTGATTTAACTGGATTTTACTTAGAGGTAACAGTGAACACAAATGCATTTAATATTTTTTTCTGATTTTTATTTGGATGTATTAGTGTCATTAGTAAAACAGCAAAATGAGCTAAAGTTCAAGGAGTATGAATACTTTTTAAAGCACTGAAGCTGAAAATAATTATTCTACACAAAACAAAATGACCACCATCTTTAAACACTATAAATAGTTTGAGCCATGCTAATCTGAAGAGAGCCATATAGATAAAAGAAGGCTATCCTACAAGCAGTTGTAGGTGAAATTGTAATTCTTGAGAGCAACTCCAGTCCTGCATTCCAGCCCGACCAAACATCGAGCCGACTCTGTTTGATCCTGAGAGGGATATAGGCCTAAAGCCTTTCCTGTGTGAGATGTCCTCCTTTAAAAAGATTATAATCTCGGCCCAAGCGTCTGGCAAAATAGAGGTTGTTGTGCTGGAGCGCCAAACAGACAGTTGGCTTCAGACCTGAGGGGAATGCTGTGAAGGTTCGTTTGTACGTGTCTCACCTGAGAGGCATGATGACATCGACGGCTGAAAGAGCAGTTACAACCAACAAGGTAAATACAGACTCTCTGAAAGAATTTCTGTTTGCTATGGCAACTTACTTTCTATAAGCTGTGCTAGTGCCTTGTCACACATCGACAGATGAGAGATCACAGAAATGTCCCTGATAATTGCAACGGGACTAAAAACAAAAGATGCTTCAAACAAAGCACCTCTGTTTTGATTCCTTCAGTGGAAGCTTGTTTGTGTTATCAACGACTGTCAGGTAATTCTGTCCTTCTGATAATTCGAAGGCTTCCAGCATGTCCCTACCTAGCATGCTTCTCATGACTCACTGACGAGATGCCATTCAACCTCTCCCCTGAATTTTGATTCGATTGGTTTATTTAATTTTCCAGTAAATGCTGAAAATGTATTCCTGAGCACCTCCTTCAAATCAAACCATGCAGTGGAGTCATGAGGTGGGTGGAAATGAATAGCTCTGTTTCAGCTTTACTTCAGGTCACCAATAACACCACAACCCCAGACTCAGTCACCTTCAAAAAGTACCGTGTAAGTGTTATAAAAATCAGAACTACTCCAGAATTGAACATGAAGCGACTGCAGTGAAAAGTGGACAGCGGTACAGAGAGACAATAAATGTTTTATGAATATTCCTTCATACAACTTTTAAGCAGTTTTTCTCTCAAGTCAGGAATTCTTTATTGGAGGTTCACCAGTGCTATAAATGAACTCCAACTAAAAATAATCCAGAAACACTGAAAATTAGGGATGTCCTGATCAAATCCCAAGCTATTTTTAATTGATAGGTATCAGAGTTCCTGACTATATTCAACTTCTGTTGCTTATTGTTTGTAATTTAATCTTAGCTAACCATAGTTAGTCAGCATGTAATGCAGAAATGCAACAAATCACAGCTTGTTTTGTGTGAACAGTTTCTGAAACAGTAGTTTAAATGATGGATGAGTAATTTATCTTTATCTAACAAACATGTTTTCCTTAGAAATGTAAGCATTACACAGCCATTTTCATGATGTGCAAGTGTAAACTTGCTAGCCAAACACCCATCTATGTATACGAGTCATTTTCTGTTGAACTCTGAATATGGCCGATCCAGAACTGTAATTTTCCTTTCAGGGGGTCATTCTTATGTGGATTTGGATATGTGCTTGGACTAACTGTGATGCTAAAAAATAAAATCAATCTTAATCTTCGGCTTTCTAGCACACACATCCAGGTTTGGGTTGAAATACCTTTGGCGCAAAATAAGGATGTTTGGAACCTCCTCACACACTAACAAATCCTTGCACATGATCTGTAAGACTGAAGCCAGGACTGGATGTTTTCTTTGGAAGAAAATGTTTCTCAGAAACTCACTCCTTGGCCAAAACATAAAAAGAATACAGGGGACTGTTGCCACAAGCAGAACACAATGAGTCCTTCTTGGAAATTGGTGTAGTTCTTTCAGAATGGTCTTTGTGTACTAAACCCAAGGTCTACCATGGGTTTAGTACACAATGGTGTGCACTGATTTGCAGATTTAAAAAGTCTCGGTTATGTCTCGGACATGTTGGATTTGGGATTTTTATTCTCAAGAACCGCAACGGCAACATCCCTTACCTCACTCACAATTAGAGCCTTGGGAGTTTTTTCTTTCTTAATTTCAACTTTACCCCCTGTCTCTGTGTGAGAAGAACAGAGCAGAGCAATGAGAAAACAAGAGAAGAAACATTTCAGAGTCCAAATATGTGTTTTTGTGTTTGTGAAACACAGTCAGACAAACCTCTGAAAGTCGCTCACTCTGCCTGCGTGCAGATTTTACTTAAATGTTTGCAGCAACAACTATTATTACAATGATATGCTCTTTGAAACGGTATCTCTTTCGTCTCACCTCCCTCAAAGTTTTGGTTTTGTCTCAGTCTTGCTCATGGTCTTAACTTTATATAAGATCAGGTGGTGCTGAATGCAACACTAGTGTGCAGATTAATTTAACCAAGTTATTGTAGCTTTTCTCTTCAGATTTCTTTGTGATGCTCATTGGACAAAAATCAACAACTGAACCAGCTGGGTTACTTTAGAAAGATAATTCTCACCAGTTGGGATTTTAGACTGACCTTGACCTCATTGTAATAACCAGGATCAAATTTAATTAAATTTGAATCTATGTGATTGATTGATTTATGTTTGTTTGAGCTGATCACACATTTCTGGATTTTAGTAGAAATTGTCTTACAAAATCTGAGATGACAGCAAATTGGACCTACATAAACTGAATTAAACTCAACTTAATCTTTGCAAACAAGTAAATTCTAAAACCATGTATCCAAATAGACTAAACAGATAAAGAGAGCTTACACACAAATTAATCAATCATCAAGATAGCTCCCGCTTAACCTCAATCAATGGATTAATTGGTTAATCAAAGCAGACTTAAATATTTCACACTGTTATTTAACCTGTGGGCTTCCGACGCACTTAATAAAGACTGTTCCAGTAAAAAAATTTTGTAAAAACACATAGTAGTAAGAGAAAAGAGAAATAATTATGATATATAGCTTACAATAATGCACCCGACTCAGGTTTCTCAAATATCAAAAGGGGGAAATTAGTGCATTAAGCCTGCTGAGCTAGTGCCAGAAATATGCACAAAATTGATGAGGTGTCACTTTCAGTAAGAGTCACACAATTGCACCGACAAGAGCCTCTCTGATCCCTCCCCTCCTGCCTGTCTGCCACCACCGAGGCACAAACACTCGGATCTGCATGGTCTGCACAAAAAAGAAAAGTCCTTGGTTTTAGGAAAGGTTACCTCGCTCTCCTCGGCCTTGGCAAACATTATTGGCATGCATAACGTGACACCACAAAGCCGCCCATTTCGGTCATTTTTACTGCGTTCCCTCGTCAGCAGGCCAAACGTCCAATCTGCAGCCCAGCGACCAAAACAGAGAGATGATTTTATTTGGTAACAGACGACAGCGCGTGCTAACAACTGTGGCCGACAGCCTTCCCCAGCAAATGCTTAGACTTACATTTTGAGATCAATTTCAAAACCATGTTAATTAATTTAGACTGCTGGCAGCACAATGCAGGTCAAACAGGGCAAACAAGTTACAACATCAGCCAATTAGAAACACACAAGCGTTTTACATTTTCTTCATAACTAGGGCAGGTCTAGTGTGAGCCCAGACATGACAGATGGAAACTTACAGAGGATGGAGACCGCGTGTGATGTAAATTATACGGAGCTAGGCAAACTCCCTTCTGTGGTAATGAGGACTGTAATTTTGTTTTCTTTACAACAGAAAAGTTCATGTTTTAAATTATTTTGTAAATATGAGGACAACAGAAAATCAATGTGAAACAAATACTTACTCACTGTAACTGACAGACCATCTTTTTGAATATCCTGTTTCACAACACAAGCCTATCTGGTGCCTTATTATCTGGTTGTTTTTCAGTCAATTAACTTTCATCACCGCAGATGACTGTATTTATATGGCTGCAATTTGTTAATCCCCAAAGCACGGATGGTTGATTTTTGCGCGTCGGCCTTAAGATTTGTCATCGAGTGCATTTAGGTCTAATTACTACCAGTTTTTCTCTGAAAAGAAGAAAAAGATTTTCATTCATCAATAGTGAAAATGAAAGCAATAAATTCATCAACCTATCCCCTGAGAAGGAGAGCAGGCTGACAAATGAGTTCTGAGGCAAATGAAGCAACACAAGTCCCTGTTTGGGAATTACAGTATAACATGTTTAAGACTTATGCCTACTTTCTTCTAGACTCCGAGTGAATAATTCATCATAAAAAACTGTTAGAAACTATTCCCTATATCTTAACATATTTTACTTTGTATGCCGAGGATACACAGCACTGTTAAAATTGCAGTTTCTTGTGATTTAGCGAAAACCGAGGCTAAGCTAAATCCTTTCTAAACCTTTTTGCACATGTGACATTTATCTTTTAACTGAAAAACGAACAAATCTGTTAGAATGAAAAAGAGGTTGCATAAAAGTGCACACATTTGAACTAATACTCTGTTAAAGTACCTTTTGATTCAATTTCATCATTCAGTCTTGCTTGTTAGGAGTAAAATCAGCATGCCATATTTTGACTTGAAAGTCTCTCAGATTGTGAGGATATTTTTTGTCCAAATGAGGGTTCATTCAGCTGATCCTGCAGATTTAGCTCTGGACACAATTTTTATTAACAACAGTTTAGATTGCCAGTTTAATTCCTGATCATCACATAGTCCTACCAAAAGTTTTGAAATTATCTCACTTTTTAAATGACAAATAGGACAATCTAAAAGGGGTATGTAGATTTCAGAGAGTTACTATATGTCAGTTTTCTCTAGAGATTCAGCCGACTGGCTTTTAGCTCAGCTCTGCCGATTCAAGTTTTTTCTCTATAGATTATAACAAATATTCTCCACCTTCTTACACAGAATAGTCTTGAATTTAAAAAGAAATAAGGGTATTTGAAGACTACCCTCATTTATGAATAAAAGCATTTGTGCCTAAACTTGCTTCAAAAACCATAAAAGTGCATGATGTTAGTTGACGTGTTCAAATGATTGTTAAATTGTCTGAATCTTAATTAATCATGCAATGTTTGTGGATGTGGATTTCTCAAAGTGCTGCATTGTTTTTTGTTATTCTCTTCATGTTAAATAAAATTTGTTTGAACTGTCTTAAGTTAAATTAACACAAAGGGTTAATTAACTTTCACCTGACAAGCATTTAATCAATATTTTATACCAAATGGTGATTCCTTAAAGAAAAATACCCTGAATTAAAAAATCAAAATACAAGTGTCTGACAAATATGTGGACCTGAGCAAAGTATAGAAGAAATGTTTAGTAATTTTTCTGCATTTTGCTACATTTTACCTCACATTTACAAATGAAACCAATCACACTCTTGCAATGGATTTAGTTTTTTTTTAAGTTGTGATTTGATAAAAAAACATATTTTTAACATCATATCACTGGAGATGTTTGTCAAAGTAATTAATTGGTTTCTTAAGATCAATTTTAATAGCAGTAAATGATATAAAGTCGACTTTAAAATTAAAATACTAAAAGCAACAACCCATAAACAGAAACAAAAGTTTAATAAAATCACAAACTCACTCATCTCATGCTTTGACATGAAGCTGATGTGAGAAGCATGTCTCCACTGTTTAAGGCCACTACAATAGATAGCGCGACTTTGTTCTGAAGAGAGTTCACATGACTTACAAATCTGTTTAAAAACGGCCTCTGAGAGCAGCTTGTCTGCTGGAAGGATATCTCTGCGCAGAGATGGATTTAGTGGAAGCAGGACTGATAAGCGGCGGCATCCTTACCTCATTAGTGTTCCACCGGTGCCTCTCCTTCGGCAGCGACGTGCATTTTGGTAGACATTCAAGCAGCTTCTTGGGCAGGTATATTTTCAAATGTCCATGTTCATCTACAACGAGAGCGAAACAAAAAGAATATTAAGCATGGGCTTCATATCTTATTGACTCACTTGTCTTCCCTCTTTATCAGTCTATCAGTCTCTCGGCTTTAAAACGCTGACTATAAAATAACCATCCCCAGCTGAATTAGGAAATTAATTTAAGAACAGCATAATGCATAAATTTTAGTTTGTGGTCGGCTAAATTATTTTACTGTGTAATGCAATCTGTCAGGGGAGTTTACCAGGAATTTTTCACTGTCAACTTGGAAAGGCTGTGTCTATTCATTATTTAGACACAATAAACACCCTTGAGTGATTTTATGGTGTATGGAGAGCTAGTATTGGAGGCTGTGTGCTGCCCTAAAGAATGTGGGGCATTATTCAAGGAAATGAATGCAATTACCAGGGCAA
Source organism: Poecilia reticulata (assembly GCF_904066995.2). NCBI lineage: Eukaryota > Metazoa > Chordata > Actinopteri > Cyprinodontiformes > Poeciliidae > Poecilia > Poecilia reticulata. The sequence continues at coordinate 25,253,654 of NC_088836.1, read as the reverse complement.
TTGCTTAAATCATAATGTATGCATTTCAAGCTACAATTTACAAGAATTATCAAACTAAGATTTACAGACAAACCTCTGACGTAAAGAAATCGGGTATATTTCTTATTATTCTTCTCTTTTTGTAAAATATGCAAAATATCTTATTTTGCATATTTATTGACTAAATTTATTTAGTCAATAAATTTTCAAATTTATTGACTAAATTTGAAAATTATAAGAGTTTATTTCACTAACTTAGTTCACTATTGTAGAGATCAAGTCCACAAACTGATGTTTCCAAAACTTTCTGTTAAAAATAATAGTTTTATGCTTATTGGTAATGAAAACATAACCTTTAAGATTGTTTATTAAAAACAAAACAGTTTTAATAAATAAATAAGCACCTGCTAAAAGATTATTTTCAAACTGTACTTTTGAGAAACAATCACCACTGCAGCGCAAATTCAAACTTATTGAGAATGAATGGTTTAGAGAAAAAAACAGTTAACTAAAAATGTCTTTTTAAATGTTATGGTTTCAGATAATATACTGTAGTTTGCAAAAGTATTTATACGCCTTGATTTTTTTTGTATGTTGTATACTTTAATACATTATTATTGTACTGCGTAATTGTGAAGTGGAAAGATACAGGATGCATGGTTTTTCAATATTTCTTTTTACCAACTAATACCTGCAACGAATGTTCTGCATCTAAATGAGTCAATACTTTGTATAGTCAACATTTGCAACAATAGTTCTAGCTCAATCAGACTGAATGTAAAGTATCAATGACCAGCAATTCTCAAAAACTTTCCATAGATTCGTAGCTGTAGCAGTATTTTTGTTTCACAATAATGACGATCTTACAAGCTTGCTTTAGTTTTGAGCTTATGCGCCCATTTGACCCAAAACATATTTATCTTTGCCATAGAGAACATGTTTCCTTTCTTAACAGTCACTTCCAAATAACTGAACTGTACGAACATCTGGAAATTGTAACTAAGGATCAAAACTTTCCTGAGAGATTTTAAATGTTTGCATTTTATTACAAAGCAGTACATGCGAGTTGAAGCCTTAAACACATCCAAGGAGGTGCATCTATTTAACATAATAAAGATTGTTGATTAAACTATAATGTATAATCCCAAGTTTCTTATAATCATAGTAACTGTAGCTCTGTCATGTTGTAGGTTGTGTATTTGGACCCAAATGCAGGGAGGCAGAGGTAGCTTGAAGATGAAGGATGTTTAAAAAAATGAACAAAAAAATAAATAAATTACAAAAATCAGGGAGCCAGAGCAGAACAAAAGCCATAAATCCAAGGAAAAAACCAGCAGGGAAGAAACAGAGAAAATAACAATGTATAACAGGATTAGAGAGGAGGAACTAGCCAGCAGTATGAGCAGGAGGGTTTAAATACTGTGAGGGTGAATGCTGGAACGAAAGACCTGGGCAGGTGTGACAAGAGAGAGAGAGAAAAATGGCACAGTGGGCGAGGGATAGTGACTAGAAAATGAATACAACACTAAAGTATAACTAGACCAAAGAAACAATTAAACTACAGTAACAAGGAATAACTGGAGACAAGAAATAAACATAACTAAACACTAAGAAGGACTGAAAGTAAAACAGAAACAAAACTGAGAGATTTAAAGAAAGAGACAGAATAAAAAAAATAACTCAAAGCAACCCAGCACATAACACTCTATTTTTCTGCAGACCAACAACAGATTTTTGTCTAGGATTCCTCTAAATATATTTGCTTCACCCTGTTCCTACTGCAGAGAAGCATCTTCACAGCTCGATTCTGATCCCACCTTGTTTTATCCATGGACAGGCGTGGTGAAGGTGATGTGAAAGTATTAGTTTTCTTCCACACATTGCATTTTTCATGCAAGCATAAAGGCTTAGTTTTATGCTCTTCTGACATGTTTGCTGTTTGGTTTGTGAAAGAAAGAGACTTTTTATGGCTTTCCTCTTATTATTCTTCAATCAAGTCCAGATTTGTTGAACACACAACTACTGCAGTAGCTGTCGTGTTAATTTCCTCCTAAACTGTGGGTCTACCTCTTCGCTTCTGTGATTAATAGATTATCAAAGGATATGGATACTTTTGCGAGGATCACTGAATTCAACTTGCTACTTAGTGAAATAAAATATCAATGCTGTAGGTAATTTATGATCACTGTTAAATAAATTCAAATACTATCTTGAAAAAGTAAAGCAGTAAAGTCTGAGCAGATGATCACATCAGACTGTTTCACTGAGAAAGTATTTTAGCATCAAAAAAAGACCAAATACAGGTTGAGCTTAACTTTATACCTGACAGATAAATTTATATTATTCATCTGGCTGCTAACTTCACATTTTTATAGGAGCACAACAAGATTTATAATGATTAAAAAGAGTGTAACAATGCATTTTTATGTGAAACTATTTAATCCATGAGAAAATGAATCTATTTTTCAGCTGTAATGTGTGCATGCCAAACCGAATATAAATACATGTGTGCAGTATAATGCAAATGACTCCATCTGTAATGCAATAAAGCTTAAAAATAAATTTCTACAAGAAAACAAGCAAATACTTGGAATTGAAATGGCTTTTTTTGTGATTATAGAAGTGTAAAATGGGAGAAAATGATAAATAAAGTGAGTGAAAGGAAACAGACTAGATGTCAGTGGTAGATCTCAATGGTTGAGTTCAGGAAAAGAAAGAAAAAGTTTTCAAAATGTAATCATAGAGATAGAGTCTCTGTGGCTTCCCTGCTGCCTATCACACAAATATAGTACAGTGTCACTGCCCCTGAACATCCATATGGAAAATTCAACCCAGTTGATCCATAGAGACGGAGCTGGCATGAAGCCTCTGGGTGTAACGTGTAAGGTAGAACATCACTATACCCAAAGGAGTGCCGAAGTAGATTTGTAAAATCTGCTACATCCGCCTGTTCCTGTAATACTACATGTAGACTCAGTTTTTTATGAGCTGCACACGTAATCATTGGCTTAGCCCAATTAAGAATCACATCCAGCATCTGCTCTGAGGTACCGGCACAGTGGTTTTATCGTCAAAACTGGAGAACACGCTGTCACTGAATGACACAAGGTGAAGGAAAGATAGAAAACTGTAACTGCCTTAATGTGCAGTCTACTTACGGGAGCTTAAAATGGAATAAAATAAGAAAAGCGAGCCCACACTTAGATTAAAACTTGATGGAATTTCAGCTTTACATTGTACATTAATACTATCTGAAATTTGATAAACTTGTGACAAACCTAGATTTTTTTTTCACTTATGGTAACCTCTTTCTGCAGAGAAATTAATAGTTCCCCATATCACCCTAAGGACACAAAGAATACAGTGTCTGGCAACATATTCAGTATGTAAAATATTAATAGCTATTAAACTTTTTTCATGTTGTGTCACATTTTAATGGATTTTTATGTTTTAAATCCATGTGAAGTAGTGCATGCTTGTGAAATAGGTGGAAAAATTACAGATGGTTTCAATCTTTTTTTTTTTAGTAAATGAAAAATATGTGCATATCTATTCACAAACCCCCAGAGTCCATAGTTTGTAGAATTGCCTTTAGCTGCAGATATAGCAGTAAGTGTTTTGAGGTATGTCTCTTGCATTTGTAGAGACTCAAGATTATGCCCATTCGTCTTTGTAATTTAGCTAAAGCTCATTCAGATTAGATGATGGGTGTCTGTGACAGCAGTTTTCCAGTTGCCAAGATTCTTAGTTTAACAAGCGACTACTGTCATATTCAAAAGGTAGGTAGCAGGTATTGAACAACCTTTTCATTAAGCCCACATTTGTGTATTAAAAATGTTTTTTTTTTATCAATGTCAGATTTCTATTCTCTGTAAAAGGAAAATCATCACAATTAACAGAAACAAAGGCTCCAAAACATCAGTCTGTGTGCAATTAATTTACATAACGTGATTTGTTTGGTGATGGAGTTACCAGCTTTTCAATAATAATCTAATTGTGCCTGCAGGCTTTTATTTATTACGCTCCACTGTAGCTCTGGCTGTATGTTTAGGGTTGTTGTCTTGCTAAAAGTTAAACCTCGATCCCCGTCTTAAAAGTTCTGGAGCAACTAACAGATTTTCTTCTAGGATCGCGTTTAGCTCCATCCAACAACTCTGACCAGATTCCAGGTCTTTCCTGAAGAAAACCGTCCCCTTGTCATGATGATGAACAGTGCTCTGTGAAGTGTTCAGAGATTGGCATAATGCTTATAACCTAACCATGACCTAAACTTCTCTACAACTTTGTCTCTGATCTGCCCGTTGTGCTTACTGGTCTTTATGATATGGATACAGTTACACTGTTTGCTTGACAGTATAACTTTGAGGCCTTCGCTGAACAGCTGGATTTACTCAGAGATAAATACACACAGGTGAACTTCATTAATTAGTTGACCTCTGAAGGTAACTGGTTGAATAAAAGTTAAAGAGGTGGTTGGAAAACCACCATGGTTTCATTTCACAATTATTCACATTAGTGTGAAAATTCCAGATTCAACATCTGCAAACAGATATGTCTATGAAAGGCATTCTTACTCTTTTAAAACATTTAAACAAAAAAACTATTTTAAGAGAGTTGCAAAAATTTTCATCAGTGGTTGTAATATTTTTTTACTTTTAGTAACAGTTTGTTTGTTTGTTTGTTTTTTACTAGTTTATGTGCAATCCAGTGGCTTTGGAAATCGGTTTCATCTCCAAAATACTTTGTAGTTGAAACCTCTATGCATAAGTTGGAGCATTAAATCACATCTGTGTTTTACTTATAAATTCTTTACAGGCAGGATAGCTCAACTCTTTAGTACCTAAACTATATACTGCAGCAAACATCATGTTATTGTGGCTGGTTTTTAAACATATTGCTGTTATAAATCTCGGAGGCTTAAGCAAAAAAACACATTTAATTCTTCTTCTCTTCTATACCTGACGTTGCAAAATTTTCAGAAGATTATAAATAAACAGAAAAGAAACACCGAAATACATCGTTAAAAAAAGTTACAAAAAAGTTATCACTTCCTTTGACTGCCTATTTGCTTATAGTTTTTTACATTCTCCTCATTGTCCCTTCTGACAAATCTAGCCTTCTCAAGATTATATTTTTGCAAAATAGAAAATTTTCAGTAATTTATTTCACCCTTTAATCACTGATGAACAAAATAAAGTTTAACATTAGTGACCATTTTACTTCACAAGGCAAAATAAGGTGAGACTACTTTTCAGGTTTTGGAAATAATAGATTACTGATGTGCATGTTGATTACAGTGTCAAAACTCTCCATCTGTGCCATAAAGGTGCTCTCTTCACATCAAACTATTTCCAGGTGTTACTTTTACAGCATATAAAGTATAACGGAAATTCCTTTAGACTCCTCTCCCGTATACTGAGAAAATACGCTTTTACAATTGACTCCATATACAGTACAGGCAGTAAACTGCATTTGGTATGAAAAACAAACTGTGGATTCAAAATGCTGACTTTCAGTATTTTGATACTGTGTGCATTGCTCCAGAATAGCGAAGTCAGTCAGCTGACCTCAATCCAACTGAGCATGTGTTTCACTTGCTGCACACCAGACTGAGGGCAAAAAGCCTTCAAAACAAGAAAGATATGAGAGTGGCTGCAGCACAGGCCTGGCAGAGCATCACCAGGGACCATGCCAAGTATCTGTTGTCGTCTAAGGATCATGAATTACACAATTACAACAGCAGCAGCACAGTCTGCAAAGAAATATTTAACATATATCTAATTAATCGTGATGTCTACATTTTAACAATGCATGCTCTCTAATCAAACGTAAACGTCGGCGTTCACTGTATCTGCCTCTGATACAGCAGAGTATTCCAAGCTACTCCTGCATCGTTTTAAATGCAATTGTGTCTTTTTGTTGTTAAGTACGCCACATGTTTTAGATGTGGCACTTCAGATCAACACAGTTGGCATTCTCTAATCCAGGAGTCCTTGTCTAACTTCAAAAAAGGAGTTTGTTTTTTAACACGGAAGCTCTCAAAGCTTGCAAGCGGAAACTCAGAGTAGAGGAGGGCTTTCTTTTCACAACATTGCACTCTCAAAGTTTTTTTTTTTTTCACGCTAATAATATCTGAGCTGCTGTATGTCTTCGATTTCTTCCACTGGGCTTTTCCACTTGTGAAGAAGGAAGTTCCAACAAAGAATTGCTTATTAATTAAAGATCTGCCCACTGTGGAATGAAAACTACTGCGATTTGTGCATAAGCAGAAAACAACCCCAGGGAGAATACCTTAGAAACCACATTTGGACTATACTTAATATAGAGTAGAGTTCCCAAATCAAATTGTATGATTTGATTAGTGCTTAAAGAACAAATACATGCATGACCATAAGCTAATGGCACACTAAAATAACTCTGCTTCTCTGCATTTTGCATATGAGTCTCCCTTTAAGGTTTAATAAGAAACTGGGATTAAACAGCAGGCTTAATAAATGCCTGCAGCTGGTAGCTGGGGGAAAATACACAGAAAAATACAATTTGGTAGTAACACTAAAGTGCAAGACAGGCTGCTACAAAGGTTTGTTACATGAGAGGATGTGCTGAGCTGAGCTGGCACACTGCAGCCAATTACATTCCAGGTCCTGATGAGCAAGCTCACATACAAAAATCTAAACAGAGACGGAAACTCCTTTCAGCACAAAGGTTTGCAGCTTTTATGTTACAATCACAGGCTGTGTTTGTGCCAAATAGCGGTCGGCTGCACATGCTGCTCCATAATTTACATCACCCTGGCTATAAAGATATATTTTTCTCTGCTGATGTTTGGATTATCACTGATCCTGGCTGCTAAGCAAACACTTGGGCTGAATTTAAGGGTATTTGTCATGCTCGCTTGCTCCAGCCCCACCCTAGAGATGAGAGCGAGGGTCATGAGACTGGAAAGGCTGACAAAAACAAATCTTTAATCAATATCTAAACCCTGAACGCAAAACCCTCTCTCTTCTGTCTCTGTCTGGGAGCGCTCTGGGAGTGACAGTTTTTCTTTTTAATCTGTGCCTGCATTGTGGAGAAATTGCAAGCTAATGTTTTGGCTATAGATCACTCAACAAATCGCCAGTGGCGGTGCATATCTAAAGCAACTGTTTGAATGCTAACACTTTCCACAAAGGCTAATATGGCTTGTAGACATGAAGAGCACTGTAAATGTTTCAACATGAATCACATCAGAGCTAAGTTACACAGTTTTGCTGCAGATATAGAAACTTTGGATACAGCACTAATCTGTAATTTTGTCACAAAACAAATACAAAAGATGCATTTGTGTTGTGAATTAATGTGACAAACCAACAGATATTAATGAAAGAATTTAGTTTTTTCGCAGATGAAAATCTATGATTTTGTATTCAGACTCCAGGGTAACAAATTATCTTGAGATGCCACCTAATTATTAAGTCAATAAGTAATGTATTATTAGCATAAATCTAGATGTTGTGTGTTGAAATTCCTGGTCTACATGTAAAACTTTACACATAGAGGAAAAATTAACAGCACACATCCCACTGAACAAACCAAGCCTACAGGGAAACGGGTCAGATTTGATGGGAAGGCGGCAAAATACAAAACAACATGTCATATTTAGCTAATATTTATTTGTAAATACATATGTTCTACCTTGTTTTGGTTAATCTGGCAAAATCTCAATTGGGCAAAATGGGCAACTCAAGAGGTTATAAAAAGACTATAGGCAGAGGATAAACATCCATCAATCACTCGAACAGAGTAGAAAAAATTTACAATTTGATTTTCTGTCAGTTTATCCCTGCATGTTTAAAGGAGCCAATAAAGACAAATATGAGCACTCTGCCAGCATGATCACAGATAATTGAGTTTACACAGCTAACTGTGGCTTACTTGTTTATAAACATTCGATTCTCATCACTGACCAGTAAGAAGTGCTGAGAAATTCATTTAGGTCTAACACCACTGAAGTCCAGAATCATTAAACTGGATGAGTTTCCCTGCACAAAACTGCATCTTGGAATTTAGCTTAAAGAGCTTTACAGATACATCAGTTTTAATGTTGTGAAGGACCATTATAAAACACAAATATCTTTAAAAGAAGCAAATCTGACAGCTGTTTTACATGCAGCTGCAGTGTATAAGATATGAGCCATGAAATACTGAAATATAATGGGATTTATGAAAATTGTCTATGAAAGAAAGTGGAAAATTTCATGTAGAAAAATTGCTCTACAAAAGGCCAGATGTCAAAACAGCAGTGAAAACTCAGAAAATGGGTAAAGAGGCATAAAGTAGTAACAAGTTGTAGGCAGAGGGAACAAAAAGTAGAGATGAACTCAGACAACCAAGGAGAAATGGTCAGCTGGTGACATGCTGCATTCTAAAAGCACAAAATCTGAAAGCGAGACGTGAAAGAATGAGGAGGAAGTGTAAACAGGAGGTACAAACTTGCAGAAGAATTTTCAGGATATTAGTTTTGAGCGCATTCATTTCTGAGGAAACGTTTTTCTTGCCTCTGAATCTGTGATTTGCACATATCCCTGACACAAACTATAACAGTACGCAAAAGGCAGGTACCAATTTCTTTCCGACAAATAAACCCAACTAATAAGTTAAAAACTGACTTGATTTCTATCGGAAACCAAGTAGAAGATATCTTGTCACTCTTTATAATAATTTTATATAGATTCCAAATAACAAAACAAAAACAATTTCACTCTGTTAACTCTGTAATTTGCAGAACCATTTCTACAAAAGTGCCACATGTAGACACTTTTTTGTATCTAAAGAATTTCCATTTTGGTCTTTACTTCTTATTGTTATTCTCGCAAAAATGCTTGCAGTCCTGTGGCACTGTGATGCCATCTTGCTTGCACTGCTCTTTTGAAGTCTGCTCATTGATTTTCAATTATGTTTAGGTCAGGGTATTGTGAGGGCCAAGGCCAAACCCTCAGCTTCCGCTTCTTGAGGAGCTCCATTTTGGACTTTGATATTTGTTTTAGGAGTTTTTCAGTTGCAGAAGCCCTCTTCCTTTCTTCTACACACTTTTGACAGAAACACAATTGCTGTTTAGTTGTTGGATTACTAAATGTGTCAAACATAAAATAGTCCTTTCTCTAAATTTGTATAATTGAAATGTTTGTCTATAGTTTCACAAAGAGGTCACTTAATTTATGGTTTACATTTTCGCTTAAATTTTAGGCACAATTCTATTATGCACAAAATCCTCCTGTTTAAAAGCACTGCTAAAATTATGAGACGGAGCAAGTTTTTCTCTCCGCATGTGAGGCGTTCACAGGCGTATCTACTCAGTGAAAAGTTCACTGCAATGTCAAGTTCTGCTTATTTTTCTTGGAGGCTTTTTGGAGTTTAATGCGAGCTACAGTTTGCTGTTTGCTTCTCTAGCAATCCATCAAGGAGTTTTCTCAAAATGTTCTGTTTCCCTCAGACCTCGGCTTGACCTTCGTCATTCCTGCTAACTTACTTTTTCCAATTGAATCGAGAATTACAAACTAACGCTAAAAACATTTGTCTGTTTACTTCTCATGACTTTCTTTTGTGTCAAGGCTTTAAAACTACACACAGACAATTGAAGCTATGTCTGACTTCCTTTGCTGAACTGTCCAAGGTCCTGATGGCTGCTGATAGGAACACGGAGAAGAGTGAGCAGACTTGGATTTAAAATAGCAATGCATTAGTGTAGGACTGGGAAACCAATTATGTTTATCATTTGGCCCATGGCCTGTTTGATAATACCCTTACATGCAGTGAAATTACTCACCACCCACCAGTGTAAAAGAGAAAAAAGTATCTGACAAGTAAACCTTCATGCTGTGATGTTACAAAGCAAACCAAAACAAAGAGAGCAGTTCATGGCCTCTGGAGATAGCATCTAGGATGAGTGTTTGACCTGCAATGTACACAACAGCTGTTGGAAAAGATGTGAGGGGAGTTTGTTTTTTTTCCCACTACTGGATACATGCAATATAGAAATTTCTGAGAATCTCAATGGACATCATCTCTTATTTGTTCTGCAACTAGACAAGAAGCAACATGTGCAGTAGTATTGCAGCTTTTATTTTTAAGGCTGTTGTTTACAGCTGCACTTTTAATGCTTCACCAGTGGGAACACGGGGCACACCATGTATTGTTATTATTATTATTATTATTATTATTATTATTATTATTATTATTATTATGTGTATTATTATTATGTGTATTATTATTAATAATTACTATTAATTATTAATAATAATACACACTGTGTATTATTATTATTATTATTATTATTATTATTATTATTATTATTATTATTATTATGTAGCATAATAAGGAAAGACTGTAAAAAGAAAGTCAAACTGCTAAAAACAAATAATGAAAAAAAAAACATTAAAAAAAAAACCTCGGCCTATTACTGGAAGTTCAACAAACATGCACACATGGTTAACTGCCTGCAACAAACTGAAAATGACTCTTTATGTGTTCTCAGCCCTCAGTGAGCTCACCCATCCATAAAAATCCCATCTCAAGGAGAGCAGAGGTGAGGTCTCTTTTTCCCCACCTCTCTTTCTCTCTTCCTCTTGTTCTTTTTTCACTCTTCTCCCTCTTGCTTACAAATGCGCGCACAAAAAAGCGCCTTCTTTCTGTATCATAACTACTCTCACAATTACTCAGACGATTACTCAGATCAATGGTTTGCCTGCCTGCATTCTGACTGTCCCCCCCCCCCCTCCTTGGTAGGCAGAAAAAACCTCCAGGCTGAACACATTAAACAGAGTGTGTGACATGGGGGACAGGATAGTGTAATATCACGCAATAACATGAGAGAAAATAGCAAGACTGGCAAAACATATTGTCAGTCAGAGCTGTCACACATGAGGGGGTAACACAAAAGTATATCAGCTATGTATCTGTTACAGTCTACAACCCTGTTTCATAGATCTGCACAAGAGCTCCCCTGCCATTAAATCTCTAAGACGTTCTCGGTTAAAGAGAGCAAAACAATGTGGTGCTGTGGAGCTCTCCCAGTGGCAGTTATCACTGGTGAAGCACAGAGCCTAACAAGGGGTTGGGGTGATTTCATGCTCTCTATTTAGAAATGACAATACATGAGCACACTTAATTACGCAGTCTCTATTCTAGATCAACACGGTCTTCCAGCAGCGAAGGGGATGGTGTATTCATTAAGAGTAAAAGGGACTCCTTTCTGCTGAGAAACAATCGGCTTCACAGAGGGGGACAGTTTCAATGTGGGAAACAGACAGGAGGCTAAAACAGATCAGACGTATTTTCTAAAGAGGAACGAAAAGAAAGTCATCCAAAATAAAGTCAAGACTTTGGCCTATATTTCTGACTGATGTGTTTTGGTTGTGACGAAATAAAGCGACTGTGTGCAGAATTGTGAGTGCAGTGAGGCAGTTCCCTCAGAAGCTGGTTTTTACAAGTCATAAAAATCCTCTGTGATGCTTCTTTTTTTTTCTCTCTCTCTCTCATCTTTGTTCTTTACTCCCGGTCTGCAGTTTTCACACAGCACAAAATGTAATGACAGGAAGACAAATAATAATTCAATTTGAATATCACAGAATATTAACGTTTAAGAAATGCATGAATATTTTAGTCCTATGCTATTTAACCTGCCAACATTTTTTATTTGCTCTGTTGTTTTCTCGTCATCAAAGAAAGCTTTGAGAAGAGCAGACAAAAGGCAAAGACAGAGTCATAATTGATGGCTCAGGGCTCAAGCTTTCTCTCTGAGGGTCTGCTCAGGTCCTGATCCCGTGGCCTCAACCTGAAACAATCACTCTTAGTTAACGACAACACTTCAGCTATTGACAGCATGATCCTGTAAAGCAGACACTTCAATCAACAGAGCAGCCGCAGGAGGTGTTGTGTTGGAGGAGAAGAAAACAGGGGAGGGGGCATGGGGACGGATGAAATCAAGAAGTAAATAAATGAATTGATGGATGAATAATAGATTGGCCAGCTAGTGGCGACTTGCAGCAGGAATGCAGTATTAATAACTGACTCTTACTGTTCGTCTCTGTGTCATCACTGATACTCTTAGGTGGACCATGGCCAGCATAACACACTGCTGATCTGTACATTCGATCCGGATTACGAACTTTCTTCAGTCCTTTAGGAGGCAAAGAGAAAAGTAGAGAAAAATCGAGGAAAAGTAGCATTCTTCCAGCCTGTGACAGCTAAGCACAATCCTCATGCACAAAATACACAGAAACAACACAGAATATTTAAATACATACAGACAAAGTGCGTGTGTTTGCATCTTAAATAATAAGTTGGAAAATGGCTTAAAAGAAAGGCATAATTTATTGCAGCTGTATAATAATACTCCAAAAAGTTTCTGAAAAATTCAACCTTTTATTTGAGGGTATTTATTCAATTTGAGAAAAATCCTATCTGTTATGAAATAGTTATTTTTTGTTTTTTAACTAAATCAGCAGTACCACAAATACAATAAATGTAATGATACCATTTTTTTCATAATGTATCAATTACTAATTTAAACGTTAATCTGAGTTTCTAGAGATTTTGAATTGATAATTAATAAGAATAGCTGTGGAAGGTAATTTTTAAAAAAAATCTCCAGATCTCACTGTAAGAAGAACCGCAGCATCGAGTGACATTATATGGTCACCAAGTCCCCACAAAACCCATGATACTCTTTCTATATGCCAATCAGATGGTTGAAAGGAATGTGAGGAAAAAATAATCACAAATGCAAACATTGGAGGTTCCTACAATCTACTGGGACTTTCACTGAAACCATCTGCATCAGTCAGAGGAGGTTGCAATTAAATTTATTCTCAAAAGATGCTGCAGGTGGTTAAAACAGAAAAACAATATGTGAAACATTGTTTCCCACAAGTATGGTAGACAATCTGTGATGCTGTGGGCCTTTTTCATTTCTCAACACCATGGTAACGGTTTTAAAGGCATAAAATTGTGAACTTTATCAAAAGCCAGGTCATTTTATATCGCAGCTGAAAATGGGTTATCTTTGGTAATTTTGAAAAGGATAATGCTAAAATTAAATCAAAAATAGTTTACCTGAGACAAACCTAACACAGTACAGAGACTTAAATTGTATGGAAAGAACTCATGAAAATATATAAAGAAGTTAATAATAATTGACAACATCTCCCTGATTGTAAATTCTCATTTCTTGAAAGGTTACATCAGATTATGCGTGGTGCTATTCTCAATAAATTGCAGCATCAGATATTTTCAAAAAACAATAATTTCTCAAAATGTAATTCTTACCTCCAGTACATCAATTCACTCAAATTAAAGGTTGGATTTTTAAATGTTTTTATTATGATATTATACTAATACAATAAAATAAAACATTATAGCAAGGTTTTTAACACTTCTTTATCATGGAGGCAAACAATTTCCAGAGAACTGTATTAAACACACAAATCACGTTTTTGTTGCCCTCAGAAATGTTTTATATCCTACAAGGAAATAAATAAACAGTAAGGGTCAGTGTAACTGTGACCCTCTTTGATACAGGCAGTAACATTTCTTATTGTTTAAGTGGTAAACTGAATGATTCAATACAATCAATCAGTTGAGACCGTGCAAAGCAGTACGTAAAGGTCTGCTACGTGCAGGAATCAGGAGCGATACGTCTCAGCAACCACAGACACTGCCCGACTAACATCCATCCATACCTCACTGATCCAATTAAAAGGCAGAGCAGAAAACCCAGCACCTGATTCACTGATTCAACGTAAGGCCAAGGGAAGAAACAGTCTGTCCTACAACACGAGGTTCAAAAATTCATGCCTCTTTTTACAAAACAGGATAGAAATGTTTGTATCATTGCTGCACAAGCATTTTTTGGAAGTTGAGGGCTCACTGTGTGCTCGCTTGATGTTTTGCTGGCGCTTCACGTTGCATTCTGATAACATCAAGAAGTGCATTAAACTGCACTGCTTAAAAATAAGAAAATAGGGTCTGTTTTAAATTGCCCACTTTTGTTGACTGTTTTTCAATTCCTCCATCCTTGTATTTGCATTTTTCTTATTTTGAATGAATATGAGGTTACAAATTTTAGTCTAAAATTTTTTTTAAAAATCAGACTGTGTGAAGATTCAACTTAGCGATTAAATAAAATCTCGAGGCTTGCCGTTACAAAGCCCCTTGCTTCACATATGACTCTTGTACAGAAGTATTTGTATAGGGCTGTGACCCGGCAGATTTTTTTAAGACTGCAGGCTGTAGTTTTCTCTAGAGCAGTGTCATTGTGAGGCATATCAAGCCTGTCCTTTCGGTGCCCTCCTAGCCTTGTGCTTAAAGTAACGCACACACTGAGATTTTTAGGTGTGTGAAGGGGAGTAAAAATATCCCCGAGGGCCTTGAGACTTGAGAGAAATACACCAGGATGTAAACATTACACCACAGAGTAAGTCCAGGTCATGGCCCCTCACTTGTTATGGACCTTTCGTGAGACCTGCCAAACAAGTGTGAGCCATCAGCACTGCCCACAAGCCACAAGGACAAAAGGTTGAAGTGGGGTGGGGGGAGTCCTGATTTCATAGCTGAGAAAAAATGCACACTTCCTCGTTACACAAAAACTGCGGTAAAACTCGTGTTCTGCATTAACGAAGAGCACAAAACAAAGAAAAAGTGGGAGCAAAGACTTCTGACAGCTCTATATAAAAGCTGTGAAGATCAAGTCTGCATGAGACGACATGGCATTTACATAAAGGTGTGAAGTAATCTCCCTCTTTCCCTATGCTCTCCACCCTCCTCCTCCTTTTTCCACTGACCGGCCTCTCAGGAGCACTGAAAATAACTTGACCGGCTCAGCAATGGGACTTTCAAGCCTCGGTTTTCAGTGAAAAGCTCCTTGCGTTGGAGAGGCTACACTACCACTCTAAGATACAGCCTGCGTGTTTAGTTCATTTAATGTTAGGAAAAGATTTAAGACTCTACAACATAGTCAAGTCATTACTATCACAAAACAGATGTCTTCATTTCTTTTTTTGTCCAAGCCCCAGACAGAGTCCAAAGATATGAGAGGCTCCTTAGCTCAATAGCACCCCCTGGTGGGACTCCTTTTGGTGGTTGGCACACTGACATCCAAACCAACTAAAACCACAGTGTTTAATCTCTATCGTTCATAAGAACAAAAAACTATTTAAAACACTGGTAATTATGCATGAAAATAATTTATCTTCGAAGTTGCTGACACTAAGTCTGACATAGTTGTTCTTTTTAATAGTCAAACACAATAAAACATTAAGAACTGATAGGAAACAGCTGGACCTAACGTGCAACATCTTAAATTATGCAGCTAGTTTTTAAGTCTAGAAACTCTTTTTGCTGCACCCTGAGGCTATTAACATGAATAAACATAAAAATAGAGTTTCATCGTATCCAAAAAGAACATGGTGTTTCAGGAACATTAATGGACTCACAAACAAAAAGTTAATAATGACAGATATTTGCATGCCAAAAAGGCATAAACAGCTATTCAACACGCCAATATTGTCACGTAAATTCGAGAACGCATTTTAATATATTGAAATTTGTTGCGTTAACAAGAGCAATTAGATAACTCAACCAAGCCAAAGTACAAGTACGAACGAAAAGCTGCGTTTTAGGCTATCGTTCCCTTTATTTTCATGCACGCGTAATTTAATTACTCACCCAAAAAATCCATGGGCCTTTCTGAATGGGCATAGATCTCTCATGCATCTGAGTTGTAATAAAATATTCCACTAAAAAGGAAATAATTAAGCCTGGTGCATCTGCTTCTCAGTGAGCGAAGCGTGTGAAATCAGCTGAGAAGGGGGAGGAAAGTCATCATTCTGTCCTATGTGTAAAGTAATGTAATGGGCAGGCTGCTGGAAATCCTACTCTCCATCCTCCCTCTTCATCTTCTGGTGTGATGGCATTTCAAGCGCGACAGGGCATCTCAAGGCAACACAATGGTTTCATACTCTTGTTTCAGACCGAATGTAGGGCAAAAAAAAAAAAAAAAAAGTATTGGAAAAACATTATTTAAAAATAGATCACAGTTCGCCGGATGCCAAAGAAAGAACGCTCGCGCTTCAAGGAGGAACTGAACGACCCTCTCCAACTTACATATTTTAAAACAGGCGTGTCTTAATTATTATTTCAGGGCAGCCAAAACAAGCGGTTAGAAAAAAGGATAAACTAACAGAACTGAGCTCTGAAATAAGAGAAGAAGTTGGTCGATCCCGATGACATGTTGTCATTAACTTAGCCTTGTTGGGAACAACTTGCACTGCACGTCGTTTTGACAAGAATCCGGAGCACAATAAACCGTACACGCGGTACTTTAAACCACGCTGACAATTTGTCCTCGTGGCGTGTTTTTTTCTTTTCTTTTCTTTTCTTTTTTTTTTTTTTATAATGTGGGCTATGCTGGGAATACAGCGGCTGGCTCCAATGAGAGCTAATATTAGCTGGCTAGTGATGTCTCCACGTTTCAGCTGCCTCTGTGTGTTCGGAGGAAAACAGCGGCGCCGTTCTCCGCCGAAAAATTTTCTCCCCACTCGTCCTCACGCTCGTGACATCCCCGCGCGGAGTTGCGGCCGCTCCGTAAAAAAAACCCCCACACCACACCGCGGTCACACTGTTAAATTTAATCCCATTATATTTCTTCTTACCTTCCGGCTTGTTTTCGGCAGCCATTTCCCCTTCACGCGCAACATCCTCCTCCTTCCTCACGACCGTGGGTACCACGCGCGTGCACGGTGAGGACAGCACGAGGAGGGACCGGAGCGGCACGCGGCGAGTCGGTCCGACCAAGGCGAACTTACTATTGGCTGCAAGGCGGTGAGTGACGGAGGGGCTCCGAGATGAAAAACAACATCTCTCCTCACCTTGGCACCTCCAGCTGGGATTTTATTTATTTATTTTTTTTCCCCTTTATTGATTGTATTTTGAAGGCATTTCTGAATTAAGCTGCTTTTAATAAAATTGTGGGTAAAAGAAAAATAAATAAAAGTATATCCGATGCTTTTTGAATATCCTATTGAGTCAAAACTAGTTTGAATGTTTTATTTTGAGGTTGCAGGTTGTCAATCCAAAGTGACACCAAACTTGTTTGTGTCATGAAGTAACAGAGTAGAACCCCTTCACTAGACAAATATTCACGTTTCTTAAACATGTGAACAAACAACAGGCAATATAAAACAATAACAATAGAAACTCGACGTTTCTATCAGTCTGACATTAAATTCGACTATATGTTTTCTACTTCTATTTTCTACAGGCTACTAAAATAAATGTAGAGTCTGCTTTATAGAAGTTTTATCACTTTTGTGTAATTCAAAAGTTAGCATATTACTGTGCCATTTAAGAATTTATGAAATCCCTCATAATGATGCCAGAGCTTTTTAAGCTTCTGATGGGTTTATTCCAAATATGAGTTAAATGGTGTCATAACTGTGGATGACACTGGAAAGGATTTCTTGACATCCACAAGTCTGCTTCATCCTTGAGTACATTTGACAGATAACTAAAAAGTGCCACTTTCATCTGTTCAAACAATTATATGCAAGAAGAAACAAAATGGGAATTCCCAGTCATTATGCAGTTCAGAAAAAAATACTGGATGTGTCCCAGAGGAGCAGATATTTAGGTCCATAATGTGCTTGCTCACCCTTGAACAAAAACTAAAGACCTCTTGAAGAGGCAGGATGAAGCTGGTGAGAGTATTATTATAATGTCATGTTTCACATGCAGAATGACAAGCAGGACACAGAATGAAAAGGTAAAACAGAAGAAAATGTACAATGAAGGGAAATTTGGCCCTCTGAATTCGGCACCATCTTGAGAAAAGTGTAGGAGTTAAGAGGCGTAGAACATAAAGACGGATGCTTTTGACAAGAGAGATGGATCTGAATGGAGAATCTGCTGAAGGCTTGGAGGAGAGTCCATCGGAGTTGAACAGATGGTTTGTAAAATATTGTGTGTTCATGAACAGGGAGTGTTGGAGACTGGGCAAGCAGATGGTGACTTGAGGATGATGGAGTGGTTGTGGACAACCATGGAGTGGTGGAAACATTTGGTGGAGTTCTGACGTTTGGTTGTGGAGTCCAGAGGCTGTGGAAGACAGTGAGAGTCCTCAATATTGGAGGGACAGAAACTTTGTGAAACAAGACCTTTACAATAATGCAAGGCCAACATGAAGAAGAAGTTGAATACAGTTTCACAGGATATATATATAATCTGTCTGTGTGTAGCTGAAGCTCTGTATTAAAAGGTGATGTATGCAGTTCAGTTTTAGGTGGTGGTGCTGAAAGAACAGCTCCCTTTGCTGCTTGCATATAAGTCACTGCAGAGATTTTAACAAGAAAGGGAAAAAAATAAATACAAATAAGTGTATACACCCAATATCACGGATTTGGTTGGACTGAGAGCTGTTTTAAGTGGCACAAAATATAAAATTAATTTATTGAACTCTGACGTCATTGGAACTTCCTCCCCCCCTCCCCCTAATATTTTCTGCTTTATTCATCGCTTCAAAAACATCTGGTTCAACAGTAGAGAATTGTCCTGATTTCTGTACAAGCGCGCCTGATTACGAACCGACATGTGAAAAAGTTGTTTGACTTGCATGTGTGAATTTCCTTTCCCTTTTTAATTTATTTCGGTGCTCCTGCCACCTGAGGGCGACAGAGAGCGCAAGAGAGCCTTTTCTGCGAGGGGAACGGCACGAAGTAGAAATGACCGGGCGTAAACATGGCGTCTGCCTTGGACGACGATGAGATCTCCAATGATGATTACTATTCCCTTTTAAACGTTCGCAGAGAGGTACGGGGCACACTCGGGACGCAAAGAATGTTTTGTACTGATGCATGCATTGGGTACTCATAGTTTCTCGAAAGCTGATAGCCAACAGTTGCTTGTTGAATGAGATGTATGTGACAAGGTAAGCTAGCTTGTGACCCACGACATTGATTAGTGAGGACTGACACTTGAGTTAGAAGTCGAACAAGACTCTTTGTGGATTATTGAGTTAAAGTTTGGTCAGCGTGAATCGTGTTTTGTGGAAGTACGGCAGAAGAGTTTCCTCTTACTATGATAATCTGCGGGCTAATTGACTGGATAGTTTCAGTTATCATGGATGAGCTAACTGGCTAGTGCTACAACTCCAACTGTTAAGCTCCAGCATGCAGTTCATGAGCTTACAGAGTTTATCTGTGATGTCAGAAAGTGTTTGTTCATGCTCCTTTATTTGGTCAGCTTCAAGGGAATACTATTTTTGACAAAACCAGATTAAGGTTTGACATATGGTCACTGTGATTTTGTGGTTAGAGATGTGATTCTTTAAGAAACAACACTGTAATAACTCACCTCGTGTGTTTATTTTCTGACAGGACAGCATGATCTGGTGACTGTAGACTCAGTACTTAAGATCGGTTTTAGATCAGATCTTTATATTTTTAAGTTAATTATTATGAAATGTGTCCTGACATTTCTTCCATGTCAGGACACATGGAAGAAATGTGTCCATGTGTCATTGTACATTGCTCTAAATGTACAACGACATACAGAGCAAATTATGTTTGTCTTATGAAGCAATAATTTTGCAAAAACAAAACAATTAAAGTATGTTGATAAATATTATCTAACACAAAAAGCTAATGTATTACTGCTAATTTGACAACAGTTTTGATCATCATTATACCAAAAGTCTTATTTTTAAAACCAAACTATCATTGAAAAATTAAATAAATACACAATATTGATATCAAAATATTGAATTATGCATTAGTAATATGTTTCTAATTACATACATGTGATTACAAACCAGCCAAGTCATACAGTCTGGGAAAAACTCAACTGAAAGCTTGAGGTTGCAAAGTTGCTACTTATTGGCGTCACTAAGATGTTACTTAGATCAAAAGTCTCATTATGCTTTTACACTCTGTGGTCCGCTTTAGGCCACCCAGGATGAGCTGAAAGCAGCTTACCGGCGCCTGTGCATGCTCTATCATCCTGACAAACACCGCGACCCTGAGCTAAAGCGACAGGCTGAGGTTCTTTTTAACCTTGTACACGAAGCTTATGAAGGTAGGTCAATCTTGCAGTAGTATTTCTCTTCAGCTTAGCCTAAACTAGCTTAACCTAAATTTGGCTGTTTTGATTTACTTACACTTTATATAATTCAGAAATGCTCACGAGTTGTTTATTTATCTTGTTCTAGTGCTTAGTGAACCACAGGCACGAGCTATCTACGACATCTATGGCAAGCGAGGGCTCGATGTGGACGGGTGGGAGGTAAGTAATGTAGATTTTGTAGTGGCAACAACTCTCCAAAAGGGCAAAACAAAAAATGTGTCTAGAAACAATAGTCAGACTACAGGCAAGAGAAGTCTGCCGTGAACACTATGACAATATCTTTATAAATTTTTAAAAATACTGCATATTAAATTTCATTTTAAATGCCACTTGTACATTGTTTGCCACATATAAACT
Organism: Poecilia reticulata; assembly: GCF_904066995.2. NCBI lineage: Eukaryota > Metazoa > Chordata > Actinopteri > Cyprinodontiformes > Poeciliidae > Poecilia > Poecilia reticulata. The sequence goes on along the minus strand of NC_088836.1, from coordinate 25,233,167 downwards.
TGTCCAAATGCCAACAGAAAATCATTTAGTTTTTTTTTAAAGATTGTAGATTTCTACTTGGAGAGCTTGCACCTAAAATTTAATTAAGGATTTTAGATATAAACAACTCACCTTCAGTAATAATAGACGTTAAAGGACATTACAAAACTTATTTTCACTTTAAGTAAATTGCCTGCAGAAGTTGGTTTGTATTGCGAAGAAGGATAGCTACCGTTCAATAAAATCATGACTGTAATTATGAACAAGGTTTCAAAATGAGCTCTCTTTTGCAACTTTGGTGCAATTTGACATATATGTTTACTAATAAGAAATATGAAGATGGTTTTATTAGAATAGAAGCTTTAAATTGCACAATGTGACCGCGCAACACTTTTTCTTCAAGTTAGTTAGCACTTAGTTATTGCTTGCACTCGCTTTGTATTCAGCTCCTGTCCTCGTCCTCCAGGTGGTGGAAAGGAAAAGAAGTCCTGCTGAGATTCGGGAGGAGTATGAACGTCTTCAGAGGGAGCGAGAGGAGAGAAGACTTCAGCAAAGGACCAATCCAAAGGTGTGTTTACACCAAGATGAAAAGCCTCACTTTAACTGTCGTAGGTTCCTTTGTGTGCAACACTAATCTATAATCACTTCACAGGGGACGATAAGTGTGGGCATTGATGCCACAGACCTCTTTGACCGGTATGAAGAGGACTACGAGGATATGGTGGGAGGCGTACCACACATAGAAATCAACAGGATGCATATATCGCAATCTATAGAGGTACATGACTGGCCTGTTTGTTTTCTGTCTTTGGCTGCCAGGAAGGCTTTTCATCCTGGTTTTGCTCTCAACGTTCCTCTGCAGGCTCCTCTCACTACAAAAGACACGGCCATCTTGTCCGGCTCCCTGTCTACCCACAACGGGAATGGAGGTGGCACCATTAACTTGGCTTTGAGAAGAGTCACCTCAACTAAAGGGTGGGGTGAGGTATGCTTCATTCTTTCTGTTTCTGCTTATGTTTGTCACAAAACAGTTTTCTACCTGTCTTGTAGGAAACATTTGAAGATCCGGAGTGATTTTTGTTGTCTGTGTTTATGCAGGTAGAGTTGGGGGCCGGAGACACTCACGGACCTCTCTTTGGAATGAAGATATTTCGGAACTTAACGCCTCGATGGTATGTTTAGCAAAGCAAAATCCTGTTCGAAGTCGAGTCACCGCAGCTCCAGCAACCTTTTGTTTTGCTTTGTCTCAGCTTTGCAACGGCTCAGTGTGGGCTCCAGTTTTCTTCGCGGGGCGTTCGTCCTGGGGTGACAACGGTGCTGGCTCGCCACCTCGACAAGAACACTATGGGCTATCTGCAGTGGCGCTGGGGAATCCAGTCCTCCATGAACACCAGCGTAGTGAGGGACACAAAGAGGAGCCATTTTACCGTCGCAGTCCAGGTTATTAACACGCAATTTCATTTACCTAGAAGAGTGTATGCATGTGTGTTGAAGTGCAACAGTTTGGATTTTAGGAAATAAACCTTTCCTGAGCCTTTCCCACCTTTTAAAGTGACTTTTTACAACTTTATTAAAAAAACAAACTGAAAACTCTAAACTAGCGTGGCTGCATAAGTATGCACACACCCTGAAACTAAACTTTGCTGACGCAGTTTTGATGCTGTTATAGCACTCTATCAGCATAGCACGTCTTGACTTTGCAATATTTGCCCTCTCTTCATCCAGTCTGTCAGACTGTGAGGCATCTCATGTGCCCAGCCCTCTTCAGATCCCCCTACAGATCCTCAGTCGACAGCCTGAAGCAGTCTACTTGGGAGCCCAGAGCTCTCCTCTCATAAGAGAAGAAGAAAATAACAGAAAAGAAAGAAACTGATTTCTAAGCAGAATATTAAGGCAGATAAATTGTCCACACTGGGAAAGCAGCAAATCTTCTTGTAGATCGTTTCTGTGACATAAGTTTTGTTGTTGGTTTTAGTCTCCTCCTCTGAGCATACAGATCATGATAGTTTTATCTCACAGCCTTTGCAGTAGAGCAGATAGTGGAGTGCTCTAGTAGATTTGCCTTAATTAGGCTTGACTGAGGCTCTGTTGTAAAATAAAAATAGCCTTCAAAGCAGGATGATGCTGCCACCACCATGCTTTATTGTGTTCTTTGTGGTGATTGTTGTCTTTGCACCATACAAACATTTTGGAACCAAAAAGTTCAACCTCACTTCCATCAGACTTTGTTTCACAAGCTTTTGGGAGACGTGAAATGTGACTTTGCTGAATTTTGCTGGGCCTGGATCATTCTCTTTGTTAGAAAAGGTTTCCATCTTGCCACCTTATCCATTAGCCACTACATAAGAAGAATATGAAATATTGTTGTGACTTGTACTGTACAGCAAGTACCTGCCAGAAATTCCTGCAGCTTCTTGCATTTCGTTGCAGGTCTCTTGGCTGCCAGTTTTCTTCTCGTCTTTTCATTAATTTTGGGAGGCCATCCAACGCTTGCCTATGTTACCTTTTTATAATATTTTCTCTCCTTCTTCACTGTGTTTTGTTAAATGTTCATCGCCTTGGAAACCCATCTCCTGACTAATGACAATGACATCTCTCTGATGCTTTGGAAATTCTCTGCGAATCGGTGGTTTTGCTGTAATAATCGACTTGAGAAAATGTTAATTAAAACCTACTGGAGCAGCTGAACTTTATTTGGCAATAGTCGGAGATACTTTAAATCATGACAGGTGTGCTCTGACTCCTACTGAACATGAATTTTAATGTGGTGGTTAATTCTGAACACAACTGCTTCCCCTGTTATAAGAGAGTGGCACACTTATGCAGCCTGCTCATTCTGGAGTATACCTCCCAAAAAGTTTCAGTTTGTTTTTAGTTGATTTCTTCAGGTTATTCAGTGATCATAAAAGCTTTTTATTTCCTCCAGAATCTACAATCTCCTGTTAAAGTTGTGCCAAAATTCAAACATTTGTTTTTTTGTGTCTCTGCAGCTTGGCATTCCTCACACCTTTATGATGATGAGCTACCAGTACAAGTTTCAGGATGAAGACCAGACGAAGATTAAAGGCTCAGTAAAGTATGTTGTCAGAGCTCACTGTATGTGACGTAATGCAGTTGTAAATTTGCATGAAAGGTGAGAAAATTACTTTCAGAACCTCATGAGGGAGTCCCAACAGATAAGTCGTTTTTATTTTATAGCTGATGTGGGTAGTTCTCTTGTACTCTCTCTGCAACAGAATTTTGTGACTGCAAAAGATGTCGGTGTTCAAGTAACAGAAAATCTAACCCTCTCACAGACAGAGAGGAACCTTTTAAAAAGTTAAATGTCATCCAAGTTGAACTAAATCCACTTTTTGTTGCTGTTGTTTGGGACTAAACTTTACGCCAGAAATAAGGTAATACACAACAACATCAAAAAATTTCTCCCCCAAATAGAAAAAAAACAGTTTCCTTTCATCATTCACCAGGCAGGACACCACTAGGTGGCGCTTAATGAAACTCTTTTCTCTGCTTAGTCTATTTCTGGGGTCTTCAACCTCTGGCTCCGAAGCTGCAAGTGGCTCTTTAGACTTTCCATAATGGCTCTTAATAACTTTGGCTTAAAATGATAAATATCCAATTAGTGTTTTCTAAATACATATAAATGCAGTTTTGTGCTGTTTTTTCAATGTTTTATTGCATAATTACATTGAACTTGCCCAACAGAATGACACAAACAGTACCAGTAAAAATAGATTGTATCCATTCTCTTTTTGCAAAGGTTCTCTTTATTTTAAACTCACAAAATAAAAATAAAACTCAAACAAAAATAAATTGTTAAACTGTCTGGAGCTTCGTTATAAATATAACATGCAGGTTCATCTTATTAATTGGGGTATTGTGTGAAGCTATATTTATTTTAGAAATTCAGTTTATTACACCTAGTAAGATATTTTAATAATAAATTTTTTTATTAATTTCAATGGTTATGAAAACCCACAGATCAGTCTCTCGTAAAATCAGAATAAGAGCATTTATTAAAGAAATGTCAGCTTATTTTAATTTATGTAATGTTCAATCCTCTCAAGTTATTCTTGTTGTTTTTGCACTTTTGTGCCACATTTTTTCCTCCCACTTAACTTACTAATATATTTCATACATCCCTCTATGAAAAGATGCCTTATTTAGTACTGATCTACTTAGCCATAATTCTTTCAAATATATCATTTTGTATGTGTTGAATCTGTATCGGTTTCACCCTTTGAATTAAATTAGTGAACTAAAGGAACTTTTCACAGATTTTCTGGTTTACTGAGATGCACCAGTAAACCAGAGCAAGAGCTTTTGTTTGGAGAATGAAGGCCAGTAGCTTTTTGCATAATATGGGTGACAAGTTGTAATCATCACATCGTTTCAAATGTTGTACCCAATAACTTGCAATCTAAATCGGAGCAGCCCACATGTGGTGAGTTGGTAACTCTGTTGTAATGTGGCAGATCGGGTTTCTTTGGGACGGTGGTGGAGTACGGCGCTGAGAGGAAGATCAGTCGGCACAGTGTGGTGGGGGCCACCGTCAGCGTGGGAGTCCCGCAGGGCGTCTCCCTCAAGATCAAGTGAGTGCAAAACCCTGCTCCACTTTATTTCATTCCCACCTGTTGTGTTTCCAAATGTTGGTTTCTTCTATTCCACTCTACCGTTACCATGGCACCTGAAAGCGTAAAGTCAAAACTGTCAGTCAGTGAAAGCATGTAGATATTCCCTGTTTCTACCTGCGCTGGGAGTTGTCGTGATAGAGTTTGTCTAAGTTTTGTTTTCCAAAAGATGTGTAGAATTACCGTATTTTCCGCACTATAAGACGCATCTTAAAACCTTCAAATTCCTCAAAAGCTGACAGTGCGCCTTGTAATCCGGTGTGCCTTATATATGGACCAATATTGAGCCACAACAGGTCTAGCAACTACAGTAAGCAGCCGCCGACTTCATTTTTGCCTGTAGAAGAAGAAGCACATGGTGCATGCTGGGATAGTTGCCAGAACGCTGGTTTGTAATCTATTAATAAAGTTTGACTGACCTATCTACCTACCGACCTGATAATCAGGTCGTCTGCAGGTCATTTAGCACCACGTTCTCCAACCAACATGCTGTGCGCGAACGGAGAAGGGTGACCATCGTCCAGCCACGCCCCGGCCCAGTCGCAGAAGGCTCTCCTCGCCGACCGGAGTCGGACTGTTTTGTTGACATTCTCTTTAGTGCAGCTCCATCTAGTGGATGCATAACGTAACTCCAGCCTCTACTGTAGCATCTATTCTATGCGCTTTATAATGCGGTGCGCCTTATATATGAAAAAGTTTTAAAATAGGCCATTCATTGAAGGTGCGCCTTATAGTGCAGAAAATACGGTACACATTGATTTTAATTTGGTATCTATGTTTCTATGTCCTTGATGTAAACAGTAAAATAATTTCTCCAACTTCAGGCTGAACAGAGCCAGCCAGACGTATTTCTTCCCTATTCACCTCACTGACCAACTCCTGCCAAGTGCAGTCTTCTACGCCACGGTTGGACCTCTGGTTTTCTACCTCGCCATCCAGCAGCTCGTCATTCGGCCCTATGTACGGGCCCAAAAGGAACAGTAAGTAACGTTCCTGTTTGTCTTGCAAGCAATCTTATTGGAGAGGACTCTCTCCTGTATTGCTATGGCCAGATTTTATGGCCTCATTTTATTTCTTCATTTTGTTTTATTCAGAGAGCTGGAGAAGCAGAGGGAGAGTTCAGCCTCCAATATAGCAAAGAAGAAACAGGAAGCAGAGGCAGCTGTGAGTATTTGACAGATTTATATGTAGTTGTGGTTCGTGTTCAACATCCATGGTGGGGTTTGAGATTAGAGATGTTAATAAATGTGTCTGACGGCTGAGAATTATTTTGCCTATCAACAAGATGAGCGAATGAGATCGAATTAGAAAAATCAAGAAAGCAATGGAATTTATTGGCTGCATATCTCGATGCCTGACTTCTGGCTTTCGTTTTTTTCCACCTCTGAAGGTTTTGCTCATGCAGGAGTCTGTCCGAAGGATCATTGAAGCAGAGGAATCTCGAATGGGTAAGAACATTCATATTTGAGCAGTGATTTGAGACTTGAATTTTCAGTTACACTTTATTTCCCGAAAGTTTTTTTTGTTTTTATTTTTGAAGACTGGAGTCAGGCCCAACAAAAAAAAAAAAACTTTCTTGCTGCTCCGGCACTCTTCATGTCAGAATATTATAAATTAATTCAGTTTGGAAACTGTTCTCTGGTAGCATCATACAGCAGCTCACTGTAACGTTGTCGCTGCCCCTTCTTTATTTAGGCCTCATCATCCTCAACGCTTGGTACGGCAAATTTGTGACGGACAATAGCAGAAAGCACGAGAGGGCAAAGGTCATCGATGTGACTGTGCCACTTCAGTGTCTGGTGAAAGACTCCAAACTTATTCTCACTGAGGCCTCAAAGGTAAGAACTGTGGTTCAATGCGAGAACCTAAAGCAAAGCAGGTTCAACAACTACTACGTTTTAGTATTTACTGGTGCAGCTGATGGTGCATTACTTTTGAGTTGTCTGTTCAGTCAGGACTCCCTGGCTTCTATGACCCCTGTGTGGGGGAGGAGAAGAGCCTGAAGGTGCTGTATCAGTTCCGTGGAGTCATGCATCAAGTCCTGTCAGGAGACACAGAACCACTCAGGATACCAAAGCAATGTACGTTTTCCTGGATAGCACAACACGAATGTATCCGTGTTTTGTTGTTGAAGGAAATTGTATTGAAGAAATTGTGAGTGTCAATTGTAATTTCTCTCTCCTTCTTTTCATTACAGCTCACAGGATTGATTCAGACACATAGAAGTGCTTGTTCTGACCAACACAGAAAAAGACTTATCTCTAGACTGTTGGACAGAAGATGAAGAGACCTATGTTTTAGATGCGACTTGGAAATCAGTCTTTGTTACTCAGAGATCATGAAATTACCTGTTTGCCCTGATGTTCATTTAAATATTGAGAGTGGAATAAGATAACAGACTGGATTTATCAGAACCAGTATTCAATGGACGGGGTTTTGGCCTGCTAAATGTGACAAAAAAAATCAGCTGCTCTCATCATAAACCTGAGTTCTGCCCTCGTTGGGATCAGTTCGGTTTTGGGGATGGCTTGCAAATTTTGACAGAGTTTTGTGTACTTGAACAAAAACTGCAGTGCCTACTGGATCGAAGACATGAAAGTATCTCTGTTTATTTGCCATATTATTAAAATCATTTTCTCTCATTTTGCTCAAATTTACATTGTATTTTTCTTTGTTGTTATTCCATATTTTTCTATGAGAAAAGACTGCAATTACAATGGGTGATTCGAGTTTGATTTGGTAAGTCAACAACATGAGAGCTCGAGGATGCGACGTCAAATGCCCAAAACAGCACAATGCATCATGGGAGTTTAAGACGGTAGAGGCGGGTTGGTGGGTGGGTGTTTGGTGCAGTTTGGTTTTTGTGATCCATAGTGATGGAGAGATGAAGTTTCATGATGCACTGAGGCTTAGAGCTGACGGGCCACGATTCTTCATACGCTCTGCTGCAACATTGCGTGATGATGACCTGATGTGTGAAGTTTTAAATTGAATGAATGATTTTTGTGATGCAAATGCATAAATTCTGAATGTTGTCTTAATCTATTTTTATGAAACAGTGGCTGTAGATAAAAAGGAAAACCTTGAAGCAAATATGGGAAAAGGTTGTGATGTAAATGGGTTTGTGTTATTTTGTTAGCAAAATGTCACCAGAGACAAAATTTTTTATTTATTTTTTTTCCTAAATATAAAAAACTTACTGTTCTCAGCTTCAGACGGTTTCTCTGTTTTGAGATGTTTCCGTCTGGTATAGAAAATACTCTTTCAAAGATTATGGATGTAACCAGAAAAGCATCAGCAAATTTGTGGAAGTTGGGATAAAACATTTTTTGTCCTTCCCAATATTCCAGGGGATTCTCCAGTTCACCAATGTTACTGAATGTTTGTTTGTATGCTGTCTTGTCGACAGTACCAGTTTATTAGACATTTTATGAATCCTTAGTCTATTGGTATTTCAGTTGTTAATTCATGTCCTAGATACCAATGAGCTAAAAGAAATGCATCTAGCTTAGGCAAAAAGTATGGAAAAATTTGTATTTTTCTTTGACTTAACAAGCTTCAGTGACCTCTGTGTTGGTCAGACAGACTCAAAACATGCCTTAATTAAAACTCAAGAGGGTCTTGTTTAAGAAGATGCCAAACACTTTATTATAGGCCTCAAACAAACACTGATACCATGAGCCTAAACCAGACATAACACCAGTCTCAAACAACATAATTTTTCCAAAGGGGTTGTTAGACTTCATGAACAGATAACTATGACTAAGCAACAACTTTGGAAGCGCTGTCATACCAAAAATATCCATCCATCCATTTTCTTTACACCCTTGTCCCTTAGTGGGATCGGGAGGGGTTCTGGTGCCTATCTCCAGCTAACGTTCCGGGCGAGAGGCGGGTCACCCTGGACAGGTCGCTAGTCTGTCGCAGGGCAACACAGAGACATACAGGACACACAACCATGCACACACACACTCACACCTAGGGGCAATTTGGAGAGGCCAATTAACCTGACAGTCATGTTTTTGGACTGTGGGAGGAAACCGGAGAAAACCGACTCATGCACAGGGAGAACATGCAAACTCCATGAAGAAAGACCGGGGCCGGGAATCGAACCCAGAACCTTACCAAAAATACCATCTAGATAATATTTTACAAAAATTATGGTCAAGCTTTGCAACCCTGAGATGGACCAAACTTGTGCTTTGCGCCTGCGTCATCACATCACCCCCTCTGGTTCACTTTGTAAAAACAACACAAAAAAAAAAACTGTCATAAATATTGTCTATCGCTGCAGCGGCCATCCTACCCCATGAAAGTAGGGTGACACGCCGTGGTGGGAGTCCCTTATTTTTATTTCTGAAAGGTGGCAAACCTAACCAAAATGTGAACTTTTTAACTCTGACTCATGGATTAGTAGCTAGGAACCTTGCTTGCCCGGAACCTTTCTTTAAGGAGCCGTTTAAGACGGCATTTCCGTTTAAGAAAGGACCTAAAAGGCATTCGTCGCGTTTCTAAATATGCACAGCACAGTGATACCCATCCCGGAATTAAATCGGACGTTGCAAAGATAATGTGGATGATATCTGGGTAAAGGAATCGAAACCAATAAAAAAGTAAGGCTAAAACTATTATTTTTTTAGTGTGGGGGGCTGTTGGCTTTTATCTCGGGTTTAACGGCACTTCCGTGTTTGTTATTGAGTGACGCTTTCTCTTTTGAAGGTGTCTGCTGCTGATTTATTCAGAAGTCAGCTCTGTAAAACACACCAGACTTGGGTTTGTCCTAAACATGAAGAGGAAGACTAGACCCATAATGGGAATTTTATACAGCGTCACCTCGCCTTCGCCGATACGGAGTTCTGGAGAACCTGTAAGTTTTATTAGAGGAACTGAAACACACACAGCCACTCACCACACTCAAATTACTGATCACATGAAAAATTCAGACTTTTTATTTCTGGAATTGAAGTCATAATCTTCTTCCGTGGATCTCTGGTTCGCCACACATGGAAAAAAATCATGTTAAAAGGGATTAAAGGGACTTTTCCATCAGTGGTATGTGTGTCCATGTGTCATTGTGGACGGGAAGGAGCTTCAGTTAACAGTCCACAGTTTCAGTTATCACATTTAAACTAGAAACTAGAGAGCAGGCCCGAAATCTGGGTGCAGTGATAGACTCTGACCTGAACCTTCAGAGCCAAATGAAGACAGGCACACCTGAAGAACATTTCCAGGTTTAAAGGTCTAATGTCTCAGGAAGATCTAGAGAAACTCATCTATGCGTTTATCTTTAGTCGCATTGATTACTGCAGCAGTGACCTCTCAGGTCTGCTTGAAAAATCAGTCATCAAGCTGCAGCTGATCCAGAACGCCACTGCTGGCGTTATCACTACAACCAGGAAGACGGACCGCATCACCCCGGTTCTAAAGTCCTTCCATTGGCTCCCTGTAGCTCAGAGAATAGACTTTTAAATACTGTTATTAGTTTATAAATCACTGAATGGCTCAGCACCAAAATACAGTAAAGATCTACTGTAGTTGCATCAACGTTCCAGGCCTCTCAGGGCTTCTGGTTCTGGTCTGCTCTGCATCCTCAGAACCAGAACAAAACATGCAGAAGCAGCATTCAGCTGCTATGCACCACAAATATGGAACAAACTTCCAGAAAATTGTAAAACGGCCGAAACACTGAGTTCCTTTAAACCTAGACTTATAACAAACCTGTCTAGAGTTGCTTTTGAACCATGATAAATGAAACATTGACCAACATATTGATGTGTAACAATAGCACTTGGCAAAATGTAATGCTTGTTTTCTCAGTTGTTGACTGTGTGGTGTCTTGTAAGACTTTGTATTTTTGTGTTTTTATTATGTAAAGTACTTATTATGCTTCGCTCTAGAAATAAACTTGATTAAAAACAACAATGAAAAAATACATACAAGTAGAAAATATGAATTATTCCCATTGAAGCTAAAATGATACAGAACATTGACTATTAAGTGATAATGTTACATTCATGTATCATTTTAACTTTGAAATACTTTAAAACTCCTACACAACAAACAACCATTTCAGTAGGTTTAAAGGAAATGTGTTTATTGCAAAAGCTTTACTGTGCTACTCTGTGTTATAAAAGGCTGAAGAAAACTGGATTTTTCCTGGCTTCTCAATAAAAGGAATTTTAAAATCTACGAACAGTAAGATGTAAAATTTAATAGTTTCAAAAACATAATTTTGTTGTACCTTGATGGTGGTGACATTTCAATGACTGCTGAAGGCAGGAAAAAAGTTTGAGAAAAATGAAGTGTAGTGGAAACAAATGTCTTACCGGCTCGTCTTGCACCATTTCTGTTATCAGATTTACAGTGACCGTCACGTGACCTGGAGAATGAAGCTCTGGCAGAACCTGTCTGTCTGTACTGGTTGTGAACCTGCTCTCCCTACAGGGGTCTGCACACCAAAACCAAAGGCGTTCACAAGTTTTATTTTAGTATTGATTTTTAGTATTTTGAAACAGAAAATTTATGTGAGATATAAAGAAAGAGGAAAATCTCACTGCGACAATTGACTTTTACAGACAATCAGATTAACTATCAGGAATGGTAGGTCAAGAAGACTGAATCCTGAGATTGAATCCAAAAATTGTTCAGTGAAGAATGTCCTTAAGGCTGTGGACACTTATGCTGCCAGATAATTGCAGCTTTTTTACTTTTTAAGTTTTTCCCACACACAGATTTTTTTGTGAAATTGAGTAGTACATCACAAATGTTGTGTTTAGGTCTGAAATGATTTGTTTTTGTCACATTTTTGTCTTTAATTGTGATGTTTAGAAACACTTAGCATTTTGATGGGGTTATGTAGATTTTTTTATACATGCTGTATCGGTTATACCTCCAGGATTAAGTTGTTACTGCCCCGATGCACCAAAAAACACTTTTTGAGTCTGCAATACTAAAACTTCTACATTCTTAATCTAAATGTTTGTTTAAAATTTAGAAAACTATTAAAAAATATATTTTGTTCTTATCAGGTCTTTCCTCTTCCGTTGGACATACTGGAGGAAATCTTCCTAAATCTGCCCCCTCACCACGTGGTGTGTGTGTGTCGATTAGTGTGCCGCCAGTGGAAAGATGTGGCCGACAGCGAGTCTTTCTGGAGAGAAAGATGTAGGAGAGAGGGATATCGTCTCCGTGACTTTTCCAAAGTTCCCAGCGACTGGAGGCTGTTTTACTTCTTGTGCAAGAAGAGGAGAAATCTCATGAAGAATCCAAGAGCAGATGGTGAAATTACCTTTACTTAACGTTACACAGTAGCATTGTTTTCTTCCTATGTTTTATAAAATCCACAGATACTCATCTTTTGTTTTCTTAGATGAATTTCAGGGTTGGAGAATATTGGATAACGGTGGGGATCAGTGGAAAGTAGAGGAACCTATGGTGGAACATTCAAATCCAGCAGTAAAGAAAAACTATGTGACCTCCTTTGGGTGAGAAATCACCAGCACTAGCAATGTTTTCATGTGTTTATACAGTTGAAGTTGCAATTACCAATTAAGTGAATACAATCTGTTATCTGCAGGTGGTGCAGAAAAGAGCAAATGATTGATCTGATGGAAGAAGGTTACAACCCATTATTTATGGACGAGTTCCAGCCGCACATCCGGATATCTGACTGGTGAGAAAAATGCACACAAATTATTTATATTTTTTTTCTCAAAACGTTCTCAAAAAAAAAAAGAAAACTTAAATTTATGGTGTCCATTGTCAGGTACGCACCCCGCTGGGATTGTGGAAGCATCTATGTGATTTCTGTGCAGCTACTAGGTCACGAGCAAGACGTTCTCCAGGAATTTAGTCCTGAGCCCCTTTCCTTTCCTCAGTGGAATGACCAGCAGTGGCATCAAGTATGTACATGTTACAAAGATCAATGCAACTGCAGAGAAAAATACACTCACGTTACTGACGTTATTTCTCCTTTCAGATGGTGCATGTCTTCAAGGACTACGGACCAGGAGTGAGATATGTCCGTTTCACCCATGGTGGCAAAGACACACAGTTCTGGGCAGGATGGTATGGCATTCGTGTAACAGAAAGCTGTGTTGAAATTTGTTCAGCATTGGACAGCTAGCTTATTTACGCAACTGTGTTAGGAATACAGCTCTGAATATCTTTGAGTACTTGAGTTAGGAAAAATATTAACCTTGTGGCCTTCTAAGCAATTTTCCCTCATTCTACAATGTATTGACAAAAACGTGTAAGTCATGAAGGTTTTTATTCTTATATTATTTCCAGATGCCAAATGTTTAATTATTCTGTTAAATCTCCCCTACACACATGCCTCAAAATATGTTTAAATTTTACAAAGACGCTTTGTTATTTGCATAGTGAGTTAATTTTTTATCATTTGGATGTAAAAGCAGCCAAGGTTTGCTATTACTTGTTTGTAGGTTACTCTAGAACTGGACACACTGATGTACTGCTGAACTATGTCAACTTACTTAATCAAAAGTTCATTAGTCAATTAAACAGTCTTGCCTCACTTACTAAGACAATCAATTCAATATAAGTAGTTGGAATTGCTTCATGATTGTTTAAATGTATGCATCTTACCTGTTCTGGAGGACAACACCACTACCTTTATTCCTCTTCTAATTTGCACTTTTATTTTTTAACCAACTGTTTTGTCTGAAAAGCTACCATCTGCTGCTACTTACATGTTAGCTGAATGTGTATTCATGCTAAGATGCCTCCTACGTATGCGGTGTTATGCATTAAGAATAACCTCAAAGTTTGCACTTTATGTAAATGCATATTCTTGGATTGCAAAAAACAAAAAACAGCCTCATTTTATGTAGCCTATCCCTTTAAAAAATAAACATTTTGCTGTAATTTGAAATGATATATCTATTGTTAACATATTCCGATGTGATGAATATTTTTACCACAGCCTTGTAAAAAAGTAGACCAGAGTAGGATAAGATGTCTACAATGTTAAAAGTTATTTTTAATCCTATCTGTGTGTAAAGTGTTCATAATTGCATTTTTCGTGACAACACTGTATGACAAATATGAGCAAGCAGAGTGTTGATAAAAGCTTCCGATTCAATAAATGTTTTTGGCACATTGACCCATCCTTGTGGTTATTGTACTTTTCCATAACATACTGATTCTAAAGTCGGATAAGGCTTCTGCATATTGGTGTTCCCACTAAATACTGAATATGCCCTGTTTGGGTTGTCTCTGCCCTTTTATCGCAGCCTGTGGGGTTTTCCCTGACTGGGAACGAGAATATGACCTGCTGAATGTGACAGGTAGCCAATCAGAAAGCGCGGTGACGTAAGAACAGAGAGGAATCCCAAACAGCTGACCTATCGCTCAACTGAGTCTGGTGGATATAGGAGATCATATGTGGAAATGTTTATTATTAAATCTAAAGGCCATTATGTTTATTCAGTTAAAAATGTTGACTATAAAAAAACATTCACCTCCAAATCATAGTGCAGCAAATAGAGCGGCTGCTCCCGTCGTCTTTCATCCACCGCCTTTTCTTTTTGTTACGTCTTTTATCTCTTAAAATTAGTCCACAAACTATCACTATTGCTTCTACATCGTCATCCGCGTTTGGTTATTCTAAATTCCCGCTATGTTGGGAGTTTTGTGTATTTTTTTCTGGAATTCGTTCGTGTTGCTCCTGCCTTGGAGACACGAACCTGTTGTACTTTTATCAGCTCTGTGGTCACAGAGGTTTGGAGAATCGGCCGATAATTCTTAAATCTTTCCGTCTAAACCAGACTTAAGACTCACAAGCTCTACTCATCTCCTCTCGACCACTGCCCAAACGCTCTGGTCGCTATGGTAACGTTTATATATCCCTTCAAAATAACAGAAGCGCTACAAATACGAACATTTTACTTTTGTGAAAATTTTAACTCCCGATAATGACTAACGGGGGAGCCCTGAGCTTGTTTCTCTGCAACGAGACGGTCCCATCTGGGACTGATGAGAGACACCCGAAATGTTACTTATATCCACAGCCTGCTTGGTCTCTATGTGGCAAAGCAGCTTGAAGCTTCATTGCCTCATTAGCAGCCGGTCGCCGCATGTTACGCAGAGCGGGCTTGTAATGTGGGACTCACCTACCGGTCCGGGATAAATTAATTCTCCTGTCTCTTCTCTGGGCCTTTTCCCCTTTGCAAAGAAACTTTCCAAAGACATCTGATCTGTTTCTTACTCATTTTACTGCTTGTGGGCTCAATGTTGGCACGCAAGAAACCAGACTTCCAATGATTCACTTCCTGCTAAAGAGCCCCCTGGTGGTTGAAGAAAAATCCACATATAACCAGCTTAATGTCTGGAAAATACGGTAAATGAAAAAAAAATCGGAACGCTCTCTGGTATTGTTCAGGGGGCCGGACCAAATGTGGAGGCGGGCCGGATCCGGCCCGCGGGCCGTAGTTTGGGGACCACTGCTGTGAAGTGAGATAAGTCACTGGTAATGCATTGCTTATGCAATCAGAAACATTGTTTAGCCTCTCCAGTGTCACCAGTTTTGATTGAGGTCGCATATGTGGGTTATGTGATTTTTTTTTTTTCAAAAAACTATATTTTATTTTCTGATGCATAATTTCCTTTCGTAAATGCATAAGTACAAAGCTTTAAACTTCCATAGTCGTTGTGTGAATCCAACATAAACCTTTTATTTGAAAGGAGACTATAAATGTAAAAGAAGGCGCCGTAAAGCCTTGAGCAGTCGCGCACGACAAAATCGAGTGAAGGTTGGCTTCACTGTCTTTTCCGAAGAGGCGGCTATATGTACCCTTGTAAGACAGGCAGCTGTCTACTACTAAAAACACACGAGATTCTGGTTTATCGCAGACATGAAGAGGACGACCAGAACCTTAATGGGAACTTCATACAGCGTCAACTCAGCTTCGCCGATACGGAGATCTGGTGAAACTACGAAGCTGAAGTTGGTTTCTGATTCGGGAAATGGCTAAAGGGCGACTCCAACAAATTTTTCAGCTTCGTCTTAGAAGGGATAACAAGAGATGGAAAGCTCAAATTTGACCTTGTTTTGCTTTTGTATTTTGCACATAAGTTTTGCTTTTGGATTTTGCACATAAGGGCTCCCACGAAACTAGGTGGGGCTCTCTAGTTCCGTGCTACTTCATGAAACGCATAACGAAACTGATCAAATCCCAGAATACAGCTGAGGAGTTGTCTGGACGAGGTAAGGAAGGCTACCTTTTTTTTTTTTTAAATTTACATCTTTTCGCGTTTATTCTTTTAAACTTACTTTAGAGAGTTGTTAGCTTTTATCTCAAGCCTAACTGCGCTTCCCTGTTTGTTACTGAGTGACGCTTTCTCTTTGGAAGGAATCCGCTGCTCATTCATTAGAGAGACATGAAGAGACATTTATCTCAGACATGAAAAGGACGTATTTAACCATGATGGGAGCTGCATGCAGCGGCTCTTCGCCTTGGTCGGATCAGAGTTCCGGCGAACCTGTAAGTTTGTTTGAGACACCGAAACACACGCAGCCACTCACCACAGCTCTGCATTCAAATTACTGATGACTGCGAAAAAATAATAGGGTCAGGGGGGCGGGGGGGAACCAACAAACACTTTTTAGGACTAAAGTTTGAATTGAGTTTTGGTTAGGGTTAGGCTGTAGAAATCAATGGAAGTTAATGGAAAATCCCCGCAAAGATAGCGAGACAAATGTGTGGGCGCTTGTCAATGTGTCACTGTGGACCGGAAGCATGTCCAGTGATCCGTAACCATGTAATGGATCTATTGAGACCTCTGACTCAACTCCTTTTCCAGGGAGCAGGGATAATATTCCAGTAACATGTTCTTGACGTTGTCAAGCAATTCTAATCTTCTCCATTTTCTTTCGCTGCTCCGTATTAAGTTGCCGTCTGGTCATAAGGTTAGAAAGTTGGGGGTTCTGGGATAAGATCCCTAACCCATTACGATCAATAGAAGAGATGTTTTAAGTTTCTCCTTTTCTCACTGTTCTTTGGTCCTGATGCATCATGAAGCCTCCTTATAAATTGTAAGATTACAAACTTGTAAAATGGAAGCTTATGTGATCACATTGATTAAAATTAGGACAATACTAACACTAAAAACAACAAAAACGCATAGTCTTATTTATTTAAAGTAGAAAATATTAATTATTCTAGCCAATGCTAAAATGATACAGGACATTAACAATTAGGTGATAATGGTATGATATTTATGTATTTTAACTTTTAAATACTTTTTTTTTATTACTGCCCCAATACATATAGAAAAAAGAAGAAATAAAAAAATAAACACTTTTTCTTTTTATTAAAGGCTTTTATGTCTTCAGTACTAAAAAAATATAAATCCTTTAATCTAATGTCTATGATTGAAATTGAACAATTGTTTTTGTTTTTGTTCTTATCAGGTCTTTCCTCTTCCGTTGGACATATTGGAGGAAATCTTCCTAAATCTGCCCCCTCAATACGTGGTGTGTGTGTGTCGATTAGTGTGCCGCCAGTGGAAAGATGTGGCCGACAGCGAGTCTTTCTGGAGAGAAAGATGTAGGAGAGAGGGATATCATCTCCGTGACTTTTCCAAAGTTCCCAGCAACAACTGGAGGTTGTTTTACTTCTTGTGCAAGAAGAGGAGAAATCTCATAAAGAATCCAAGAGCAGAAGGTGAAAATTAAAATTTATTCAATGTTATACCGTAGCATTACTTTTCTGCTACATCTTAGAAAATCCACATACTCATCTTTTGTTTTCTTAGATGAATTTCGAGGTTGGAAAATACTGAAGAACGGTGGACATAAGTGGAAAATAGAGGGAACTAGGGTGCAACATTCAAATCCAGCAGTCCAGAAAAACTATGTGACCTCGTTTGAGTAAGAAATCACCAGCACCAGAAATGTTTTCATGTGTTTGTACAACTGAAGTTGTAATTACTAATTAAGTGAGTAAAATCTGTTGTCTGCAGGTGGTGCACAAAAGTGCAGGTGATTGATCTGATGAAAGAAGGTTACAACCCATCATTTATGGACGAGTTCCAGCCGCCTATCCGGATATCTGACTGGTGAGGAAAATTAACATGAATTATCTATGATTTTAAATTTTTTTGTTGTTCAAACAAAAAGAAAACTATAACTTGTATTTGTCCGTTGTCAGGTATGGGGCGCGTTGGGATTGTGGAAGCATCTACATTATTTCTGTGCAGCTACTAGATCACAAGAAAAATGTTCTGCAGAACTTCAGACCTGAGCCTGTTACTATTCCACAGTGGAATGATCAGCAGTGGCATCAAGTATGTTGTGGCCATTTATGTAAAGTTTGTAATTTCTGCTAATTTAGTTTTCTATTTTGGGAAGTTAGAATTTATTTAAGTTAGTTTAGATCCAAAATCTGTAGTTGATTTGTATATTTGAATTGATTAGATTATGTTGGTAATTGGTTAGACCCTCCCTTTAATTTGAGTAATTAAAAACACACCGGGGCTTGGTGGAGGCATTGTTTGGCAAATGTTTGGTGTGTGGATGGGAGGTTTTTTGTAAATGATTTTTTGACCACTTTCACTTTTCACGTTCACTTTTGTGTACTTGAAACGTCATATTAAGTTTACTTTTGTTTTTGGCTAAGTTGTAGGACATTTCTGGTCATTATTTTGTCGCTATTTTTTACAAGAAATAAAGAATATATTTTTTCAAACAAATTAAGTTGGAAGTGCGTTCACATCAGAAACCACCTGTTGACCCACGGCCTTTGTTGGAGTATTGTTTTTTGGAAACTAGAAGGCCATGACAAAGTATGTTACAAAAATCAATGCAACTGTACAGGAAAATGAGTTCATGTTACTGATTTTATTTTTGTCTTTCAGATGGAGTATGTCTTCAAGGACTACGGACCAGGAGTGAGATATGTCCGTTTTAGTCATGGTGGCAAAGACACAAAGTGGTGGGCAGGATGGTATGGCATTCGTGTAACAGAAAGCTGCGTTGAAGTTTGTCCAGCATTGGACATCTAGCTTATTTATGCAACTGTGTTAGGAAGGCAACTCTGAACATCTTTGATTGAAGAAAAAGCTTAACCTTTTGGCCTTCAT
The DNA here is from genome assembly GCF_904066995.2 of Poecilia reticulata. Lineage (NCBI taxonomy): Eukaryota > Metazoa > Chordata > Actinopteri > Cyprinodontiformes > Poeciliidae > Poecilia > Poecilia reticulata. The sequence goes on along the minus strand of NC_088836.1, from coordinate 25,214,454 downwards.
AGCAATTTTCCCTCAGAAACATCCTGCAATGTACTGACAAAAAAACATGCAAGTCAGGAAGGTTTTTATTCTTATATTATCTCCAGATGGCAAATTATTCTGTTAAATGACTCCTACACACATGCCTCAAAATACGTCTAAATCGTAAAAAGAGATTTTGTTATTCGCAAATGTTTTGTAACTTATATCAAAAATCAACCAAGGATTGTTTTTACTTGTAGATTTCTACATCTGTTACACTGACTAGACCTAGACACACTCACACACTGTACTGCTGGGTTAACTTACTTAATCAAAAGTCCATTCGTCAATTAAACAGTCCTGCCTCACTGTTTCTCAGTTTTTGCTTGTTTTTTTGGCCTAGTTGTCGATTCTTTGGATTCTGTTTGACTTGGCATGACTAGTCCGAGTGTTTTTGTTTTGTTTTTTCTTTTGTTCAGTCCTGCGAATTGAACAGCAGGACTGTTCAATTCGTCAATTAAACGGTCCTGCCTCACTTAATAACATAACCAATGAAATTGAAATTGTTGGAATTGCTTCAAGACTGTGTAAATGCATGTATGTTACCTGTTCTGGAAGACAGCGTGTTTGTAAACACAGATCTCTACAGTGTTAAATAGTTATTGTTTTTTTAAACCTTTTTTATGTGAAGGACTATTCTTGTGGTAACACCCCACGAGAAATATGATCAAGCAAATTCGGTGGGAAAAAAACCTTCCGATTCAATAAAAGTTTTTGGCGTACAGACCCATTGTTGTAGTTATTGTACTGTTTCAAAGCACACTGATTCTAAAGTTTTTAAACAGTTGTATTCCATCAGTATGATGTGTATGTGAATTACGATAAAAATTTAGTTATCACATGCAAGTATCACATAACATGGTGTAAATTATTTAGCAAAAATGACCGTTTAGCATTAATTTATCTTAATGCTGAAGTCCTCTGACTATTTTATGAAATAGCAGATGTTTTTTGCTGCATATTTAAATACATTTGAAAACAGAAGTTTACACGCCTCATAAAGACACCCTTTATTTTCTGACTATCTGAAGTTAAATCAAACTGAACCTCTTGTTTTAGGTAGAATTACTTAAATTATTTCCATTTGCTAAACGTCAGAAAACTTTGCAAGAATATCTTTCAGAGATTTTTTTGTAATATTCAAATTCGGAAGTTTACACACATTTGGCCAATATATATTTGTCTTAACTGTGACTTGGATCAAAAACTTGTTGGGTTTCCTTAACTTCTGTCAGGCTACATGCACACATTTTCAGATCTACCCATAACTTCTTCATAGGATTGAGATGGTCACATCAAAACACTGACTTTGTTGTTCTTAAGCCACTGTATAACTTGGGCTGTTATAATCCATTTGAAAGACCAATCTAGGCCCAGGCTTTAACTTCCTGTCTGTTGAATTTAGATGTTGCTTCAATATTTCTGCATAATGTTCTTTTCTCATGATATCATCTATTTTATGAATTGTTCCGCTGCTTCCTCCAGCAAAACAGTCCCATTGCATGATGCTGCCACCTCCCTACTTTACAATAAGGAGGGAACAAGCATCCCCGTTTTTAATGTTGGTCATTATGAGCAAACATTTCCACTTTAGTCATCAGACCAAATGAATGTATTTGTCCCTCTGTGCAATCTGACTTTTTATATTTATTTTTAAATTAAAGGCTTCTTCCTCACTGAGTGATCTTTTAGCTCATATTGGTGCAGGAGGCATTTTACTTCAATCAGCATCTTCACAAAGTCTTTGGTTTTTGTTCTGTGGTCCACTTGCACATTACTGACCAAAACCTGTTTATCTCTGTGACTCAAAGTATCCTGCAACTGGAGGTTGTTTTACTTCTTCTGCACGGTGAGAAGGTGAGAAGCTTTAAATTTAATTTTACATGCTTGTGTAAGGTGCATGGACCTGCACATGACAGCGGGATTTTATTAACCATTTAGACTACCAATACAAAAAAAACAATCAAAACCGTCAGATGACTTTATTCCCTTGTGAAATACCATTTTTGTATTTATATAAAAATAGTCTAAATAATCCATCCATCTATTTTCTTTACACCCTTGTCCCTAGTGGGGTCAGGAGGGTGCTGGTGCCTATCTCCAACTAACATTCTGGGCAAGAGGCGGGGTCACCCTGGACAGGTCACCAGTCTGTCGCAGGGCAGTCTAAATAATTTGAATGTGAATTCAAAACTTGTTTTTGTTCTAAGTCTTAGAAGGGATAGAAAGAGATGGAAAGCCAATATTTGACCTGTTCTGCTTTTGAATTTTGCACGTTTGTGGGGCATTGGCATTCTAAAGAAAAATATATAAAACTTCAGATATCTCACTCACGAGATATTATGGAGAACCCTTGCAAAAATCTCATATTATAGCTGGAAGGGTTTCAGCATTCAAGATGCCATACGTACTGCGTGGAATGCAGAACCTTTGTGACGTATCGCAAAAGAAAAAGAATTCCCTAATCTCCTCTACGAGCTTCCGTACTTCCGTGCTAATTCACGTTTTTACGAGTCATATCGAAACTGAAAAAACTACACAACGTAGTTGAGGAGTTGTCTAGAAAAGGTAACGCTAAAAATGTTACCTCTTTCCGTGTTTATTCTCTTTTTGAATTTAGAGGGTTGTTAGGTTTTATCTCGGCTTTAACTGCACTTCCGTGTTTGTTCTTGAGTGACGCTTTCTCTTTTACTGCGGTGTCTGATTCAGTACACAGACCTCCGTAAAAAACACATCAGGGTTGGATGTGTTTTTGGAACCAAAATGGGAACAAAATACAGCGTAAACTCATCTTCGCCGATACGAAGTTCTGGAGAACCTGTAAGTTTGTTGGAGACACCGGAATACACGCAGCCACTCACAACAGCAGTACTGAAGTTACTCATCACTACCACATGGGACTTAGGACCACTGACAAAAAAAAAAAAAATCTCATTTCTTGTTTATAAGATTAAATTCTGAATCTTCTTCCGAGACCCTGATCCTCATCCGTGGATCTCTCCACACAAGGAAAAAGTCACGTTACATCTTGTTTTTGCTTTAATAATAAAAGCGTAAATGTTGTCCTAGTGTGTGAGCCGAGACCTGTGAGAAATAACGTTATTGCTAATAGAGATATTCAGAGGACTTTTCCGTCCAGCGGTAACATCAGCCAGTGGTATGTGGAAATACCTCCGTTAAGTGAGTCAGCCTCTCTGGCTAAGACTTCTCCGCCCTTTTTCCAGGCAGCAGAAATAATATTTGACAGTAACATGTTCGATGGAAAAGATGTTTAAAGTTCTGTTCTTTGGTCCTGCTCTGCATTATGAGGCCTCCTTATAAATTGGGGGATTACAGACTTGTAAAATGGAAGATTGTGGTCACATTAATAGCATTGACTATTAAGTGATAATGTTATGACATTTATCTACTATATGCAACAAACTAGTAGACGTTTTAAAGCAAATCTTGTTTTTTTTTGCAAAAGAATTACTGTGTCAAAAACACAGTATGCAAAGAAAACTGGATTCTGGCTTCTCAATAAAATGAATTTTAAAATCTAAAATGGTAAGATGTGAAATGTAATGGTTCCGAAAATATAAACTTTGGTGTACCTAGATGGTGCTAAAACCCCCCCCAAAAGTTTTAAAAGTAATGAAGTGTAGTGGGAACAAATGTCTTCCCACTTCGGTGAAGTCTTGCACAATTTCTGTTATCAGATTTTTAACCATCACATGTTCTAGGGACTGAAGCTCTGGCAGAACCTGTCTGTCCTGGATGAGAAGCTGCTCTCCTTACGGGGGTTTGCACACCAAAACCAAAGGCGTTCAGGAGGTTTGGTTTAGTATTTTGCAATTGTGAAACAGAACATTTATGCAAGATTTAAAGAAAGGAAAAGTAAATCAAGAAAATCTCATTACGACAACTGACTTTTACAAATAATCAGATGAACTACCATGCTTGGCAAGCGAGGCATGATTGAAATCGAATTAAAAAAAATGGTTCAGTGAAGAATTTCCTTATGACTTTGCGCAATTATGCTACCAGATTATAGCAACTACTTCACTTTTTGCAGCTTTACCTTTGCAGTTGAATAGCACAGGATAAATATTGCGTTTAAATCTGAAATTATTTATCTTTGTCCCATTTCTTTCCATCGTTGTGATGTTTATGAACACCTAGCGTTTGGAGAGTGGTATGTGGACCTTTTTGTATCCACTGTATAGGTTATACCGAAAAATAAGTTAATTGTAATTATAATAGACTTTTTATTTTATTGAAGATGTGTTCAGGATACAGCAACATACTTTCAAAAAGAGGGATGAAGATTGATAAAAAAGGAGTGCACATTGTAAATAAAGTCAACAAATGTTGCAACTGATTGACAATTCCCAGGTTTACTCTAAATTTCCCACATAAGTTTTAGCAATTGATGAGTGGACATTTATTTAGTGTACTTCCAGGTTGAAGTTGTTAGTGTCCTAATACACTAAATAATAAAAAGAGAAATAAAAAAAAACAACTTCTTGTGTTTTTCTGGAAGATTGTAGTCTGGAGTACAAATAAAATCTATAAATCCTTTATTCTAATGTCTATGATTGAAATTGAACAATTTTTTTTGTTTTTGTTCTTATCAGGTCTTTCCTCTTCTGTTGGACATATTGGAGGAAATCTTCCTAAATCTGCCCCCTCAACACGTGGTGTGTGTGTGTCGATTAGTGTGCCGCCAGTGGAAAGATGTGGCCGACAGCGAGTCTTTCTGGAGAGAAAGATGTAGGAGAGAGGGATATCGTCTCCGTGATCCTTCCAGAGTTCCCAGCAACAACTGGAGGCTGTTTTACTTCTTGTGCAAGAAGAGGAGAAATCTCATAAAGAATCCAAGAGCAGAAGGTGAAAATTTAAATTTATTTAATGCTATGCAGTAGCATTACTTTTCTGCTACATCTTAGAAAATCCACATACTCATCTTTTGTTTTCTTAGATGAATTTCAAAGTTGGGAAATACTGAAGAACGGTGGACATAAGTGGACCATAGAGGGATCTAAGGTGCAACATTCAAATCCAGCAGTCCAGAAAAACTATGTGACCTCGTATGAGTAAGAAATCACCAGCACCATAAATGTTTTCATGTGTTTATACAACTGAAGTTGTAATTACTAATTAAGTGAGTAAAATCTGTTGTCTGCAGTTGGTGCACAAAAGTGCAGGTGATTGATCTGATGAAAGAAGGTTACAGCCCATCATTTATGGACGAGTTCCAGCCGCCTATCCGGATATCTGACTGGTGAGAAAAATTAACATGAATTATCTATGATTTTTTTGTTTTGTTCAAACAAAAAGAAAACTTTAACTTATATTTGTCCGTTGTCAGGTATGGGGCGCGTTCAGATTGTGGAAGCATCTACATTATTTCTGTGCAGCTACTAGATCACAAGAAAAATGTTCTGAAGAACTTCAGGCCTCAGGATGTTACTATTCCACAGTGGAATGATCAGCAGTGGCATCAAGTATGTTACAATAATCAATGGAACTGCAGAGGAAAATAAACTTGTGTTGCTGATTTTATTTTTGTCCTTCAGATGGAGTATGTCTTCAAGGACTACGGACCAGGAGTGAGATATGTCCGTTTCACCCATGGTGGCAAAGACACACAGTTCTGGGCAGGATGGTATGGCATTCGTGTAACAGAAAGCTGCGTTGAAATTTGTCCAGCATTGGACAGCTAGCTTATTTACGCAACTGTGTTAGGAATACAGCTCTGAATATCTTTGAGTACTTGAGTTAGGAAAAATAGTAACCTTTTGGCCTTCTAAGCAATTTTAACTCAGAGACATCCTGTAATGTACTGACAAAAAAAACATGTAAGTCAGGAAGGTTTTTATTTTTATATTGTCTTCAGATGGAATTTTTTTTATTATTCTGTGAAATGACCTCCACACACATGCCTCCACACAAGGATGCTTTGCTATGCATAAAGTGAGTTGATTTTTTTTATAACTTGAATGTAAAAGGTTTGCATTTACTTGTTTGTAGATTTCTCTATCTGTTACTAGAACTGGACACACTGACGTACTCCTGAACTCTATCAACTTATTTAATCAAAAGTCCATTCGTCAATTAAACAGTTACTAACACAAACAATGCAACATAAATAGTTGGAATTGCTTCAAGACTGTTTAAATGTATGTATCTAACCTGTTCTGGAAGACAGCACCACTACCTTTATTCTTTTTCGAATTTGCACATTTATTTTTTACAAACTGCTGTGTATTAAATGCAACCATTTGCTTTTTCTGACATGTTAACTGAATATGTATTCATGGTTATGATGCCTTTATGTATGTGGTGTTATTAATGAAGAGAAACGTCAAACTTTGCATTTCATGTAAATACGTATACTTGGTTTGCAAAAAAACAGCCTCATGTTATGCAGCTGTCAAAGCGGCGTCCCTTTAAAAACAATGTTAATACCGCAATTTGAAACGATGTATCGGTTATTGAAGTATTTGTCATTAGACAGTCATGAATATTTTACCAAGTCCTTGTTAAAAGTGGATCATAATAGGGCAAGTTTGTAAACACAGATCTCTGCAATGTTAAATAGATATTACTTTTGAAGCCATTGTGAAGTATTCATAATGACATTTTTTGTGACAGCATAAAATGACAATATGATCAAGCAGAGAGTTCACAAAAGCTTCCGATTCAATAAAAGGTTTTGGCATATTAAACCATTGTTGCAGTCATTGTACTGTTTCAAAACACACAGATTATCAAGTTTTTAAACAGTTATATTTTTCCCATCGTGTGGTTAAAACTCACATGTTAAATATCACAAAACAATGTAAATTTAGATTTTGTAAAACTGACCATTTAAAAGCTTTTTTTTTAAATGTTATGCTTCCTTGTAAAGTCCTTTGAATATATTGTGAAACATTTAAGTACAGTTGAAACCAAGTGTTAACATACACTTAATAAAGACTCTTTTTTTTTTCTTGCCATCTGAAGTTAAATCTGAAATTTAACTTTGGTATTTAATTATTATACTGACGTAATAGTAATTAAATAATTACTTGAATTATTTAAATTCAAGTAATTTAAATAATTACTTGAATTATTTAAATTTTCTAAATGCCAGAAAACATATAGAGAACATTTTTTTATTTTTTTGTAATGTTCAAATTCATAAGTTTACATACATTTGGTTATAGTATAGTGGATATTTGTCTTTTAACCTGTGTGATTTGGGTCAAAAACATTTTGAGTTTCCTTCACAACCTTCTTACAATAGATTCTTGAGAGTTCTGGTCAGTTCCTGCTGACGGAGTTGGCTGATTTTCACCTTTTGGACCAAAACCGGTTTATCTCGGACACAAAAGATCCACCATCTGGAGGTTGTTTTACTTCTTGTGCAAGATGAGAAGTTGAAAAGCTTTAAAATTAACTTTACATAATACTGTGCAATGTACTGTAATCTTTTAATCTTTTCAATACCAAAAACTGTCAGTTGTGGAGAAAATGAAACTATACAACATGTCATATTAGTATGATGGAGACAAGAGATAGAAATCAGATTAATGTTAGAGGACTTTAGGAAAAGTTAACATTGAATAAATATATAAAACTTAATGTGGATAAGTGGAATAACGCCGGCATGCAGCCTCTAACTCTCAACGCCATGACAGCCACACCCAGCGCCAGATTCACCCAATATCTGGAAACGACAGCAATAAAATACTGACTGAAAGCAAATCACTCAAAGTGGTGGAAATGTCTCTGGAAAGCCACTAGGAGAATCACATTTATATATTCATATACATGATCCCGGAGTATTTAGTGTGCATAACTCACAACTAGGAGATGTGATCATCTTATATATCCTATGTATAAATTGTTAGAGATTTTTTGGTATTATCATTTTGTTGTTACTTTAGTTCATATTCAGTCTAATGTTAGAGCAGATTAAAATGTTCTCTTCTTTAGTGTGTGTATTAACTGACCTGGGGGGTCACAGCTGCCTGTTCATCTTCAGGTGAAACAGTTTGACCAAGATTTGAACCGGGCTCAGGCCGTAAATCAGATATCGCATCTGGAACTGGGTTGCTAGTTGTTTAGGTAAATTGTTTTACGACCTTTGCTGTGTTTAGGTAAAATGTTTTACGACCTTTGCTGTTTTTTCTCTGCTGTCTATCTTGCCTATCCTCCCTCTTTGAAGTTTGAAAATAAAAGACAAGCTTTACCCAAAGATTTTCAGAACGCTCTATGAACAGCTCGGAGGAGCAATTGATAGAGTTTGTTCTCCTTTGCAAAGTTTGTCATAAAATTCATATACGTTGTCTGTGGTTCTTTTATGTAGGTTCTAGGAAAATACCTATCATTTTGGTGCCGAAACCCGGGATCTCTCATACCGACCGCTGTCAGGCAGAGGAAGACGCGCTGAATCCGTGCACGGCCAGAGTCAACTGGACCTGGAAAGAAAGACCCAGGAAGTAGAATTCTTCGCTGGGCCAGCGACGTAGGTCCGACTTTGTCTGCCAACGGCGGAGTGACGAGATCCGACTGGACAACCCGAAAACTACAGAAACGTAGGTGAATTTTAAAATGGCTATTTCAGTGGTTTGAGAATCCTTGTATGATGTCGCTCTGCTAAAACTCAGTGGTTTGAGAATCCTTGTATGATGTCGCTCTGCTAAAACTCAGTGGTTTGAGAATCCTTGTATGATGTCGCTCTGCTAAAACTCAGTGGTTTGAGAATCCTTGTATGATGTCGCTCTGCTAAAACTCAGTGGTTTGAGAATCCTTGTATGATGTCGCTCTGCTAAAACTCTGTTCGAGGAGACCCCATAAGGGCAAGTCCTCAGGCGGATAGGAAGCTTGTCATTGCTGTGTGGTTTTGATTTTTTGATGGGTAAAATATCACTGGTGCTGAGTTATCTGACAAGGCAAAAACAGATAATGTTGCCATTACTGTGCTGGTATTGCTGGTTTGCTGCTACTTTGATGTGTGTGTGTGTGTGCGTGAAAGAGTAGTGTGAGAGTGGTTGGAGGTTTAAATACCGCTTTGTATTTTACCTCATATAAAACAGTGGAATTAAGCAGCAAACCTCTTGTGGATGCAACAGGCAAGATTCTCCCACTCGAAAGAGTCGAAGCGGGGAATACCACAACAAGGTATTTTAATTGCTGGCCCACTGAAAAGATCTCCAGTTCATAGGACTCCCTAGGAGTCAACGAACCTGGACCAAATTTAAATAAATTCAAATAAATAATATTTTCAAGCTGAAATTGCAAGTGTTTTAAATATGGGAAATAAACATTCTTGTAATTCCTCACTTATTGAGGGCCCCGATGGAGATGAAAAGTACATGCTGTCCAGGTTTCCTGGTAGCACTGTACACATGGAAAAATGGAGAAAGAAATATAAAATAGACGGAAAGCTAAAAATCGATAAATGGCAAGCAATTGTGAGAATTTTGGAGAATAGTGTAGCAAGAAAAACGGGGATAAAAAAGATTAAAAAGGAGGATGAGTTGAGATGTGCTAAAATATGGTTAAAAGCAGCCACAGACCGGAAAGAACAAATTAAAAAGATTAAAGACAAAAAGCTTGTAGAATCAAATAACTTATTTGTAAGACCAGAAGACAATGAAATGGTGCTATCCAGACGGAATGCTCCAGCGGGGCAGGGAGAGCAGGTACGGCCGACTGCTCCTCCCCCAACCGCTGAAGCAAGTTCGTCTGCCTCTGTCCCAGTAGCAACAGCCCCGGCAGACAGTCTTCCGGACGCGCCCGCTACTGGCAGTAAGGAGCCCCAAAGTAGTCTGTATCCCTCACTGGAAGGTTTAGATCCACCCCCGTATGCGGGAGACAGAAGTCAAACAGAACATATGCCAATTGAACAGCCACATTACAATTTAAGGTTAAATCCTAAAAAGAAGATCCAATATAGTCCTGATTTCCACGGGGGACATGTTGAAGAGTACCCCATGATACAGGTACCAAACCCTAATGCTGGTGCGGATGATTCACCACATACATATGTTTTTAGACCCTGGAATTTAGAGGAAGTCCGGAAAGCTGTGGAAGGAATAACACCTGCAGCAGAGGATCCCAATAAATGGATAGAGGACATGACTGGATTAATTCATTCTTATAGACTGAACGGAGTTGAAGCGGGGGCAGCAGCCATGACCTCGCTAGGAAAAGACTGGGCAAAAGTAAGGGGAAACTATACGGGAAAAAATAGAATAGGCCCAATACTATACCCTGATGGAGAAAACCCAGAGCTGAGTAACGAATACAAAGCACAATGGGATCCAGTATGTGAAAGAGTTAGAACAGTTTTCCGTAAAAAGGCAAACTACAATCACTTAGCGGGGATAAGACAAAAAACTGGAGAGGACGTAGACGACTTTCGTCTGCGGTTTGAAAAAGAGTTCAAAGTTCACAGTGGGATTACCTATGATGAAGGGCCCGACAGCGTATATCAACAACAACTGAAAAACGCTTTAATGTCAAGTTTCCGCCCTGAAATTGAGGGCTGGATTAGAAAACACCTGGTCGAATATGATGCTGCCTCAGTCCCACAACTGATGACATGGGCACGTCATGCAGAAAAAGTAGTAAAAAAACCAAAAACAGGGTCAGATGTTTTTCATCTGGAGGATTTTGGAGAAATAGAAACCTCTGCCTTTTTCCGTGGCCCCTCGAGAGGCCGAGGGAGAAACAAAGGCAGGAGAGGTCACCCTGAGCAGCGACCCATAAATCACACCACACAAGACGAAGATGTCTGCTGGCGTTGTGGCAAGTCAAACCATTGGGCAAAAGATTGCAAAGCAAAGAACGTAAAGGACTATAGAAGTAGCAGATGGGAGAAAAAACAAAAGCCTAACTCCTCAGTATGACTAGATTCTGCCACACCCAAACAAAACACACCACCAGATCAAATTGGTGTAATGGTGGACATATGTGCAGCTTGGGATATGTTAAATGCATTAAAAGAAAAACCTTACATCACACTGAATGTTTGTGGGGAAGAAGTTGAATTTCTATGTGACACCGGTGCATGCAAAACGGTTCTTAAAACTAAAATAAAAGGTGTAAACCCCACAAACGAGTCTATTTGGGTAAAATCTGCCGATGGACAAACGCATAGAGAAAAAATGTCAAAAAGTACATTTTTTAAAGACCCTGAGACAGGAATTAATGTAAAAGCTTCTGTTGTGATGTCACCTAAATGTCCAATAAATCTGTTAGGTAGAGACCTAATGACAAAATTAGGAATAGCAGTAGTCCCTGTACAAGATGGGATGAGAGCTGTCAGATTAAAACATTCTGATATGTACACAGTTCAAAAAAATGAACAAATCTACTGTTCATATGATTTAAAGCCAGCTGACAATCCTCATGTCCCAGGAAAGCTTCTTAGAGAAGCTCGTGAACAGTTGGACTCACCTGAAACGGAAATGAACTACAATCAGTTGCATGTAACAATGAACATCCTAAATGATCCACAGGATGATTATGTTAAAAAGTTTTTAGAAACAAATCCTGTGACACTGGCTGTGACCGAAATGTTCACAGACCGACGGTCTTATGCAGCTGTGACTGTGCTCCTTCCGACTAGCCAAATAGAGCTGTATAAGTTACCGGCTAATCCACACATTTCATTATTCAAGCCACATAATATCACATGGGTAGATGTGGGTAATAGAACTAAAATGGCTGGTGAAGCCGCTGATTTCAAAGAAGGTGAAGACGGTTGGAGCTACAGCCCCAGCTGTGACGTCTGGAAACAATCACTATGTGAAGTAGTCACAGGCACAGCTCAAGTCCACGCGTTTGAGTGACACACAAACATATTTTGACAGGAAAGGATGTAGCTGAACTAGCTGAACTTCCAGAAAACTTGTGGACAAAAGGTCCCTCTGATGTCGGGTTGCTTGGTTCAATTCCCCCGGTGCAAATTAAAGCAAAATCTAGCTGGAGGCCTAGAGTAAAACAATACCCTATAAAACCAGAAGCACTAAACGGGATTAAACCAGTAATTGAAGGTTTGTTAAAAGGAGGAATCATAAAAAAGTGTTCAGATTCTCCTTGTAACACACCTATTTTTCCTGTTCAAAAAGCAAATAAAAAAGACTGGCGTATGATTCAGGATTTACGTTCAGTAAATGAAGCAGTACAAACAAGAGCACCTAATGTGCCAGATCCACACACACTGCTAAACTCGCTTAAACCAAGCAATAAATTCTTCACAGTAATTGACCTCAGCAACGCATTCTTCTCTGTACCCATTCACCCAGATTCACAGTTCTGGTTTGCTTTTACCTACAGAGGTCAGGGGTACACATATACCAGATTACCCCAAGGCTTTGCAGACAGTCCAAGCATATTTTGTGAGGCAATTATGACCTGCTTATCTGATTTCCAAATGTCAGACAAAAGTCAACTTTTGGTGTATGTTGATGATCTATTAATAGCATCAGAGAGCGAGGAAGCTTGCAGAACAGACTCACTTGCTCTGCTGCACCATCTCTGTCAGACAGGGAACAAAGTAAACAAAGATAAGCTGCAGTGGGTGAGAGAAGAAGTAAATTATTTGGGACACACACTGTCTGCTGAGGGAAAGCAGATACAGAAAGCGAGAAAGGAGACTGTTTCTGAAGCACCTAAACCAGAAACTAAAAAACAAATGATGTCATTTCTTGGACTTTGCAATTACTGTAGAGCCTGGATTCCACACTATGCTGAGAAAACTCAGGCTTTACAGGATTTGATTCATGGCACCCCAATGGCCATGACTGATAAAATAGCTTGGAATCCAGAAGCTGAAAAAAGATTCACTGAACTAAAACAAGCACTAATGCAGGCAACAACTTTGATTCTTCCTAACTATGAAAAAACTTTTATTCAAACTGTAGATTGCAGGAATGGATTTATGACGTCTGTGTTACTACAAAACCATGGTGATAAGCTAAAGCCGTTGGCTTTCTACTCAAAGAAATTAGATCCAGTAGCACAGTCTCTACCAGACTGCGTCCAAGCAGTCTGTGCAGCAACATTAGCTGTACACATGTCGGCTGACATAGTCTTGTTTCACAAGATGGAGCTGTTAGTTCCACACGCGGTAGATGTTCTACTTTTGCAGAGCAAAATGAATTTGCTCTCACCAGCGCGACACCTTTCGTATACAGCAACGCTTTTGTCACAACCACACATTGTAATAAAGCGGTGTACGATTCTAAATCCAGCTACTTTGCTTCCATTACCAGATGATGGAACGCCACACAGCTGCATAGAAGCTACAGAGCACTTGCAGCTTCCAAGGCCAGACCTACAGGACACCCCATTAGCATTGGGAGAGGTCTGGTTTGTTGATGGGTCATGTTCAAAGGAGCCTACGGGTAAAAATCAGACAGGTTATTCGGTTGTTGCTTTGCCAAATGAAATAATAGAAGCAGAAAAAATTTCCAGCACTCATTCTGCACAGGCAGCAGAATTGATTGCTTTAACGAGGGCATGTGAACTGGCAGAGGACATGCATTTGACGGTGTACACAGATAGCCAGTATGTTTTCTCTACTTTGTTTTATTTTGCAAAACAATGGGAGCGTAGAGGAATGACAACATCAACTGGGAAACCAGTGACACATGCATCTTTACTTAAAAATCTTTTGCAAGCAATACAACTCCCAGCTAAACTAGCTGTATGTAAATGCACGGCTCATACAACAAGGACGGATGAAGTTTCAAATGGGAACAGACTAGCTGACAAAATAGCTAAAGAAGCTGCAGCAGGGAAGCATGGGAAAGGAACTTTCTCAGCACAGACTGAAGGAGAACAACAACTGATAGACAAAAAAGTGCTGAAAGACATGCAGGACAATGCACCACAGGCCGAAAAAAGGATGTGGATAACTAAGGGTGCGAAAATTAATGATGAGAGCATTTTTGAAGTAAAGGACAAACCAGTTCTACCTAAATCTTTATTTAAAGCTGCAGCAATTGTGACGCATGGGCGCTGCCATGTGTCAACAGGGGGATGGAAGCCATAATACAGCAACATTTCACAACGTATGGTTTAAATTCCTACCTAAAAAATTTTTGTACTGCATGTCCAGTCTGTGTGAAACATAACCCACAGGGAAACATAAGGCCAAAACGAGGCAGGTTCCCGAAACCATCTTATCCATTTCAAACTATGTATATGGATTTTATTGAGCTTTCACAAAGTGGGCCATACAAATACTGTCTGGTGATGATAGATGCTTTTTCTAAATGGGTTGAAATAGTACCATCAAAGTATGCAGATGCTTTGACAGTAGCGAAGGCTATTTGCAAAACTATTATCCCAACGCATGGCATCCCACAGACTGTTTACAGTGACAATGGACCACATTTTGTAAACCAAGTGATACAAAACATGGCATCTCACTTGGGAATGACATTGAAAAACCACTGTGCCTATCACCCACAGAGTGCAGGGCTTGTGGAAAGAACAAATGGCACGGTGAAAAGCAGATTAAGAAAGTGCATGGCAGACACTGGCCGACCCTGGCCAGAATGTTTAGACTTGGTGAAGCTCTATATGAGAATCACCTCAACAGCAGATGGTCTAACACCTTTTGAAATAATTCATGGGAGAGCTTACAGACTGCCTCTGTTTGCTCCTGACTTACAGAAAGCTGATGAAGAACAAACATTAGCAGATTATATGATCAGGACTCTTAAACTGAAGAAAGTGTCCAGTGCGAATTTACTGCCTTCTGACTCTTCTCCTCCACAGGAGGCACCTCCCATTAAGCCAGGTGACTGGGTCTACATAAAGGTCATCAAACGGAAGAACTGGGCAAGTCCACGGTGGGAAGGACCATTCCAGGTGTTGATGACCACACCAACAGCTGTAAAAATCGCTGAAAGACCCAGCTGGATTCATCTCAGTCACTGTAAGCTGCAGAGAGTGTTGGACCCCTAATCCGGAGTAGAGAGGAAGGTGGGCTTTATTGCCTCCGGGCTGCAAAGGGGTGCTACTTTTAGTGTGGTTCGTCTCAAACCCGGTGAAGAAACGCTTAAGATTCTCACTCTTTTAGTTTGGGGGTTCTGACATCTCTGTGTGCCGAGCAACAATGGGGACTCCATATGCCAGATGGATTTTCTACGGCGCTGTGACTGCAGCATGTTTGATGTTTGGAGAAGGACGTGAGCCTGAGTTCCACAAACACGACTACAGCACCAACCTGTGGTGGAAACTAATGAATAGAACCGCGTACGAGGGACATGCTGTGAACTGCTACGTGTGTGCGCAGCTGCCGGTTTCTATTCACAACTCAGGCCTCCGACCAGGTGACATTACTGACAACAAACAGATGTGTCTCTATGTTCTAAGCACCAGACCACGGCGCGTCCCACCCCTACGGGGAGACAGAGCGCGCGAGAAGGACTATTCAGCTGACCTCCGAATGGGAGAGGCTGTGCAAGGTCTGTTTGGATTTTTAAATTGTTCACTCGCAGACGATGTACTTCCTTTTGCATCATCTCAACAAACTGTATGGAAGATACCAGAGATCATTTCATTAGCAGGAGCTAAACCAGGATCTCTGGGGAACTGTGTCTACAATAATGGACATGTTATTCTAGGGACGTTGCCCTGGAACTTGTGTAACAGAGTTTACACCTACTGCGAACCGACACAGGATTTCATCGACTGCACAGCCTGCAGGGGTCAAAGGATGACTCCACACTGCAAAGTCTGGAAGGACAACCCAGACTGTGACAACTTGCTTCAGGAGAGGAGTTTCAACATCACGCATAAGACAAAGAGGAAACAGGAGACAACGCTGTGCAGTGCCATAGTGCCAGGAGACTATGGTTCACGTATGTTGGCAGATTGGTACTTCATATGTGGAAATGAAGCATACATGTTTTTACCAAAAAATTGGGGAGGACTGTGTGCTGTGGTTCCGTTAATCAACCCGATTGCGTTCATCAGGAAAGCACAAGATGATCCACGTACCCGCTCCAAACGAACAGTTATGTCAGAGGTCAAAAAATGGGGAGGCCTAACTACACACACTGGAGTTCCATGGGAATTCAGGATTTGGAACGGCGGAGAAAAATTCATGCAAGGTTTGTTTCCGTGGGTTGGAGTAGGTGAGATTCGGGACCACGTAGAGATAAACAGGTACGGATTACTGCGACTAATCAACATCACATACCAGCTGGCCAATGGCACCGCGAAGGAGCTGACTGAACTGAGAAACATGGTCATGCAAAATCGTGTTGTTCTGGATTTCCTCACTGCCCCTCAGGGAGGGGTCTGCAAAATTATTGGCCCAACGTGCTGCACTTTTGTGCCGGATGAAACAGGCACTGGAGGAACTATTTCTGATGCTCTATATGAGCTGGAGGATCTTAAAAAATATGTGGAGAGTGGAACACGCGGCTCATCCTTTTTTGATTTGTTTTCATGGCTCACGTCTGGTCCATGGTGGACTTTATTGTTAAAGCTCGTGACACCTATTCTGATTGTTTTGGTTCTGTTCTGTCTTTTTACGGGTTGCATTATTCCTTGCCTACGAAGTATGTTGTTTAAAACAATTAACACAACTGTTGTCAGTTATCAGCTAGCAAAGGCATCCTATGAGACAAATGAAGATGACTTGTTTCGAGGTTCTGACGATTTTCTGAACAATGATGATGTTCTGTAATCAATAAACAGATTAATTCATTTGCTGAATGATTCCTACACCGAAAATGTGAAAACAAGTGGTGTTAGAGATGAGAAAACTGCATTTGATTTTTTGCTGTTTCTTTCTTTGGTTTTGTCCATTTCATTTATTCATTATATTAATTTAGTCATTGTGTCATTTTTATGTTTAGACTAGGGAAAAAAAAAAAAAAAAAATTCTTGCATTTATTGGTTCTATTTTATTTCTTTTCTTTTCTATGCTTGGCTTTTGAATAGGGTTTACACACGTGGTAAAATGATAAAAAGGGGGGAATGTTAGAGATTTTTTGGTATTATCATTTTGTTGTTACTTTAGTTCATATTCAGTCTAATGTTAGAGCAGATTAAAATGTTCTCTTCTTTAGTGTGTGTATTAACTGACCTGGGGGGTCACAGCTGCCTGTTCATCTTCAGGTGAAACAGTTTGACCAAGATTTGAACCGGGCTCAGGCCGTAAATCAGATATCGCATCTGGAACTGGGTTGCTAGTTGTTTAGGTAAATTGTTTTACGACCTTTGCTGTGTTTAGGTAAAATGTTTTACGACCTTTGCTGTTTTTTCTCTGCTGTCTATCTTGCCTATCCTCCCTCTTTGAAGTTTGAAAATAAAAGACAAGCTTTACCCAAAGATTTTCAGAACGCTCTATGAACAGCTCGGAGGAGCAATTGATAGAGTTTGTTCTCCTTTGCAAAGTTTGTCATAAAATTCATATACGTTGTCTGTGGTTCTTTTATGTAGGTTCTAGGAAAATACCTATCATAAATTTAAAATGTAATCTGGTGGTCGGCGTTTACTTTAAGCCAGTGGTTCCCAATGTGTGGGGCACGCCCCCTGGAGGCGGCGCAGTGCCATTGCAGGGGGGCGCGATGAATGAAAAAAAACAACTCGGAGCTGTTCATGTTTTAACCCTATTTTACACAGAGGCTTTTTTTAATGTATTGATGATAGCAAAGTTGAATATTGTTACAAATAATAATAAAAAAGAAATATACTTGAAATAACACTGACAGCAAATAGTCTTCTACAGTATAGAACTAAAAAAAAAAAAAACAACAGTTACACAAAAGTGTTTCACTGTAAAGATGGTTTGTAGTTTGTTTTGTTGCAACCTGAAGTGTGAAATAAACCAGAAGAAAACTTTTAGAAACCACTGCTGTAAGCTAATCTTAGAACAGGCACTGCTACGCACTGATGATGCACGTATTTCTGAGGCGGAGTTGAAGAGGAGCTGAGCTCATGAGGAGAAACTTCCGGAAAGATATTCGCATGGTGCTAAGTTATACATATTAGAAACTCATCTGCAGGACACAGGCTTGTATTTTAGGTTTAGAGTGGGATTATACTGACGTATTAGGTTTTCGTACGAAAGTCTCAAGTCTTGACGATTTATTCCAGATGAGACGAGCAAAGCGACAGTAACTATGGGTGAAGCGCTCAGCTCCACATTACCGGTCAGACAGAATTCACCTTCTCCTGATTCAGGTTGGGATTCAACTGAGCATGTAAGTAAAACAAATATTATAACGCACACAATGCTTAAGTGGAAATGTTCTTAGGACAAATGCAATTAGCAATGACCACTTCAGTGGCATAAGCTTGATAAAAAGCAACGTGAAATAAAGACGTTGCTTTCAAATAATGAAGACATTCATAATTTGAATGTTTTCAGCGGCAATTGACAAACAAGTAAAGCTTTGATCGCGGTATTAAATGTTACCAATTTTTTTTTCATTGGTTTATTGAAAAATATTTTTGACGTGCTTAAAAAAAAAAATTAAAACGTTGGATCAAAAAAAAAAAAAAACCTGATACGTCTACATTGTTTTGTTAACCTCTGAGATATTATTTCCTATCAAAAACAAGCTTCTTGGTTAAAAGAAAAATTATTTAATGCTTAGAAATGTTCCAGTGATGGCTAAAAGAAAACAATCACAGATTTCAAAAGAGCTAACTGAGCTATAGGCTGCACTTCACTTAGTCACCCATCCTCTGTAGGCACATCCATCCATCCATCCATCCATCCATCCATCCATCCATCCATCCATCCATCCATCCATCCATCCATCCATCCATCCATCCATCCATTCATTCATTCATTCATTCATTCATTCATTCATTTTCTATACACGGGGTCACCCTGGTCATTCATTTTCTATACACGGGGTCACCCTGGACAGGTCGTCAGTCTGTCGCAGCAGTTAGCATTCAGCTTTCTTTAAAAATGTTTAAACACTGGACAACTCTATCAAATAACCTACGGCACATTTTCTTATAACAAAGTGAGAAAAGAAAAAAAAAAAGCATCCTCCATGAAAAACCAGGTTGGTGTATCTTTATCCATTCAAATTATTGATTTGATAATAATCACTGATTATTATTTATTTACTGCTGACAACAGACATAGTGAATGCAAATTAAAGTATGAGTCAGTATAGAAACAAGCCATCTTTATACTTGGCCTGTATAATTGCATACATAATCATGTGAAAAGAAAAGTCATAGCTTGAACTAAAATGTTCCAGTATAAATGCCATTAACATAGATCCTCCACAAAAATATAGTTTTTTTTTTTTTTTTTAGCATTTTGCCTAGATGGACATATTAAGTTTCTGCATTTACCTACTACTCCTATTAAAAATGGCACACCACAGGAAAAAAAATACTCAGATGTTTTGCTAAACTAAATATTTTATTTCATAACTTGGCATAACTTGAATCCAGAGCTCTCAAAAAATTGACCTTACCGCATAGTTTGGCAAACCTTCAGAAATGGAGGGGGACTATGTTGGCGGCACACAGGTGTGTAAGTGTGTGTGTGTGTGGTGAACTCTTGAGTTTTTAACATTTTTCTTGCTACAAACTTTTGTTGTCTTTGTTGTTTTAATGAAGCTGAATTGAGCAAATCTAAAATACATAATTTTCCCCTAATATTTAAAACCTTGAGCTAATAATTCTGTTTTCTTCCGTTTTCTGTCATGCTAGGCTTTTAATGTTCCCCTGGACATCCTTGAGGAAATCTTCCTAAATCTGCCTGCCCACCTGGTGGTTTGTGTGTGTCGATTAGTTTGCCATCATTGGAAAGATGTCGCAGATAATGAGTCTCTCTGGAGACAAAGGTGCAGAAGAGAAGGATATAATCTGCACGAATCTTCCAAAGTACCAAGCGACTGGAGGTTCTTTTACTTCATGTGCAAGAAAAGGAGAAATCTCATAAAAAATCCAAGAGGGGAAGGTGAACAGATGCTAACTTATGGGGAGGTGGAGCAAATGCCATTTTATCTGCTTCATAAGAAATGCACTTTGATAAACAATTATTAATTCCTATTGATTATGCAGATGAATTACAGGGTTGGACTATAGTAAGGAACGGTGGTGATGGATGGAGAGTAGAGAAACCGATGGCACCTCACCCAAATACACAAGTACAAACAAACTTTGTAACTTCCTTCAGGTAATTAACTCAAAAGATTCTGTAAATGTGGTAATAGTTTCTCATGGTTTTTATTAAAGTTGTAATATACAGGAGAGCATGAAAATCCTCATCGTTGTTTGCAGAACGTGCACAAAGTCACAGCTCATTGATTTGGTGAAGGAGGGCTACAGCCAGGCTTTTATGGACGAGGTCCAGCCCCACATCAAGGTGTCCGACTGGTGAGGAAACCGTCTCAGCTCAGGGAGTAATTAAAGATTTAGGTAGAATTCAATTTAAAGTATATTTTGTGACTGATCCACACCTAAATGCATCCAAGCTCATTACACCCAAATGGCAATGTGTTATAATCTAGATTTTTGCAAAAAAAAAAAAATTCCGTACACTAGCTGGGTCCGAACTAAACCTAAAATTGTGTTTCCGTGTCGTTAGGTACGCACCTCGATGCAACTGTGAATACAACATGTCTGTCAAGCTTCTGCACAGCAACAATAGGGTTATTCAGGAATTTACACCCAAGACTATTCACCTACCTGAACAGGAAAATGACAGGTGGAAACAGGTATGCACGAAGAGGAGATATGAAACCTGAGAAATCCTTTGCATAACATCTTTTATTTCTCCCCCAGATGATCCACGTGTTTAAGGACTACGGACCCGGAATCAGATACGTCCACTTTGAGCACGGCGGTAAAGATTCTGTGTTCTGGGCGGGATGGTATGGAATTCGCTTGACAGAAACATCCATTGAATTATGTCCAGCGCTGGACAAACAGAATTATGAACCCTACAGTGGTTAAGACGACAGGTTTTAACTACTACTCTACATTACTTTTGGCCTTTAACCTGTAAAACAGACATCTAATCTTGATTATCTTAAACTGTAACAAGCCTATATTAAAACCCAATATTTACAAGATTGTTGATTTTTGTACTTTTAAATCCATTTGGAATGTTCAGTCTGAAACTTTCTAGCAACTGCTGCTTTAACAATTATATAACCCAGTGTAGTCATGTTTTTAAAAATGCTCGTTCACGCTGCTCACAATGTGCAATTAAATTCTTGTACAGTTGTATTGCTGTATTGTTGCTGCCACTTTTTTGTCCACGTGTAAAAATGTAAATAATTTCCCCTTTGTAATTATCAAGACACAGAACAACATGTGTTATTTGAAGATTTAATCATAATACTGGTTTATTGTTGTGCTTTTTTTTATCACAAGCAAGATACAGTACAACTTTGTCAAGTTGAATACAATGAAAAAACATCTTTCAGGTTAAATTGACTTCAGCGCCATCTCAGCTTCTCAACCTCATGAGTAATGCACAATTTCATTCAGTAAATAAGTTATTCTTACTATATTTACAAGTCACTTCAACAATTCACCTTAAAAATTCGGCATGGAAAAGACATGTCATTGGTTCAGTCATTTAACATCAAGCTGTTACTGATGAGATGCAGGCAATGTTGAGGTTACCAAATAATTGAACTGGTAGTAAAACTTTGGCCTGTAAACTAAGATACCCAAGTCACCACAATGAAGATTTAAGCTTGACCTAAATGCTGTGAAAATTTCTCTGGCAAAAAAAAAAAGTTCAAATCAATATTTCTACAATTGGAAGTGAAATATATTTCCTGCCTAATTTCTCAGGCCATGTCTTGGAAAAACGAGAGCAAAGATGGAGAATTAAGTAAAGAAAAAAAAAATAAATCATCCACTGCATTCCTTAGAACTTCCTAAAGGCCATGTTGGAATGATTAAAATACATTTTAAATCTTAAAACACAAAATAAGGAATATTATTGCTAATGCAAAAGCTGGTGATAGAAGAATGTTGCAGTTTGAAACACGTTTAAAGTCATATTTTTAACAAAATACAAAACGATGTGAGCATTCCAATTTTGTGACACATGAAACAAGAACTTTTTGTGGAGAAAACAAGTTATTTAATCTATTCTCCTGACATTTCTCCATAAAAAGCAACACTGAGGTCAAACTGAGGAGTTATTTCAAAGCGTCATCTCCAGTTGGTTGTTGGTTTAACCAGTCAAGAGTTCATATCGTTTCTGACCAGTGGTATCAAATGACCCAGCACAGAATAACCGAAGTTTAAAAATCATTTAACACATTAAATGTTTTTTATGTTACGTCTGTGGGGAGGCTAAAATCTCATGACATCTCAAATAACGGTGGAATGTCCTTGTGCAGAAAACCGTATCAGTACTGTTAACCTGGTTCTGGAAAACGGTCTGAAGAAAGCAGCGAAGGATCTTAGAGCAGGACACATTTAGGCCTTTTCTTAGGTTCAGGAGGCTCCAGGGCGGCTAGTATTGCCTCATCAAACACATTCTTTAATCCTTTCTGTGGAAACAAAATGTTGTTATTCAAAACAAAGCTACCTCCAAGTGCAAGTTGATCTCAACTGAACTGTATGAGCAGAAGAAAGCCGCGCAGAAATTGAGTGAGGCAATCAAAATCTTCCTTTATTCAAACATTAAACAAGATTCTCCTCATGATCAAGCCGTCTAATGACAAAGGTTAGTGAAAATTTTTGATGCAACAGTCGAGGAAAAACTCACAGTCCAAGAGAGATGGACTATCTTAGATGGATTTGTAGAATATAACATAAGTTCAATACTGAGAGAACATAATGTGCTTTAAAAAGAAAATCTTAGCCGTGTCAAGTTATAGATGGACGAAAAGGAGACTGAAAGGTTGGCACTCGTATCATCTTAGGCAGCGGGGATAACTATGATTAGGCCAAGTTGAGAAGAGAGCACACAGGAACAGAAGAAAAAAAAAGGTTGATGGGCACAGAGTTTTCAACTTCGAAAGAATTTGTGGTTACTTTAGTGAGACGTTTCTTTACAATGAAAAAGCAGCAGACAATCAAGAGGCAAAGCAAGATGCAAGAAGACATCAGAACAAGCAGCATTTTCTCTTTCTCTGAGTTTCAGGGGGCTCTAAAGCGGCTAGGATAGCCTCATCAAATACGTTCTTCAGTCCCCGCTACAGGAAAAGACAAAGAAAGGAGAAACACACGGACACACACAGTGTTAGATGGCGTTTAGAGTCGAAAGCCGTTAGCAAAAGACAAGTCAAAGTATTTCTAGCGTTGCTGTTGAAAGGATGGCAAACATGCAGGGTTCAGAGTAGAAACAGGTCTTACCTGAGTCAGGGCTGAGCACTCCACGTATTTGACTGCCTTAAGGTCTCGAGCCAGCTTTTCTGCTGTCTCAGGGGTGATTGGCTTCTGTTTGTTCTTGGCCAACTTCTCCACTGTGGAGGGGTCATCGCGGAGGTCAATCTGAGTGCCTACCAACAGGAACGGAGTCTTGGGACAATGGTGGGTGATTTCAGGAACCCACTGGAGAAGGAAAAGGACAAATAAAAATGTTACTCTGGCTAAATAACACAGTGTCAGAAGCACACAGATGTTTCCATAAATAAAGTCATGTACTTGTCTCTCAATTTGCAAACAATGTCACGAATAAGTGCTCCAAAAACTCAATAATTGAAATGTTGATTTCAGTTATTAAATAAAAGAAATAGTTTGTTTCTTATGAAGATAAAAAAAAACATTGAAAGAACATTCTGTGTCAAGTACAAGTTAATTAAGACTTTAGCTACACAGTTTGATACTGTTAATCTCAAAACCTGTATTTTAATTTAAGATTGTAAACATTTTCTAATCCTTCACAGCATTATACTGTGAAGGATAATACTCCTTATTATACTGCCATGACAGAGTGACAGTTTTAAGAAACGTAAAAAACAAACAAACACGTTTATAAAAGTTACTTACTGCAGCTTTAAATACCAAACATGTTACTTGACGAAGAAAATGGAAATGCAAGTCATTGTGAAATAGAAATTCACGGGCAATTTAGCAATATCTTCAACAATGTTTAACATTTGTTTTGCATCCATCGTCCAGCTTGGACTTGGTTTGGGGATCGTACAATTGCTCCTTGAAATCTGGGAGCTGACAGTGCAAGTAAAGCCATCAACTGAAAGCCGTGAAGCATGTCTGGGATGACCATGGGAGACAGATGGGTGCAGCGTCGCTCATGGTACAAACAGAACGCAAAAGCAGCCAGACTTCCTCAAAGCAAGCGCTTGCAGGTTTGGCACATCGCAGAAGCCATATTAGGTCATTAGTTCCAGGCGAAACTGCACAATTCTCTTCTGCAACAAACTGGGCTTTAATGAGTTTAATTAAGCACAAATTGGTCTGCGTAATATGAGAGGGTTTGAATTTAGCCTAAGACATTGTAGGTCAAGTTTATTTATCTGATCTGCTCATGTTTTCTGAAGGCATTTAATATGTTTTTATTACAGTTTTGATGTCAGCACATGATTACAGAACCGTCTGGGAAGGATTTAGGAAAGTAGCTTATTAAAGTCACTAGAATCACATGGTGCCTTGGACTAGAACAAATAGCAATTTAAGTTAGATATATTTCAAAATGAATAAATGCTCTGTAAAATAAGCTCTTGAAAAACAGTTTGCATTAAGTCTATCTAAGCCATGAAATTAATTTATAAATAATGAAAGAAGCGTTCAAACAGTTTTACTATGATTTTCAGGTGTGATTTTAAATTAACTTTTTTTTGCTTACCTTTTCTTTAACATTCTCAAATGAGGAAGGTGAAACAACTGAGAAACAGACTAGGAAGACGTCGGTCTGAGGGTAGCTTAGTGGTCGTAACCTGTCGTAATCTTCCTGACCTACACACAGACAAGACAGAAGTTGACATTCCATACCTCAGTGCAAAGACGCTAAATTAAAAAATTTCTAGAATTACGTAACTTTAAAAGCCATAGAGCAGAGGCAGTGCAGCAAACCTATGCTCTGTTTTCACAGAATACAACTGAAGGCCTGTCTGGACATATACCAACGTTTTTGTAACGTTAAAACCAAAGTAAAATAGGAAACAAGAAGAGTTTCTGTGTCTGTAGCTGCACAAACACACAACTGTGGAATTATCCCTATTCTTGCAATTGACTACAACTAATTATAATTTACGTTTATTAATGTCTGTAAACAATGTATCTGCACAGATCCTGTACAATTAAGTTCAGTTTCTTTGTATAGCAGTAATTCTGAACATTTTACATGACAAAAATAGTCAAATTCATCTCTATCCATTAAACATATACATTCTGATGAAATTCATTGCAAATAATTAACGTCTAACCCTACACAGAAACATTTAAATGGACAAACCTGTAAGCTCTATGGAAGATACAACCACAATCAAGTATAATCTACATTTTCATATTACATACGTGTCTTTAAATAATTCAATACAACCACATGCCAATTCCAGACAGGGTTATTACAACTTGTAGTTAATTTTTTTAAGAAAGTGCAAATGGCGTTAAATTTAGCATAACGAAGAAAAAACAACAACATTTTAATTAGCATGTTAAGAGAAAAAAATATATATATACCTGCTGTATCAAATAAGCCAAGGGTGTATGGTTCACCCCCGATCATTACAGTTACTGCATAGTTATCAAACACCTGCAATCAGAGAGTGAAATGGTCACAGTCAGGTCATACTTTTAAATTAATCTGTCAAACAGGTTGACTAATAAAACTTACTGTTGGTACATATTCAGAAGGGAACTTGTTGGTGGTGTATGAAATCAGTAAGCAGGTTTTTCCCACTGCTCCATCTCCAACCACAACACACTTGATAGTCTGCATCTCTGTGCTTTCGGCTGCTGCTGACAATTACGTTAGCTGCAGGAAGAGGGGGAGGAGAAAGCGTACATTGATTACGACATACATCTTCGAATAAAGACAAACTCTGGACATAACTATGTGGTGCGTCCTGCCTTTTAAAATCCCGGTACAACTTGATAAACCGGTGTGATGCCTAGAAAAGGCAGCACTGACTTGTTCAGTCACACCCCATTATTTTCAAAGCTGTCTTGAAGCTAACACTAGCTAAAGAACAATCACTTGTCCGCAAAATTACTTAGCTGAATAGACTACTTAAGAGTAGTTCTATAGTATAACTACATGCTATTTAGTTGATTAGCTGAGCTATTAGCAAATGGAACATAAAACCTTCGTTTGTATTGTTTAGCAAACTATGCTACTGCAGTGCTGGCTAATGCCACATAGTGCTAACCAGTACGTTAGCTTAGCCACCAGTCGGTAACGATAGTTTAGGTCTCCGTGTATACTTTGCTGCTGCTAGCAAACTACAATATCCAAAACAATGACTGTAATAAACGCCCACTCGTCAAATAACTTTAGATATATGTGTAGGCTTTGTATAAAGCTACGTACCTTCGTTTTTGTACTCGATAAGTTGGCTATTTTCGCCGGGCGTTGGCACCAGCGACCTGAAACTTGGTTCAGTCAGATAGCCGAGCCCCTCACGTCCACCACACAAGTCAAGTTAGACTGAATAATCCCGGAAACATTTTTCAAAATAAACTTCCTGGCACTGTCAGCACACTATAAACTTACATATTTCACAAAGTAGTAGCGAAAGCGACACCTAAATTGCGACTTTAAATATAATGTTATTTATATTTAATGTTATAAATAGATCATATTTTGTCCGTGGATGCGGATTTTATATCACAAATTGGAAACCATTCCCCAGATGCTCTTATTTTAAAAAGCGCCGTCCTTTCGTTATGTTGGCTGGCTTTGCGTAATGTTTTGCGAGTGGTTCCAAGTGGTTCCTGCAGCAGGATGGTGATGTCACCTCAAACCCCTCTGACCTTGCATCCTTCCCATAACTCAGTTCAGGTCCATTCTCTTGAATTTAGTTTATTTATAGTACACAGCTCCAAGTCATAACAAACCTCATGCCATAGCACTTGGGAAATCTCCAGTTGATGTCAAATATACAGTTTGATTCTAATTATTTATTAGTCAGACCTGAGACCTCTCAGCTACATCAGCTACATTATCCTCCTTCTCTCCAGTTTGCATTATTTGGTTATTTCAACTCATAACTTTATGTTTTCTCCTCATTTGTTTTCTTCTCAGAAGCTACATTAGGCTTGGTGTTCTGCATAGCGGTGACATCTTCCTGTTTGGGAGCATTAGGTAAGATACTGCTGCTAACAATGTTCTCCTTCTCTTGCTACTAACTCTTACTATTCTTTAACATAGGAAGTACTTCTCTTTCCTTTTTGTGTGTATGTTCTGTATTCTCAAGCCCACAATCAGCCATGACAGATGTGTTTTTCTTTCCTCTATTGCTACATTGCTGCAAAGTGAATGTAGCAACATATGTGATGTATGTAGCAACACTTATGTTGCTACATGCTCAACCAGAAGGGATGACTGCTGAAAGTCAATGACTCAGTATAGGCTCCTTTGACAGAAAACATTTCAAACCACACAAAATCAAGCTGTTGTGTCAGCATCAGTAAATGTTATGACAGCAAATGATTTTTGACAGATTTTAAGGCATTTGAGTTACACTGATTTGATTTTAAAAAATGTACAGAAAAGGAGTGATACAAAAGGAAATGCTCAATAAAATTTGGATCGCTTGCCTCAAGTGATGTTACTAGAGGTTTCTACATTTAGTAGTTGACATTTGAGAGATACATGCTATCTTGAAAAAATGACAATTTACAACAAAGTGACAAGAAAGACCTGAAAAAACAAAAACAAAAAAAAACTGACAATGACAAATTTTCTAGGTGATAAACAATATTCAAAATAAACATGCTTGAATTTACTCTAAATGTCTTGCTGGTGTCTTTAAAATGACTGCTGGTTGTTAATTTCTACTGTTTATACTATAGTTTTGATTGCAAAATATATTTGTATCCTCAGGAAGCAAGTGTGTATGTATACTGCAACAGACCACAGAAAAATTGTTTTTCCTAAATGTATTGATTTTCTGCACTGTCAGAGGGCAGTGAAAGCGGACTGAGAACATTGTTTTCCTTTACTTGCAGGGAGATATCAGAAAATTGATCTGTTCAAGGCTACTAGAGGCAGAAAGAATGATTACATTGACAACTCAGCCTCTTAAAGCTTCAATTTAAGTGGTTGAGTGTTTTCTGTTTCAGTAACCTTCCTTGAATTTGGCTGAGAAAACAATATCCACAGCAGCTGACATTATTTAACCTCAACTTTTTTTCTAGTGGCCTAGACATGTTTTGTTGATGCAGCCACTTCACTCAGGCATATTATATGCCACAAATGCAAAAACAGGAATTAATGTAAACAAGGTT
This sequence comes from Poecilia reticulata, assembly GCF_904066995.2. Taxonomy (NCBI): domain Eukaryota; kingdom Metazoa; phylum Chordata; class Actinopteri; order Cyprinodontiformes; family Poeciliidae; genus Poecilia; species Poecilia reticulata. The sequence goes on along the minus strand of NC_088836.1, from coordinate 25,186,068 downwards.
GAATTGAACAGAATTGCTTTAATTTCATATTTATGGTATTTCACATGATGACATGCTATTATATTAGCATGGACCTTTTGGTATGTTAAAAATGACATCTGAACAAATGCACTGTAGAAAAAGCCCCAAATGCACCTCCTCCACATTTGGAGATTTAATAAAAAAAAGTACATATAATTGTTATTGTAAAGAACCCATACATAAATCCAACACAACAGTTTCACAAACTAAATATTTCACTACTTCTGTGTTGCACATAAAGAAAACAATTGATGCTTCTAAATCCAAGAATTAAGAGTAGATGTATTAAACTGGACAAGTAATTGTAATTGTGCAAAAATGTTAAGTAATCCAAACTAATGATAAACAATTTGATTGCAATGACCAATATGCACAAATACTTCAGTTGCATTTATCTAACAGGATTTATAATCATCACAGTCTGTTTTACAGAATATATTTTACTTTTTTGAAGAATTTGAAAGAAAGTTGTGATTAGTAGACAGCGTGGATTATGACTTATGATTTTACCTGCATGTCCTGAGAGGCTGTGACATTATGCTATTACATTATATTATTACAGAATACTCTCAGGATGCAGGTTCTGTTATTCTGTAAGTGAATCAAGTCAAAAGAGGATCAAAAACACACCTCAGCTCACAGGAATATTAACCAACGTTTCTTTAAGACTTTGAAAATAAAATGGTTTGTCAATTTAAATACCCACATTAAAACCATGTAACATCTTGATAGATCCTTTCCCATTGGATTGACATCAACATTCAAATATGTATGTTGATATCATACATATTTGTATGTTAGAAACATACAAATATGTTTGTAACACCATGCCAACATATTTTTGACACAAATGGAACCCCATACTCCTCCTGTGACAGCCCCACTGCTGTAGCAGATGACCTGGTAGAACTTGGGGGTTCTTGGTGTTCCCAAATGATACGGTAGGGACTTCCGGCACACCTGCTACTAAGAGGCTCTCCTGATCGGCGACTCCTGGGCTTACGCCAACCGGTACACCGAGCTGTCACCAACATCCTTCTTTACTTTTATTTTTGTAATAAATGCCTTTAACAGGGCTTTAAACAATTGTTGGTGTTGTGTCTCCCCTGTTGTTATTGTCTTTGAATCAGGATGTAACACCTACATTCACACTGTAGTGAATGTCAGTGAATGTCCACTCCATGTCTTGTTTAGCTGCTCCACTGTTCTTGATATCACAGATGACTGTTTATGACTGTGCTTATGATTTACTCACAGACCAGCTCATTTACATTACAGTCATTTCTGGTTCTGGGTTCCTTGAAGCCTCCATCCTCCAGACAACCACATGTGTCATTACCAAACACCCCAATGTCACCAAAAAGAGAAACCACCGTAGAGATGCCCACAAACTAGAGGAAACATAGAATAAAACATGCACTACAGTTAGTTTACATTCACTGTGCGGAGGAAATCACTGTTTTTTAAGCATAGTTTTTTTTTAAAATAAATAAATGATAAATAGCTGAGTATACAACAATATGTTTTTCAGCATTAATTTTTAAAATATTTTTAACACCCACCTTGTTTCTTGCTGTGCCAAGACGCTACTTTTTGTGGTGCTTGGTGTTGTAGCTGCAGGAAACGACATATTACATCAAAATAAATGTACAATATTTGATTAATAAACAAATTTCACAATATTATACCAAATATAAAACAGTTATGCTTGTTTCTTCAACAGAAAATTCAGGATTTTATGGTGTTAGGACAGAATTTGGGTGGTTTTAATCACACATTTGGTAAAAAAAAATTGACCCAGTTTGTTGGGGTTGAGAAAAGACAAAAAGAAGCACATATTTTACACATAACCATTTTGAACTATGCAACAATCTGATCAAGCTTTACCAAAATCTAAATCAAGCTAAAGTTTTCCCAGCAGTTTACTTTGATCACTGAACCACTCAGAAGTCAACACATATGTTTTAATTCTGCTATTGTCAGTGATAGTCATTATAAAATTGTCGTGGGCTGCAGTATTGCTCACTGTTGCTATGCCGTTCCTCAACATTTGGATGTAGACACCCAACCTAACAACAGTAACAAATTTCAATCAACTCTTTGGTAACCTAAACAAAACATTAGTCACTTTCTTGGGGGCTTAAAATGTCATAAAGTTAATGTTGATGTTTTAAAACAAACAAGGGTTCAGAGAATCCACATTAGGAATGGGATTGGAAAAGAAGATACCAAAAATTTGATTGTCCCAGAATTTTTAAGAGTGGATCTTTCAAGAGTTTAATTTAAAGGCCATTGAGACATTTTTATTGCGCTATATTTACAAAGATATTTACTCAAACCAAATTAGTAAAATTGTGTTTACACATGCACATGGTTTGAATGAATTCACATTCTTAACGTTGTTTCTTCAAAACTTTAAAATATATTGAAAAACAATTACTAGAATTTTATTTTAAAACATTACGATAAACACATTAACCTAAAAATGATTAAAATTGGATTTTCTGTTGAGCTATTGTTATTAGAGCAGATGACAGCTGGAAACACCAACAGATCTTCTATGATTCCCCCTCCCCCCTCGAGAAAAGATTTGAATTCAAATCTTTCTCTCAAAAAACCCCCTAAATATCAGGTTTTACAGGTTAACATCAACGTAGAATCAAAGCAAAAACAATCAAAATTCAGGAGAGTGACTCCCCATCCAAGTCTGTATTGATTCAAATACCTGCTTGAGCGATGACAAGCCTGACACCTTTGTAGACGTTTCTCCCAGATCTGGATATTACACACCAGTACTTATCTTCATCACTTTCCATGAGTGAAGTCATAGTTACGGTGAAGACTCCTGCTTCCCTATCATCAGCAATAAAGTACCTGTCACGTTGTGTTCTGCTGGTTGTTCTCACCAGCACTTTACACAGTTCATAAACTGATCCTTTGCACCAGTATTTGGGTCTTTCCTTGAACTGAAGGTCGTACTGACATGCGACTTTCACCAACCCACCGGGCGATGCCGTTACTTCTTCTGGCGCCAACAGGTCAACTGAATCCACTTTATCCTTCATCAGCAACAAGAGACAGAGAACAGGAACTGCGAAAGACAAAGTCGGTAACATTAAATACTCAGACATTTTAGTATTTCTTGTTATTAATCTGTTCCAGTGTTGAAATAATTACCACAAATTTTGCTGGCAGAACAAGCTGAAGTTCTCATGGTGTGGCTGCAGGGAACAATGTGAAGTGCGACAGCAAATTAGGCAACTCCAGGCTTCCTCTTATCCCTTCTGATTATGCAACAAAGTTCTTCACAGGCTGGTTGACAAAGTTTATCTGTGTAAGTCTACTTTTGTTGATGAATTTGTTTATGTTGAGCTATGCAAAGTTACGTTATCGTACTTTATTCATGTTATATTAGTGTTTAATGTCGGCGACAAACCTCTGTGGTTACTTTTCATTATTTATATATTCTGATCTTTGTGCTGGGATTTCCCAAAGGGCTGATGTTGTGATGAATCATATGTTATGATCAAAATTGCCTTATAAACTGAGGAATTTTTACTTTGTGCTGATGCTTCTGTGAGATTAAGTTTCAATCTACAGCTTTCTTTTTTAAAATACATACTTTTTTAGGTTCTATTGGCTTTTAATGAATATTACTTTGACAAGAAAGAGTTTGGAGAGAGAAAGGGGAAGCCATGCAAATGACCCTAGACTGAACTCCGGACACCTCAGTTGCTCCTGCTCCACCAGCTGAGCTATCCCAGCTTTCTTTACCAATTTGTCAAACCACATCATGTAAAGTTTGATGCAGTAGACAGTGTTCTCTCCAGTTGCTCAACACTATGTATTTTCCACATACAGCATTTTTTTTTTTTTTTAGCGTGTGAACAATTTCTTTATCATTTATCTCAGTTCTGCATTGGAGTCCAGGAGTCACCGGACCACAAAAATTACCACGAGGCCCTAGAGAGACAAACAAATTGATACAGTTTTGCTTGTAATGCAACCTTTCAAACTGTCCTCCAACATTCTCCATATACCAAGACTGTAGAGTTGGAAAAGATACGATGAAAAGAACTGAGTCTTGAGGAAAACCTAAGTTTATTCTTTGAAGCACTAATTACATAATGACATTTAAATGATAGGATTTAAACCATCTAGTTTATTTTCTAAATCATTAAACCCAGAGAAACCACTAATAATTTACCCTGGTAACTATAGTAGATTGTCAGACATGCTTTTGCATCACTTTTGGAGTCTATGACAATTATTTTATATGAAATACTGAAATATGTCTAACTGATGACTAATGTAGAGTGTGTAATCTATGACAAAACAGTCATAAGAGTATTCTTTATCGGGCAAAATAGGAAGAATATAAAGGAATTTTGGACCAAGTAGATTTTCCTCCTACTTTTCATAAATTAATTTCTGGATATTTGTTTTATTTCATTACATTTTTAAGGTAGCCCCTCAAAAACAGACCAATATAACCTGTGGAACTTAACAGGATCGCTTCTGCTTTCTGACTTTCTCTGACCTCCAGAAAAATATCATCTCAGCTTTTAAAGACAAAAGAAGAAATGCAGTAAAGGAAGCCTTCATTTGGTAAGTTCTCCATTTTTTATGTGAATTCTTTAAAGCTGATTGCAAATCCCTGCTTATGACGCATCACCTTCCTTCTTTCTGCATAACTGGAGATGTCAAACATGTTTATCTTCAAATGTTTGGTGTCTAAATGGGTTCTCAGACTCAATTTGTATCCAGATTGTGATTTGACTGCTAATGTTTTCTGTCACTGCACACAAATTCAAGCAACACAGTCAAATCTTAAGCCTAGAACTGCAGGTATGTGTTGCTGTTTTAAAAGATGAAAATCTAATTTTATATACTTTTCTAAATAAATGTGTTAAAGAATCATCTTGTGCTAAAGTGGAAGCTTATATTTTTCTAACTGGTCCTCTGGTTGAAGATATAGATTAATTGTTATCTGTAGAAAGGTTGGATGAGGCCTGCATGACTTTTCTATTCCTGGAAAACATCTGAGTTTTTCTCTTTACATGTTGGATAAATTGAAAGACAGAGGCTGCATTTGTAAACAGTTGTTCTTCAAAGCAAAGAAAACAAACATTTGACTTGTTAAACTTTATTACAATAACTTTGTATGTATTACTCTTACGAACAAATGTGGCGAGATATGCAAAACATCAAAGTATAAAAATGTTTTTTATGGATATTTTAGGATTTTGGAAGTGAGGTTCTGTTAAAAGGTAATAAGCAGTTTATGTCTCATAATGTAAGCCATTATTGGGTCTTCATTTAGCAATATAGATTAGTTGGTTTGACAACTAATCAACTAATCCAATAAGGTTTGCTTAAATCACTGTAAATGTTTTGAGATTATAGTGGTTTTAAAATGGTTAAAGTCCAGTTGAGTCTTGATCCCCTTCAAACTAACCCTATGCTTTAATTTTACAAAAATAGAGACGACGTGAGATTAACACGTCTCTGGTAAGATGTTAACTGCTTGTAATCTTTTACCACATGTCCACTTTCAAAATCTTGGCCTGTCCTTTCTCATTTCCAACAATCTAGCCATAAAAAGCGAGAAACCTTTGTGACTAGTACAATTTACACAATAAAAGAAAAAGAAAAAAATCAAAACTATGAAATTGTCACAGTGTCGTCATTCTCTTTCTGTTCTGCTTTGGCCGATCCATTCTGGTCTGCTGCTGGTTCTTCTACCATCGCTGACTTCTTTGATGTTCCTGCTCCGATTTCAGAACAACAGAGGAGAGTTTTGAGAGAGTGTTAAAAAAAAACTTTAAGACACCTAAATCTACAGACTTAAAATAAATATTTAATGATTCTGGTTGATGACGTACCTGTGAGGTAATTTCTGTGCATTCGATGGAAAAGCAGGAGACCAAAGAAGAGGATAAACCCAACACAGGCGATTATCATTCCGCACAACAGGAAGCTGTAGCTTCCTTCAGTCTGAATGATCTGTGGAGAAAATATCAAAATGAAACTGCCAAACATAAATCTAAATCAACACCTGCCGTATGTTTGCGATTAAGGACTTAATTCTCCTCATTTACAGATTTTTTTTTTTTTAAACAACGGAGGCACTTACTGAGCCAACCAGGACCTGCATTACCATCTCTCCCATCCCTGCGCTTGTCACCAGGACAGAGGTTGCACATCCTGCAAAAACAAATTCATACTCTCTCATTTCATTCCACCAGTGCACCATTATTTTGAAGTAAAAGAAAAGAAAAAAAAACAAACAAGGTATACCCTGGTAATCAAGGATATCCTCAGTGTAGGCAAGCATACAGGGAAAAATGCTGCTCAAAAAAAGTCCACATAAACAGGTTCCAACAAACAGGAAGGTGCTGCTGGTGTAGAAAATGAGCAGCATCAACACAGTAACAATAGCTCCTGCCTGCAAAAATAAAGAGAGTGGTTTGTCTAAGAGCACAGAGTTTCAGTGAAAAGGAGAAATATCTCGCTACAACCACACATTTCTGTGAGAATCCAACACAAAGTGAATCATTAAGAAGTGGAAGGAAGAAGTGTTGTTATTTTAACAAACATCTGAAACTGTGGCTTGAAAAGGTCTTTAGCAGCTATTAAATATTCCTAAATAAAATCAGCTGTCTTCAGAGATCACCTAATTAGTAAATACTACATGCGGTGGAACTTCCTGCAGACTCCATGTCCGACATGAATCGCAGTGGTAGCTGCATAATGAGGTAAAGATGGATGGAGCTAAATATGGGACAATCCTTTAAGGAAAACCTGTTAGAGGTTACAAATGACTTGAAAGTGGGACAGAGATCACCTTCCAGCAGCTCTAAACACACAGCCAGAGCTCCACTTGAACGTTTTCCATCAAAGTATATCGTCAGTAAAATTTCCTAAATTAGATTAGAATTGAAAGGTTCATTTCAGAAACTCAATTCACTACATTAGATGGCGCTAGTTTTGTTCAAGCTTTTTTTTTTCTGGTAATTATGATGATTTTCTCCTTACTGCTAATAAAAGTATGAGATTTCGGACCAGTATGTTATATTAGACCAATTTAAAAGACTTTTTTTTAAAGCGGTAATGCAGGCTTAATAAAAAGGGTGATTAATACCTGTATTAGGGTAATTTTCAAAAAGCACTTTTGATCTGTCGAAAGAGAATAATTCAAATGTGTTTTCCAGTTTATAGAATACGACTATGTGCTATGTTAATTTAGACCTAATTCTTATAGAAATTCTGTAACTGGTTTTGAAAACAGAAGTTTTTTAGGTGCTCCTCCCTCAGTCTCACAGGAGACTGGCAGGAGATATGAATGGTATGAGCTCAACAACAGCAATAACTCTACATGGGCTCAAAAAACTCAAAGCTTAATAAGCGTTTTAATAAAGTAACTCAGCAGGATGGAATGAAAATGCACACCATACATCGCAGAAAAAAAAAACTTATATCCTTTTCCTTCCTCTTCAGTTAATCACCAGTTATTCTGTTACATAAAATTCCACAAATCTAAAGAAGTATGATCAAGGAACTGTACGGTATACTAAGATAATGTGCCTCGAACGTTTTGGTTGGCCATACCAGGTTTAACATGAGTAACCGCACAGGTTGGAAGCGATATGAGAGAGGAATCGACAAGAGGCGTCCAGCTGTGATCGCTGCCCAGAAAATACTAGCCAGATAACCCGCCGTCTTGTTCGGCAACGACATCGGTGGGGCCACAGCGTAGGTGTACACAAAGCCAGCATACGCTCCCTGAGAAGAAAACAACATCTTGTTTCATGCACCCTATTTTCTCTGCTTTATGGGATGCATATCTTGTATATACTAATAAAAGTTTATTTGGGAAATAATGCATGTGAAATGAATACCGTGTGATTTATTTGCACCTCTCACTCACCACAATGCCATCGGTCATAAAGAGCACCATCCCTCCAAGGATATGAATCATAAAGAAGGATACTGGCAGTCCATGCAGGTTATCATTCTGACAGCAGCTGAAGATACTCCCATGACCTGTGGCAGAGCAAAAAAAAAAAAAAAAAGAGTCAGAAATGATGTATTGGTGTGCACAAAATGGCATTCATTGTTTTGTTTTCATATTTTCTGACAACGTATTTGTTATTCATGAAGGAATGTAAGATAAATTAAAATGAAAGCAAAAAACTATGTATATTTCTTTCACATGCATACCTCCAGCTTCCTGTTCCTTCTGCTCCAAGTCTGGGCCCTCGGCCCCCTGCTGGGTCTCCATTGCTAGTTCATCCTTGTCTAGAAGACGTGGAGTGCTGCCAGGGCAGCGTGGGAGTAAGTTCTCCCGATACATGAGAAACAGCACAGCAATGGGCACAGGCAGCTGAAAATCCCCCAAAATAAATAAAAAATTACAATTTTCATCAAATAAATAAGTAAAAATCAAACGACAACTAACGTATGCCTGCCGAGTGTCTCACATTAATGAGCGCCATGATCCAGAAAGCATATTGCACAACTGGCTCCTCCTTCTCTATTCCATCATGAGACAGGTGGCTCTGAGTTATGTTGTGCTCCGCAATTGGACTGTATCTCAGCATGCTCCTGAAATGATGCATGATCTCGGTCTCGTTCCCCGTATGATTCCCACAGCCTGTCTCCGAGAGGAAAGGATCTGCAATCAGTGGACTCACCAGGGCTCCAAACCCGATGAAGAAGTGCAGAGCCTGCAGAAGCACACAGACGGCAGGGACGTCAAACTACCAGAGTTTTGGAAGAACGGCAGCATATCTCTCTATCCTATTATTTAAATGAGCGTCTCTTTAGTTTACCTGTAAGAAAATGGCCGAGTCCTTCTGATAGATGGTGACCAGTTGGATGTTAGCAATGGTGTCAATAAGCCCCATTGCCAGACCAGACACAGCCATGGCGATGGCCAGAACGAGGACATTATTACATACAGGAATGATGGCAAATATTACAGAGATGAGAAGAGCAGAGACAAACAGGGCAGCTAGAGCACTGAATAACCTTTAAGGACAAAAAAAAATGACAGAGACAGAGACAGTTAAAATGAGGATGAATCTCTAGATGCTTGCTTGTTTAGTGATACTCACGTTCTCTTGAAAACGCCACCAACCGAGCTGCCAATCAGCAAGCAGAACTGCTGAGAAAAGAAGACCCAGGTAATCTGACTCAGCGTTGAGTTTGTTTGACATTGCAAGTCCAATATTGTAGGTCCAAGAAAAGCAATGCACAGTCCAAAGCTGAAGAAAACGCTCCAGTAAGTCAGTGTGTGATGGGCGTTTCGTTTGAACAGAGTTACAATCCTCTCATCTATGAACATCTTGGGCACAGAAGACCACCACGTATATTTTTCTCACAACCGGATATCGAATGAAGCTCTGAGGTTCTATTGGGTTTCTGGATCTCTATTTAAAGCCTTCAGCTCTCTCCCTCTTTCGTATTGCTCAACTGAGTTAATGGATGAAGTGTTGATTCCTCCAACAATATTATCCCAATCTGAATGGGGTCAATGTTTGACTTAGAAAGAGGGTTGCTCGTTGAAATGCTACAAGAAAGTTAACATTTATGTGTCACTGTGTTGCACAGTATGTCACATTCATGTTAATGGAAAATGTGTCATACAGAAAGCAATGGCACAGATGTCTCATGTACAGATTGTTTGATATTTGTCTTATTTGGCTAATTTAAAAGTCACTATTGAGAACAATGATCATCTTGGTAAGTTGCTGAATAATATAATTTGATAAAACTCCAAAGAATTACAGCCAGATAAAGTAATTTCCATTGAGTGTTTATTATTGCCCCAAAAACAAGGCATAAGCAGGCTTCAAATACAATATAAGGAGGAGTGTATGCCCTCAACATGTGCTGCTACATTTTAGTTCTCTTTAGGCCTGTGAAAATGTTAAAATGCTAACAATATCACTTGTACAGCAGGTAGCGACTTTATAATTCCTGTAAAATAAATGTAATTGAACATTTTTATACGATTTTATTCCTCAGATTGACCAGATGCTTAGATTTATTTTTTTAAACAGTGGTACTAAGACAGGATGACAAGCCATTCAAGTAGGGCTGGAGACCTGCAGTATTAATTAAATTATTATCTGGTGGCCTTTGAAATAAAATTGCACTGGGATTACCAGACTGATCCAAAACATACGACCAAATAAACTCTGAAATAGTTCACAAAGAGACAGAATATATCAGATGTTTCACCCAGACATGCACAAGAGGTGGCTCTCTGTTATTACATTTATCAGCTTGAATGGTTGCAATGAAATCAAAACAGGACAGATTTGGCCATGTACTTGGTGCAAAGCTCATATTTGAAACCATCGCACATTTCTTTGTTTCGGTGTTGTGATTAGGTTCATTTTTCTTTCAACTAATTAGTTTCTTCCACTGTCAGTATTTGTGTTAATCTAAATATATGAGAAAACACAATATGCACAATATGTGAAAATAATGCCACCCTATTTTAGAAAAAAATACAAACTCACATTTATAGGAGTAACATTTTTGTAAAATGAATGTATATAATGATGTTACATTCAGCTACCAGACTGGAATAAAAAAAGAGGGCATAATACCTAATCTTGTTAAAGTGAGAAAGGAGGAAACTGGTTATGACCAAATATGGGCATCTGTCACACTCACAGTAAAGGGAACCAGAAGTCACAGACTTGCTGTTTTTCTTTATTATTTTGAATGTATTTATCTTATGGGAGGAAGTTTTGACGAAATGATAGAGCAAGATTACATAAATCTTTACACCGCTACGTGTCTGCGAATCTGTGACTAAATCATCTCGCATATGTGTAACCTGACTGGTTCGTATCTCACTTCTTCTGTGATTTAATTTGCCTCAAAACATAATAAAATATGCCTATCTGCATTTGTCAGCTGCGTCTTAAAAAAGAAGAATCCTTTTTTGCTAAATATGTCATGTTTTCTTGAGATGATATCTCTTGCTGCCGTGATATCTTTCAGAGTCAGCCATGCAAAGCCCACAGCTGCGTAATTGATTTGCCAACGTGTTGAACATGTTGGTTATGTTCTAAACCCTGAGAATTATGAGTGTTTTTAGAACAGGCATTCATTAACATTCACTTCCTCTTCTTTGAGATGCTGCAACACGAGAGGAGTTCGTCAGGTAATTGTCAACTAACACTATCTTGGAAACAAGTGTTAAAAATAAACAGCAAATTCTGGTTACTGAAGTAGGCCATCTCTTTCTGAACTGAAACGTGTCAGCTTTCAAAATCTGACACGCACAGTGTTGAATTTAAGTGAAAACAATGCATAATTTAAAATCAACTGACATTTTAAGGGATATTTTAACATTAAAGCTGAGGTACATGGTATTTTATGAAGAAAATATTTTTCGTTTTCAGCTTTCCAAGAGATTAGTCATGCAGTTTAATTTTGTTTCATTCATTTTTTGGTTTGAAAATGTATTATTTTAGTACTTCTTCTTTATCTGCTCAAAATGCATGCTGGATAAATGACAGAGAAGTGAAATATTTACTGGGTGACAGCTCTGACCACACAGAAGTCAGCTTTGTTTTCATTTTGTTACTATGTACAGAATGTGCTTCGTGACAGAAAGAAGTTGTTTAAAATGCATTAGCTGCTTTTGAAAGGGAGTAATTATAAATTTACTATTAAAGGGGAAAATGACCAACACCAGATGTTCCTCAGTGAGAACTATGTTTACATATACACAGATGGCATGACAATAATTTTCTCTTCTCTTCAGTACAATTGAGATTGTTTTTAAAACTATAGAGACCTGAACGTTTCAGTCATCCAATACTAGTTTTTATTTTGCCTCCATGTTGTTTAATGCCACATTTATCATCAGGAGGTCTCCTTGACTATGAATGATGGATGAATTCTTCACAGTGTTGACTTCAGTTGTGGGATTTTACCCAGAATACACAACTATTTTCTCTTTTCATTCCTCCCTTTAAGTCGTTGCATCTTTGCTATTTTGTTTAAGACTTCTTTAAAAGACTGCAAGAAATCACAGCACCTAGGAAGTATAAAACACAGAAATGCAGAATTGCTCAGGAACTTTGCAGGGCTAGGCTGTTAACATTATTAAAGTGTTTGTCTTTGTTCAGCAATAAAGTCGACGTTCCTATAGAAACGTGGATATCTGTTTTCATTGCTGAGTAATTTTGTTACAGATTTACAGAGCTGCTAAGACCAATAAAGAGCTAAAAACAAAAACAGACCTATAAGTAAAGAAAACACACACACAGTTGTAGGAATAATTTTAATGAAACTGTTTGGTAAGCAACAATAAATGCCAAAGTTCATTTATATTTCTATTTTAAAAAAAGACAGCTCACATTTGGGGTTGGAGATAAACACATTTGCCTCTAATTTCTTAAAGTATCACTTTAAACACACAGTGCTTAGCAGATTTGACTGACTAAATCTTCTCATATTCCAGATGGTTGAATATTACAAAAGACTAGATGCTTGTTGAACCACAGCTGCTTCTAAATGAGTTTGTGAATTTAAAGTTGATGACAGAGACAATTTGCTCAGTAAACAGGCTTCTAGAGTCAAACTCATTACATGCTCACTAAATTATTCTGCACAGCGATGGTCAAATAATCAAACGGAGCGAGCCAACCAGCACATCATTTTCTGATGTGAGAGGAATTCCTAATCGACTATTTCTTTCCAACACTAGATGGTGTGAAAGTGCTGCCCTGTTTAGACAGCAAACTATCAGACCGCCACAAAAAATATTTGCAAAGAGATCTCTGTGAGGAATTGCTAAGATATTATAAATGAGGAAGCCAATAAAAAGCAAACTACTTATGAATATCACATCTTTAATTCAGTCCTTATTGGGTTTTTTTCTTTTGGTCTTGGCAGCCACTTCAAGGTCCAAAGCATTGCTGCCTTCCTCTCCTCTGTCTCATCTCCATGTGCTGACATTTATCCAATCAGCAATCAGAAACCTGAAGTAGAGCGAGGACAATGTGACAGGAATTATAAGAAGATTACAATTTTTTTTTAAATTCACACTACCCTCCCCCCAAAAGTTTTATAGTATTTATCATGTTCCATTAGGATCCAAACCGCCTGCAGAGCATGTGTTCTGATTTAAGACATCCCCTAACCTATAAATCAAAAAATTTGCATAATATTCAGCTCAAACTCATCCATTAGTCAGTAACACAAGTGAAACAGATTAGCCAAAGGAGATGTGACACAGAAGCAGCGAGAGATGTTTCTGTCACCCTTCCATATTTCTGCAGTCAGTCCTTGCAGCGTTGGATAGAGATGCCCTGCAGAGAACCCCCCTCTGCATCTCAACAAGCCTGAAATAGAGGCAATGATGTGAGGTATGCAAACAGACGTGTCTGCGGGGCAAAACACTTCTATTCTTTTTTGGCTTGGTGCACTCTAAAAGTGAGGAAGGTGAAGTCGAGGTAACAGTGGTTCATGAATATATCAAAGGATGCTGTAAGGCTGCAGCTATTGAGATAAAAATATGTATTTTACTACTAAATAAACATCGGCTGTCTAAAAACGATGGCAGGATGGGTTTGTTAAAGTAAGAGCAAAGACAAAACTGTCCAAAAAGCATACTTATATCTATTTCTATATTTCCAGATTTCACCTGTTATATTATATTAGGTAGGGATGAGCTGAAAAAATACAAAAGGCAGTTTTCAGTCAGGATTTCATTTATTAAAGCTGGGTTCAACCAACCTCACGCAGGAGGAATAAAAGGTCCAGGAAAAGTTTGAACTTACATCCAATTAAGTTGCTGTGGAAAAGAATTTGAAACACTAATTGCTACTAATTGAAAATTCTTGATTGCAGGTGAATCAAGAAAAAAAGGTGATTCCCACAAAGGGGAATCACCTTTTTTTTTGGTTTGGATAACTTTTTTCCATGAATAAATTAATTCATAATTTCAAAACAGCATGTTTAATTACTTGCCTAATTTTTGACACAAATGTGAATTCAAATGCTACAGTATAAAAGAGTGCAAGTATATTGTTGCATATGATTTTGTTACTAATGGTAATGATAATAATGCAGGGATTTACCTAAATCAGTAAATGTAAAGCTAATTGTGTGGATACCTTACTTAAACAAGCTGAAAAAGTCTCCACTCTACCCTGATTAAGTATTTTTATCGCCGGATCATTATGTGTAACAAAGACAACCAAGAAAACAACATCTGTTGTCATAACTCTGGAGCAATTTGCCTTGCTAAAACCCTCATTCACTGGGTTTTACAGTGCTATTTAACTGATTTATTTCTTTCTTAATAGAGTTTGTAGGGAAGAAAAATGATCCAATGTGGAAACATGCACATGAGTAAACCAAGACCTTTATCAATATTTAGATACAAAGTAAAAAAAATAAAAAGAGAGAACAAAGTTGGTACTAAATGTATTATTTTAAGTACAATAACCATGATTTGCTTCAGTACAGGAAAGACAAGAGAACATGCCAGTCAAGTGTGGGAGAAATGTGCTGACCTTATAAAAAAATACATGGAGCTGTGATAAACAAGGCTGGAGGAGAAGTAGATTTAGCCACCATGCACAGTGAGGAGGACCGTGGAGGAGTGGCACCGTAACCATTTTAAATCCTCCAACACATCTTTGTGCCAATAATTCACCGATTTGAGTTGAACTGAGGAATAAAATAACTGAAGTTATGCATCTCAAAATGGACTACTACATTACAACAAACGCTAAAATACAAAATGCTTGCTATAGACTCAGCTGAATTGATCCTAACTGACTTAAAGTAGCCGCTGAAATGAATCTCCTCTGATCTAATAATGTAACAGAGTACTTTTGCAGAAAGGTTTTTTTATTTCTTTGCATCAAGTGTCACGGTTAGGATTGTTATCTAAAACAAAAAAAAGACTACAAAGCAAAGAATAAAAGCAGGATCACTAAGAATTATATTCACAGCGATTGGATTCTGCGGAGAAGATATGACAAAATAATCTCGACTTAGAAAGCCTAAATGGATCCAACACGCGAGCAAGAGAGGGTTGTCATCATTTTCATGGATGAGATGCTGTCTCATTGTATGAGGACAGATAATAATGCTCGCGTACAATCTGAACGGACTTAATGAATGGAACGAGACTGATTAAAAAAATGCACAAAGGGTCATTCTATATTAGGAATCGAATCAGTTTTACAAACTGCAGATTTTCCTATTGGTGAATCATAAGAAGGGAGCCCATGCATGCACCTGTAATATATGTTTTGTTCAGACACCAGAACACAGAAAACACCACGGTGATTCATCGCTTTGTACTGCAAAAATGTCTTTTGCCTCTGCCTTGTTCTCCTCCACCTCTCCTGACACAGTTGTAGGGAGGGGAGCAATGATGCGTGTCTTAGTGAAACCTGGTGAATAGTAATGAACCACGACTGTGTGCCTATTTGAGGGAAAGTGAGAGGAAGACAGAGTGGATACGGGAAGGGTTTGTGGGTAAGGAGGTGAAAAAAGAGGGGGTTCAATGAAAGAAGGGGGGGAGAAAAGGCTTTTTATTGCAGTTCTAGCAGCAAAAAAAGTGACAGACATTAATGCTTTTCATGGTTTCCTTAATCATCAGGCGTTCTAACAAGACCAAGGTGGCATCACTCATTAAAACCTGAAGTAAAGTGTTTCTTTTCACTAAGTGGGTCTCATGTTTCTCATAAAACAGTGGATTTCCCTCCCACTACACCCCCCCTGCCTTACACAAAACACAGACAGGGATAGGCGGGTGTATTGGTGGAGAGAATGAATGAATGGGGGGGAAAGCAGTGAGTGAATTTGGCTCAGAGAGAGAGTTCAACAGCACCTGCTGTCTTCAGCTCAGATTCATCAGGCAAAACTAGTAGCTGACAGTAAGGAGGACAAAAAAACCAGCAGAACAAAGACCAAGAAACTCAAGACGAAAAGATGTTTACAGTGTTTTCCTTTTAAATTAAAACTGCAAAATAATAGTCAGACGACTGAGCGAAAAAATCAGCTGTGTGACAAAAATGTAAACTTCTGCTTTAAACCGAACAACAGCGACTGAAATATTTAGTAACTGGCTGCAAAGATCAACTTGAGTGCAAAGTCTGAAAGGAAGGGAACATGCACAATGGAAACCCCCCCCTCCCCTAACTCTGCCCCTCTTTTATCCCCTCCATCCAGGACCCATGGGCTCTTTGCCAACTTGGAATCTTAAGAACTCATTCAAAGGAAAACCAAAGAAAGAAGCGACTTGTTTAAAACCAGAACCCATTTTTTTTCCCTCCACAGTCTGTTGTTTTCCCTCACATTTCCCACGTGAGGATGGATTTTCTGGCTGTCGTTCTCCCTGACCCTACCTCTGAAGGAGGGAGTGAAGGGGGGGCGGGGGGAGGGAGGGAAGAGTTGAATTGCAATTCATGTAGCGTTCAGTCAGATGTGCGTTTTGAAGGTCTGTTAGCTCTCTCTCCTCTCTCTCCCCCAGTTTTCATTCTGCTTTTACTCCGTCTCCTGCTCACATAGTAACTCCTCCCCCCCCACCTATCCATTGTCTTTCCATACAGTATCGGGCTGAGAGGATGCCACAGTGGGTCCGGCGAGGGACGTGAGAGAGGAGGAAGAGGAGGTAAGTGTCAGATTTGTAGCAGAATCTGTCCGGGATCAAATGCGAGTCACTTAGTTTTGGAAGTGGGGTTTATAGCTGCTCTTTAAGCTGTTTCTAATTTTCTATTCTGATAGCGAAGTGATGGTGTTTGACTCTCCTGTGTTGTATATAGTATATAATGGGGTTTTATTTGTGTTGTCAAGCAGTTGGAGATGCTTTTAGCGGGTCAGCACATATCAGATAACATGTTTTAATTCGTAATGATTGAGTGTTAGGCAATTGCTAAGTTGACAGTGATAATAAAAAAAGTGCTTTTAGGGTTTTTTTTTTTTTGCAAATAGACAAATAACAAATAACACCTGCCATCCATAATCTTTAGAAAACATGAAATAATATTAATAAAAAAAACCCATCTGGTCTCTGATGATTTGTGAATGGCTCCAAGCAAAGGGGAGACATGTACGATGTTTAGGGATTAATACTAATCCTGCCTGTGGCTGAGATTCACCTTCTCGTCTGGACAGAGTCTGACAGAGGGGGCTTTACTAATTTATGCTGAGACATGCATGAGCAGAGGAACCCTGCAGCTCAGAGGCAGTGGTCTCCTTTGAACCCAGAGTGGGCTGATTGACTAAATTCTTTCCCCTGAACGGATGTGAACAAGAATATCCTGAGCATGCTTTGACATCTTGGAGTGGGAACAGCAATCGGCAGCAGTTTGTAAAGGTTGTCATCTCAAACTATTTAAATTTTGATGATTATATTCAGAGAAAAAGTGTATCTGATATGAATATTTGTGTCTTTTGCAAAGGAAAACTGAAACAGGTGAAAAAAAAAAGATGTGGTTCTCTCAGAAGTGGACAGTTACAGCGTATAGTTTAGGAAGCTTTGTGTGCTTGTTCAGAGGGGAAGAAAAAAAAGGAGGCTCTCAATGGAGCTTTTGTTGTTTGAGTTGGAGACAGCAAAAGCCCAAGAAACACTGACTAACAAATACCTGGCCTCGCTAAGCCTCACATACCTCAGCTTTGCACTTGATACAATGTCAACAAATGCCTCCTCTGTCCTCCATGCTAGCCCGTTTCCTCTCGGTCCGGGAGGATTTTTTTTCATGTTTTTATAAAGGCTTCTGTTTTCTGAGCTGACATCTGGGTGCGCAGAGTTGGCCTGCACAGCTTGAGTACTGAGTCTCTGCTAACACAAGCGCCTGAAAATGACCCACAGCACTCTGAACCATTGGCAGTGCTGGAAATCAGTGTAAATGCCTAAATGAAATACGTAGGAAGAGTAGAGCGAATGCAAATGAAAAGGATTTGAACTGTAAAGCACACAATCTAAAAAGTGCATATTAGTAATATTCCTGGGAATTCATCTGTCCTATTCAGTGGAATGATTATTCTTTCTTAAGAGGCTAAACTTCCAGCTGCACTAAAACGTTACTTTTGTGTCTGAATATATTTTGGGGCGTTCTTAAAAACTGATGAGCCTTTTATGCTGTGCAGTTACACCGTAGTTCTGGGTTACGCACTCCTTTTTCTTTGTTTGTGAGGAAGTTGTGCAGAATATATATATAAAAAAAGAGTTTATGTAATGTGTTTTGAAACAAAACCTCTTGATTTGCACTCCACTTTCTCCCTGCAAAGGCGGGTTACATTTTTAATCAAAAAAATTATTCCACAACCCCCCCTGTTAGGAGCTGCACAGCTTTAGGGAGGTTACTTTGAGATTCAGTCAGAGAGGGAGAAAAAAAAAAAAGTCAATTTATGTGAGTCTGTTTTTGTAAAAAATACAATCTTTACTGTTTATAGGCTCACAAGACAGTTTCGGTTTGCTCCCCTGGGCTTCAGATGAATACTTCCAGTTTCTTTGGTTAATTATTCATGCGGATGTGATTCCAAATGCTGAATGCTGTGTATTTTTTTTCTCCTGCTTCTCCTCATTGTTTGCAAGTTCCGTCTGAAATGCATGAATATTTTAACTGCATCTGAGTGCACAGTTTTTTGTGTTATCACCTTCAGTATCGAACCACACATGCGACTTATGGCTTTCTATTCCTATGTGAGTTCTTTTTGAAATATCATGTAGGGTTTAAAGCCATTGGATGCACAGTGGACCATCAACTGAGGAGCTCTTTTGGGATTTAATTTGTTTTAAAATTACCTTTAATGTGAATCTCCATTATCTGCGAATGGTAAATTAATTAAATTAATTCCAAGTTCGCATATTTAGGTATATCTATGACTTGGTCTCCTTTTTGGGTTTTGTGGTATTTTCTTTTAACCAGAAAATAAAACGTATAACTGATTCAGATTTCTCTGAAAGTAATTGCTTCTCAAAGATGTATTTCATGTAGTGACTGCGAGACATTCTTGCCATGTAGCTTTTTAAAATGGAATTTCTTGACTTTTTCAGTCTGCCATGTTGATTTCCTTGTAGTCCATTGTGGCCAAATTAGACCGTTTCCACACCACTGCCTCAGGAAATGACACACATCTAGTTCCACCTAGAGTTAATTAAAGTTTGCGTTGCATCATTATGCTCAGAATATAATGATACCACATACTGCTGCTGATGATGATACAAGAGCTAGTCTCTAAAACTATTGACAAAATTACATAGAGTGCTTTATAAAGTATTCATACCTCTTGAATGCTTTAGCAAACAACAATATCGAGGTATTTTCTGGGGCTTATGTGTGATCTATGTAGAGTATAAGTGACATGGAAAGAACAAATATAAATTTGTTTACAATTGTTTTGACAATCTGAAAAGTGTGGTGTTTTAAACTTGTTATGTCTTTACTGGATTTGCACAGTAGCCTGAATTTTTGTTCTTTTTTTTTTTGCAAAACAACTTAATCTCATTCAGAGTAAATGAGCATCAATTTTCAGGTTTTGCCGCAAATTCACAATAAGATTTTGTCTGAACTTTGAGGGATTCTAACATATAAATATGATTTGATCTAAACTATTTCGCAGCAGCTCTTTTTATGTGTTTAGGGTAATTTCCTGCTGGATGGTGAATTTCAGCCTTTTCCAGCCAGTTTCTCCAGAATTTCTGTTGATCTTCTTTGTCAACTCAAAACAGCTCAGCAGTCCCTGCTGAATTATAGCATCCTCACAGCAGCTGCCTCCACCATGTTTGGCTGTGGGGATGTGTATTCAGGAGGCGCAGTGTTATTTTTCCACCACACAGTGTGGTGGCAAAGCCAAATCCCAAATTTCTTATATCTGTGGACCTCCACAGAGTTACCGTGGGCCTTCTCTGATTAATGTTCTGCAGTCCAGACCTGTCAGTTTAGGTGGTTGACCACATCTTGACAAGTTTGCAGTTGTGCCATACTGATTCAGAAGTGCATTTTTTAAAACTAAACACTGCTTTAAACGTCTCTACAACCGTATACTTAACCCGCCTCAGTGTATGGATTTTTATTTGTAAAAGAAACTGAAACCCACTCATTGCACTTGTGTTGGTCTATCACACAAAATTCCAATTAAAGTGTTTCAAAATGTATCGGTCATGTTTTGGTTGCAATTTCTAGACAATTTCCAAGAAAACTTTCAAGGGTTGTGAAAACTTCTGCAAGACTCACAGAACAGGGAGTAACAGAACATGAGCTGCCACAGCTGGAGGGTTGGTTGAGAAGAGAAACAATTAAAAAAAAGGCAAATAAAAAGGTTTAACGGTGATCTCATACTTCTGTAAGAACGTCGAAACATAAATATCTCCACTTCCAAGCAGCAGTGTCGTTACAGGTCTGCATAAAAAGTTAATCAAAAAGCTGCAGCAGATCCAAAACACTGCTGCTCACATTTTCACTAAAACTAGGAAAATGGAGCACATCACCCCAGGTCTAAAGTTCTTCCACTGGCTCCCTGTAGCTCAAAAAATACACTTTAAAATACCTTCGTTAGTTTAGAAGCCACTGAACGGCTTAGCGCCAACATAAATTAAAGACCTGTTGTTGTTGTATCAACCTTTTAGACCACTCAGGTCTTCAGGTTCAAGTACTCTGCATCCCCAGAACCAGAATCAAACATGGAGAAGCAGAAATACATTTTTATAGTATTTTAATCTGGAACGAACTCCCAGAAAACCACAAAACAGCTGAAACACCGAGTTCCTGTGAATCAAGGCGAAACAACTACTTGCTTAGAGCTGCCTTGGATTAATAATAACTGGAAAATAGCTTAATTCTGGTCTGGATTGCAACTGTTTATTACTGCTCTCTATTCTGTAATGTAATATCAGATTACAGGTATGAATATGTTATGTTTTCTTCATGTAAAGCAGGTTTGAACTGCCTTGTCTCAGAAACGTGCTACACAAATAAACTTGATTTGACTCATATTCAAACCAATAAGAAAATGTGCTCAGGACTGATTTGCTCCCTTAAAGCCAGAAAATATCAATACACTGTGTATATTTTGTTCACATCATCCCAGAGGCCTAAAATCCATATCAACAGTTTTTTTTTTAACGGCTTGCCAAAAGCAATGAAACCGGCCAACTGTTGATCAATAATGTTTTTCGATGAGAATGTTTCAACTGCAACTAAGTGCAGAATTTCAATGAATTATTATTATTTTTTTTGTGTAAAGATAGTAATTTTAGTTCCAATCCGGCCAGAATAATGTTTTATCATGGGGTCATTTGTTTTACACTAAAACATGCAAGAAACTGTGACACCAAAAGACAAACTAGCATATATTATTCAATGAATACATTCATACCGGCTGCAGGGTTCAGGTGAAGAAAGAGTTCAAGGTTTTGCAACAGCATTATTGTTAATTTAATTCATATTAAATAGGTGTGTAAGGATTTTTTTGGCATGCATTGTAGAGTATCAGCCTAAAGGAATATTGGATTCTGAAAACAAATTGTTAACCTCCCAATTGTCAAAGCTTAATTTCATCCTGTGATCAGCTTGTTTGAAAATGGATCTAAATTAGGCTGAACTCCCAGATAATAAACTAAAACATACTATATTATTATCATTGTCATAAAGAGCAATAGAAAAATGCACTGACTTATTCAACCTTAATAAAGATTGCCATAATTAAATGCAACACTGAATCACAGTAAGTGGAGAAAGATCTCCTTGCTATAGTTTTAATTCATCTCATCGTATCTGTACTTTACAGCTACTTTCTGATGCAGCACAATTTTCAGATATAATGTTAAATGTAATGCCAGGATTCTCTTGCAAAAGCAATTTTTAATCTCAATGGGATTTTCTCTGTGAAATAAAGGTTAAATAAAAATAAAGCATCATCTTGATGTGGCATCCATTGACTTGATGAGTAAAGGGACTGATTACATTTTAAAACATTGTGGTGTATATTTATAACAGATTGATACTGGATCGTTAGCAGTGGTCCAAACTCTAAATAAATGTGATGCAACTTTTCTAAAATAAGATTTAAAATATTAAAACAAACGACTTAAAACTTTAATTAAAGGTGTATTTCATTAGTAGCCTTTAACTTCCTGGTGTAAATCTTCACATAGAAATGCCAAAGTAGCATTTAAAACAGACATATGTATTAAATTTGACCCAAACAATCTTTTGTGTAGTTGACATTGTGAAAACACAAGAGTCCCTTGAGTATATTATATATATATGTTTTTTCACTTTATTTATTGTAAAAGCTACTAGTTTCTATAACAGAATAAGATGGCTGCTAGGAAGAGCTTATACGTTGTATCTGTTTATTTGGATTTAGCAGCAACATGAGCCCCACTTTGGTTTATTTCCATTTTAATCACTGCCTTCATGCTAGTTTTGCAGATTTCATGTGGATAAGCATCTGGCTGGTAGTGACCTCCAAGAAACACGCTGTATCTTGATTGCTGATTTTCACAATACATTTGCTGCTTTCCAGACAGTTTTGAATAAATTCTTTGTTTTTCATCTGTTGCCATGGGGTAAAATAGGACAAGTCACACTTTCTTTGTGACTCTTACCAGGATACAACTTTGGTAAAAATGCATCAGCTCACGTCAGCAAACAAGACCTTGGTCAAACCTGGAAGCTCAAGGTATTCTGATGTGTCATTGATTTCAATTTGCAGCTCCTCTACTAAGCATGTCTTTTAAAAGTGTGGATGTCTAATTTTGTCTGTGTGGATCATCAAAAATTTGACCATGCTATTTGAAGATCTTTGTTATAGTTCAAGACCAAATCAATCTCAATGGCAGTGGAGTTCCCATCAGTTAATAAACCAAACCCAGATTGTTAATGTTATAATTAATCTCCTGAAATATAACTCAACTACAGCATTTAGGGGATGTATAGAGCTCTATACACCAACAAAATCATTAACAAAGCATTTCTGTTCTGTTTGACCGGGAGCTTTCAGTTTTTTCCTTCTTGAAAATCTTTGTTTTCTCACTTCATAAAGGGAAAATATGTGAACTGGTTTCAAAAATGTTTTTGTGTTGCTCTATTATTTATGGTTGTTACTAACTCAAAACAAAAAGGTAGAAGGATGAATTAGACAAATGTCATATGGTTTACTGTTATAATAATCTGGGATGATATGTTGTTTGGATTAGTTCTTTGCAAGCGAAGGTACATTAATTTATAAATCACTTTAAAATCAGACCGCACTGAACAAAAATGCCGAATATTAAGAATGAATTATTTAAAAAAAATGAAAATTAAACCAAAAATAAATTAAAATACCTAAAAATTAGAATGATATGAGGTAAACATATCAGCAATAATACTTTACATAGAGATGAAAAAACATTCTAAATAAGACTAACTTTTACAAAGGCCAATGGATATAACCATATTTGACCTAACCCATCTTTAAAAACCATGCCCTCTGACCTCCGAGTTTTGCTGTGTCCTTGACTGTGTCCTCCATCAATGACTGACCAGCTATCTGGAGAAGGAACTTGTAGTGCAGGTTCAATAGCTTCCACACATTTTAAATGTGTTGAAGAAAAAAACAAAAACTTATGCCTAGAGATAAAGCGATATGGACAAAAAAATAATAATAAAGAAACAAACAACAAAAAAATACCCACTGAATTCCCTCAAGAACTGCAGAACTTTATGTATTGATAACACCTTCCGAAGTATCAATGTATTGATTTACAAGTCCTATCTAGTGTTTTATGGTGTAAAAATGTTTGAGTATAATCAGAAAACAATAAAGATCAGGTTTACACCACAGTTTGTGACTCTTCTCCACCGTGTGAAAATGTTGGTGGGCTCACCTGCTGTCTGTTAGGCCAAATGAAATGTCTGTCTTACAGTTTTAAAGCTTATCTTTATCATTGTTCTTGAGATTTCCTGTTTCTGATGAAGTAATAAAGTAATATTTTAGTGCAACTATGTAACTTTGCTAATCACAATAAGCAGTAGTAATCAGATGAAATGCTTTTCTTGGTAAAACATGTTTGCAAATGATGGATATGAATAGTTCATTTCTCCAGCATAGACTGTTTTGTGGAAGCAGCCGCCATATTGGATTTAGATTTTAGAGTTGCTTAGGCTCTAACTTGGAAAGCTGGAAGTCTGGCTTCAGAAGAAACAGTTTAACTAAGTACAATTTTATTAGCTACATTAAATTTAACAAACAAATAAATAAGCTGCACCCACTTTTCAAAATTGGAGTTTTATCTATCCATCTATCTACCCAGGTGAAAAAAAAGTATACTTTAGTATACTAAATTTTAACATACTTTAGTATACTTTTATCGATGTACTTAAACTGCACTATTTTGGAACAACTAATTTTGTGCTTAGTATACCTTAGTAGTATTTAAATAGTATTAAATTACAACTAATAGTATATTTTAGTATACTATACGTACTTTTTTGGAACAACTTCAAGTGTACTTAAAGTATACTTTTTAAATATAATTCAGAACTTTATTATTATATTTTGAGTGTAATTGTCTCAGAATTATATTAAAAATATATATTTAATGTACTTCCAATATATTTTAAATATACTAGTAATGTATTTAAATTACACTTAATTTTTATTTTTGATTTCCTGCCATTGATAATAAACTACAATTTTAATTACTCGTAAAAGTCTTTATTCCTACGTACCTATTGTGTAAATGACACAATAGGTACGTAGATGAAATAATAAGTACTATAGTACTTGCATTGTTTTAGGCTAAAATTAATTAATTACACAAGATGCCCAAGGTAATTCAAATATTTTGTTTTATTACCGACATTTTAAAATTGTCCAATTTTACTCACAACTTTATGAACTTTACATAAATTATCAGTTTACACATTAAAAGTGAACACATGAACATGAAAATTTAAGTGTGACAATAAAACATGAAAGTGAGGATCAACGACAGAACATTCCCGTTCACTGCACCTTACAGAAACCTACAAAAAAGAATAGAGCAATTAAACAGAGAAAGTATTTGTATTTAAAGAGAACAGAAAAATGGCAAATAAAAAAATAATACTTACAATTTTAAGACGTTGTGGACTCGCCATGTATGTGACATCATAAGAACTGATGATGATTGGGACCGGATGCCTGGGGTGGAAAAACATTTCTGGGTGTCGTCTTTGCCTGTTTGTTAGAAGTAGAAAAAACAATAGTCATCAATGTCATAGGATCAGCTGATGTTGGCATCAACTATGAAGCCGTTTTAAGTGTGGACTTAAGGAGACAAACTACCTTAAAATCTTTCCATCCATGATCTGAACACGCTGATCCTTGCAGGGTGGTGAGGGGGGCTGGTGGTGCCCATCTCCAGCAGCCATCAGATGAGAGGCAGGGTTCACCCTGGACAGGACACCAGTCCATCACAGGGCCCTGAAAGTCAACAACAAATAAAAAAAATGAAAGATAAATGTTAGATTAACAAGGAGAAAAATTCTTTCCAGTTACTTTTAAATCAAATCGTGTTTATTAAGCACTTGGTGTTGGTAACACAGCAGTTTTTGTTGTTGAAAATGTAGCTAGCTCCTCATTGAAAAAACAAACTTGCATCATGAAGACAATGTGGAGGTTCATCCTCAGAGCTGGTTGGTGATCTGGTGGAGTCAGAGCTTCTTCTGAGACAGAAAAGTCTTTCGGTTTCCTAACACCTGATTTCTCTGGCTTCCTCTTTCATCTTCATTTGCTTAGTTAGACTGCAAACATATGCTGAAGATAAAATCATTGATGAACGAGTTAGAACAACAACCTTACAATATCAAAGTCTCTCTGTCTTATGGAGCTTAATTAAAACCAGGTTAGTTTATGAATTAAAGTATAAGTCGCAACAAACAACCTCCATACAGTTATAACATGAAGCTGAATGATTGCTATAGTAATAATCATACAAGTCACAATAAAATTGATAAAATAATTATTTAAGAAACCAACATAAGTTATATATCTTTACTGCACTGTTTATAATTAAATGAAGATAATTAATAAGCAAACTTACCACCAGCTAGCAACACTTAGCAGCCTTCATCCCTCCGGGCTCCTTTTGTGACACACATTTCATTTCCATCGGTTGTTGTCCCGTTGTGTTGTCGTCTAACTCGGACTAGGACGTCACCAGCTTGAATTTACCAAAGTTGGTAACTATTGTCAAGGCCCTCTCTACTTTTAAGGCAATATTATGCAAGTAAAAATGGCGAATTTCAACAGCATCTGTTATCTTCCCTGCGTTCAAGTTTTTTCTTCTCTTTGTGGCGTTTTTTAAATAAGTGAAAGTGTGCAATACCGCCACCATCTGGTCTGGAGTATGAACTGGAGCTAATGTCATTGATCATAAGGTTTTTACATCACACATCTGAAAATTGATTGGGTACTTTCTTAAAAATTACATCATGATTATCCTTTTTTTATTGTATGCAATTTTAATAAATAGTAAAAGATTATTAAGGCACTTAAAAATTCATACATATTCATTCATATGTTCACTTAAAGTGTACTTTTATTTAATATATTAAAAGTGTATTTTGTTACAATTATGATTATGTGTGTTTAAAGTACTAATTTCGAAATTGGTACAAGTGTATTTTCAGTATACTTCAGATAAACCTATAGGTAGTACACTTAATAATTAGTATACTTAAAGTGTACTTTCACAAATTTAAGTATGTTTGAAGTATACTTTTTTTCACCTGGGTATCTATCTATCTATCTATCTATCTAATCTATCTATCTATTGTTAAGGAAGAATTTTTATATTACTGGTAAATTTAGCAAAACTCTGGCTCTGATACTTCCTTTTGATCCCGGGTTTTCTCGCGTGGCCACGTGCGGGGACAAAAACACAACAATGCGTGTTGACGTCACAGAATTACAGAATTTAATCCAATCAGAAGAAAATATAAGATAGAACAGGAAACTGAAGAAACACAGATACAAACATTGTTACCTGAGACAAGAAGACAAAGAAATATCAAGGACGTCCTTGGAGAAAGAGCTGGTGCAGAAGTAAAATAAATCAGCTTTTTTCTGAATTGTTTCCCTTGTGCACAAACTTTTATACCTGTAGGTGTGTTTTCCTCTTTAATGTATTCAAATAAGGCGTATCTCTACTTAACCAATTGGAAGGCATCTCTGGCCCTTTTAAAATTTAGAAAAAGTCCCGCAGTTTGTTCGCAAGATCAAACACCTTTTGTTAAAAAAGGTAGAAGCAGACTCTCTGAATTCATGGTGGTTTATGGCTTTTCACAAATCAGTGTGAAAAGCTAGAACTTCCTACTGATTGTTTCCCAACAGACAAAGAGCAGATCGGAGATCTTGACAAACAATCTGCTTTAACTACAGTAAAATATATCAATAGGTCAGAATATGTTATAAATTTTAAAACTATAATTATGGTATTTCAATCAAGTCATGATAAATTCTAAAACTAACTTATTTTAAATTTATTTTCTTAACACTATCCGGCCTCCTGTGGCTCTACAGCCATCTGGGCAAAAAGAAACAGATGCAGGAACCTCACAGGTAGCTGTGAAATTCTGGTTTCTCTTCTGCTCTGCCAGGAACAAACCTTTAATTCTGTATTTTAATTCAATGAAAAGTTCTCCAAAAACCCAATTTGTTCTTCTGCACTCAGCATCTCCAAAGTTTAGTCCTGATATCAAACCAAAAGCAATAGATATAATATCAACAGAAAATAATGAAGTACAATTCCTGTTTCTAATTAGGAATTAGAAACAAATAAGAATTAAGACATTCATTCACCATAAACCTAAGTATTTTCTAATACTAAACAAAACCTTTTCATGTGACTCTAATATAGTCAGAAATAATACAATTTCAAATACATTCATCATTAACTAAATTAATTCTAAAACTAGATAATAGAATTTTTAGTCAAAACATGTTATTAATAACTAAGAAAATGTCTTACAAATTAAATGTTAGTGATTTAAAACATTTTATGTTATATTCAGTTTTTGCACCATGTCAGATGTTGGTTTTGGAAGACTACTCATCCTGGTTACGTGAACCGACCAAAGTTCCCTTTCTCAGAGTAATTCAAGTGATACTGTCCTCCACCTTCCTGCATATGTTAATTTATGACCTCCTGTCTTTAATGATAAGACCCCAGGGGTCTGAGCCGAAATTCTCTTGCAGATTCTCTATTCTCCTTTGTACTTTAAATACTTTGGGTTTTAAATCACTCACACAAACCTGTTCAAACTTAAGAAATTCGTTCTAAAAGGTTTAAACTGTGTTAAACACTCAAAATAATAATTTTTCTCAACACTATCTATCTATCTAGCTAGCTAGCTAGCCTTTTTTGTTGCATTATTGAAGCATTAAATTCAAAAGTACCCATAACCACCTTTGGCTAGGCCTGCGTGGTTAAAGCTAGCTTCTTTGCTGTCAATCAAGTCTCCACCCGCAGCTGTTCCCAATCCAGACCGCGAACCAGGCTCTCACACCAGGCAGCGGGTTTCCTCAGAGCAGCTCTGCCCGGTGCACCAACAGCTTCAGACTTTTTACAATTAGATTTTATTCCTGTCGTTGCTCCCGTGAAATGTCATTTGTCGAGGACCCTGGTCATCTCTCTAAATCTCGCCTGAAGTCAGATTTAGTTGCTCACAAAGTGGAGCTGCCACCTGCAGGGAGCAAGAAGGAGGCTTATGTGGCGCTGCACCTGAGACACGTCGACCAGACAAATGCTGCGAATTTCTCCAGTGATGAGGATGATCAGGAGCTCGGTGTGGCAGTGAGTCTATCGATTTATAGCTTTTTTTTTTTCAAAGCGGCATGACGCACAAAACGGAAAACAAACCAACAAAAAAAGTGGCTTTTTCTAGCTTAGCGCCTCTTAGTAACCCTGGAATGACAAACTATTGGGCTAATACGTTTACTGAGGGAGGGGCTCTGGGCCAAGCCAGGTCTAAAAGTCCCTTTCCCACTGAGTTCACCAGCTGTGAAGCTATAGTATAGATTTACATGTGCTTCTGTACTTAGCCCATGCCTCTACTGACATCCACACCTGCCACTTTCAGTTACTTTAGCCAACAACAAAAGCTTCTCTATAGGTTGCTTGAAGAAAGAAAACTATTGCTCTATATTCTCAAGTAGCAATCACATATGGAACCCCATTTTTCAGGAGGATTTAGAATCTGCCTTAGCATTACGGTCAATAGCTTTTGTTGATCTGCTTACTTTGATTTAGGAGTGAGTTTTTCTTTTTTTTTTGGAAGCGGCACATTTGGGTACATTTTATTTTCACTGGAATACCGAATTCAGATGGATGAAGAGCTGGGACAAAAACCTTTATCTGAAATTTGGCAGTTATGCAAAGGTAACAAAATGCAGATATTTTTACTAGAATCATGGGAACTTTTATTTATTTATTTATTTTTAAAGATAACTGGTGCTATTGTGACACCATACCACAAACTATCCATTTGCTGCGTTTCATCAGACAGGAAGTAATAACTTGTAGGAGTTCCCCTGCAGACATAATAGTAAAAAAAACAAGCAAAAAAAAAAAAAAAACCTGTGCCAGTACTTCATTTATGAAAGGATGTGGTTGCTCTAATATGTAGCTCCAAGGCTGTAACAAGGGTTTTCAATGTACAATCCTTTCACCTTGTTTCATAATGTTGAGAGATTCTTGTCTCCTTTCCAAACAGAAACGATCTTATTGGGAGAATGAAAATGATTTAACATGCAAATTTGCCAGGGATGTAAATAAATTTGACTTTAACTGTAGATGGTTACAGCTTTGGGCAGGAAGAATCTCCTTCAGTTGCACCTGGTCTATTGGTCTCTGACCAGACACTTTGTTGTTGGATTGCTGTTATGTAGAGGGTGCTGTGTGTTGTCTGTAATATTTTTCTTTTTATGGAGCCCAATTAGCTACGGGGGCTCCAGAACGGAGAGAGAGAGATGTTGTTTTCAGCAATTTTATTTTTTTTAAAATCACTGGTTCCGCTTTCACAGCAGATGACTGCAGATAAGATTGCACTCCTGCAAAAATTGAAGGACCTTGTTGCTGATTTTTGAAGGTTCACAAAAGTTTGACCTTGTTTTATCCACTGGACCTTTTAAATCAAACTTCATCTATATGCTAATTGTGCTGTTGCAGTTGCTGCTCCAATATTGTGGAATAATTTGCAGTTATGCAACAACAGCTCTAACATTACAGACTTCAAAGCCACATCTTAAGATTCATGTCAGTAGCTTGACATCTTTATTTCATGCTTTTGTTTGGTGTTTTATTAAATGTAATTCTTTCTGTATTGCCACTTTATTTTCTATTTGTTTGTGTTAATAATGTATTGTTTTACCTGCATTTTTGTGCTTTGAGATTTCATTTCATTGCTTGTAGATTCATTACACACAGTTGTTTTTTTCAATTCTGCTAATCTTGATAATGAAAGTCAAATTAATTTAGCTCCTTAGCCAATTGGAATATTGTATAAAAACAAAGGATTTTAAATACAGAAATGTTCTGTTGTGGCCTAAACGGTGACTGGTGATGCCGTCATTGATGCCTTACACAAGGACAATAAGCCACCAAAAGGTAATTTCTAAAAACGCTGACGCAATGTTCATAGAGGGCAGGAAGGGAAAATGTGCAAAAGCAAGAGGGATGATCACAGCTATGAGAAAATTGTGAAATGTTTATCATTAACTACATGGGATATTTTAGAGCTATAAAATACTTTTATTGCACTATTTAAAAAGAAATGTCACACCAAATAATCTTAAAGCAGAAATGCCTCTGTTGGTGTGCCCCAGGGCTGCTGCGGCTCCTGTCCAGTAGCTGACCACCATCAGAATGCGAGTGACTGAATGTTGTGTTAATGTTTTGGGGTTTGTTGGACTTGATAAAGCGCTATATGAGTACAGGTCATTTACAATTTACCAAATGATCTTCCTGTTATACTTACTTGTATCCCATGTTCTGTGTTTCAGCAGTTCTTCATTCTTAAACATCATTAATTTTTGTTGTCTTGCAAAGGGAGGGGATCCAGGAAGCGCAGAGGAGCTTGACCCGAGTGCATTGACGGATAACGATCTCAAGGCTTTGTTATTCAAATATGGAGTTAAAGCTGGGCCCATTTTAGGTAGGATTACTTTTGAGAGTATCTTTCCCCCATTTTCATAGAAAAAAAAAAATTGGACATAATTGTGGTGTTTAGTTTTCTCCTAAGAATAAATGTATGTTCCTGAATGTCAGCCTCCACCAGGGCAGTGTATGAGAACAAGCTCAGGAAACTGCTTCAGTCTGCTGGTGAGGGGGAATCGAATGAGGCAGAGAATGCTGTGCTCTACTCCGACAGCGACGAGGAAGATGTGAGGGAAGAAAACGAGGACGAGGAGAAAGAACTGGGTAGGACTTAAAACTGTGGTGTTTTAATCCAGACATTTATGGTTCATTTCACATGTTAATTATTCCTTTGTGTTGTTTCTTTTGGCCTGCGCCGGTTCAGAGGGAGCGCAAGAAAAAAAGGCCGAAGCATTGGAGCCGAACCAACAACAGAGCGACGAGGTGAGAAACGATTTGGAGTTCTTGTATCCATCTGCTGTTCAATATGTTGACTTTTCTCAGTCTTTGCCAATACATGAAACAGTGTATTCATAAGGTCAAAGTATCCAAAATGTGTTTCACTTTGTGATTTGAGAGCACGTTATGAATAAATGTTTCTTTGCAGAAAAATGTGCCAGCTAAGAAGGGTGACTTTTTTTATCCACAGTGTTTTTTCTTATCATCAAGACTGGTAATTCCTGCAGATTTTCACATCTTTGGTTCAATATTCTGTCAAAACCCATTGTTGAGTGATGGTAAAGGTTATTATTATTATTTTTTGTTTTGCTTCGTCTTAGCGTCCTTGTCCTCCTAGAAACAATGAACGTAGTTCCAGGAGGAATTCAAAGAATGCATTAAAATCATCAGAGCGAACTCGACCACACCGCTCACAGATTCCTGCAGGAATTAGCAAAGTATCCTCTGTAGCTCAACACTCAGGATTAAGATCAGGGGTAGGCTGGTCTCTGTGTTTGTACATTCTTTACATTTCTTTCTTAGGCTTACACAAGTGTGATATTTTCCTTTACTGGTCCACGGCATTGAGTTTGAAGTAGCATGTTGATGGTTGCTTGTAACATGCTCACATTAAGCCTTACAGGTTCCCTCTGCATCTCCGTCTGTGGTGTCCAGTAGTTGCTCATCATTTCCCTCACAGGCTTTCAGCATCACTCAGATGGTTGAAAAGGAAAGTTGTACTTCAAGCCTTATGAATTCACATTTTACATCTTTAAAAATTAAAATGTTTGTCTCTGTATTTTCTCAACGCACACTCCCACCGCAAACTAATAAACCTAAAAACGACGACAAAAAAACTCCAGATGGAGAGTTGGAGCGCACCCTCTGCTTGCTCCTACAGTATGCCGGAACATTGGTCCCGCTCCAGCAGGGTTAGTAGTGCTCAGGTTGTTCAATCACACTTTAAGTTTAACTTGGTGCCGGCTGAAGGGTTTTGAGAGGTGCACTTGTGGTGGAAGGAAATTGAGAATAGAAAGGTCCAGTGAGTCATGGTCCTGCATCTCCTCCTCTGTAGCTGGACAATGACGCTGAAGACAAGGACATAATCGTGGACCAGGCAGACACTCCCAAGGACTCCACTTGTGTAAAGGAAATCAAGGCATATACACCCTTTTGGTTTAATTCAATTATCAATCATATCACTGATGTTTTGGGGTTTCCAATTTTCTGTCTGAAATGTAACCTGCTGTTCAAATTATTCACTTTAATCAGACTGCTTTAAAACCAGGTTTTATTTTAAATTTGAACACTTTTCAGCTTGTCAGGTTAGTTAGGAATGGAAGTAATGTTGCCTATTTTTATTTGAGAATTAAAGATGTGGCCATTTAAATGGGACAATATGAAATCACACATAGCTTTAGCATTTAGAAAACAACTTTATTCACTTACAGCCAATGTTTGGTGCTTGGTTTAGAAAAAACCCCCCACAAGTCCTAAAGACAAAATTATGTCTCATCATGTGACAGAAGAAAATGGATTGTATTCAAAATGTACTTACAAATAAAGATCTGAAAAGCGAGTAATTTCTATTCAGCTTCCCTCCAGAGGCAGAATTTGGTAGAAGCACCTTTTTCTACCAGCCTTGTACAACTAGAAACTGAATTTCAACTTTGCTCAGGGTCGTTGTCCTATTTGAAGGTGACCTTATGCCCCCGTCTCGAGAGTTTTAGGCCCTCTAACACAAAGTTCTCAAACTCCAGTTCTTGAAGGCCTAAAGCCATTAGCATGCCAGTTCAAAATCTACAGAGTCTTGATAACTTATTTAATTTGGGTGTGTTAAAGTAGAGATGCAACCAAAACCGCAACACTGTACTTGGATTTTATGTGTTAAAAAAAAGAAAGTAAATTGGTATCCTGAAAGGGATTTTACATCTTTAAGTGAAATGTTGCACTTAAGGAAAACTGCATTGGTCTAAGTGCTTTATTATTGCAATCTTTATTATCGCAGGATTTTTACTCCAAAAAGTATTAAAATTGAGGACCTGAGTACCACTACAGCCATTTAAGGTTTCTGTCCAAGCAGTCATTTTCCCACCCCTCAGTTATTTATGTGAATCAAGGATCACACAGTGACCCTTATTACTGTGATTTCCTTCCGTTTACTCACCCCACTGTGTTTTTCTTAACTTCTGGTGGATTGGCTACTCTGCTGCACAGAAAGGCTTGGTCTAGTTCTGATCTAAACTGATGGTAGTTGTTTGCTTTTGTTTCCACTGTTCTCAGGATCCAGGGAGAGATATTTTAAAGGACCTTCTTGCAGACACAAAGGCATCACCTACAGGGATCTAGTAAGTGTCACAACATCACAACCTTAAAATCAGCCTTCACAGCTGTTCATGACATTTGAGTGAACACTAAATGTATCGATTTGTGTTAACTGTTGAGATTTGTGCATAGCAAGACAATGAGTGTTTTTGTGTTTGGATGGTTTACTAATTAACTTGCCGTTGCACTTCAGTGCCACTCCTCGGAGACCCATCAAGGGTGCAGCACTGCGGCCCGTCCAGTATGCGTACCCCGACACTCCAGTCAGTCCCACAACCTTAGAGAGACAAGAGGTGCAGAGACGTCTTGTGCCCGTCTACGTCCAGGTTTTGGTCTTCTTCGCTGTGGCGTGCATCCTTTTCTTGATATTTGTTAATGTTGAGGACACTAACAGTGTGGTAGACTTGCTGGAGAGTCTGAGCCAGGGCCCAGATGGTGACGATGAGACACGGGATGCAGCGAGTGGAGAGCTTTAACGGTTTTATTCACCAATCTGTGTTTGACGTAAAGGTGTGAGCTTGCTGATTTAATGGCCAAGACTTGACCGTTGTTGTTAGTTAAGAATCCGCCAGTCCAGTTTTCTGAATTTCTGAATTTCTTTTGCTTAACTTTAATATTAAAATGCTCTTATCACTGTGTTGGCCATTGACAGAACACTTGTTTAGGGGAGGGGGAAATTTATTCCCAACTTAAAATTGTAATGTGTATTGCTAATTTAGATTTTTGAATTTGTATTGTATCACTGGTATGTTTTTATATTTGATCAATAAAATATATTTTGCTTCATACTTTTACATTTTTAAGAAATTGACTTTGGGAAATTATTTTTAATCACATGAAAACCTAAAGCATTAAATATATATTTTAATTCACCTTTGCATAGTATTTTCTTCAGACGCCCCTTGCATATGTTTCTGAATAATTTTATTCTGTGAATGTATAGTTAAGGAGATTACTAGGGCAACAAGGTGGACCAACAGGAAATGTACATGCCAAACTTTTCCTGTCACCCATTCTTTCCCCCCCTTTTGTCCACAATCTGTATACTCGTTTAATTTCTGTAATACTGATTTATAAATACAATGAAGCACCTATTAGAAGGGAGATTTATACCTGTTTGAAAATTAAAGTATATGCATTTCACTACATTTATGTGATTCTTTGTTCCTTGAATTTGTATCATTAGGCATTTCTTTTTTTGCTTCATAGTTTTTTGCTATGCTTATTGAGTATATGGGATTTACCTACATGGATGTTTATATTCTGAAAGCTAAGTTCAATTAAATGAACTAAAAGAATCTCAACACTAAAGCCTACTAAGAACATGAGGGGGAAAAGTGCACTTAAAAAGAACTTGTAGTCTACAGAGAGTTTGGGTAATTTCCTAACTTGTATGACATAAATACTTGTCTGAGTTTCTTAGGATTTTAGTTCTGAAGTACAGATCTAAAAAGGTTAAAGGCAGCAGTGCAGGTCTTGTATTACAGCTTTTCTTAAAGTTTCACAGTATGTTAATTGTTCATTATGAAAGCAGTAGCCTTTTAGAAAGAAAATATTTTTTTCCCATATGAAAACCTAAAAATGCATTGAATTTGTATCCCTGTGCATACATTTACTTTTTTCAATGACTTTGGTTTAATTTCCCTGATTAAAATGTAAATTCTCAAAGCTGTTCAACTTCAATAGTTCACATTTCAGTCATCACAGAAGCAGCTTCCTCATCCCCTCCCACAAATCACAAATCCTTTTGGACATCCATCAGTTGCTTCCAGACTGTTTTATAACATCATTTGCTTATACCATATCAGTCAAAATGGGATTGAAAATGTAGTTTACCGAGTTCCAACTTTGGCCAGCAGATGGCACTTCTACAAACACTGGTCTGCATGGTTTTTCCTTTTGGATTTCAGTTTTGCAACTTATGCTGCCTGTCACTACACACACACGACAATGAAGGAAACAAAGATCAAATTATGGAAATTTTTTAAGGTCATCGTTGGCAGTTTGCTAATTACAACGTTAGTGTTATTCATTGCAGCGACCATCAGGACTCTGTCTCTGGACGTAAATCTCGGACTTCAACTCGCACACTGGGAAAAGTCGAAAAACATTTCACTGGTGATTGACCAGCGTCACAGAGAGGAGCTTCTAGGCAATTTCAAAGGTAATTAAAGTCCTGCTTTAGCCTGGAGACTAACCCAGTCCACATAAATATATGGGAGCATGTTGCTACATCCTTCAGCAGTCAGCGTGTTTCTTTTTCATTCCAACAGAGGCACTGAGAATCCCCACCGTGTCTTTCTCTGAGACGGAGAGCAACGCCACAGCGCTGCGGCACTTTGACACTTTCCTCCGTAAAGGTACAATAATAACATGGGATTTCCGCTCCCCGACTCCCTATATAACAACTAGGTGCCAACTCTTTATTTATTTGACCTCTGTTTTTAAACGTGGAGTCATTTATTCGCCTTACACGTTGGGAAATTGTTGCTAACTAACTTTTTAACCGTTGCACCTACGTCCTGCTAACCTGTTTATGTTACGTTAGCTGCTAACAGGAGCTAACTGTCAGTGCTTGCTAATGACCTCATCAGTTAAACCCACTTCGCTTAGAGACCTTAATGTTGATTAATTTTTATATGCGTTAGTGGACATTCTTGTACTAAAGGCAGATAACACACAGGCTGATGTTTATAGTAGATATATATTTATTAATTAAACCAGATTGCTAAAACAAAAAATATCATCCACGAGGAAGCTACAAAAAACTCTTTGATGTGAAAAGATGGCTGTTCTGGTCGCTGGATCCAAGAATTTGAATCGAAGGTTGAGTGGAAGGAAAAAAGATTGATGGCGAACAGTTCAGTTTTGAGATTTCTATCATCTGCTACTCTGGCTCCACTGTGTTTTTATCAAATCAGCTGTCAACTGGGAAATTGGCTAGCTTTTCATGCTTCCCCCTGCCAGGCTTTATGGAGTTGCTGATTTTAGTTTCCAGTCGGACTTTGCACCTGCTTTCACTTTCTAAAATACGAATACCTCCTTTAATGACCATGAAATTACTGCGCTTGATTATCCAGCAAACATGCCTGACCTTAACTATATTGGATATTGTCAAGGGAAAGATGAGACAACAAATCCAACAATGCAGACGGAATGAAGACTGCACTGATAGAAAAATCTAGGCCAAAGGAGACCCTGAGCTCTCTGATCTTACATAGTATTCCCTTCTTCTGAGAAACAAATTTGGATTTTCATTTGATTAAAATCAACAAGAATAAAACCTTGTAATGGATCACTCTCTGTGTAGAGTTTCACTGTTTAAACTTAATGACTGACATAAATTGAATATATGCTTTTCAATTTAGTTTCAGATGCAATTGTGTAATATTTTAGTTTCTTTTAAACAAAATTAGTGAGCGTCTGTAATCAATTTTGTCTTTAATAAGAATTTAAATATTAAACCCTTTAAAATGGTGTCTAGCGAAGCATTTGCATCAATAACATCATTATCTCAGACTCCAAAAGCTTCCCCTGTTGAGAGTGTCCTCATCTTTCTTTTTCCAGTCTTCCCCACAGTTTTCTCTTCCAGCGTGGTTCATCATGAGCTGGTGGCTAATTACAGCCACCTGTTTCGGGTGCAGGGATCTCAGCCTGACTTGGTACCGTACCTGCTGCTGGCCCACATTGATGTAGTACCTGCCAAAGAGTCAGATGGCTGGGAGGCCCCTCCCTTTTCTGCCGAAGAGATAGACGACTTCATCTATGGCAGAGGGACCATAGACGATAAGTGTGCTGTAATGGTAGGCGAACATGTAATGATGTACTGCGAGGATATTCTGAAACTGCATCATTAACGTACATCTGCAGGCCAGGCTAAATTTGTTATTTTCCATTTTTCCCTATAGGGAATACTTCAAGCACTGGAATACTTGCTGATTAGAGGCTACGCTCCACGCAGGGGGTTTTACATCGGATTGGGTCATGATGAAGAAGTATTTTCACTACCCATTACTGGCTAATGCGCTTCACTTTTTAGCCTTTTGAAATCTTCCACTGAGCTTTTAGGTTTGTCATTTTTAGATCAGGGGTTTTCGTGGAGCGATGAACATTGTCCGTGTGATGAAGGAACGTGGCGTGAAGTTGTTGTTTGTCCTTGATGAAGGCCTGCCTATACTTGACGGAGTCATCGGTGGACTTTATGGACCTGCAGCCCTGTGAGAATTTCCCACACTCGGTTTGAGCGCGATGCTTATGGTTGCAGCATTTTTAAGGAAAATGTTTCAGAGGAGTACATGGTAAAAAAAAAAAAGTAGTTCTTGTATTAAAATAGTTGATTGATCGATTACTGTGTTCACTCAGAAAATTCATAATTGAAGCATATGCACCCAAGTTATTTGCAGTTGAGGTTTTCATTTTTCTCCATCCTAACAAAACAATTGTTCAAAGGCAACTTTAGGAACTCAAAATTACAGACGGTAATGAGCAAAAACGTCTCTCCATCATTGTATCATTTTAACAGAATTGGGGTTAGTGAAAAGGGCTCAGCCAATGTGAAGCTTAGTGTGACTATGGCGCCTGGCCACTCATCGATGCCTCCCAGGGAGTCCAGCATTGGAATCTTGGCTGCAGCAGTTAAAAGGTGCGAGGTTTAATTCTTTAGCTGTTTTCTTTTTGCAGCGAGAACTATTTTTGATGTGTCACTGCATCAAATTCTAATTGAGTTGAGCATTTTCCACATTTTTGTTGTATGATATCTGCAGACTTGAAGAAAATCCCTTGCCCAGGTTATTTGGTTATGGTCCTGAACGGGAAACCTTTGAACATCTGGCCCACAAGGTAAGAGGAGTCACAATGCTAACAAAAGATATTCTACATATCATACATATTCCTACAAACTGTCTGTTTTTCTGCAGTTTGGGTTTCCTCTTAAGTTCATAATGTCAAACTTATGGCTTTTCTCGCCGCTCATTGGCAGGTAATCACATCACATGTTTCAGTCATATCACATTGTTCTTCACCTGAAATAAACTGTTTGTGTGCTTTTGATTGCAGAGTGTTGGAAAGAAAGCCAGACACTAATGCTCTTGTAAGGACAACCACAGCAGTGACCATGTTCAAGGCAGGAGTCAAGGTATAAAAATTGGTTTCTAAACCATGAGTAATTCTTTTTTTTAATTTTTTTATCTAAAGTCAGTATAATCTACGTTTCTTCAGGTGAACATCATTCCTTCCCTTGCTGAAGCTTATGTAAATCTGCGAATCCACTCTGCACAAACACTGCAAGAGGTGAGAACAGAAACTTTATTCCTCGTTCTTGGAATAACTGTAACCTTTTGAGATGAGTGAGCTGCGTTCTGTCTTGTCCAGGTCCTGGACTTTATCCACAACACTGTGGGGGACCAGCGAGTGAAAATAGAACTTATTGATGGCTTTGACCCACTTCCCGTCAGCTCGTCTGATGAACGGTCGTTTGGGTTTCAGATCATAAAGAAGACAGTGTTGGACATGTTCCCCACACTTACAGTTGCTCCAGGTGCGCACAGATAAAGTGTAGATTAGTAGTAAAACCTGTGTTTTTCTAGAAAACATTTGATTATTATTATTTTTAAAAAATGTGCAGGTATTTGCATTGGGAACACAGACAGTCGGCATTTCAAAGACCTCAGCAATGATATTTATCGCTTTGCTCCAGTCTGGTTCAAACCAGGCGATGCTCAAAGGTAAGGACCTAAAAAAACCTCTCAGAATAAAAAGAACCCTGTTGCATTTTCTCTTGTGATTACCCTAAAACTATCAACAATAGCTTGGTTATTGTTGATAGTTTAAATTATCACTCCGTGGATTCTGCAAAGAGAATTTTCCACATCTTTTTGAATTTACCTACACGAAAGAATACAGAATGAATCTAATAACGAGATCCTGTAATTAACAAGCATGTTTTTGGAAATTGTGCTTATTTTTCAGGTTCCATGGTATAAATGAAAGGATTTCCAAAAAGAACTATGAGGAGCTTGTTGTGTTTTATTTTAATCTTTTTCAAAATTGTGACATTCAAAAGCTTCCTGAGCTGCACGCCTCTATTCACGAACTCTAAGCAAGAATATTCCTTGGTGCTGGAAAGGCAGTGCAGTTTGATAGAGAATGTTAAGAATGCAGATGACCTTGTTGCTGTGAAATAATTGTGAATCAAAAATGTCAAGAGGATAAGATGGGGATTATTTGGTAGATTGCTGCCTTAATCAAAAAAAAAAAAAAGGTGGTTCAGTAAGAACTATTTCATGAGCTGCTGTTAACAGTGTTATAATTTACGTTGTAATTTTTTTGGTATGCACAGAGATGACAAAGTTATCAACAGATCTATTTTAATTTACCAGTGTTTTGTCATGTTTTTTTCATGTAACTGAAATTTGTCAATGTTTAATAAAATAAATTGCAGTTAAATATGAAGTGTCGTTTGCATAATTCTTTCTCTTTTAATTCACTACAAAGTGCTTCTGTGCCCCCCCCCCCCAAACTGAAAAGTTATTAATTTGTTGTTGGCGTTGCTCTGTTCAGTTACAGCAATCATTGTCTTTAGTTTTATTTATATTGTTTATAGACTGCTTAAAAGTAAAAACCTGTTGGAATGAGTTTTCTGACGGCAATTTGTGCCTTGAAAGTTCAACAGACTTGTGCAAACAGACATATTGATAACAGAAGACTCAGGAAAGTTTTATTTTCAAGTTTAGGACATTAAACTGTTGCAACATCCAGATAACAATGTTTTGTGGAAGACCTTTGACCTCATGGTGGAGCAAAAGCACTACTTTTACACTTCTATCGGGAGTTGCTGCACATTTGGACAAACTCCAGGCTCTATTTGCAGATTAAAAAACTATAAGAACATGGTGCAATACATGTGTCACTGTTGATGCTTTCTGCTAAAATCTGTAAGCTTGTAGAGCTTGGTTATTGTTATTTGTTATTAAGGTTATGTTATGGTTATAATGTTATGCACCTAAAATCTAAATATAGTAATAAGATGGCGAACTAGATCTGTTCCGAAAAGGTGATTTAAAACATACTGTATGCATTTAGTCAAACCTATAACATTGCACAGTCCTCCCAGGACTGGGTCCTTGAAACTTCTTTCACACAGACTAACAAAATCAAGTCGCACTTTAAAAACAGTCAAAGTTCAAACCAACCCTAATATAACTATACTGTCTTCATGACTTAAACATTTACAGCCCTATAAGTCTTTGTACTAACAGAGGTTGACATTGTTAGCTTTTCTACCACCTCAGCATGGCGGTTCCTACATGTCTTGGTAAACTACAGGATCCTTTGATATTAGTTGACTTGAACAGTTGTGCTCTCTCAAAGTTTTGACTGGGTACCAGTTGTATGCAATCTCACCCATCTTAGTTGCTGAAGTTTGTGTCAAATTTCTTCCATTTGGTGTTGATGAACTTAACTAAACATAGGGGATGTTCAGTGCCTTAGATATTTTTTTGTGTGTCCATCCCCTGACTAATACTTTTCTGTAACCTTTTCTCTGCTTTGCATGTGGTGTTTTTTTACTTTTCATGTTTTAATGGTAACCTGGAATACTGATTAACCAGGGGATAAACCTTCAGGACACAGGTGTCTTTATTCTACAATCACTTGAGACACTCAGGTGATCCCTCTTCCACTCACTACTATCACCATCTGATAGGACCCAAGTTGAATTAGGTCAGAACCTGTTACTCAACAAGCCACATCTGAATAAAAATCACTTCTGATCTAGTGATGTTGTTACCAGTCCACTAACAACTATCCTGTTGTTGCACAGGGACATCACATGATTAAAAAAAAAAAAAAAGTAAATTCTCTTATACATACTGGCTGGTATATTTACCATTTTAATTTGTTCTATAATTTCTCATTTGAGAATGTTTTCTCGCAAAGACCATATGCATACTGACATAAATGTTTCTTTCTTAGTTTCTTTGTAATTAATTTTACCATATTTAAATAAATATAAAATGTACTTATAAATAAAATGTACTTACTTTATTATACTGACAATAGTAACTGGATAAAAAAAACAATATTCTAGGATTTGTCAACAACTGACTTTCCATATAAGAATGTGATATACACCAAATGCTCATTATATTCAGCATACATGTCAAATAATGATGCAATACGGCACTGCAACGAGAAAGATTGCAACAAAATGTGAGGAAGCAAAAACAGGAACATTTATTAAAAGGTTTTGGTATGCATGTCTCTACACATTACAAATTATTTCAGCACACTTGAAACATGTTAGCAGATATGAAAAAAAAATTGAAAAAAAAAATCTCATTTTGGGTTTGTAAATAAAGGTGTTAAACTTTTACAGCAAGTACACAGTTGTAGAGCGAGAGAGGACATTGTATTCACGCTGTCCATCCAGAATGTAAATTCACAAAAGCTTGACTGAATCATTTATTATAATCGCAACAGTCGCATGTGACATTGTACACCAAATTAGCAGGACATGGCTGTGTGTACGTGATTCCGGCGACACACTGATAGAAGGTGTGTCTATTGTTTTCATTGACGTAGTTACCATCAGCCTTGCCTACACAGAAATTACGTCCAGAAACAGGATTTTTATCATAATCGCAACAGTCGCATGTGACATTGTACACCAAATTAGCAGGACATGGCTGTGTGTACGTGATTCCAGCGACACACTGATAGAAGGTGTGTCTATCGTTTTCATTGACGTAGTTACCATCAGCCTTGCCTACACAGAAATTACGTCCAGAAACAGGATTTTTATCATAATCGCAACAGTCGCATGTGACATTGTACACCAAATTAGCAGGACATGGCTGTGTGTACGTGATTCCAGCGACACACTGATAGAAGGTGTGTCTATCGTTTTCATTGACGTAGTTACCATCAGCCTTGCCTACACAGAAATTACGTCCAGAAACAGGATTTTTATCATAATCGCAACAGTCGCATGTGACATTGTACACCAAATTAGCAGGACATGGCTGTGTGTACGTGATTCCGGCGACACACTGATAGAAGGTGTGTCTATTGTTTTCATTGACGTAGTTACCATCAGCCTTGCCTACACAGAAATTACGTCCAGAAACAGGATTTTTGGTTGTTTTGGGGGTTTTTATGCCAGGAGCTGCTGTGGTAGTAGGAACGCCAGGCTGGTTTGAGGTATCGTTGGAACTATTCCCTAGAAATATAAAAAAAAAGCATACAACTTTTAAGGCAAGCAAATCAATGCTTTGTAGAAGAGGAAATAATGACACTGATTGATGTCCGACCTGACTGCAGTTGAGAGCGGAGGTATCCAATGAGAGGATAGTTTCCCTGACCACAGAATTGTCCAGAAAAGTCATCCAGATCCACAGCCCAGACGAACGCTCCGCCGTATTTGTTGTCTTTCACATACTGTGCCTGTTGACCACAACAAAAACAGTTTTAAATATTTTAGGTGAAAGGAGGTCTGCTGGGCGCTCCATGAACAGAACAGTGTCATGCAGTTGTGCAATGAGTAATATTGTCAGGAGACGATATTTAGTGTTTTAGAAATGTTTCTTAAATAAAGGAAATAGGAATACATGCAGCGTGTGAGTCAAAGTCTAATCAGCAGACTTGCTAGGTCTTTTATATTTTGAATTTATTTTCATGAAAACAATGCAAAGTGCTGATTACTTCAATTA
Source organism: Poecilia reticulata (assembly GCF_904066995.2). NCBI lineage: Eukaryota > Metazoa > Chordata > Actinopteri > Cyprinodontiformes > Poeciliidae > Poecilia > Poecilia reticulata. The sequence goes on along the minus strand of NC_088836.1, from coordinate 25,142,412 downwards.
TTTTATTACATTTTTCTGAATTTAGTTTTGTAGAGACATTCATCTTATTGCAATTTTTAGCTTAAAAAAAATCTTGGAACAAAAGCACTGAAGTACTGAAACTGAATAAAATCAACACTTCAAGTAAATTTATATGAATTTAAAACTTTTTCTTTTTAAATTGAAGAAGTTTTAGAAGTTTCTAATTAGTAATTAACGACTTTCTGTTGCCCTCCATTGTAGAAAACTGACCTTTTTTGTCAGGGTTTTTATCTCTGTGAGTCCCTAAATGTATCTTGCCATCACAAACATGAAGCAAGACAGAAGGAGAGGTAAAAAACAAACAAACAAAAAAAAAACCCTAAAGAACTTTGTTTAGAGAACTGGACCAAAGCAAATTTCATCTTGGGGGACTGCAACTCTGCTTCTTACTGACTTACTTTTTGTATGGAAAAAAAAGCCTTTTCCTGGCATTCTTTCTGCAATACCTTCATAAGTTGTAGCTAGATTTTTTGTAAAAATGATAATAATTAAAAAATAAAAACACTTAGGGTCAGCTTGGCTTCAAGCAAAACATGAATACGTAGAAAAGCCACTCATGCAGTGGCAATATGTTGAAGGATTGGTGATGGTGTTAGTCTATTTTTCTCCCAAAAGATCTAGGGAAGCTACTTAGAGTGCATAGCATTGCAAATGTATTAAATTTCCTGGAAATTTTAAATAAAAATCTGCTTGTTGGGGATTCAGTAATCATGGAGGGCAACATTAGCCCCCGCTCTTAAGATAGGAACATATTTCTCTATTTCATATCTGATGGATTTTTGTCTAGGTATGTCTTTTTAACTTGAAATATACTTTGAAATGAACAGAATTTTCCAAATGATTTTTTCTCTTTCTTTTTTTAGTGAAATAAAAAAAGGAATCTGTGGTTTAGCAGGACTAAAGACTACTCATCATAGGGTTGTAAAAAAAAAAAAAAAAACAAGGTATCCAATAGATGGGAAATGACGTCATGTCAGAGGAAGATTTGGACTATTGTAACTATACTGCCATCTTTTGTCCAGTTTTGGTAATTAAAATTTGTGTGTTTGATCTTTGGCTTCATAGCTGAACAGAATGTTCTGATTCATACGGCCACTGCATAAACTGGGATAGACAGGGACATGCAGCATTCTTTCCTTATTTGTACTGTAGCTATTATTGTATTCAAAGGATGACGTATTACCTTGATTGCATAGCTCTGCTTGTTGTCGAATCCCACCCACTCATTGCCTTTGACTGCATAGGGAACCTGTTGCTCCTCAATCCAGTGAGTGGTGGCTCCATCAAGGAAAGTGCAAACCTGTAGATACAAGACGATACACCTAAATATCATCCCAATTTTTTTGTATTTATTTTTTTGACTTTGACTTTATGTTTATCTAAGAATTTTCTTTAGTTTGTTTTTGTACTATAATAAATTATTACCTCATAGTAGGACAAAACTCCTGCTTCCTTGGTGTAGTTCCCAGCAGTGCCCGGTCCGCTGGCTGGTGCTGCAACACCACTAGCTGCTGATGACGTGCGAAATGTGCGACCATATGCAGGAAAACCAACCAGCAGCTTTTCTAGAGGAGCTCCTTGGTCTCTCCAGTATTTCATGGCAAAGTCCTGCAGCAAAAAATGACAAAGTTTAACCAAAGACATAATAATATCACCTTACATGGAGCTAGCATGGGTTTGTTGAATGTTTTTACTTACAACATTGAAGAAGACATGTTGACCATGCATGACAGAGCTGTTATATAGAGGGCTGTTGTGGCCAGTGAATGGATCCCAGGATCCATGGAAGTCGTAGGTCATGACGCTTATAAAGTCTAAATAACTGTCGTAAGAATAAAATACAAAAGTGCAACAGATTGTATATATTTTGCCATTAACATCACAATTTTTGTTTTTATCTGTCAGTTCCTTAATAATGGTAAAAACTAAGAATTTGTCAATCTTGGTTCCTGTTTCTAATTCCAAACAAGACGGATGTAACATCTTTAGCTTTAAATCAAATGAACTCACTTGGACACAGCAGCAATCTCATAGCCGTTATCAATAGTTCCCTTTCCAGCTGCCACAGCAGCGGTGAGCAGCAGCCTCTGCCGACTGGTCTGAGCGGCTTCCTTCTCAAAGGCAGCAAGTAATTCCTAAATGGAAAATAACATTGTATGTGTTAAGACTTCTGCCAAACGTAGAAATGCTCTGAAAAATCAATTGTTAACCAGAGCCTCCGGCAAACTGTTGGCTAGAAACTCAAAAAGCCAGCAGTTTTCAGATCAATTGACACTAGCAGATAATGCAGGTCAGTGATTCTTGAGGATAGGGACAAAACAGGTCCTATGGATGAAGCACAAAATTTGAATAAAATATACACAAAATATAATTTTTTCAAATATCTGACTAAACTAACCTGGGTCATGTGAGCACAACAATGTATATTTTTCTGGTGTGTGCTGAATATTTTTTTATTTTAAACATTGTAGTTGGTAGATGATGCCTGTAAAATCCCTTGTCCAGGAGCAGAACTCAATACATTATAATAGTTTAAAACAATTAAAGAAATACTAAAATTATATATTATGATAATTAAGTATAAGTAGTCATATAAACAATTATGAAAATATCAATAAATTGAATTAAAAATCATTTTTATTCAAAATTATTTTTGAATCATTTTGACGGTGTTTTTGTCAACACTGTCAGACATAAATTTTTTTTTTTTAAATCAGGCATTATTGGGGGGCACCAGAACTTCTGAGGACCCCATGACCACTTCCTTTCTCTTCCTTTGCTAAGAGGGCTAGTTAGCTCTGGTTAGCTTACGCTATTCTTTAGTTTTTTATTCTTTTTATTCCTAAGTTGTTTGTCACAACCATGATGTGTCAACACCACAACTGACAATTTACAAAACTTTGATGACATTTTGTGAAATAAAAGCTTAATTTTGGTGAAATGTAATATTTCATAGACCTGATGAGATACAATATGGCCTCCTTCAGAATAACATCATATAAATTGAGGTAGTTTGGCTTTTTGTCAACTCCGTCAGATGTCAACTCCATAAGTTTTTGACTCTTTCAGTAAAATTGTTTACAAATCTCACTTAAATGTGCAATTAATTCCTTTGAATGTATTTTACATAAATTGCGTTACTTCACATGTATCAAGTTTTTTATTTTACTCACTAGTTTGTCACCACCTTCAGTTCTGTGTCAACTCCGTCAGATGGACTTTTTGTTGTTTTTTGTTTTAAATAATATATATTTTTTGTTTCTTGAAAAGCATTTGTCTGTAAAAATGAGTAAAACATCACTAATAGGGTCATTGAAAATTTATTTTGTATTTATTTTTGTCAGATGGTGATGACAAAGTTCTGTGTCAGGAGGATTAAAAATTTAATAATAAAAAAAAAAATGTTGCATCTGGGAGCCTGCACCTTAGCATCTTTACATTTCCAAAACATTATTTGTCATATTTGCATACATAAGGTTGAGAAATATAAAAAAAAAAAAATGGGGAAAATTAAAACCCATTTTGTCCCTATTCTCAAGAATCACTGAAATAACAAAACTCTTGGCTGTGGAAGCTTGCTACTGACTGAAAGAGACTCAAATGACTCATTTTAAATGTCTGGGAGGTATAGAAAACTTAAGTCAGAGGAAGCAATATGTCTTTTATCTAAAAGAGTCAGAAAGTAAGATATTTATCTAATAATGGGAAGAGTAAATGAAGAAAGCGTGTGTGCTTTCATGTTATTTAGGGATACAAACAGAGTTCGACAAGTTCTGAAGACAGTTTATAACACCCACTCCAATATAATTTTGTCTTTGTTCTAAAACCTTGTGCAGGGGCCATACACTCACAAATGAGAAAAAGCTTTGCTCCTGGTTTAAATGCATGAAATCATTAATAGTTACAAAAATTGGAGAAGTGAAATGAGCCACTGAATTCGGATCAATGCATCAAAATATCCTAACCTGGCAGAGCAACGTGAACCTTGTCTTGTCCTCTGGTGGGCTTCCTCGTGATCCCGGGTACTCCCAGTCCAGATCTAGTCCATCGAAGCCATGTTGTCTCAGAAATCTGATGGAAGACTGAATGAACACCTGACGGTTGGCCGGAGACGAGACCATGAGGCTGAATCTGTAAATGTTCACATAGGTTAGTGGTGATTCAGTTAAAACGTTTTTTAATGATCCATAAAGGAATTCATTTTAAAAAACGTGTGTTTGCAAGCTGTTATATTTTGCAGACTCACTGTGTTGTTCCAAAGTTCCACCCACCGACAGCCAGCAGAGTTTTCAGCTGAGGGTTTCTGTTGTGAAGACGTAGAAACATATTCATCACTTATACATGTTGAATAAAATGTGCATTCTTTCTGAAAGGAATAAAACAGACATAATCCTACGGTGACCTATATGTGTACTGAAAAATTTAAGCTTAAAAGTTCAAATAGAGTGAACATAATCTCTGGAAAAAAAAATATAATTGTACTAAAATATATAAAAGATTATTTTCTATTTTAAACATTTCTATTAGCATGTGTCCAAAAAAGCTCATCACCATTTTCACATAATGTTTAAAATTCAAATGTTTAAAATTCTTGCAATTTTGAATTTCTAATTACCAATTTCCAAATGGTTGGCTTTATTAATAATTTATTGGGAAATTGAAGTGATACTAAGCTCACCTGTTCTTCAGCGCATTGAAGGATTTGTACATAGCAGCATCGTTCCACTCAAACGTAGTCAGCTCATTGGAGGAGCTGATGATGGAGAAGGCGTAGATGAGGTGCGTACAGAGGTTTGGGTCTATGTTGTCAGGCGTGAATCTGCCAACCCCTGGTCTGTACTGGGACCAGTTGGTAAAGTAGCACACCAGTTTGGTGGAAGAAACTATCAAAAAAAAATAAAATTATTATTAGTAGGTTTATGCTTAAACTGTGACTAAATAGGAAATTCCAGGATAAAAATTTTTTAATTCCTACCAGTCTGAAGACACATCAGAAGTGCCAATCCTGAAAAAAGATTTTAATTAATATTTTTTCTTAACAACTCTTGGAACATATTAAAAGCCAAAATAATTCACCTACCAACCAGGATGGTCAGTCGAGCCATGATGAAGCCTTTTCTTCAGAATATTCTGCACTGTTTAAAAGAACAAATCACAAAAAAAAATTACATTGGAGGTTTTGGAAGTCAACCACAAAGGTTTGTACAGTCGAAGGGTCGGATGAAAGTGTCATTGGTACCTTTTCTCAGGTGTCTTGCTCTACGTCTGGCTGCTCCCACTGTTCTCCCTTTTATAGTAAACATTAGTAAGGAACAAAGTCCACATGAGTGAGTGAGTCACTGGCTGAGTCAACATCAGATTTTGGTTTTGTTTGGTCGGTGATGAGCCGATGATTGTTCCCCGTTTATGTTTAATTAGCCGATAAATGTACATGAGAAGGAAGTGCTAACTTCTCAACAGCGGTTTTATGAGATTGCAAATTTGTTCTTGTACACAGGAGCTGACGAATTGTTTTCCAATTCACTCAGTAAAGTGACCTTTGGTTTTCTGTGCATCACACAAAGCCATTTTGTCTCCATGCTCAAAGACAATTAGCTTCACTATTCATGCTAATTGTTGATAATTGCATTCAAAAGAACTTGGTAAAGTGCTGTGCAAGTACAGACCATTTACCATTTGATATTACTGCAAATACAGTTGATTTTATTTAATTATTTTTCATTCTATTTTATATTGTCTGTATTCTAACATCTTGAAGTATCTCAGTAAAATAAGGTAAAAACTGATGGACTGAACACAAAGTTTTAAAATTCATATTTGTGGGACAAAATAAAAGCTAAGTAAACACATTTCTTGTCAAAAATTTAACTGTGTGTAGATCTTTCTTTTTTTGCTTCTGTTTACCTACTTGTGAAATGTAAATAACTTAGAAAAAACCCCATTTAGAATGATGTTTTTGAAATTGTTTGTCATTTCTGTGATCAGAGGGACGCAGCTGTTCAAACTAAATATAGTTCAGAGTGACGGCTGCATAGATATATCAGTGTGTTCTGATAAGATGTCCTTGTAGCGCTTAGATGATGTCACACAGAAGAGTTGTCAGGTCCAGTTTCACAAGTTAATACATGATAGATTCAGAATTGGGGGTGTGCCTTTTTCCTTTCTTGCCCAGTTTGACTGGATTTTTAAGAAGTAGCAAATTAACTTGGATCATCATAATGTTGTGCAAGAAAAGGTTTGGCTTTGTAATGAATAACTATTAATAAACGCCAAAGACAAATCTTGGCAACAAGGATTGCTGCAACGTTTGGCTCATTAGAAATGCAACATAAATAGCTTTATCCTTTATTGTGCCACAGCGGGGAAATTAATTAGTAACAGCAGCAACGCTACAGAGCATCGAGGCATGCAGGTTTCATCTCATGTATCCAGGGTTGGTGATTCCATCGTAACAGTGAAAGAATGAAGTTTAAAGAAGTAGGGCTTACATATTTAGATTTCTAAATTTATTTGAGCATCAAAAAGACATAAAACTATGTTAAGTTTAAGAGAAAGTTATCCCTTCTACAGGCCTTCAAGTCAAAGACTAATTGAAGAACCAGTCCCTGATTAGACTTAGAAATAAACCTTTAAAGATTGATAATACAAAGAAATTTACAAAACTAGCAGAATAAGACTTCAGTACAGTCAGTGAGATTTTTCTTAGCTATTTGGTTCTAAGTGAATCTTGTTTTAATAATTTTCTTTCTGTACCTAATCTTAAGAATATATGATTATCAGAAAATTGTAACGATGAAACAATGATCTAAGCTACGTGTGCTACATTTTCGGCAAGTTAAAATTATGAGCATTCAATAGAAAAATGATTTTTGATACTTTTGGGGTGTTAATTATTGCAAAAATCAATGTTGAATCATCCTGAACAGTGATAATAGAAACTGTGAAATAAGATGATGTTCGAAGTAAGTCTTTGTGATTTTAATAATGATTTGATCGCAAAGATTTAAAATATATTACATTGGTAAAACTGGGACAGAAGATTACCAAGAAGTGCAGTGAGTGAAAAGGAGAAGCTGTTTGGGACAGAGAGGTATGTGGCAATGGGACAGACAGGAAATACAGGTCATGATAAGCTATAACATGAGCATAAAGAGGAAGCTTATCTGATGTTAGGGTTCATGCACCTCGGCGTAACGGGAAGGCAACCGCGAGAGCTTTCAAAGATTTTCCGACCAGTTCTAACGTGATGCACAAACAAGGGAAAAGATCGCAGAACCACAAAAGAGGAACTCCAGATTGGGCAAAATGGGGAAACGTGTTAAGCTTCCAGGCAACAAAGCAATAACTAAAGATTATTGCTGATCATGACACAGGAACGTGTCCTCATAAGGACCAAGAATGAGTTAAGATTCTGGTAGAAGAAACAGTCACGTGCTCACAAACTGAAAGGAGATATAAGGATGATTGATGGAAATAGTCATTGTTGTACTTTGAATCTCCTCATCAACATCATGAGGACGGATTGTGAGATGAGGGACGATGATGGCGATGGTGGGAGTTCGTCCTGTGGGTTGTCAGTTCGATCCCGACTCCTTCTGGCTCTGTTGTGTCTTTGGGTAAGACACGTCCCTTCGGTGCTGGTGGTGGTCAGAGGGCCTTGCTCTGTCAGTGTGCCCCAGGGCAGCTGTGGCTACAATCTGGTAGCTTGCCACCATCGGCGTGTGAATGTGTGTGTGAATCGGTGAATGACTGAATGTAGTGTGAAGTGTTTTTGAGTCCTCTGAGCTTGACAAACACTATACAAGCAACATACCATCAGAATTTTGAGAGAATAAGTGACCCTCAACCAGATCAGAGTTCTGCATCTTGAAGTGGAGAAGAGCTTTAAGTCTCTTTCAATTTGGATTTACTTCTAAATCCAAATTCAGTTTATTCTTGCATTTTCTTTGTGCATGTTTATCTATTTTCCTTATCTTGGTGTTAGTCTTTCTTGGTTTATCATGTCTTCTTTAGTTTCTCCCATGTCATTAGTCTGCCTCCCGTTTCTAGCTCTTTTGAAATGTGTGCAAGTAGAGCATGCTGCAATGAGCCGGGACCGTACACATGCATTTTTTTTTTTTTTGCCACTTGTGTGATATAGAAGTGCTGGGGGAACTTATGGGGAAATGCAATCTCATATAACACCAGATTGATGACAGCAGCATGGAGATTGCACCATGCATGTTTCACTGTTGCAGGCCACAGTTTCTTGCAAGCAGTTCATTGTTTAAACTAGAATTGTTGTGCATCTTTGGTTTAAACTTGACCTTCAAGCTCCTTTTGTAAATATCGCTGTCAGCGCCATCCTGTCATCCTTTGAATTGAAAAACAACGGAAACAGCCGTTAAATGAAACAGTGAAAATGAAGCCAGAGCGTCTGGTAAGAAGGGAACGGTTAGCCGTTGTAAATGGCTTTGACCCTTTAACTGCCCGCTCAACCATTTGGTTGAGCACAATTTGGGTCTGTATATCTCAATATGAGGAGTGCCTAACTTAGCTTAACCTGATTGAGCCATCTCTGCCACTTGCTCTAAGTACGATGTGCTAAAGAAATTAACTAGAGGGCACTGTTTCTTTAAATAGTATTCTTCTTCCCCTCTCCAATCAGGAAGTCACAAACACAAAAACTGTCACAAATATCGACTGGTTGTGGTAAAACTTTGAGAAGTAGGAATAGTTTTCTGGCATATGATAGTGTTATAGACCTTATTAAACAGAATTATGTTACTTGATACCACCTAAAAAGCTAAATTAAAGGTCTAATAATTTTTTTAAAACATGCTCAACCAAACGGTTGATATGTCACTTCATGGTAAAAGTAGCAAATTAAGCTAATGTAGTTGACATTTATTTTTTTTGGTATAAAATCAAAAGTCATTTTCCTCTACTGGTGCAAATATGAAACAACAAGTGTTATTACAGTGTTATACACTAAGAATAATTATAACATTACCTTACAAAAATAATTTTTGTGACTTTCTGAGTTGATATTAGCAAATATGGTAAGATTTTAGAATTAATGTGGGGAAATTATAATTTTCACTACTACTAACTAATTTAAACTTTTCAACCACCACTAGATTTACACTAAATCCTTCTATGGTGCAAGACCACGCAGTCTTTTTGCCCTTGTATCAAAAAATCCTCAAGAATCTGATGGTGATCTGAGCGATGATGACCAAGAAGAAGTTCCCTTGGAGCAGCCAAATGACAACGCTGACCCAAGTTACACCTCAGGCTCCAACAAAAGCACAAGAAGAATCTGGAAGCAGGAAGACATTGATGAGTTCCAGGTTCTTAATTCAAGATTTGAACCCCCTGAAGCTATGCCCTAACCCTAACCCTATCCTAACCCTTTCAGTATTTCAAAATGCTCTTCACTAATGAGATGATTGAACATGTCACACCAATTAGTACTCTGCTCAAGAGCTGGGGGATCCAATCAAGACTAGCCCTGAAGAAATAGAGCATTTCCTAGCGATCCTTCTTTTTATGGGTGTTTTCAATTTCCCGTCACTGGAGGACTACTGGCACCATGAATCACGCTTCGACCTGATCGCTGACACCGACTGAAGATGTGAAAATCAAAAATGCAATATTTTCTTGTTCGACGCAAAGTTTTCCTTGGTTGAAATTAAAACCAGTGTGTTGTGGCATTTTGACAGAAATAAACTGTATCCAATACCCCAGACATTTTTTGTTGTTTATTTCTTTATAAATTAGTATTTTATTTTAATTTATCTACTGTACTTGGTATTTTTATTAGGTCATGTACAAATCTAGTGGTGGTTGAAAAGTTTAAATTAGTTAGTAGTAGTGAAAATTATGATTAGGGTATTTTTATTAGGTCATGTACTTTAACCATTAAGTGACATCTCAACTGTTTGGTAGAGATCAATATTTCCAAAACCACAAGGTCTGTTGAAAAAAAAATTGATTGTGTTTAAGAATCTCCCTGGGGTAAAAGAAATGCAAAGAAAAAAAAAATTCACAGGTTTTTTTCTAGGTGTGGCAGTTAAAGGGTTAAAGATCACACAACAGGATCGTTCTAATCTTTCGGGGCGGTAAAATGTAAATTGGAATCTTGTTTTTCTTGACTTTAAAATAACTTTCAGCTTTCAGTATTCAAGAGTTAAGAAGAACAAAATAATAATTATAAAACCACATAATTGCTGTTCAAGCCATTCCCCTCCCGAAACCTTTTGTGTTTATTTTCTAAAGTCTGAAAAGCTTCTTTCTGGTCGTTTAGTTTCTTTGTTGAGAACTATGACTCATTTCTTAGGCCTTGTTTTATGTATTTTTATAAAATGTTTTTCTCTTATTCTTTTTCAGTCAGGTTTTTAGTATATCTTGATCATTAAAACAGCTGTACCAGCTATTATCTCCTTCTGTGTAAATGTTTTAATATAGGGTTGTTCTAAGAGTGTCTATATTTAAAAGTGGTAAAAACAGCAGGTGTTTGTGAATTAGGGCTATTTGTACTTTAACAAATGTGGGTTTTTCTAATCTGTATTTTTTCCCCCTGTGATTACAGTATTTCAGTTTTTTTTTATTTTTTTTTACAAGAGACGGCAGCTTCTCTTTGTGCTTCTAGAGTTCTGGTTGTGGAGATATTTTAAGTGACCCGCTTGTATGATGTTTACACACTTACCAACTTTTCAGAGATTTTGATTTTATGCTGGTTGGAACCTGTTGCTCAGTAAGCCACATCTGAATAAAGAAGCACTTCTGATCTATTATTGTAGTTACTAGCTCACCACCACTGATATTTTAAAATGTCAAACTTTACTCCTATTCATGCTGACTGGTAAATTTGCCTCTTTAATTTGTTTTCTAATTTCTCATTTGAACTTACTTGGGGGGAAGAAAACAACTACGCTCTACATCTAGGAATAGTCAACAACTAACTTACAAGGGATTTTTTTCTAAATATTTGGCTATCTATTGTAAAATACACAAAATACTTATTATATTTAACATAAAAGTCAAATAATGATGCCACACTGGGCAGCAACAAGAAGAAAGATGGCAACAGAAATTGAGGAAGCAAAAAATAAGAACATTTATTGAAAGATGTTGGTCTTTAAAAACAGCAAATCGCCACAATATGAATTACTTTAAGACACATTGCACCTAAAATGCTGTGGCTAAACAATCTCCTTTTGGTTTTTGTAAATAAAGGTGACAAACAAGAACATAATTATAGACCACGAGAGGACATTGCATGCACATTGCCAATCCAGCATTTACAGTATATTCACAAAAGCTTTACTGAATCATTTTATGTACATGTTACTTATATTACATTTTATATTAGGGAACATTTACAATTTTAATTAACAAACCGAGAGTACAATGCAGCCCGATTTCGTAAATGACATCTTTACTCAGAGCCATTCGCAACAGTTGCATCTGTCACTGAAAACCAGATTGACAGGACATCTCTGTAAGTAGGTGATTCCACTGGCACACTGATAGAAGGTGCCTCCGTCTTTCTCATTTTTGTAGTTACCATCGGACTTTCCAGTACAGAATTCGCTCTCAGAAACAGGAGATTTGGTTGTTTTGGGAGTGGTGGCGCCGGCAGCTGCTATGGATGTAACAGGGTTGGGCTTGTTTGTGGTCACTTTCCCAGTGGTTGGGTGGGGAGTTTTGGTTGAATTGTGGCCAGGCTGGTTTGTTGTAAAAACTGGTGCTACTGTGGTAACAGCAGGGTTTGGTGGGGTATCTAGAAACACATAAAGCATGCAATTACTAAAGTAAGCAAGACTAGGGGGAATTAATGACACTGATTTGCGGTTTTTACCTGAATCCAGAAGAGAACGCAGATATCTAATGAGAGGATAACTTCCCTGACCGCAGAACTGTCCAGCAAAATCATCCAGATCCAGAGACCAGACGAACGCTCCGCCGTAGTTGTTATCTTTCATGTACTGTGCCTACAAAATATGAACATTGCATTTAAAAATGTTAATATTTCTTAATACAATCAAAATTAAATTGACCAGAAAAAAAAACAGCTTTCAACAAGGTCAAAATATTTACGCTGGGTACTCCCTGAACAGAACAATAGTTTAGAGGTGAAAACACAAATACATGAGTAATATTCTCTAGTCCTGCTTGGGAGGCTGTGGCTGGTATTTTAGAAATGCTTCTTAAGTAAAGGAAACAGATATAAAACTAATATGTGAGTCAAAGCCTGAACAGGAGTCAAATGCAACTGCTAGATTTTTTTTACATTGAAATTCTGTATTCACAATGAACTTGTTTTGTTTTATCAAGGTCTGTCTTTGTGTTTAAAATGAGAAAACTACTGAAGAGGTAGTCACTACTGAAGAGGTAGTCACTGCCAGTCAAGGTGGTACAGTTTAATAGGTGCATACAGACAGAAATCTTCATCAGAGGCGTGATAGGAGCTGCCAGAAGAAAGTTTAAATATTGCTCATTTGGTTGAAATGTAAGAGGAGCGAGAGCACCAAAGAAACAACACACATTGACACAGCTAGACTCTAAGGTAGAGGTGGCAAACTCATTTCTTTTTGGGCCACATCAAGACCATTAATGTCCTCAAAGGTCTGCTTGTGGAAGGAAGTATTGAAAAAAAGCCAAACAAATTGTTAAAATATTACTAAACAATTGTCTCTCCATTCAACTAAAACTTTTTTGGCCAATGTGGCATAAGGACAAGATGAACATTAGCATTAAAAACACTCTTTATGAACCATAAAGAGTTACTAAAGAAAACATACCTTCACAACTTGTAACTGGAATTTCTTGTCAAATTCTAGCAAAAAGTGAGTTTAGCTAGAAGCAGAAGATGGATAATTATAATGAAGGACCTGTGATGCTGTGGGCCGGTTCCTCCTTTAAAAAAACCTGATGTCACATCAGAGGTAAGATTTGGACTATTGTAACTATACTGCCATCTTCTGTCCAGTTCAAAGGACGACGTATTACCTTGATTGCATAGCTCTGCTTGTTGTCGAATCCCACCCACTCATTGCCTTTGACTGCATAGGGAACCTGTTGCTCCTCAATCCAGTGAGTGGTGGCTCCATCAAGGAAAGTGCAAACCTGTAGAGACAAGACGATACACCTAAATATCATCCCAATTTTTTTTTGTTTTTGCTTTGCAGCATCTATTTTGTTTGTCTAAAAAAATTCTTTAGTTTGATTAGTTCTGTATTGAAGTGTTACCTCATAGTAAGAGAAAATTCCTGCTTCCCGGGTGTAGGACCCAGCAGAGGCTGCCCCACTGGCTGGTGCTGCAACACCACTAGCTGCTGATGACGTGCGAAATGTGCGACCATATGCAGGAAAACCAACCAGCAGCTTTTCTAGAGGAGCTCCTTGGTCTCTCCAGTATTTCATGGCAAAGTCCTGCAGCAAAAAATGACAAAGTTTAACCAAAGAGGAGATAATATCACCTTACATGGATCTACCATGGGATTGTTGGATGTTTTTACTTACAACATTGAAGAAGACATGTTGACCAGTTAGAGCAGAGCTGGTGTAAAGAGGGCTGTTGTGGCCAGTGAATGGATCCCAGGCTCCATGGAAGTCATAGGTCATGACATTTACAAAGTCTAAGTATCTGTTAGACATAGAATTATCGTAAGATAATTTTCACTTCAAATAACCATTTTTAATTCAAATCAAGACATCTGCAGCTTTGCATCACATTGACTCACTTGGATACATCTGCAATCTCATAGCCTTCATCAATAGTCCCCTTTCCAGCCGCCACTGCAGCGGTGAGCAGCAGCCTCGGCCTCTTGGTCTCAGCGGCTTCCTTCTCAAAGGCTGCAAGAAATTCCTAAATGGAAAAGGGCATTATCTGTGTTAAGTTTCATCCAAACGTAGATATGCTCTGAAAAATCAGTTAAGTCTCTTGCAACCGGTTGCCCAGAAACTCAAATTGCAAATCTTTTTCTGATTAGAAAGCACTAGCAGTAACTCTTGGGTTTAGAAGTCTGTTACTGACTGATAGAAACAGACCAGTGTTTCTCAGTCCTGTTCCTCAGGGAGCACTGCTCTGCATGTTCGAGGTGCTTTTTTTTATAATATGCTGAATTTTAAACAAGAAGCACATCATTATGTGTTAAAATTTTTTTGTGTCAGCCATATTAAATACTGACTGAATAAATTGCGGTTTTCTCACATTATTAAATTTAGACATAAAAAAAAAACAGATTGTTGAAAAGAAAAATAAAAGATGAAACCAGTGGTGAAAGCAACACTTTGTGTTTGTCCTTTCAGTTCAGCTCATGTTACAATTCTACGTTAAGCTTCCTCCTCTTTTCTGTCATCATATCCTTGCCATTGCAGCGCATCAATAATTTTTGACTGAGAAGTTGAGGCTGCAGCATGGCTGAATGTGTGCCATGACAACTTCAAGAGCTTGTACAGTGTTAATATTTCAAAACGCGACTTCATTAAGTTCATTTAGCATCGAACAGCACTTTCCATTAGAATAGTTTCATGTTCCTGTTCTGTAATCCCTCCGCCATCTTTATTTCTGTATCAACTTGCTCTCTATAAAGCTGTGGTGTGTAACTTTTATAACAAATATATGCTTTACATATTTGTTAAAATTGTCACTATGTTGATACAGTATAATGTGAGACAGATGTGCTTCAGTTTAAAAAAATACCATTTGGTCAGACCATCAGTCTCATTTTATATTGTCACAGTTTTAACAAATATACTCTTGTAAAAGTAACATTGTACAGCTCTAAGGATAACCAGCAGCGCCCTCTTCTGGATAGTAGCTACACTAAAACACTGAAAGAAGGTCTAAGGAACTTTATTAGTTAATCAAATTGAATTAATTTCAATCTAATAAACCAGGAATTGACAAATAATCATAGGTTGGTTAATTGTTTGCATCCTTACAGAGGGACCAACATGTCTCTCTGCAAGAGAGCAAAAAAAAAAAGAAGGATATTTATCTAATAATGAGAAGAATAAATAGAATAAAGCATGAGGACTTTATGTTATAAACTCATAAAGTCATGAATTTGAGTGTTCAATCTTTGTTTGTTTTGGAAAATACTGCATCTTCCATAAAAGATGTTGGCAATATTTTAGAAATCTTAGACTTGAGTTGGATCTACATGATCAACTCTAAGGAATACCAACAGAAATGACTTAGTAATGCTAACCACATTAATCATTATCATCAAATTCTGAAAACAGTTAGAAACTAACTTATAGTTTTATCCTTGTTCTAAATTAACAGTTAAAAACGTATACAGAGGCTTCATTACTTACATGTAATTATACACAATTATACATTATACATGAAACGAGCCACAGAACAGACATGGCGCCGATTTGTGTTGCGTGAAAATATCCTAACCTGGCAGAGCAACGTGAACCTTGTCTTGTCCTCTGGTGGGCTTCCTCGTGATCCCGGGTACTCCCAGTCCAGATCTAGTCCATCGAAGCCATGTTGTCTCAGAAATCTGATGGAAGACTGGATGAACATCTGACGGTTGGCCGGAGACGAGACCATGAGGCTGAATCTGTTAATGTTCACATAGGTTAGTGGTGATTCAGTTAAAACGTTTTTTAATGATCCATAAAGGAATTCATTTAAAAAAACGTGTGTTTGCAAGCTGTTATATTTTGCAGACTCACTGTGTTGTTCCAAAGTTCCACCCGCCGACAGCCAGCAGAGTTTTCAGCTGAGGGTTTCTGTTGTGAAGACGTAGAAACATATTCATCACTTATACATGTTGAAAGGAAAGCAATCTGACAGAGTTCTGGCAGTTCAAGTTATGTGTTAAAATAGAATAAACATAATATCTGGAAAGAAAAAGTACAGTCTAAACCAATTTAAATACTAAAATTAATAAAATAGATTTTTTTTTTAATTCTAAATGTAATTTCCACCAGGCTGTTTGTGCTCATGTGAAGTTCAAAATGATTTTTCCGAACCTCAAATGCTTAAAATTCTTGTAAGTTTTTCATGCAGCGCATTACAACAATGCATTCAAACAGCTTTGTTTATTAATAACTTACTGGGAAGTTGAAGTGATACTAAGCTCACCTGTTCTTCAGCGCATTGAAGGATTTGTACAGAACATCATCGTTCCACTCAAACGTAGCCAGCTCATTGGAGGAGCTGATGATGGAGAAGGCGTAGATGAGGTGCGTACAGAGGTTTGGATCTATGTTGTCAGGCGTGAATCTGCCAACCCCCGGTCTGTACTGGGACCAGTTGGTAAAGTAGCACACCAGTTTGGTGGAAGAAACTATCAAAAAAGAATAAAATTATTATTAGTAGGTTCATGTTCAAGTTGTGATTAAAGTGCAAATTCCAGAAACAAAAGAATAATAATTCCTACCAGTCTGAAGACACATCAGAAGTGCCAATCCTGAAAAAGAGTTTAATTAATACTTTTTCTTAACAACTCTTGGAACAAATTCAAATATTAAATAATTAACTTACCAGCCAGGATGGTCAGTCGAGCCATGATGAAGCCTTTTCTTCAGAGTTTTCTGAAAACATAGCACAGTTTAATGTAACAAACCATAAAAAGATTATATTTTAGTTATCTGAAGTCAATTTCAAACGTTGTACAGTTGAGCTTCTGCACAAAATGCAAGATGAAAGTGTCATTGGTACCTTTTCTCAGGTAGCTTGCTCTACGTCTGGCTGCTCCAGCCGTTCTCCTTTTTATAGGTAAAATATGTGAGGAACAAAGGCCATACATTAGTGATTCATTCGTTACGTCAAGATTAGAATGATTTGGGTTTTTTTGGCTAGTGATGAGCAGATGATTGTTCCTCATTTAAGTTTTATAAGCTGATAAATGTTCTCGAGAGGAGAGTGTTATGTAACCTATCAACTGATGTCACACAACAGACTGTAAATTCATTCTTGCAGATAGCAGCTGATTGGTTTCCATGACATTTTCACGATACACAACTAACACTCCCACAAGTGATCGTTTAGTTTTGTAATGCGTAACACAAAGTGTTTGAAAAACGTAACATCGCTTTGTTATAAATTTACGGAATGAGCAACACGTTTTACTGACAATTAAATGACACTTTGCTGATTTGCAGTTGATGCAGTCAGACAGCGTGGTACATGTCATGTAATTCAAAACTATGATATGAAATTTTAAATTCAAAAGTTATTTAGTGATATTTCCACGACTCGTCTTTAACAATAATCCGAAGCAAAAGTAAATAAAATGTGACACGATTCTTTCAAAAATGTTGTTACAGCAATACAAGTAATTATGTGGCTGATACTTTTAAAAGTGTCAAATTCCTGAGTATAGTTTTTACCATATCTGCAAATGCTGTTGATTTTCTTTATGTAATAATCCTTATCTTTCATAATATCTGTATACTAAACTCATTAAGGCATAAAGTATAGCAGTAAAACAAGTTCAAATTGATGGATTGAAAGCAGTTTCTGAATTTCATATTTATGGAACAAGTCAAAAGGTTTCAGTAAACACACCACTCATTCAAATACTTACCTGTGCACAGCAGTTTAGTTTTTATTTTTCTTTGCCTGTGAATAGAGGTATCTTGAAGAAAACCTAATTGGCCAGTCTTTATGAGATGGTCAGTCATTTCTGTGATTAGAAGGGCGCAGAGATTAAACATGAATGTAGTTTGCATGGGCAGCAGCACTCCTTATAGATATGCCTGTATCCTTAGATAAGATGTCCTTGACTTAATAGCTCTAAGTGCGTTGATGTTTTAATACTCCAGAATTGTCAGGGTTCAGGTTTCATTTTTTGCAAGTTAATATGTTACAGATTCAGAATTGGGGGTGTTTCACTTTGCCTACTTGCTCAGAGTTTGCTTGGATTTTTCAAAATTAGCAAATTAACTTTATCATCATGATGTTGCGCAACAAAAGGTTTGGTTATAAATAACTTTTAAAATGAAAATGCTGTGCAACAACAATGTGCAGCATTGCCTTATGTAACTATTCAGAAATATGATTAATTGCTAAGTTAGAGTTTCTTTTAGTTGAACTAACAAGTCGGGGAACCAACTGTTGATCAGGAAGGATTAGCCAAACGTAATCAGTCTCCGTCTGGCTCTGTTCTGAACAGATTCACAATGCAGTGAAATACTGAGATCAGGATCAGAGTGAATTCAACGCAACACTGCAAACATACACCATAAAATACACAAACAACTTATCTGGGAATTTATTTCTTCATAATTCTGCTTTTTAAATAAATGTTTCATCTTTTTGTGAAGTTACGTAGATTGATTGCCTGTGACTTTGCTGCTGTTTTAACGTGATTTTCCCGTTTGTGGCACAAAAAAAGGATATTTCTATTCTATTCTATTCTATTCTATTCTATTCTATTCTATTCTATTCTATTCTATTTTTTATTTTGTCCAGTCTACGGGATAGATATGTTGAGCTGTGGTTCGCCTTCTCAGTACAGTGGAAGGAAATCCACTTCTACGACATGATCAGAGACAGCGTTCCTTCTTTGGGAAATGATAATTCTTTTAGATTCTCTGTGCAGGAGTTCAAATAACCCAGGCTCCAGGGTTAGCGTTGGCAGGAATACAGTCAACAGTTCAGCAAATGGCAGACTGGTTGATTTTGGATCCAGGGTTTCTGCAAAGATGCAATCCTTATCCCGTCTACCGAGAAATGTTACAAATTTAATCTGTGAAAACACCCTAAAAGCCCTAAAAAGTATTTGGTAAAGCATAATCTGTTAAGAATAGTTTTCCATTCTCAAAACATCAAAATGAGTTTTTAGAGTGAAAGATGAAATGCCATCTCTTTCACAATAAAGGGGTTTTGTTTACAATGTCAAGAAAAAAAAAAAGCTGAACATAAACATCCATGTGAAAAACATAACTGCTCCTAAATCTGGTGTCTGGTTGTGGTGGTTAGAATTGAGTTTTTTTTTCTTCCATAAGTGAAATCAAGTTGTCTGATATTTGCATTTAAGTGCTACAAAAAAAGCAAAAACAGAATAAAAAATAATCAATAGTTTTTCACTGTAAATGTGAGTAATGCCCGATTACAGTTAATTATTCTCTACACAAATTTGATGACAATATGATTTGTATCTGCTTCTGACAACAGTAATTATTGCAAAAGAGCAATAGATTGACACACCATGAACAAAGCTTTAAATGTACTTCAAATGTGAAACATTAACATTCACCCAAAGCGTTGTGTAAAAATGTGCATGTTGTATTTATCCGTTTCGTCGGATATTCATTTAAAACAAATACCTAAAAATGTCAGGAAGAAAACTGTAAATTAAAACTCTCACCCTGTTGTGTTAGTAGATTCATGAGCCAATGAGAGAAATCCCTGCCTTACAACATCTCTCATACGCCTCTGTTTCTGTGTGTGTTTAATCTGATAAGAGACATGGACCGGTTCTCCACAAAATGATTCCTGCCTGAGCTTTAACTTGAGTAAATAAAGATCTGAGCAAATAAAGATGGTTCAAGATCTGCTGATGTCCCCAGGCAACCCAGAATGAATCTCTATCCGTCTTATTAATCTGATTTACACGAGTCCATCAGCCACCAAGATCAAGCTCACTATGAAGTTCATTCATAGACCCTTTGTTTCCACTAGTTTGACTAAATATTCCTCGTATACAAAGTGGAGTCTCTCCTTACGAATGTAGATGATACTTTTCCACAGTGAAACACAATATTACCTAATGACTGTCTCATAAACCACATTTATATCTTTTAATCAACTACAGCCACAAAGAATGCACATAATAAATATATGGATTCAGAAATTTAGCATTCAGAGTGAAACAAGCCCACATATTTATAAACACTTTTTTATTCATTTTTTTGCTTCGTACACAGCTGATGTTAGATGTCAGAGAAACACTGTTACGCCACAGAATGCATCAAATTAGCTTCAGAAGCTATTTGAAATTGTTCTACAGAAATTTTTCCCTCAACGAGGAAAGCATAAGGTCAGCCTTTTTGTTTTAATTTATAAATCTGAAAAGCTAAAAAAAATTGGAACCAAAGTTGAGGAAGAATGTGTTGCACTCATAATTAACATAAACTTTGCGGTTGGAGTTAACAAACAGAAAAAGATGCAGTTACAGAGGGTAAGTTGGTCCTTTTTCACAGACACGATAAAAAGCTCCTTCTCAGTCTCTCACAACACTTCAGTTTTTGCAAAGATATGTTCTATATATACACACAACATGAAAGGAAAATCTTCAGTTTTACCAGATAATGTCTAAAAACACACATATGTCAAGAGGATCCCGACCTCTGCATGTTTCCCCCCTCCATACAAATGAAAGTTGAGGCTTGTGAAATAACAAAGGTTTAATAGCAGCTCTATTTCCAGCTGTTTCCTCGTCAAATGGACTCAAATCCCCACTTCCTCTGCCTGCTTCCGAGAAGGTACGAACAGAGCGAAGTCCCAGGAAAAACAGCCGTAGCAAGAATTGGTCCTTGAGGTTTTAGTCTCATGCTAGAGAGTAGATGGTATTCATCGGAGAGTGGAGCTCTAGATTCCCACCAAAGTCCAAGTCCCTGACGTCTCTCCTTGTTCCCGTGTACTGGCCGATGAACGACCCGTCCTCATTGAACTGGATTTCTCCTCCTTCTCCGTATTCAACCAGGCTGTCGTCGCTGTCTGATCTCTTCAGTATCGCCTCCACGGACGGCTGAGCTCTCTGGAGCCCTCTTTCCTCCTCCCTGGCAAAAAGAATAAGGGTGTCAGCACAAATTGGATCTCAGAAACATGAACTACTGTGACTGAAATACAGTAAAAGGTAATGCGTCGTACCGCCGAGGATAGGGCAAAGTTGAGACACGTGCTATCCTGAAATATGAAAACATTTAATTAAACTGTGTAAAATTAAAAGATTGAAATTCAGAAAGTAAAAATTTATTTATTTTTGTTCATAAAGTTACTGTAAATAATGTCAATAGCGTCAATAAGTCAAGATTTAGTTTTTTCATACCTTTCAAGGGACCTTGAGTGGTTGAGTGGAAAAAACAGAAGGTTGAGGTTTTGGTAGGGAAAGTTTTAGATAGAGAAAGAAAAGTAAAGAAACAAAAAAAACTATTTAATTAAAGGGTTACAGAAAATAAGGTCAGATATGTGATTTGAACTGTATCTGTGCTCAGATGTGCTAAAGCGTGATTGACAATAAAGCCACAGTTTCCATTTGGCTCCAATCTTCCTGTTCTTAGGAAAGGTTCACGTTGGAGATTGTGTCTGGGCAGAGGACATCAGTTCAGGATAAAACAATTCAAGTATTATTCATTTCATTGTGTATTTCCACGTGTTTTTGCATTGCTGAATGTGAAAGTGTGTCAGGCCTAAAGCAGGCTGAGGCTCCATTTATTGGAGTTAATAAAACTTTACTCCAGTAAACGGTTGGACCACCAGCAGTCCAGCAAAGTGAGCTTACATTACTAGTAAAGATCATTTTAAATCCCTTCTTCAAACTTGTTGGCCTTTAACTGAGGCCTGATACTATAACCTTTAATTTTTGTTTTCTTCATTTATTATTGCACTTATTTTTTATTATGTTTTCTCTTCCTTTTTCCATCAGCGTATTCTACTATGTTACCATTTTTGTACAGCCCTTTGGTTTTAAACCGGCTTTTAAAAGTGCTATATAAATAAATTTGACATTGACAGTATTTTTCCTTTTCTTCCCTCCTCACTATACTGCATAAGACAGGTCCACTTTGTCCTTGAAACATGCCAAATTGTCCCTGTTATCTCTGCTGCACATGGTAAAGCTAAATCCTTTTAATGCTAAAGGTGGCTGCAGTGCTTACACAACATAGCTGTTCTTTTTGTGACGTAATTAGGCATAACAGACCACCAGCACTCATAAAAAACTGAACAATAATTAATTTTTACTTGGCAGTTTAGCTGGGTGTTACTGGATTAGTTAGAGTTTGTTGATTAAAGTATTTCAAGTGAAAGATTGACACATTTTGTTGATAAATTCTTATATGTTGGGGAGAATTTGGCCGTGTTTGCAGGTATTCAACAAACAATGACTGAGACTGAAAGGAATTTTAGCTTTTATTTCCTGATAAACGGGTGATGCCTCAACTTGGGAGTTTTGATTAAAATTGCTAACTTTGTTAATAATTTGCCTTTAGTTATAAATGACCAAACCAAGCCTGTTATTGCACAACACTGTATAATATTAACTTCACAAATGTCACTCACATAGACCTCTGCATTAAATGATATCAGGTTGATCCCGGACGAAACGAACCAAACTAACTTTCTATCTTTCTGTTCAGGTAGTGTCATGCCAAAGATTGGGATTTTTCCAAAGAAAAGCCATTTATGTTTAATTAATTTAGGAACTCAACAGTAACTGGTTGCAATGTACCAATCTACAAAAAAAAACTGTTTTCATTTGTATATTTAAAACTCATCCTTGAACTTGTTCAGTTAGGATGGACATTATTGGTACAACAATGTCACAGAGCATTTTCAGTTTACAAAAGGAAAATACACAGATACAGAGCAAATCCATGCAAACAATGTTATCAGAGTATAACCTGAACTGATAGATGTGTGTTACAGTGTGACATTATTCCTCATTACCAACTAATACAGCTGTTTATCTGTTAGTTTTGAATGTTTACCTGTAATCAAATGTTCCCTCCTGATCTTTATCATCCATCAGTTCCAATGAAATGTCCTTTTTGTCGCGCACTAATTCATAGAAAAAGTTTAAGTTAAAACAGTTTGCTAGGAAAACAGAAGCAAACAGCAAATGTCCTGTCAAATATGTCCAGTTATTTTAGTAATTGGACGCAGCACTTTATGCTGATTTGTTTTTCCCAGTATGCACCTCTGCATACCGGAATATTTCACAGGAATTTCCCCCCTTTGTACCTGGATATTTTCCTCCTCGGCTCCTCTTGATGAAACACACTATGAGGAGGATGAGCACGATGAGAGCCACAGCACACATGATGCCAATAAACCACCCCTGAGTGGAAATGTCCACCTGGTCCTGAGCATATACTGGGACAAACAATCACACAGGAAGAGAGTCAGCATCTTCCCAGCACTCCAAAGCGGTTGTGTCTAAAAACCGAGAACAAGAGTAAATTACTCTCTGTGGTGTAGTGGGGAGACTCCTCCGTATGCCATTCTCCCAGCCCGACCCGAGTGTGTGCAGCCACAGAGAATCTGTAGCGAGTGTAGCGGTCGAATCGCCGAATAGAGAAGCTTGTCACGTTCGGTGGGAACTCCTCCACTTTCAGCTCTTCTCCTCTGCTTGCATTCACTGTGGAGAGGTGGGAAACTTCACAAAACTTGGACAACTCTTGATGTTGATCCTGGAACATTAAACTTTCAGGTATCTGACCGCTGAGTAGTTACAAAAGTTTATTGCCCTCTTCACAGACTTCAGTAGTATTTGGATTTCTTTGTGCAGATACATCAGTGGTTATAAGAGGGAGGGATCCATAACCAGCTTTTCTGGAATTGCTGTGAGTAGTTGATTTTTAAGTATTTCTGAGTGCGCTTGGCATCGTTTGTTAGAGTCTTTTGGCATACCTACCTGTCTGGTATTTCAGGCTGTAACCAGTGATAACACCATTAGGCTCTTCTGGTAGGTCCCAGTCAACATAAATACTGTCCAGATGTCGCTGTTGGATCCTGAAGGATCTTGGAGCAGATGGTACTGTAAAAACAAAGCCCAGGATTGTAAGCAACATTTTAATGCAAAGTCTGTAGAAAAATAGCAGCATATTACTTGCAGATGGTTTATTTTATTTTATTTTTTATACCTCCTTCTGGTGTGGAGAAGTGGATGTGATTACTTGGCGGTCCTTCATACCGGCTGTTTGTCACTACTATATACATCACGTAGTTGCTATAAGGAATGAGGTCAGTGACGACGCCTGAGGGTTCTGGATCGCTGTTGGGAAACACTTTCGACCTCATGGCTCTGTTGACCCTGTGCCACCTCAGCTGGCTGCTGTCTCTCCAGTAGTAGACCTTAAAATTCAGAAGAAACACTTTTCAGTTTTTGCCTCTGTGTCGTCACATATTTGGCTCCAGAGTCAAAAAATGAAACGATGATCAACAAAAAAAAACACAGACACAAAATTAGTAACATTATCAAATAGAATTACCAGCACAGCAAAAACATGAATGTAGTTTATTGAATGTTGTTGTAACTCAAGTACCATAAAATGAGCTATTAACCATCCTATAGCAATTAGCTATAATAATGTACAGTGAGGGTTCTGCAGGTATTATTATGTTTTATCTTTTGTTACACTCATAATAGACCCACCTTGTATTCTTTGAGCTGACCCATAATAGATTCACGTGTCACTGGGTCCCAATGTAACGTAACCTGACTGCTCTCGATGTCAGACACTCTCAAGTTCAGGGGGGCCGCTATCGGACCTGGGAAAAAAATTGAAATGGAATGCCAGCTTATCTTTACTGTTGATAAGAAGACGTTTTTCAAAGTAGTTTGTAAGGCAAGAATGACATGGAATATGAATAAACAAAGAGGTATTTTATTCTGAGAGAATGTGCTGAAAATGTATATTCTAAAATAAGCCAAAAGATAAGTTTTTAGTTTCTTCTCTAATGTCATAAAATGGGAGAAACAGTGGGGATATTTTGGAAATTCACCACAAACTATTTTGGTGATTTGTTAATTATTTACGGAGTGCATGTTTTCGAACGTTTCACAGAGATTTAAATGATAAAGCAGCAAACAGACAAACTGTACCATAAGTGCAAACAGTACTTACGGTCTTCACCAGAGTAACCAATGACCACGGGCGACTCAGGTCCAAGCCCAAAGTCATTGACTGCCTGGACTTTGAGCTCGTAGGGGGTGAACGTGTCCGCGTCATAAATGTAATACTTCAGCCACTTTGTAGTTGCATTTTTCCACTCCTCTCTGGAATCCCTCCTTCTCCACCAAACCAGATACTTCAAGTGTGGTCCGTTCCACTCTCGCCATGTCAGAGGCTGCAAACACAAGAATCGTCAATGTGATGTTTTGTGTTAAGGAAGATTTATGTGGTAAACTCCCACAGGGAAATACAGATTTACGGTTTTATGTCAGTCCTAGTTACCTCCCAGCTGATTTCCATGTTATTTCTCCATGTACCCACACCTTTCAGATTCTTTGGTATGACATCAGGAGCTGAACAAGAAAACAAAATGACCTGTAATTCATTTAAAACCACATGTTCGAAGCTTGGATTTTCCCAAGCTAAATGAGACAAGCAGGCATGATTTTATCAAAAGTTATAAATCTAACTCTTTTTTTTCCCTCTTTTGATCAGGAGGTTGTTCAGAATAGTGTCTCTCTGGAAAATCTGCTCATTAGCTGTTAACCTTAAGTGAGTCCTAAGACACATGAGGTCGAGTCACGTCCTGAGGCGTCGTCCTGCATCACGCTCTAGATTGCTTCAGTCCTGAGGAGCAGCTTACTCAGAGTGTAACACAGATTCCTCCACTAGGAATATATTTACACGGCACATTGATTTCCACAAACTTACCGAGGACAAACATAAAACCCAGCGGGTCGTAATTAAAACTAGTTTATTCAGAATACTCCTATTTGCCTGCTACTACTTTCTCAGTTTTAAACCCTTCTAAATATAACAACTAGGTTTTACACTTACATGCATGATCACTCTTTACTCATTCTGAATCAGAAGAATAATAGATTTGCAGATTATAGTCAAGGTTATATAAGAAAATTTGATTGAAACAAAATTCTATTATTATTATTATTATTATTATTATTATTATTATTATTATTATTATTATTATTATTATTATTATTATTATTATTAACTATATTTAAAATATATGAATTGATGGAAGTTGCATACAAATGGTTTCATGGGAATGTCACTTACACAGGCTACTTTGTTTGGATCTGAGTCACATAGAAAACAACGTCTTGCTAAGCAAACTCCACATATTACATGTTGCGCTAATTTTGTCAAAAATGATTTCTTAATCTAGTATCGTTCCCCATTTAATAAACATAAAAATAGATTTTTCTATTATTTACATGTAAGATCATGCTACTGCAGGAAAAAAAGATCATTTACGACTTTAAAAAGGTCAGTGTGAAGTTCTCTCTATGTCCTTAAATTATATATGTATGTATATAAAATCATGTTTCTCATGTTTATAAGCTAATAATTGCAAATATTGTCACTCAGCATGAGACCCACGTGCGCCGCTGGACTGGAAGCGCTTAGATGGCCGACTGGGACGACTCGATCCGATTTCATTGTTGGCAATAACCCTGAACTCGTAGTAGGTGAAAGGTTGCAGATGCAGCATGACAGAGTTGAGATTTCCTGGGTATGTTGATAGGTTTTTCCACTTTCCTGGTATCCAGTCATCGTCATCGTACTGCACTAAATACTCTGTCAGAAATCAAAAAATGGCGCTTAATATTATCACGACGAACACACATGCAAAACATTTCAAAAGCAAAACGTGTATTCCTGTCAGTTTATGTAGCTGATTCATTTTACCAGTGATGGGGCTGTGGTTGCTGTCTCCAGGAACCCAACTGAGTCGCACACTGCGTTCGTATGGATCTGACAGTTCCAAGTCAGTCGGAGGACTTGGTCGGTCTACAGCAAACAAACAAAAAGCAAAACGTAAAAACAGTTTTAAGACAAACAGGCAGCTTATCTGCTAAAATAGGTTTTCCTTCCTCTGGGTCCTACCCATCACCATTAGGTGTGCAGATGCAGACTTCTGTTCCAGGTCATTTTGGATCACACATGTGTAATTCCCCTCATCACCTCTGTTCACATTAGTAATGACCAGGTTTGATTCATCCATAGAGACTCTACCAAAGTAAAACAAAACCCCTCAAATGATCAGACTGAAATAAAAAGCTTTAATTCTGTTGTGAGACATGAATTAAACTTGAGGAAAAGTCACGGACCTCCAACTGAGAGCAGCTTGGTTTTTGTTTTTCATCCATGTTGTTTTGATTGGTGTGGTGATGTCTGCTTTTACGCCACACTCCAGGCGCACATCACTTCCACGCAGGACTTTCATACTCCGTGGTTTGGTCACAATTATGATGGGCTCTAAGAAGCATAACAAACAATGCTACTGTCAGACCATTAGTAGAGCCTCTTGGTGACAAACGTTTTCTGTGAGGATCTGTCATCTTTACCTTTGACCTCTACTCGGACTTGATTCTCATCTCTCCCTGCTATGTTGCTGATCACACACAGGTAGGTGCCCTGGTCTTCTATCTGGATGCGTTTGATCTCCAGAGTCCCGTTCCTGTGGGTCCTGAAACGGTTTCCCTCCAGAGTTCCTTGTCCGTATTTGGACCTGTGTCAGACAATCCATAAGCCTACAGACTCTGAAAGGTTGCTCCCTAATGTCAGCCAATACTTATAAAACACATGCTGTGGCCTTACCATCGCAGTTCAGGAACGGGAGAGCCAAAGAAGTGACAGTCTAAAAAGGCACGATGTCCCTCTATCGTCTTTATGAGCTCATTCCTGGGCCCAATAATGCGAGGCGTCGCATCTGAGGGATAAAACACAAGATCATCTCAGTAAATTTGGTGACTGATACTCACCACACGGAGGATAAACCACAAAATATCAGTTGACTGTTCACTGATTCACATTTGGAATTAAATTTATGTAAATTTGAGTGGAAGGAAAAAGTGTGACAGAAAAACAGTACAGAATAAAAGCCCCATTGAGATGATTGTGGGGAGAGTCACAAAGCAGACACTGCAGCTGGATTCAGTGCTTTTAGAGCCACAACCTACAGACCTGTCAGTAACAACTGTGCTTTCATAACTGGTTTTCTGTATTTTTTTAAAAGGAGATTAAATATTTGCATATATTTGAACATTTTCTTAGCTTAACAAAGGCAAAGACAACTTCTCACCCTCAAAGTTGTTCTAACAACTAATATTTAACAACTATTCTGGCTGGGAACTTCCGGTTTGAGAACTCCCAGTTGAGTCACAAACCAGACATTTTTAATGTTGCAGTTCAAATGTAATCAAATGTAAGATTCTAATTTTAGTAAACAAATGAAGCTAAAAAATACTCAGAATGACAATGACAAGGCAGATGTGCCAACTTTTTAAACAGTATGTAACTACATAAAGTTGTTGATTGGTGTTGACCGTATTTATAGATAAAAAAATAGCTAGAGTTGGTCAAATAAACTAACGCAAAATGTAGTAGATTTCAATGTTATCTGACTGTCAACACAGAAGAGCGTTAGGAATACATCTAATGGATGTTTATATTTCACTGTCTTTTGGACTGTTCATGATTATTTGTAAAAATAATCCACAATTTATGGCTTAGTGCTGACTTTGAAAAATAGTTGAATATTCTCTAAGTAACAAAACTTACGCAGCACATTGACAAACGCATTGGCCAGTAGGTACCCATGCTCATTGGAGGCATTGCACTGATAGACAGCCGTGTTTTCTGTGGACACGCTGCGAAAGGTTATTGTTTCTCCAGACACCTGCCTGTTAGGCTGCGGTGTAGACGCTGAAAAACAAATTACATGTGGATGAAGAAAAGACTGGGCAATAATTAACATTTAGATAAATTTTTAAAAGTTCATACTGTGCCCCCCACACTTTGACAAACATAGTAAAGAGTCATTAAAAGACATAACTAAAATGTATATTTTGCTGCATTAAAAAAAATAATGGAAAAAAAATCTACAAAGATCCAAGGTGCTCTCTTTAGTTCATATCAAATATGTTTCCTACACAAAATGTAATCATGAAATGATCATGGGAGAAAGTTGATTTGGATCTGGTGACCTAATTCATATATTTTAGATGATCATCCAGCTAAAAAAAACATCTGGTATTCCGAAAGAGGCCAACAGTATCACACATCATTCACCATAATAAACCTCATCTGTACAAAGCATGGCATTCTGGTTAAATACCTGAAAACATGTAACAAATTGTTTCCTTGAAATCATAGAACAAAAGGCTTCCTCATTGCATGACTCTGCAGCAACTAGTTTTCTTCTACTTTGGACTGAGTAGTTATGTTAATCTGCAGACCTCAAGAAGCTGCTCTTTTCTGCAGTTCTTTAAAGGTGAACCTTGCATATTTAATTGCCTTTCCTCTTCACTGTGAGTGGTGGCAAGCTAAACCTGAGTTCTAGCAGAGATATTTTTGTCACTGGTCCAGCTTTTTCAGACTACAGCTCTGGAAAAAAAAAGAGGCTACTTAAAATGATCAGTTTCTCTGATTTTACTCTTTATAGGTTTATGTTTGACTAAAATGAACATTATTCTTTTATTCTACGAAATACGGACAATATGTCTCTGAAATTCCAAGCAAAAGTTTAGTATTTATTTTCAGAAAATGAGAAACGGTCAAAATCACAAAAAAAGATGCAGTGATTTCAGAGCTCAAATAATGGATAGAAAACAAGTTGATATGCATTTAGATACAACAATACTAATGTTTTAACTAACTCAGGAAGAGTTCAGAAACATTTTATGTCTTTCGTTCATCTCTTCCTGTCTTTTCCATTTGTAAGAATAGCTAAGAGAAAAGGGACTTTGTGCTGCATCATATTAATACCTATGTGTAACAGTAAAACATAAATTCCTCATTAAAAGTTCCTAGACAAACTACGGCCCACGGGCCGGATCCGGCCCGCCTCCACATTTGGTCCGGCCCCCTGAACGATACCAGAGAGCATTCAGATTTTTTTTCATATACTGTGTTTTCTGGACTATAAGCCGCTTATACGTGGATTTTTCTACAACCACCAGGGGGCTCTTTAGCTGGAAGTGAATCATTGAAAGTCAAAATTGGAAATAATAGAAGAAAGCGCCCATTAAAACGGAATTAGGTTTTAATAGGGAATTGAAATTTGAGAATGTTGTTGATCGTTAAATAGTATTGAGGGGATAAAGAAGATTTTTCGTTTTTTTTAATAATACTGGGATCATTATGAGAATTTGAGGTATAGGTATTAGGATCCAGTAGATGGCATTAGTGCAACAGTAATGGATGCAAGCTGCTGTTGAAATCTAAAGAAGCACATGCTAGTAGCAGACATGAAGGATCAGCACTTTTACTGTTACAGTTACCGTTCGGAAACTACTGTAATCAGTTCTGTTAAATCTAAACTTGGAAACTTTTTCTTTTTCAACCGTAATAAATGTGATATTCAATTGACCTATTATGACTCAAATTTTGGGTGTCCGCTCCCCTCTGCTGCTGCTGCATTGTTGTGGAAAACCTGGAGCGGCAGAAATATCTGCGGCTTATATGTGTATGTTTACTGGTTTAAAAAAAACAAAACTTTGGGGTTGTAGCTTATAGTCCGGTGCAGCTAACAGTTCGGAAAATACGGACTATAATCTTTCCTGGATTTTTTCTGTGAAGAATCCAGACGGGATTATTTGGTTATTATTTATTTCATTAATAGTGTTATTATTTATTTCCTGACTTTTGTTCTGTGAAAAACCCCAGATTTGATTGTGCTTCCTGGAAACAATATATTTTTACATTTAGGCACTCCTGTAATCGTCACACTTTTTCTGTTACAAACTGACTCCGGCCCCCCACCAGAGAAGGGAGAAGTTATGTGGCCCTCACAGGAAAAGGTTTGGGGACCCCTGCTCTAAAGCATATCTTTTATTGAGATTACTGATTTCTACACTAAATAATGAATGCATCTTAAAACTATTTTACACATCGGTACCAGGTTGACAATAGATTTGCAGGATGCTAAACACATCCTGAAACAAAGACTTACTCTCAATTGGTTCCCCGTTTATGGACCAGCTTATCGTCGGTCGAGGGGCCCCATCAGAGCGACACACCAGCTGTCCGTTTTCCTCAGGAGCCAAGATCAGATTTGTAGGCCTTTCCAACCAGAATGGAGCCGCTGTTCAACACAGAGCACATTAGCTGGTGCAAAAATGTGCTCCAAATAAAAAGAGTTTGTTTCTGAAAGTCTCACCTCTGACCCTGACCGTTATCGTGTGCTCAATGTACCCGATCTTGTTGGTAGCTGCACACACATACTCTCCAGTGTCTTCAAAAGACGCTTTTGGAATTTGAATCATTTTGTTGAAGTTTTTCACTTTCATACGTGATGTCACTGGCAGGTCCTCGCCGTCCTTAGTCCAGGTGATGCGAGGAGTCGGCCTTAACGATGGATTAAAAAATAAATAAATTGTAACAGCGAAGAGGAGAAGATTTGCATAGGTTTTCTATGTCTTTGTTTTTCTGAAATTCAACAAAAGGTACAAAGGTCTTGAGTTTGTGAACTTGAGCTTACATCCCTCCAGCTATGCACTCGAGAAGCAGCTCTTCCCCTTGCAGCACAAGAATGGAGCTGGATGAGCCTTTGGGAGACAGCCAGGTGGGGGCGGCCTCGGTCATTGTTCGAGCTGCCGTGGAAACCATTCAGAGGACATCAGCCGCACACACATACACACAGTAAAGGTCCAATCTGTTCATTGAGCAGCACAAAACTAACACGGCAGTTAACTGTAAAAAAAATAAAAAGAGCAATGCTCGCGATTTTAGGATGCAGGCTAACATTCAATTAGACCAACCGATAACGTTGCGTGTTATAATGAGCAGAACAGGAATTCAAAGGCAAAAGTCACATCTGCACACCAGCTTGCAGAGATTCCCGTGAGAATTTAAAACGAGTGTTAAGCGACTCACTTGTAAGCACCTTCACAACCACAGGCATCTTTTGCTGAATCATATTCTTGTAAGGAAATCGAGCGCTACAGCAGTAATCAGTGGTGGAGTCATTAACCAGCACGTTGGAGAAATACAAATCTCCATTGACCCCCATGGAAACTCTGCGATCCTGCCGCACAGCCTGCATGGTGGGAAACGCTGTCTGAACGGGCCAGTTGAAAGGTCTTGCATACGAACCTAAACAAAAATAATTAGAAATCCATCATATAAAGTATTGTTCCGAAATAAAATTCTAGTCATACTCATAAGCACTATGCGTTTTTTAGGCATTTATTAAGAGTGAACAAGAAGTGTGATTAGCACTGTTGGAGCATATTTCAACCCAAAGATCACTATTGTGTGTCGGACACTTACAGCTGGACATCCAGTAGGTTTCAGGTTTAGGGGGGCCTGGTGGAGCGTCGCAGGGCAGGACCAAAGGAAGGCCAGCGCTGATTACGACCGGCTCCAGAATCTCCCGTGGCCACACAGGAGGTCCTGCACAATCACAGAGGAATGCATGTTCCATCTGAGCAGCAAACTCACCAAACCTTTTTGCCTCCATGTAAGCAAATAATTTAAAAGTATATTACATTGTTATACACCACACAGGTGAGATTCACATGTTTGATTCAAAGCCGTATTAACACAAACGGCAGCGGAGTTCTCACTGGTCACTGACATTTCCTTTAACTAGACAACTCAGTTCTTTTTATAGTTTTGTATTTTGACTTACTGTACAGCCGTAGTCTGATCTTGTGTGTGTATGCGGACCCATACTGATTGGAGGCAATGCACTGATACTCTGCTTCGTACTGTTCCGGATTGTGTTTGGCATAGATGTCTAGGGTCCCTGAGCGCCTGCGCATTGACACCTGGGAGTCACGGGCCACGTTGAAGTACTTCCCGTTACGCCTCCACGAGAAACTTCATATTTAAGGAGAAGACAGGGGGGGGGGAAATCAATGACGTGACTGCTGATGAGGCTGTTATCTGCTCTTTAGCTGGAAATCTCACATAGGATGAGGGTTGCCTTTGGCTTCACACTCCATCACCATGGTTTCTTTGGGATCCACAATGTGCTCCTGTAGCGACTGCTTTGTGATGGTTGGAGGTTGTCTGGCTGAAAGGACGAGAGATAAATCTGGCATTTCTACAAAAATAAACAATGCCTAACAAAAGTATTTAAACCTTTGTCTCACTTTTTCACATCAACATCACAAACGTCAGTGTGTTTCATCGGATTATGTGATAAACAAACAAAGGGAAGTGCATGGATATTGTTCAGGAATACAGAAGAATCCTTCACTTTTTAACAATTTTAAGAAATGAATCTGAAAAGTGGAGTATGCACTGGTTATAAGCCTTCCTTATTCTGATATCACTAGCTACGTTCCAGTGCAACTAATTGCCTTCTGAAATTGCCTAATTAGTAGACGAAGTCTCTTAAGTATTGACTTCACAACTGTGCATCTCTTCGCATTGATTTGTCACATAAAATCCCAATGTAACACGTTCAGTTTTGTGACTCTTGTGTGAAAAAGTGAGTCATGAACACCTGTAAAATGTGCAAACACATTTACAGCCAGAAAACAAGGCAAAAAGAAAAAGAAGAAACAGACAACTGAGTTTGCTGACTCACTTTCAAGAGGAACGTCCAAAGCCCAAACACTCTGCCACAGAAACAGCAGCAGCCCTGGTCCAACCAGTGTCCTCATCCTTACAGTTCATTTAGTCCAGTAAGGGTTAAGTGCCTCCAGCTCAAATGTTCTCAAACTGGTAACAGAAAAAAACATGTGAATTAATGATTCTGTTAAAAAAAAAGCATCTAGCAAAGCTACTACAGATGAATAATCTCCAGAACATCAACAGAAATATTCAGACACTTTGAATTGTACAATTTTGTATGATGTGGCAAAAATATAAGAACAGATCTTTTTTTTTTTTTTTTTACAAGCACACTAACTAATAATAAAACATTTCACTTGATTTATAAAGTAGTAACATTGATACAATCAAAATTATATTTAAATATACCTTTTGGGAAGTTTTAGTCATGAGAGTTTTGCCATTACTGTTAATTCTGTATCTATAACTGATAATTTATAGGACAGAAAACAGAAATATAATTATTTTGGACTTCAGTAAGTTGCTCCAGTAACAATTTCAGCTAAGGTGAAATTATATAAAAATGAAATAAATGAATGTTTAAATAAATAATAAAGTAATGCAAAAACAACAACAACAACAAAAAAACCTAGCTGACAATATAACAGATAATGACAAAAACAAAAATGTATCATAATTATAATCAAGGAACCTTATTCAAATATTGTTCTGACTGAACAGATATAACAATGAACTTAATGTCGTGGCCTTTACATGATATCAAATTTTAGACTGCAGTCTGATTCAGAGGTGGCTGAAATGCACAAAGCCTGAAAAAAGTCTGAAAAGAATATCTTCCAGGATTAATGTATTGAAAGGATTTAATTAGAAGTCTCTTCAAATGCATTTTTCTATAAATATGTAATGAATCCTGCATCGTCTTAGTTTGTCAAGAACAAAAGTTATGCAAACCTACCTTACTCCTGTAAACTTAAATTACTGATCTCTCCTCCCCATCACCATGGCCTTCTCCACGCATAAATAATTCAATTACTTTTCCCCAGGAAATTATTCTTCTTTTGCACTACAGCAATTAATGCCCCAGTCCTTCAAATATCAGGTCAAGAACCCTGGAACGAGCAGAAACACATCAGTAATTGAGTTTATGTCCGTCACTGCCACTTACACTCTTCCCACCCTTCTCATGAATAATGAATGACTCCATTCAACTCCTACACTTCACCCACTCTACCGTTCAGGTCAAGCTCTCGAAAGTTCCTAACATCTTCATTAAATACAGACACAGTTTTATATAAACTTCCAGCAAATAAATGTGCAAATGTAGCCTAGGAATCTCCGCTTTTCTTCTGAGTGTTTACTTTTTTTCAAACAGAAGTGGAACGTTAGGGAAAATGAAAGCACAAAGCAACCTCAGCTTGGCACTGTTTGCATTCTTGGTGGTTCTGACAACGTCAAAATGTGGGCTAAAGCAATGCGCTGCACATTATGAATGAATTGTTTGTTTCTGTCACATGAATTTTACATTGCACAAGTCACCTGATGTCCTGAGGGCAGGAAAGTTTTTACAAAGTTATAAAATGTACTTCAGATTTCTATTTGAGTTGTTTGGAGACTATTAAAACCAGTGATTTGTCTTTAGAAATAATTTACAAAGGTATTTAAATACAGAAGTTAAAAAAGGGCGTTGCTAACCTTTGTTTGGTATGTTTTATTTTCTATAAAGAATGGCAGGTTGTCCACAGTATCCTTACCTGTGTGGTTCCAGAAACAACAGAGGGGTGTTCAAACAGACAAAGAGTTACTGGCATGAACAAAAGCAAGGCAGAGAGTGAGAGAATGATAAGAATCAACAATAATGAAATAATTACAAGGACAGATATATTTATGACTCTGCAGTCGATGTTATCTGTGGCCTAGTCCACATAAATACCCAAAACACAACACCAGCCACCTCACAGTGAACAGAAAAGCAGAAAGAGCTGCGATGAGCTGCTTGGCTCTCGGAATGAGCTTTTCTGCCCATACATTGGACTGTGGCAGGCCTGTATGTGAGCAGCAATCAGTGCCATGCACCAGATTGCACAGTGAAGAGGCACAGGGGCGCGTGGGACCGGCTCAGTGACGACAAAAGGGCCTCTATGCCCATGGGTCTCCTCTGGCACGAGTGCCCAGGGCTCCTGTGAGAGCAGATGGCATGTATGAGGGGGTGTTAAACCAAACAGGCTCCCCATTCAGCCTCAAAGCCGCTATCACTGACACTTTGACGTCAGTCACTGCATCAGGACGAGCCCATGAAGATGGAGAAAAAATAAACACTGCTGAGCAAGACGCTGAAAAATTACATCATCACTACTGTGCATTAAGAACATGACGGTCTCAAAACTTATGTTGGAGCTGTTTTTTCAAAAAAGTAAACATATCAAAATTTGTTATAATTTGGCTATTAGTAGCTAACCTTTGATGAACTCTTCTTTAGTTCATTACAGCTTTCTCGGGCTCCTTGTTTAATATTTTAATTGGTTTGAGGTAATGGGTAATTGCATCATGTTGATTTTGATGACCCTTTTTTTTTTCCAAATGTCAGTTGGACAGATGGTAAAAGTTTATGGACTGCTCATTATATGCAAGATGCCACAGTCCTGTGATTGCAAAAAAAAAAGCCCAAATCATCTCCCTCCCAACACCAAGCCTGACATAATGGAACATGGTTTAATTCTCATCTGGATTACAACTTTTCATTGCTTCTCTATATTTCGCAACAGTAATAAAATAATTTTTTTTGTGTTTGTTTCTTATGTTGCTGTCATCATGTAACACACTTTGAGCTTCCTCTTATGCTGCTCTTATGTCCTAGGAAAGCAGATTTCCCCCCCCCCATGATTGTCAGGAAAATGTTATATTGAATTATATTTTTATTGTGCTTCTTGAAATAACTTTCTTCACTTTTACTTAATATCTCCAGATTATTGGAAATGTAAGGCAGAAACACTTGCCTTTCCTGCCTGCTGTCCTGATATACTCCCTATCTAAAGGATTTAGACCATTGTTTTAAAATCTGCATAAAGGGAGTAAAAATATGCTGCCCTTGTTTTTTTGTTCTAGTATAATACACGATTTTATCAAATACTGAATACAAATTTAAACCTCGTGAAGTATTTGCACTTGAATGCATCCTTCTATTCATTATTTGTCTTCTACTGCATTCATCATTTTTTTAAATGTTGTAAAAACTGTAAAGAAGCACTGTACTGCAAAAGCACTAAATGTTACTGACTGAACAATTAAGGCAAAAATATTAAACCTGGTCTGTGCAACATTTATTCAGTTTGTTAACACTTCAGTACCTTAAAAGTAAAAATGTTACAGAATTTTTTTTTATGAGGCATTTGTTTTCTAAGATTGTAAAAGACTTGTATTTTTCATTAAAACCTTGCTGGCTCATTATTTGTAGTAACAGTGCTGAGTTCACAATCATAACAACACCTGCCAATGTCCAGCCCCATTTCACAGATCAGAGTGTGACATCATATTAATGGTGTCCTTAACGGCTGCAGTGAAGAGTCAAACTTTACTCCATTATTACAGTACACACCATGCAACTTTGTACTGTCATGTGTTTCAATACTCTACATCTTGTATGAACAAATACAAATAATTGGCTAAACAAATTGCAGTAAGTCAATATTGGGAGGTCCTACCTTAATTTTTTTTTGGTCTCTGTTTACGCTTTCTGCCCTGAAGCACGATGTCTACCTCTTCTTATCTTCACACACTGTCATCTTGCAGAATCTCCAAACTGAGTTTCATCACTCCTTACTTTCACTCCATCTTCTCAAAGCAGGTGACAAGCAGAGAGAAAACAGAGGCTACTATAAACTGTTTGGATAGCTGCTACTGGCCCCGGTCACACGCCCGGCAAACATGGCCTGAGAGGCTGTGATAATAAATCCATTGTGAAATCCACACATGAATGAAGTCATCTTCATTGTGTTGGCAACATGAAGCTAAACAGAGCTGCCATGTCAGGCACTAGATGATAGATTAGGGTTTTTTTTAGATTTAGCAGTCACTCCATGCAGCGTCTAATGGAATCATCTAAAGCTCTACTTAAAGTTAACCAAATTTGCGTTTCTCTTATGTTCTGGACTGTTATGGACCTTGTAGCTTCACCCTGGCTGTCACGAGCGCACTCTCTCACACAAAGCATTTCTTGTTTGAAACAAAGTCAGATTGTTGTGGACAGGGGGAGCGCAGCTTCCAGACACATGTGGTTGCATTTAACCCTTCATATTCATGGGGCAGTAAAACCCCTGCAGTTTTGGACACGTACAGTATGCAGAAGCTAATGAGGAATTGCAAGTTATCCATTGTTATTCATTATCTAATAAAATAATTCTAACGTGAATTTGTCACATAAATTATTGTACAGATAAACACGACATAAGAAAGGTACAAGAACCAGATTATGAAGCCGGATATCGGCTGGCCCCGTCCCTGCCTTCACCTCCGAGTCCCTTCTTGAAGATGGGGAGGCCACAGGCAGGAGGATTCTGGGTACTTTTTTGAGCCGTGTCATCTGGAAAGAAAGCATAAACTGCTACAGACTGAGGGTCACGGTTCCCTCAAGCTGAATGACAATGATTATACGAAAAAATATCTAATAACATATATAATGTTAACTAAGACAGCTCCAAAATAATTCTGAACATATTACAGTCTAAACTGGCATAAATGTTGTTTGCATTACATAAAATGAATTGTTAAAAGAAATCCTTTCTGCTGAGAGTTGCTTATCTTATATCATATTATTGTAACATTGTTTAGCGCACTTAGTTGAATCTAATAAAGAAAACACATAAAGAGAGCAAACAAATGCAATAACATAAGAGAAGGTGTTACCTTACCTGCTTCTTCATCTAAACCGAGCATAACTCAAGACGTTCTGTGAAATAAATGTCTTGACATTGTACAAACAAGTGTCAAAAGCATAAAATCTGTTGTATTTATTCTTTTTATTTATTCCATACATTCTTTTGCTATTTTTCTGTAGCATTTGTAAATGTGCTTCACAGCAGTGCACGTGTAGAAAAGCTGCATCTCACCAAATCATATCAGCATCTTCTTCATTTCCCAAGTCCTCTGACTAATCCAGTCCTTGGCTCGGTCGACAGGTGAGCGCTGTGAATTTAGAACTAAACACAGCTTGGCCACTTTAGACCGATTTGTCTCCAGGTAGTCCTGGGTTTCCATCACAAGCTTATCCAGTGTCTCGGGTTGATTCTCGTCCAAGGACACCTCATCATTCATCATGGGGTTGAAGCGGAAGTAGACATCTGGGGGCAGCAAATCGCCCAAGAGGGTGTGGACCCCTTCAGTGTCAGTGGCGCTGAAGATCAGGTTAGTGATATTTTCTCGAAGGCTCGTGGAGGTACTAGGGCTCCTCTTGACATTGTCATAGCGTCCGGTGCCAAGGGACAGCACGCACTGAAAGGGTGTGTTGGGCCACATCAACCGGCTCTCGTGGACCGCCAAGTTGCAGGGATTGTTCATGATGATTCCTCCGTCCTGCAGTGACAGAGAAGATTCACATTTAATTCCACACACCTGCTGTATAGTTTACAAGAGCCAAAGGAAGTCAATCCAACATTCTAGCTCAGATTCACTGTTGCATAGATATTAAATGTCAATATGTTCATCACAATGAAAAACTACAGAAAAAAAGAAACTGCTCAGCAATTCCTGACTACATTTTATATGGCGTAAAATCCACTAAACCTCTGACTTCAGAGTTTGTGTTGCAGCAAATCCTGCTCTTAGAGCAGTGCTAACAGTAGCAGTCCCGCCGACTGTTTTCTGGGAAGATTTAGCAATGCATGTGGATCAAAACTGTGACATTTCTGTGGTCTTTTGTGACTCTTGGCAGGAGTTTTCTCATACTCTGTGTGGCTCTCAATAGTCTTAACTCTTGTATTGCCAAACGTTATTGCACAGACTACATGTAGAACCAAACAGGTTGGCAACAGAAGTGAAGACGGACATCGAAAAGCCAACTGATGATAAAGTTGCACTTAACCATAATAGATGCAACTAAACTAGTTAGCTAGTATATCTAACTAGTATATCAGCAGCTAGTTATCAGTGGCCTCAATTGCAGAGAGTCACAGAATGCAATGAAGATGTCTGCATGTGTCTCAAACGTTTTCCTGACATAAAGCTCCAGGAGAAAAAAAACAAAAACCCACAGAGAGAGAATAGTTTTACTCTTGGTCTATTTACAAGAATAAATAAACAAAATTTGATACATGTGATTGACATATAAAATATCAAATTATTATTATTATTTATTTATTTTTTTTATTTAATTTGGATGCATGAATTTAAGATGATTTTAAGGATGCATGGTTGTGAGACATGTTTGTGGCTAATGAATATTTTACATTGATAATTTTATTGCAGACAACTATACAACCTGGTGGATGTCATTCTGCAAAAGAAACTCCTGGAAGTATCCAGGTGCGGCTGATGATGCACGCACTGCCTCCCACATCTTGTAGTCGGACCCCCCTGAAAAGCGGCTAGGGCAGCCTGGTTTGTGGCTGTAGTTGCGAAACACAAAGGCCTTAGGGCCTGTGCCCCAGTTCACAACTGCACTGACAGCTGAAACCTGAAAAAGAGGAACAAATCCTTGGTTGCAAAGCTGAACGTGTACCAGCTTTGACCTAAATATCACACCTCATCAATTTTGAAAGAAGATATTGTCTTTACCTTTGGAGTGCCCTTGTTTCTGGATGTTTTAATTAGCAGATCAGAACCCATCGTCTCCCTTGTTCAAGTAAAATAGGTAACATGTGGGGAGTATAACTTATATCTCATTGTCAATGCTCATTAAGTTTCATTCTAATGCATATAAACAGATTTTTTTCAGAGTACGTACTGTAGTATTCTCTCCCAGGTTGCGGTATCATAGTAGGAGTGACTCCATCCCATGTTCACAGTGCCAACCAGCGGGTTTTGCTTGAAAACCTCGGTTCCAATTTGGCGGTACATTTCAGTACACTCCTCCAGAGAAACACGGCCCAGTCCCAACATGAAAGCTAAGATGGCTCCTTTTAGCATAAAGAAGCAATGACTTTAAAGTGACACATAGATACAGATTAAAACAGAAATATCTTAACATGTCAGACTTAGCTTGCTTTCTTTCTTGTTTTTTTAGTTTTTACCTGTGCTCACTCCACAGATGTAGTCAAACAGCTGGTGAATCTTTCTGCCGGTCTCATCTTCTAGTATCTTTAGTAACTGCAGAGGTACAACACCTCTGGGAAATGGAAGAACAGAAATATTTACAGTTTTCCAATTTTTACTCGCAAAAACCCCTAAAAAAAAAAAAAAAAAAAAAAAAAAACTGAAAACCATGTATCCTTCTCCTTCAACTTTCTGTCATGTTTTGGACTGTTACATAAACCCCCCAAAACATTGAAGTTGGTTTTTGTAAAGTGTAGAAATACTTCTAAAAGCAATGTAGTCATACAAAAAAAAGTCATGTGTCATGGTTCGAAAGTCATTTTATAATAGAAAAAAAAAGAAGACTGGAATTATTGTTACACAAAGTTTGAATTTTGTAAATGTATCTATAATTGGGATTGTTGTAGTCAACAATGCGCTCACACTGCAGCCTGAAGTGACCCAATTCCGATTTTTTGGCAATTCCGATTTTTTTGCCGGGGCCGTTCACACTGCCAGTAAATGCGACCTGTATGCGTTCTGCAGTGTGAACGGGCAAACGACCTGAAAGTGTCCCGCATGCGCAACAGAGGGCGCAATAGTGTCAGCGTTCTGCCAACTGCCATAAAAAGAAGAAGTGCTCAGTGTTTGTGGAAGTAAACATGGAGGCTAACGGTGGAGCTTAGCTTACATATTTAAAGTTGTTGTCCGACCGGAGCAGCATATTAACAACTTAATCCTCATATAGTCCGTCATGGTTGTTGTTTTTCTTCTCACTTGCGTGTATCAGTACGCAGAATAGTGAGTAAGCTTAAAATCATTTGACTGGCTCCCTTAAAAGGTCATATTTTCTAGCAATTAGCATTTAATACCTACTGAGTTTGACTATAATGCATTAAAGTCTTAATTTAACTATATGACTAGATCTTAATAGAATAGATTGGATCAATTTGTATGGCATTTTGATTGACTTGGACTCTACATAAATAGATATTAATTAGATGTGA
Source organism: Poecilia reticulata (assembly GCF_904066995.2). Classification (NCBI taxonomy): domain Eukaryota; kingdom Metazoa; phylum Chordata; class Actinopteri; order Cyprinodontiformes; family Poeciliidae; genus Poecilia; species Poecilia reticulata. The sequence goes on along the minus strand of NC_088836.1, from coordinate 25,100,758 downwards.
TTGTGTTGTAAAGTTCATTTAAATTAAAGCAAATGTGAGCTGATACTAAACAAGAAGAACTTAATCAGATTGAAATATATACTTAGAAGATGCTGGTTCACTGATTGATGTTCACTGATTCCTATTTTTTTCCTCAGTATTCATTTAATACTGACATTTAAAATTGAATTTTTCTGCTACTACATGTCTGTCTTGGATAATATGACACATTTTATTTCAATTTACTCCAAGATTAAGTGAATACAGCTGATCTATAATATTTTACCAGTATCACTATATTGCAGAATTTAGTTAAAGAAAGCAACTACTACTTCATTTACTTTGCACATTATAACTTATTAACAGTAAAGTTTCCAATATTTACTAACCTTGTACCTCCACCATCAATGGAGAGAACTCTGATGCCATGACCTTTGACTGGATCCACAAAACCAATCAGAGCTAAGGCTTCTCTTATAGAGGCCTGCAGTCCTCGATGGTGTTTGTAAGTTCGCCGCAGTCTCAACAGGTTGACTATACATCTCCCCTGGGGAACAAAAAGCATCTTGGATTTTTACATATTTTTTAAGCTTTTTAAACATTTGTAACCCTTACTTTGACACAAATGTTCACAAGACCTGCCAGATAAAAGACTTGCATGCTGGGAAGCGGATAAGGTGTTCATTGAGTACTTCTATGCAGGCAGTCATAATGTCTGGAGCTGAGGCTTGTTCTAGTCTCAGTATTAACCTAAGTGTGGTCTCCTCTGCTTGTCTGCGGGTCAAGACACACTGAAAATACACAACGTTTGCAGAGCTTTAACAGTGTACGAAACTCATATGAGGCAAAAGACCATATAAGATCTTTATACCTCTTGAAAGTTTTAAAACATTAGCATGCAAAATACACAAACTTCCAAGTGTGCTAAAGGGGATTAATGTGATGCGGCAACGCAGGAGATGATGGTGAAGCTATACAAAAATATGTGATTTTTATAACTGATTGTATTTTACTAATTGAAAATCTGAAAATAATAGTGTGCAAAACCACATATTGTTGCTACTTAGGCTAGAAGTGAGTGTTGTTGTTTTCTTTTTTTAACCAGTCTTAAACATCAAGAGACTGATTTTCTTTTGCCCATTCTGTAATGTGAAAGTAAACTGCTGGTCCCATCTAACCACAGGATGTTCTTTTACAATCTGGAAATCTGATGCTGTCCTTCCCTGGTCAGTTGTTACACAAACTCCTGGATGATAGATTGAGAATTATATATATTCAAAGCTTGCAGTATTGTTTTATAACCTAATCCTGCTTTAGATTTCCCCACAAATTTATCTCCAGCCATTGTTTGTCTTTATGATGCTGTTTGTTCTCTAATATTCTTCACAAACCTCTGAGGCATTCACAGTACAGATAAAAATAAAATATAATTATATTAATTAGTGAGATGTCTTCTGAGGTATATAATTGCCCTGAATTTCTTTTAGGGCATCAGATTAAAACTATCCCTATCCTTCTTCAAAATAACGAACTACTTGGGAGTTGGTCTATTAAACAAAACTCCATCTACTTTTTAAGGGCTACTGGTTGTAATGTGACAAAATGTGAACAAGTTCAAGCTATTAAACATGTCAGATCAACTCACCCTATTATTTATTAGGATCTCTGGTAAAGGCAATTCAGTTATGACTTCAGTCTCCTCAAACATCGAATTCAGAAAATCTGAAATAGCAGTAGTGGGACGGCGAAAGATGTCCATCAGAGATGTCTTCCTAAAGGATGCCAGGTCTATCTTTGTTTTGACAGTTGGACCAAGGTCCTTCTGTTCACTTTTTGATCTAAAATACTGATTGATATAAGATGATGTCTGAGAATAGCTGTCTTTCGAGCTGTCTTTTGAGCTAGCAGCTTTTGAGGTAGGTTTTGTTGAGACAGGACGTTCTTTGTCACTGTCAACTTCACCTACATCATCGCTGGCGCCAAAGTATCTATTGATGTGTTCCGCAATGTGGATGAATGAGTCCTCAGCGGTGTCGGCGACGTTTTGGTGTTGCGCTGTTGTCTGTTCTATATGTTGTTTAACTTCAGGCTTTTCACCAGAGTCTGGGATTTTTTTCTTCTTCACCTTCCGGGTCTTTTCTCTAGTAGCAGATAGATCCTGCTTTTGACCTGTGTCATCCACAGAGAACACTGAGCCAATACGTTTGGCAACGTAACTGAAGGTCTCGCCAAATACTGCAGTCAAAGGGCTGATGTCCAGTCCAGACTTGTCATCGCTGGAGGCAACAGTCTCTGGTTTTTCCTGTTTCTCTTTGGATTTTGAAGACTGTGCTTGGCTGCTGCCTCCCGGTTGTTTTTGATTTGCAGCTGACCACTGACTAAACCTGCGCTTTTGTGACTGGCACTGATATTCAGGAACTGTTACGATAAAACTGCCATTTTCAGCAAACCCAACGGCATGCCTTCTCTTAAAGCAAATGTTAAAGTGTCTGGACAGTGGGTGACTTTTCAGCACGCATGAATTAAAAATCCCAACTGGAGTTTTGGTTTTAAATGCCTCCTTATTAGTAAATGAATAAAAACACAAACAACGGAGATGTCTTACTTCCCTGGCAATTTCTTTAAAGAAGACTGAGGTGTAACTTGTAAAGGGCTTTGCACTGCTAGTACATGCATAAAGCCTGGATGAGTTCGGACAAAGTGCCAGTCTTTGGTCTCTTTTGAGACAGATCATTGTGTACATATTCCTGCATGATATTAAAGTCCTCTTAGTGAAACCTGAGCAAAATGGGTAACCCATTCTTGACTCAGTGTGGTATGAAGCTCCCAGACTTGTTGTGGACACCTCTTCTCTGTTGCAACATAATCAACTGCAACCTAAAAATAATCCATAACACAATCTTAATGAATCCAACTGATCAATCATTGGTCAATGAAGACCTACATAATGCACAGTGGCAAATATATAATTATATAAAATATCTATAAGATCATTAACAAATGTTTTATTTACACACAGTGTCTTGCAAAAAATGCACTCTACTGAGAAAGCAAAGTGAAGTGAAGGTAAAAATTTAGTCAGTTGACTTTTCCCCCAAAATTTGAAAAGGGTAGCCTTTATTTGGCATTATGCTCGGCTCTAGCTTGTTTCCTAGAACTGCTTAATGGGAATGTTATCCCAAGCTTTATTGTCCAGGTAAAAAATAATATACAACCTCGACCTTGCATACTTTGATTATTTCATACATTGAAATAGTCAAAGAATGCAATTTGACTACTTTGGCGAGTTACCTAATCCGATTATTTTTACTGTTACAGGGCAAAGTTGTGATCTAAACGATCATACCTTAACCTTCACAGCAGATTTGATAAACAGATTTAGCTGAAAAATAAATCCTTGTTTTGTCTTAAGTCCTACTCCAGTAAACTTCTGGGGACAACCAGTTCAGGTAAACAAAACCTCACCAAAAAGCAACTTCAAATTTTTACCTGTGGGAATTGCATGAAAAAATTCTGTCGTATTGTGTTGATCCAGACTTTGGGAGCGGTTCTGTTTGTGGACTGCTGGAGTTTTGGACCAGTTCAGTCAATCGTCATAGACGAAGATACATCATGAAGTCATGTCATCATTCCTGGAAAATCTAGAATTAGCAAGAGAGAGCATGTCTCTGAGCTGTTAGTCGGTACGTCACATCTCATCACACACAGAGTCAAACACACACAACATATATCTTATCTGATGTTTCAATGTATCAAGATTTAAAATGTTCAATAACTCATTTGAATGTCATCTTGAAATATTGACATGTTTTCCTCTTAAAAAAGTATTTACACGCACAGGTTCAAACTAAACAGATAGTCTCATCATGTTTCTTTTTGAGTAAAAAAAATATGATCAAAAGCATGAAAGCTGAAATGCATCTGTTTTTCTTTCCACAAGAGAAACATTTTGTGCAAACTACAGCCACAACTAACTTGTGTAACCTTTCGAATGATGAACATGCAACGCAGTGGAGATATTCATCTAACTTTACACTGAGTAATGTTTGTGTGCTTGTATCTGCTTGAACATAATATTAAAGGATTACTTACAAACAAAATGAAGTGTTAGGGGTTTGACATATCACAGCAACAATTTATCTCCTTTAAGTCTGCTCATAATAATGCAGACTTACAGTGGCATCTAGTGGCAGCTTTCTCACAGTCTTCTTATTTATTTGCTTTTGAAAAAAAAAATTTCAATCTGATTTTCTGGTATGACAGGAAATTGACTGCATTTTGCTTCAGTGACTTTCAGTCTTATCTCTGCACAATACATTTAACAAAATAGAACAGTTGCTAAAGCAGAACTCGTTTTCTGTCTGTCTTTCAAATTGCTTTATTGTCTGATCAGGCATCTTTTGCTGCTTAAAGGTCTTTTGTTGTTGATGTTGCTGAGTGTTTGTCATATACCAGCCTGTTCGCTAGAGGACACGTCTTTCAGAGTTGATGATGAGAATACAAGACTGAACTGCTGATCAGAAAATAGTGCTGTCACTCAAAATGAGCTCCATAAAACAGATTAAAACTTTACTCCAATTATGCTGTTCTTAACACATAACTAAGGCTGCACAGTGGAGCAGTTGGTAGAGCAGTTGGTAGAGCTGTTGCCTTGCAGCAAGAAGGTTATGGGTTCGATTCCCGGCCCGGGTCTTTCTGCATAGAGTTTGCATGTTCTCCCTGTGCATGCGTGGGTTTTCTCCGGGTACTCCGGTTTCCTCCCACAGTCCAAAAACATGACTGTCAGGTTAATTGGCCACTGTTCCTAGGTGTTGTGAGTGAGTGAGTGTGCGTGTGCGCGCGCATGGTTGTGTGTCTCTGTGTTGCCCTGCGACAGACCGGCGACCTGTCCAGGGTGACCCCGCCTCTCACCCGGAACGTTAGCTGGAGATAGGCACCAGCAACCCTCCCGACCCCACTAAGGGACAAGGGTGTCAAGACAATGGATGGATGGATTAACACATAACTATGTGCAGCTACAGCCAGCGAATAAATAATAGAACGCAAGCTTGCTTTTCTTAACTGAAGATATTTTATAACTATTTTGTGAATACAACAAAAGGCAAAAACACATCAATAGCTAATATCCTCATAATGTCACTCAAAACGTTTTTGAAACTGAAATATAACAGTAATGAAAAAAAAACATTACTAGCCACTACGCTCATCTTAATACTACACTCAAAACGTTTTTATAACTGAAATACAACAGAAAGACAAATATACTTCTACACGATAACGGTACACTCAAAAAATAATGTTCACTGCTCTGTGTTTTATCAACAACAACGCTTAAGTGTCTTCTAAGTTCATAAATACTTACAAAGATAAACGTTTCCCAAGGCACATAGCGTATAAAGCACATTCAGATATTCATAAGTTGCTTACTTTCTCCTAAATGCTTAAATTCTTGTTGACATGGTTACCGGAAGAATATACGTCAAAGACAGTTTGCTGCTAAGAGCGCTCACTCGGTCATGTTTCTTCAAATGCAATATAACTAAAATAGTTTTGATAGACAAAGATAGTTTGTAAAACAAATGTCACACTATTATGCAATTCCAAACCCTTTTCTTTTTTACTATTGTTAGCATGCATTTACAAATTGCGAACTATGTATAAAAAAAAGCATAAAGTCTTTACCACACCTATATTCCAGCATTTTAATTAGATTTTCCTGCAGCACAATATGCAACACATTCATATCAATAAATATACAGTAGCTAATTTTAATAATGAAGTCAGGAAGAGTCAACAGATTTCTTTTCACAGCGTCCTGTGGTGCAATCCTCTGCCCGTCCAGTCCACTTAAGTCGATTCCTTGCAAAGATGGCGTATGATTTATCCATAAACGGCCTCACTGTTGACCACATCATAAAGCGGCCCAACCAGCCGAGCCCAACGGCGCCATACATCACTGCAAATGCTGGAACCCCGCGATGCACCTGGCAATGCCAAAAGTAAAGATGTAAGTGCATTTTTCAGATTATTCAGATTATTTAAATCTCAGTTAGGTTGTTCAGAGTTAACCTTGTCTTTCTCATCGATTACAGTCATCTCCTCCATGGCCATCTCATAGGTGACATCATTGTATTTTGCCCCATCGTAGCCTGGCTTAGAGATGTCAATAAAATGAACTTTCCCCGGTTGGTTTCTTTGCAGGAACTGGAGGAAGCGGATCTCTGTCATGCAGATGGGACACAACCCATCATACAACACCTGGAGAAGAATAGAGATTATGATACTTTAATCTGTTGGATTTTACTCATTCACAAAAAAATAAAAATAAAAACAAATACAAGCACGAAAATTGCTTATGGAAGGAAAAGTGTGAGCTGATGACAGTGTTATTGGTTCTGATGAAAAGTTGTCAGAATTAAGAAAGATGATTCTTGTTTATGAATGGGATATTTATTTTCTAATGTCGATAATGCTGCGTATTATGTACAAATTAACCATATTGATCAGAGGAGCAATGATGGCCTTTTTCTGGATATATAAGAGAAAAAAGTGGAATTTTTGGGGGGCGGGGGAACAGAAAGTTATCAAATTACTCAGTGCATCACAGTGTTTTACATGTTGGACTGCAAAAATCATTAATTTCATCATTATGCCTAAGCATATTTTTCATGAGTGATCATTTTCTTTATAACATAATGATAATCATGAGCTTTTATTTATTACATGAATAGATGCATCTGATAACATTTTTCGAAACATAATTATGGAGCAAACTGGCAAAAAAAAGCATCACTATGGAGTCGTGTTCAGCAACAGTGTGGAGTGTAATTTCTCAAAGTAAGCATATGTTTCATCACTAAAAAATTTTTTTGAGAGCAGCCTGATTGATTTTAAAATAATCCTTTGGCATAGGCTTCATATTAAGTGATTACACTTAGAAACAATTTTATTAGAATGAAAAGTTTTTATTACAACTTGTATTTTTTAGGTGAAATCAAGAACTGAGCTTCACCATTTACGTTTCCCAGAGATGTCAAGGCTCGCTGTTAGATTAATGAAAGAACAGGCATGTCTCACCTTGACACCTGCAGATTCGGAGTTGAGGTTCCTCCGCTGGTGTCTACAGAACCCAGGCGACACCAGCTTCACTGTCGGATTCATACAACTGGGGAACCTGACTGGAGCCGCTGTGGACAAACCCACTCTAACTTTACAAAACATAACTAACAAAACCACTCGAATAAGACACTGTCGAAACGATCAATTTAAAAATGCAGCCGAATATGGCTGATGCTATTAGAAAGTTCCTTAACTTTGGCAAAGTTAACGTCTGCGAATGGAAGAAAAAAAAAAAAAGACCGTGTTTAAGTTTCAAAGATCAAGAACAAACACATAACAACGGAGCTCCTCTTCTTCTTGAGTTACGGTAGGTCAAACAACAGTGCCACCTTCTGGAGGGTCTTTGTATTGAATCTAATAAACTGAACCATCAGTAATGCGCTTTATTTGCAAATCGTTATATTTTTGTAAAACAAAACAAGGCAAAATAAATGTTATATTGAGTACAGTAATTTCGCGTACCCACACCTTTACTTATATATATATAGGTGTGGGTACGTGAAATTACTGTACTCAATATAACATTTATTTTGGCTTGGGAGCTTGAGGGTTCTGCGCAGTATCTTGGCTGGGCCTAGAACTGCGCATTTCTGGACTGAGATGTCTGATGTTGTATATATATATATATATATATATATATATATATATATATATATATATATATATATATATATATATATGTGTGTGTAATTTCCGTGAATTTAAGAAAGACATTTATTTTAGAAACAGAACCAAAGGTCAAGGCCAAATACGAAAGAAGTTTTAAAAATATCTGCAGCAAATTGGGAGCTCATCATGTCTCCACAGGAACGTTTTGGTGATAGCACGTTTAGGAGTTGTGCCAGAAAAACACATTTATGCCGGAAGACTTGTGCTTCTTTTTCTCTGTCAAAGGCCCTGATATCTTCAGAGACAGTTCTCTGGAAGATGGGGGGATAGTGCAAAGAGGAAAGATCAAAGTTCCCTCTCTGTGTGGACTAACCTTGTCATATAGGAAAAGACAAAGTGGTGCCCTTTATGCAAGAGGGAGTGTTCAAAGTTTTGGTACCTGGGTTAATAAAACGTTTGTCACATGTGGTTTTACTAAGATAGTTTCCCTGCTGAAAGAATGCCTTTTTCTAAAATGTTCAGCATAACTTTACACTCCTGCAAATAAATAAATAAAAATAAATAAAAGGCATGTTCTTAATTTGCATGGTTTCTAAAATCTTAAAACTCATAATTATTTTGTTTCTGTGCCGTGTTATACTTGGATGTCTAAATTAAATATCATTTCATTATTTTATGGCTTCTATGTGCTAATAAATTATGTGTTAAAACAGCAGTTTTAACACATAATCTGCAAAAAAACACCACAAAACTTACACAAATATATATCAGGCATAAAATGATGTGATAAAAAAACACATTCTGTAACTTTTAAAGGAAATGTTGCATTGCATGATGAAACTCTTATAACTCTCCACTTGATCTTTAGCTACCTGCTGAGGATTTATTTATTTTTTTTAGCTCCACGCCTCAGGAAGGGGCTACTCCTTTGCTTTTGTTGTGAACAGCCACTTGCATTTTTTGTGGAAGCACATGTGATGAGATCAAAGGACCTGCAGCAGGGTGCTGAGGGAGGAATCTATAGTTTCACAGGCTGCTCAGAATAGTTTTAAAGACCGCACAGAGGTGAGGAAAACAATCTGTTTATTAAGGAGTATAAAAACAGGGCCAGAATCTCTTTGGAAATTTGCACTTGCTTGTTCTCTGTGCACATCTTATTATCTGTTTCCACTTTCCAGTCTGAGGATTGAACATGCCACCTGCAGCAGCAACCAATCTAGGCTACACGCCACCAGATGGAGGCTGGGGATGGGCTGTCGCCTTTGCTGCTTTCATCTCCATAGGATTCTCTCATGCCTTTCCCAAGTCCCTCACCATCTATTTCAAGGAAATTCAGGAATATTTTTCAGTTTCCTACAGGGAGATTGCCTGGGTGTCCTCAGTCATGCTGCCATCTATGTATGCAGGCGGTCAAAGGCAGCCATAGGCTACTTTCACAAAAATTCAACAGTCACTTATAAAATTTGCTCTACTGGGACTAGTATGCTTGAACAGCTACATGCTAACAAAGCTTTTATTTATTTTTTTGTCGCTGATAGGATAACTGAATAAAGAGAAATGTTCTTCTCACATGCAGGCCCTGTCTGCAGTATGCTTGTAAACAGACATGGCAGCAGACCTGAGGTCATGGTCGGTGGGCTCATATTTTCTTGAGTAATATTTTTTGGGGCTTAATGTTTACTTATTTTGTTACTTTTGTTTAACAAACGTCATCTTTTTGTACGGTTAAGTTTTAGTATTGAAAGGTTGGTTAAGTTGTTCAGTTAGAACTGGCTTTGTTTCAGTTACTTGACCTTGTTTTCTTTCTCTGTGAGGTCACTGGCACTTGTTCAGTGGAATATATTAATGTTTGCCAAAATCGCTGCAAAATAAGACTGTCCTCAGAGTCTTTTATGTGACAGACAAAAACACAAAGTAGAACATATTCTTGAAATGGAAGAAAAAGGATGCATTGCTTTATAAATTCTTCACAGAAATATCTGAAAAATGTGTAATGCATGTATTCAGCTCCTTTGAGTCAATGCTTAAGTACCTGCAAGTGCAGCAATTACAGATCACATCTAGCGATAGCATCTTTTGTGTGTTTTTTCTTTACCTCAAGCTCAGTTAGATTGGATGAAGATCACTGGTACTCATCAATATTCATTTCTTGCCTCTGATTCTCACATCCTCACTATTTGGACTTTGACTGCTCCATTTTACTCTGTTGAAAACGTTTTGATATAAACCATGTTACTGTTTTATTTTGGGTTTATTTAGGGTTGTCCTGTCAAAAAATTAACTTACATCCCATTTTCAACTCTTTTTGCAATCCCTAGCAGGTTTTCAACCAGAATTGCCAAGATGCACCTACCTTTAAGACTTATCTCATTTATCTTATTCATAATACCTATGGGTGAAGGAGGTTCCTTCATGGGTTGCCAGCTTCCCACGGGTCACGTCAGTGTTTGGTGATGGCCAAATAAAAAATTTAAACGATTCTGTTGGAGTTTGGGCTGCTTATTTTTAATTGTTCTGCCAGAAAGGCAGCTTTGAATCTCTATCCAGCCATATCATCATCAAACATGGAGACTAACAGTTTAAAGACTCGTTAAGGGATTTGATCATAACAACAGCCAATTTCCAGCAACTAATCATAAATGTTGACCAAACAGAAGACATTTTTGGGGTGTTACTAGGAGTCAGTGGTTGTGATAAAGGATCCCACATATTGGCGTACATGGATGACAGTTTTCTGTCAACAGATTCTCCCACATGAGTTGTCGATCTCTCCTTCTCTACAGTTACCCCTTTCTGACCATTTCTCTGATTAAATCTCAATGTCTGACCTTTCACTTTAGACAAACCTCCATTTACATACATTTAGAAATGCTGGACGGCGCCCTGTAGGATGCTGCAACCTAAACATATTGTTTTAAATCATAATCTCTCTTTAAACCTCTCCACAACATTATCCCTGACCTGCCTGCTGCGTTCTTTTGTATTCATTTGCTAAACAACAATTTCATAGAACAGCTAGATTTGTACAGTGATTAAATTGAACACACAGAGTCTATTTCCTAAGTAACTTCTGAAATTAATTACTTGCACTAGATTTTATTTAGAGGTATTAAGTTAAAATGGACAAAATGCAATTGCTAAGAAATACTTAAAATCCTGTATCATTATTTTTCTGCTTCCCAATACGATGTGCTTTCTTTTCCTTTCAAAAGGTTTTGGTCTTGCCTTCAACCTGCAGTCAGCTCTGACAATCACTGGCACTTACTTTCAGGTCAAAAGGCCACTCGCAAATGGACTCGCTATGACTGGAAGTCCAGTTGTTCTTTCCACTCTGGCCCCTCTCAATCAGTTCCTTTTATATTCCTTTGGTGGGAGAGGGAGTTTCTCCGTCCTGTGGTCCATTGTTCTGAACCGCTGTGTGGCTGGTGCTTTGATGAGACCAGTTAATAAACAAGCCCGATCCCAGTCCAATAATGTCTCATCAGTGAGCAGGAGGAAAACCTCTGAAGAAGCTGCTGCTGTGGATATTAGCTCATTGTCTGCTAACCCTTCAGCTGAAGACAGCAAAAACAAGAGAAAAAGTCAGAGCTTTGTTTCCAGATATGTAGACATCAGGACCCCCGCATTTAATTTTTGTGAGCAATGTTCATGAAGTATAATTTTTGCAGAAACATAAGTTGACTTGTCGACTCTGCATTCTGTCTTTCAGGGGCCATGGTTAATGTTTTCGCGGACTATGTACTATGCATGTGGTGCGCTCATGCTGGTGCCCAGTGTCTTTCTCTTCATCATGCATTATTACAACTACAAGAAGCTAGATGAGGATTGCAGGCAGACTGTAAAAGTGGAAATAAGGACTTCTGAAGAGACAGTGAAACTTAAAATAAACCAGAATGAGAAAAACAAGCAATGAAACACAAGATTCAACTTTTTGATTCATAGTTTTAGATTAGAAACATTTGTCTGGAAATCTGAATTCTTGTAATTCTTTGAATGGCTAACTTTATATTTCCACATTTTGTCTTAAGTGTTTTTTATACAGTTACTTTCAAAAACATTCTTACACATGTGAAAAAGTTTAGTTATTTATTCTATAATTTTAGGTGACAGACCTACACAAAATAGAGCAAATATGCTTTCTTTTGAAAAGAAAATTATACACAATTTACATTTAGACTCATATGTTGGATGTCGCAGAGCATCATGTTTTAAGTATTCCCCAGACTGAAATGAGCTTGTTTGATTAAACCTGTTTCCCTTCCCGATAGTTTAGGTAAACACCTATATTTCTTTATTATATGTTGAAAGTTTGGGGTTATTTCAGCACAGAGCAGTTTATTGTTTATATCCTAATCTCCTAATCCTAATCTGTTTATTTATTGTTGTTATGTAAAATTGAGCTAATAACACATGCATGCAACAGTTTTCCTATATTTATTTCTCAAAGAAATAAAGGAAACCATATATCATTTTTGCTTTACAGTTATGCATTACCCAGTCTTGGTCTTTATTAAAGCTTCAATAAAGAATATATAAATATGTAGCCTAAAAGAGTTAGTAAAAATTTAAGGTGTATACTTTTGCAATGTTCTGTACCTGTACTGTTAAAGTCTGACACCGCAAAAGTTGATTAACTTATCTTTGAGAGGCATAAAGCAATCAGTTCACCTTTTATCCACTAGATGGCAATGAACCCTATCATGAAAAAATAAAAGCTAGAACATACAGTACAATATCTCTTCAACTAAGCTGCAGTTATTAGGTCTTTACAGCATCGAGTTCTTTAATTCAGGTGATGACCCTCTCCATTAAAATGATGAGTGTAATTATCTGCATGTTTCCTGTACAAAATTTCTCATCTTATCTCTGCACTTACTCTGGCCTTAAATTTTAATTCCCCTAAAGGAGAAGAAAAAAATAAAACCTGTTTTTTGTTCGTGTTCCAGTCTGCAGTAAAATTAGTTTTCGGTGTCATGGGGATCGGTAAAAGCTGTTCTGCTTCTGCTTTTGCTGAAGTAATAAAAATTCCCTTTTATGTTAGCGAAATATTTCAGAATGATCTTTTGAATAAGAGCAGAGAACTCTATGTGCATTTAAATAATAAGCATTCATTTACGTGCGGCTGAACCATTGAAACGCTTTCCTTAACCTTACTGGCACTAAAAAAAAGCATTGTGCGTCTTACAGATTGAATAGAACCACAGGACTGACCTGCACATATTCTGGTATTTTAAAATAGGCTTCAGTATTTTGTGTATCTTTAATGGGCAACTATTATGTGAAGTTGAAATTCTGACTCATGCTTCATCAAAGTGAAAATACCTGAAAGGAAATACAATCTGTGATCTTGAGCCAGGTCAACTCTTCTCCTCATAGGTTAATCGTTTTAAGCCCACGCACTATATGATTGCAGTACTCCTCCTCCTCTTGTACACACAATGCAATATTTCAGGGGCAAGCAATCTGAAAGCAAAACATTGTCATTATTACGGATATATGCTTAAATGTCCCATCTGTATTATGTCCCTGGAAGGTTTGTATTGACTTACTTTATAGAGGGATGAAGCTCTATTATAAAAGCGAATCGATAGCTTTATTCACAGCGTTGGAGGCCACTGTAAATCCCTGTCTCATGGATGGCTGGTGTTCTCTTTGGAATATGGCTTAATTTCAATCAGTTAAACATCATTGGTTCAGGATTGAGCAGGGCGGCATCAGTTCCACTTGGTGGCTTTTCAAACTGTTAATGTCACTTACATATGTAGCACAAAGGCAGAATCATAGCGCAAGGCCAACACACTCCATTTCAGGACGTTTATTCAAATATTCAGTAAAATTATCTCTTATTACAATAAATTTGAAGACAAGATCTTTTCAACCAAACACACTTCTTTTTCATACATGGAAAAAAAAAATCACATCAATGTGTGAATGTATTTTTTTACTGTACAAGTGGGCCATTAAAAGGTGAATAATATAATTTTTAACTCAAAGCTAAGTAGCCATAAAATACAATATTGTAAATAGATCCCATTTGCAACATTGGGTCTAACATTCATGCGTCAAACTCCCTGAGTTTTCTAAGTAAATATATAAGTATGAGACTCCTGAAGCTCTGGATTGATGTGCACTTCAAGGTGTCTTTGAGAAATGTCTGCTTATTAAAACATGAGAATGTCAAACCAAATTTGGTACTTATTACAACAGTATGTTAACCCTCACTGTGCATGTTGAACTCAAAACAGAAGGGAGTTTTATGCTATTAAAAGCTGGAAATCTGAAAAGGTCAAAGCTGGCCAAACCGTGGTTTTTTGGACCAGTGACAGTGTAAGAGGACATTTGAGTTAATTAGTTTTCACTGTTTCAGACATCAACTATAATCTTACAGTTTATAGTCTAATGAATGGACACAAAGCGAGCGAGAGAGAGAGAGTGAGGATCGCCAATTAGCGATAGCTCCCAAACGCTCTGTCTCAACTCCTCGCTGAACAGCTTGAACATAATCACCGTGATGAACTGTGACTGATGTCAGTAAATCTGCCCTTAATTGGGAGCAGAAAGATTGAATCCAGGGACCTCGTTGACTAATCCTGATGATGCTGAGACATCTGGCTGAAACCCCGCTGCTGGTTAAAGCAGTCAAACCCGGGTTCTGCTCCAACCGTAAAGCGGGGATGTTTGCAAGTGAAGTAGTGCCACTTTCTGGTTAACTCAACGTGTTCCCCAAATAATCTCTGCTAATCTTCTTTATCCATGACTGCAGAACTAAGCTGTCTACACAATGTTTGCTCTCAGAGGAAGGGTAATGAATACCAGAGACTTTCAGAGGCCCCATGAAAATAAACACCAATAGTTGGGGCAGCTAACATGGTCGCACCGGGAATGTTGACATGTTCTAACAGGCAGAGGGGCCCGTAAGGACTCAATCAGACAACAGACACTATCCCCTCCTCGAGTCTGTCCTCCCTGATAGAACACAAGATTTACTGGGGTTGTTTGGTGAAAACAAAGCACTTGGCTCTCAACATCACTGTCTTGTCAAAGAGCTACTACGACTTACAGATCACTGATAATCACAGAGAGCCCCAGTCAGTCAGTCACTCCATCGGGTCTTTATTCCAGACACATGAGAAGGTGCTTAGTGAAAATATAAAACAAACAAGATAATAAAAGGAAGAAAGAAAGAAAGAAAAAAACAACAGCATTTAGTGGAAATTAAAATACTAATTTCAAATACACTGAATTTTTGCATAACCATCTGAAATCTCTAGAAATCAACCTTCGTTAAATAAAAATAGTTTGCCCAGTCAACAGTTCTCGAATTTGTGCACGCTAATGATCTAATATATTTAGATTTCTTCACCTATGTAAGTATGTGGATACTTGTTGGAATGCAATAAAATGTGTATTTCGAATATGTATTGTTAAGAACTAGTGAACAAGAAAAAAAAATACTTTCTGCCCCTCAAACTCTTTACAAATGTAAAACATTGTCAACTGTTCAGGAAAAAGGTTTAGTTTGCAGTTATGTGCAACACACCTGACAGAAAGTAACTCTATTCCATATGCCATATATCAGGGTTGAGTGTTTCACAACATTATTTGCTATACGGGGCATATGAAAGCAAAGCAAACACGAACTCAGTTTAAAAATAACAAACACAGAGGGTTAAAAATAGATTTGAAAATGTACCCCCAGTTTCCTGGAGAGAGAGAGATAGCGAGAGTCAGACAGTGTGATTTCAAAGGCACTTTTTTCTTTAGGTCTGGGCCTGAAACAAGAATCAGCTGTGAACTGAAGCGCATAAAGATCCACGATGACGTGAGCAAGCAGCAAATATAAACAGACAGCGGTCACTATTCAGGGAAGATCTCTAAATGTTTTTTGTAAGTGTTTCTTAACTGCAAGTGCAGAAGAAGCAATTTACGAATTTCACAGACTCAATTCCTATTTTATTTCTGCCACAAACGGTTTGAGCTTAGTAATAGTTCTCATCTTAGAAAGAAAGAGAAAAAGTCCAGATATTAAAGTCTGTGCCTGGTCAATAGTGACGGTAAGATTATTACTGGCTGAGGATTTAACGCATGATGAGGTGAAATTGCAGGTTTCTGGACAAGTGTTTGATAAAACCGTTTTAGTATTAGGCTGTAGAAAATGATCAACTCTCCAAATTTAATTGCAATATACATGCATCATTTTTATTTTTTCTTTCCCCCGGAAAATTTTCTACTTAAATATTGTTTAATTAAATATCATCTGCGTTTATGTGATAAGCAAAATATTTAAAATTCATTACTATGCGCCCAAGGGACAGCATACTCAACTCAAAACAAAACCTGTGGCACACCCCTCGACTGAGGAGCAAATGAGGAGGCAGGGTTACCAACAGCAACAGGATGAGTCCTCTTAGTGTGGCAGGAGGAAAATAATTTCAGGGATGACCCAGATATATTCACAGGCTGTCTGAGTCTGTGTGTTTCAGGACACTGCCTAGCTTTAAGTCACCGGAGTGCAACACTGATATTTAACTTTCTTCAAAACCAATACAATGTCTGTCACCAGGGAATTATTGGACAAAAGAATCAGTTTAAAGCAGGGGTGCCCAAAGTCGGTCCTCGAGGGCTGGCATCCTGCATGTTTTAGTTTTCTCCCTGGTGGTAGTTACAACCTTTTCAGCATCACAATGTTCTCCTTAAGCCTCTAATGAGCCATCATTTGATCCAGGTGCGTTAAACCAGGGAGAGAACTAAAACATGCAGGATGCCGGCCCTCCAGGACCGACTTTGGGCACCCCTGGTTTAAAGTAATTTTAACCTGAACTATTATTCCTAATAAAAAATGCAATTTAGATGCCTAAATTTTCTAAAACCACGTAGCTAATGCAATATAAACACTCCAAAAAAAAAAGATAAAAATGATAAATTAAGTACTTTAATTGATGATTCTTTTTTGTATTTGCTTTCATATCTGCAATTCTGCAACACACTGTGATTTTATCTCTGAATGGTGCTATATAAATAGTTTACTTACTTGATTGGGAAAAGTAGTACATTGCCTTCTCCTAAAACACAAAACTTGGAGCACATAGAAAGAGGGCCTTAGGAAGAAAAACAGACCCACAGCATCACAGATCCTCCACCATGCTCAGCAGTGACTTTGTCAGATATTTATCTTTTGTTTTAGGCCAACAAACACGGCAAACCCATCTGTCATGTTTGTTGCCAAAGAACTTCGTCTTCCTGCCAGTGGCCCAAAGAACACAGTTTCAGTAAGTCCCTGTAGCGTTTGCAAACTCCACACGTTTTTGTATTTAATGATGGCACAGAAAAGTGTTTTTTTCTAGTGTAGAGAAGGTGGAGCTCGATGGATAAATGTCTCCCTGCAAAACCGATACGTCCCAATGCGTGAGATGTATCGGTGTATTATCAGTTTCAAGTCTCTCAACACTTTTCTTTCCATCTGAAGAAAAAATATATTTTTATGGAATTAAAAAGAGAACTTTCTTGTACTTTTAAAAGACAAGAATACAATGAGAAGAAATTCTCACAATGAAGGCATTCAGACTTCGCTGACTAACTGTATTGGACGTAGTCATTAAAAGAACCAATTGTAGAACTATTCAGGTTTTCTTTAGTTGATAAAAGTAACCCAATATGGTCTTTCTCCTTCTATGTAAAGTTAAAACTCTGTTTCCATAAATATTTGAAATGTATAAACATCTGACTTGACTTGCGAGAAAGCTGGCTAAAATATGTGAACATTTCGCCAGAGATTTGTAAGGTCCTGATGTCCCCCCAAAAAACGGATGAATTAATGAGACACCTTGCACTTAGCCTTGGATCTTGTTGTTTCACCTCTCTGTGAACCGGAATGGGTCCCTTGACCTGCAGTTCTAAACGTCTGGGTTCTCAGCTCAGTGGGCAGAGGATCTCTGTACAGCATTTATTCGACCCGGCCTCAAGGTTATTTCTCTGTGGAAAGCACTGACTCTTTTCATCCTGCCACATACGTTCCTCTCTTTGAAATTCAGATCTGAAAAAAAAAGAAGAAAAATATATTTTTGAAAGATTAAAGAATATTATGGTGACCAAATTTGAACCTAGCTGATCCAGGATTGGTTAGTTCAGCTGGGCACAAAGTCTTGTCTTGCCCTTCGCTTACTGCCCAGTCAATCTTTCTGTGTCTTTCTCCATATCTCCTTCATCACTCTTCATCAATGACTCAGCTCTCAAAAGCACACTCGAGAAATTGTTTTTGTCACAATCTACATTACGTAGACATTAGGAAAATAAACACATTCTACAATTTTTTCAAGACCTTGTCTTCAAAATTCTTCAAAGGACAGAGAATAAATAACATTCCAGAGAGAAATATCAACATCTGGAGCCAGTGTGTTTCTTTCACTGTGGTACTCTAAAGAGAAAACAGATAACCTTCACATGCATCTTAATTACGCAAAACCTACTTCCAAATATTTTACAACAGCTTCTTTTTCATTGACAATCAGTTTGTGGAATTAAAGATGATTTAAATCTACTGAATCAAGGCATCTTGTAGCAGAATGTTGAAGGGTTTAAATGTTTGAGGTCAGGATTTTTGCATTTCTTAACTCTACACAAGTAGCAAACATCCAGTTGGCATGTAAATAGCATCTAAGGGTTGCCATGGAGACTGAGAGACCCAGAGACGTGACAATTTGCTGCAGTTCTTAAACAGCCAGTCTTGGTTACAAGCCAAACCGGAACCAATACATATGAATGCTTGTCCAATCTAGCAGAGATATAAAAGAAATAAAAGAAAAAATAAATAAATAAATAAATAAAAAAAAGAAATGAAAGCGCAGAGAGCCAATTTAAACATGTCTCTCCACACACTTAATCCTTACAAATATAAAATTATTGATTACTCATTGGAAACTCATAGAAAATGGAATGAACTTTGAAAAGGTTACATTTCAAACAAGCTGTGCTTAACTGACTCAGGACTTTGTGGACTGGTACCAGCAGAACCACCTCCTGGTCAACATGAGGAAAACCAAGGAGTGGCTTCAGCATCTTTTTTTTTATTATTGCACCCATATATAAAAGGCTGGTGAGAGCCATGAAAAACACAAACACACATAAAATCTCTCTACAGCAGGAATCAAAACAGCAAAGAAAAGGAAAGGAAACTTTGGTACAAACACCAACTGAAACAATCAGACCTAAATGACACAACAATCACATTCCCAACATATCACCCAGTAGATTTGTTATCTGTGATGTAGTTTAAACATTTCTTTTGTTACGTCTCTTTTAATTTTTAAATATTGTCAAAATGAAGTTTGAATTTACTACATTTTCCCTGTGAGTTGATGAGAATCGGCAACGGATTGGATTTTGACCACACCTTGTAATAAAGACAATAAAATCTAAATACCTAACAATGGAGGAGATTTAAAATATGATTACATAGAGGTATGTACTTATATCTAACGTATGCTACATAAATATATCAATAATTTAGTTTAAGGCCCATTTATTACATTTTTACCAAGACTCCACAGACATTAAAATAAATTTGCAGCTCAATGTCTTCCTATGGAGCTAAAGAAGAGGGGGTGAAATTTTAACCCACTTTCTCCAGCTATTTTGTGTCTAAACCATTCCCTGAGGGAAATATCTGGCTCTTTATCTACTAAACACTTTACTGTGTTCATCAGATAAACTCTGACTGTGTCTGTTTGATGCTTGGTTTTGTGAAGCGGGTCTTGTTTTTTTCTTTCACCTCCTTTCTTCAAACAGCTTCTGCTGTGGCCAAAAAGCAGTACACGATGAAACAGTGAGAGTAAACAGAACATAAAAGATGCAGGACGGGCAGCTGAACAAGGTGCTCAAGCTCACCAGTGGAGTTTTGAAAAGCTGCGGGGAGCTGCAGACTTAGCAGATAATTCTCTGTAGGTTTGTCGCTACAAGTGAACTCGTTCGTGCTCTTACAAAATTGACATGGTAACATCTCTGTTGAGTTCAGTTTACTAAGATTTTGACATGTCATTCTCCCCCCAATCTAAATCAAGTCTCAAGTCTGTCCCCTCACTCAAGTCTCTCAAGACTGAACTCGACATCCTTACTTTGTATGCGTACCACCTAGTCAGCCAAAAACGTTGAATTGCTTTGCTGTGCATTGAATTCATTATTCTTAAGCCTAATTTAACTCATGAATATTTGACATATTTATCTTTGTCCTAGTATTCAAATCCAAACATGAAATTGCTTTAATGTATTTGTGTATTTTGAAATCCACGAATGTATTATATTTACCAAGCAGAATTATAATTATGCATTTATGTTTAAAGAACAAAATAATAGTAGGCTAACACAAGCTGGGGTTGAAGTTAGGAAAAAAACAAAAATAAAATGTTTTTCTGTTGAAGATTTGATCCATTCATCAAGGATCCGACTGTAGGAGCAACCCATTCAGGGTTTTCCTGCCAGAAGAGATATTTTTAGTCCCTGAAGGGAATTCTGGGTCTGTCCCAGGTTCTGCTCCCAGTGTGATTTTCATGAGAAACCTCCAAAGGGAGCCATCCTAATCAGATGCTCACCCCACTTTAACTGACTACTTTCAATGCAGAGGAGCAGTTTCTCCTCCAAGTCTCCAGACACCCTGAGTCCAGTCAACCAACGAAAGAAGCTGGTGAGGGTCGGACCACACGGTGTAAAAAAATAAATAAAACGTATCTAATTTACAGTAAATAACACGGTAAAATTCTGGCTGGTATTTAGACAGACTAGTGAAACAAAAGCTTCAAATTTGAAGTGTATTTAAAATGATACCAGGTTATCAATGAGTGAAAAAGATGTATGGATTGAAGCAAAGTTTGCTACATTAGGAAGGCTCACTTATAAAACAGAGATTCATGGTGCATGACAACACCATGCTAACCCAGTTGGGTTTCAAGTATTTTTTAGCCAGAAGCCCAAGTCCAGTCTAAAATCTTTTTCGCAACTTAAACGCAAATCTGTGTGCTTTCATAAAGTGACGCTGGCCATGGAATTTGATCTCAAAGTGTATGCTTGAAATAAATGAAATCATGAAAATGATCAAAACCAACATTGATCTCGACCCAGTATCTCTTCTCTTGGGTCTACAGAGCAAAGACTTTAAAAACAGTAAGAGTAGGTTCCTATAATATTCTAACATTTTGTGTTTTCAAGAAAATTTTACTGCAATGCCATCCATCCATCCATTTTCTTCCGCTTATCCGGGGTTGAGTCGCGGGAGCAGCAGCTTCAGAAGGGAGGCCCAGACTTCCCTCTCCCCAGCTGTCCCAGGCCAGCCGAGAGACATAGTCCCTCCAGCGTGTCCTGGGTCTTCCCCGAGGCCTCCTCCCGGTGGGACGTGCCCGGAACACCTCACCAGGGAGGCGTCCAGGAGGCATCCTGATGTTCCACGTCCGAAGAGCCAGCTTCTGCAGCCGAGGATCAGACCGCCAGGGTCCCCTCCCTCGGTTGTCGCCCATAGCACAATGCACCCGACCCCTTTGGCCCCTCCGACAGGTGGTGAGCCCATCGGAAGGGGGACCCACGTCTCCTCTTCGGGCTGAGCCAGGCGCTCGCCATCGTGCCCCACCTCCAGGCCTGGCTCCAGAGTGGGGCCCCGGTGACCCGCGTCCGGGCGAGGGAAAACCAAGTCCAAAGTTTGTGTCCATCATAATGGGTCTTCGGGCTGCGCTTTGTCTGGTTCCTCACTTACTGAAATGGACTTTTTAAAATGATTTGTAAACTCTAAGACTGATATATTTAACTGCATATTGGAGCCCTTCTAGGACTATACTGAAGGACAGCATCTTGTCTCAAGTTTTTATTAAGTTGCAGACGATGAAAGATGATGAAAACATGTAAGCCATCTAACTTTTGTTGTTTTTTTCCTCTGTTTTTTAGTAAATTGGAGCTTTTGTGTTGTGTTTCGCTCTTAAAAATGAAAATTGGTAAATGTATTTTTGGGAAAAAAAATTACTTGTAGAGACAAGTCTAATTTTGTGGTGCAGGCATTCATTCAGACTAGCAAAACTGCTACTATTGGACTTAAGTTTTCCCAAAGGGATACAAATGGGACACATTATGGCTCATATAGAGACAGCCATATCTTGAATGCAGACAAAAGAAGACCTTAAACCCCCAAACTCTCAATCATGGCAAATGCTTGGACAGGAAATTGAGACGCAAAGAAAAAGGACTTAATGAGATTATAGTTACCCATAATTAACAATCTGTAAAACACATTTCCCAAAACCAGGACCAGAGCTGTTCTTTTTGTCTGCTGTCAAGCCGAAGAATGCGCGAATTATCACGCAAACACACATTTAGCCCACTTTTCAGAGTCGACAATGCAAAGTCTCTGACCAATATCCTTAATCTGCCACTCAAAATACATTTAGCCTTTGTGAGAACAAATGTGCATGCCGAAAGACGGGTTTTTGGGGACTCAACAGCTTATTAGAACAATTGTTCCTCTTTATCTGTTGAACACAGACAACCACTAAAGCTTTCATGTCTGGGGACAGCAGTGTTGTTTTGTGTGTTTTACAGGAAGAACACAAGGATTTTCTTGCGGATTATAATCTCTCCTCTGGATTTCACTCTGAATTACAATGCTACATAAGCAAATTTTGTTGAATGACTGAGGGGAGGACAGACTGCGGTGTTTACACTTTGCGCACTCAGATATAATCTATAGCATTTGGATGCTGACAAGTAAGTGGGCTGTGTTATCAGTCTATCAGGGTGAAACACTTGAGTGACCAATCTGAACCAAGAGATATCATTGTAAGATTTTATTTAATTCCTCAGCTGTGATTTGAAACAATTCTATTGAATTTAAGATCGTTCCCAATCTCCCCTCTGCAGAATCCCGTAATAGGCATTCCAGAGGCAAGTCCCAAAGGATTGACACCAGGCATGGGCTCAGACTGCAGGCATGACAGAGAGACTAGGCATAGAAAGGGAGAAGAGCAGAAATAATTATAAGAGCAAGTGAAGCGTAGCAGCTTGTCCGTGGCTCAAAATGAAAAGCAGGATGAAACATGATGGTGCAAATCAGCCGCAAACCCGCATACAGTACCTACCTGACTCATTCACCACATCTGGATAATTACACTCTAGGATCCTTGTTATACTTGGATTCCGTAACCGAGCTGCGTCATTTACCCATTTCTGGCTAGCACCACGACAAATTAAGTGTACCATTACCTCGAATTGAAAATGTCAAAGAGAGAAGCAGGGATGGAGACTGCAGCTTTCTTTGGAGACGCAGGAAACAATGTCTAAGTTATTTTGATAACTGAAGTGTTTTATGTTATTTTTATTGATGCTTGTCTGCGCTAGAAGAGTTTACAGGATACTCGCCTTTGTGGCTGTGAATGGGTGCTGCATCAGCTGAAGTGAATGAATGTTTTCAGAAAGTCTTTGTGTTTCAAGGACAGTCTGGCTGACATCATGGGGTTTTGACTGTCACAGCTGCTTCTTTAAGCCAGAGCTGTGTGATTAAATTCCCATTCTTTTTCTGCAGACACATGGAACGATTTGGAAACCTATAAACCATATGGACAAGTCAATAAAGTGTCTTTAACTGAGACCTTCTTGGCTCGCTCAGGAGGAAATTACCACAGGATGCCTTTGCAAGCAGGGTACAGTATGTATTAACAAGGTTACCTTTTGTTTTTGCATACAATTACTTCAGCTAAGTCTTTTGAATTGCAACTTAGGGGGAAACTCAGAGCTAAGACTAGCTAGTGAGATTTCTAAAAGGTTCTGTCAAAGGTTTTTGTCCAGTAAACAATTGCCCTGATGCGAACAGCCCTTTAAGTGTCTTCCTTTGGTTGATATGTGGATTACTTATAGGAAAATCAAGACAAAACAGATTTCAATAATGATTAAATATATCCAGTTTCAAATTGAAAAGCTATTTTTTTTTTTTTACCTTTGCACCACATTAGCAATGATTTTACAATTTGAAATATGAAAAATGCCATGGACTGAACATACCCAACAAAATAATAGAAAATATTTATAAAACATGCACCTATTGAAATGTTTTGTCTCTGACACCAATCCCAGTCATTTAAGAATATATTGCTAGTACTTAGTGCGTCACAGACCGGTATCTCTGAAAATCAATCCCATACATCGTCTTATAACATTGGTAGCTTTAGAGTGCAGTAAAATAGCACATAAAATCCCATCCCTTTTACAAATCATTCTTGGTGATGTTCCATATGATGCAGACACTTTTATTCCTCTTCCTTTTCTCGAAAGCAACAGAGATTTTGTTTTGGCGGAAGTTTCTTCAGGACAGCCGATATCTGCCATCCTTTTATGGCTCAACACAAATACAAAAGCTACTTTAATGTTCCAACAGCACATCACCTGAAATGTGAATATTGTATTTTTGTTTAAAGGGTTAACATGTAGTCTGCTGAAGTGCTTAGTTACTGTTTGCATGTTCATTCTCTGTTTTGATATGACTTTTTGACAATTCAACATATAGCATGTGTCAAGATAGACCCAGTTAATGATGTGCAAACAAAACTGACATTTTGAAAAATGTGATATGTGAAACTAGTGATGTGCTTCACTAACTAAAATGTTAGTAATGCTAACCCTAAAGCTCTGATCATACACATTTCCTATGCTAAACACTACACCTGCATAGTATTTAGCAGAACCTAATACTAAGGTGCTACAACCATGTTGACTGTAAACACTAAATGACCTGTACTTGTATAATGCTTATCTAGTCCAAAGGAGCACAAAGTGCTTTACTGCATTCAGTCATCCATGCACACGTTCACATGCTCATGGTGGTGAGCTCCATTTTAGCCACAGCTGCCCTGGTGGCAGCGGGACAGAAACAAGGCTGCTCACCAGCACCACCAGGACCTCTAACCAACACCAACAAGCAAGACAGGTGAAGTGTCTTGCCTAAAGCCTACAAGACGGATTTGTTCCACTGTCATTCCACTTACTGTAAAAAAGTTAAAAATATACTTTGTTTTTGTAGTATACCAACCTCGATATGTTCTATTTGTTATTGCACACCTACCTGTCTGGTGGCGCTTCATCAAGTGATTCTTTGGAAAAGATTTCTCACTCATGGTTTCAGTTTTATAGTTGTTGATATGACATCAGTAAATTTAAACTGTTTAGTACTACAGTCTGTAGTTCAACAGCAGTGCATTCGGGGTACACAACAAATGTCATTTGTGGCATTGCATCATGGGAGGAGAATGTGAGGATACAAAAAAGAACTGCAGAATAAACTCTTTACCCACTTCAAAATAAGAGCATGAACATAAATGTCTAACTACTTGAATAATTCTTAAGCGGCGATAACCAAAACTTCAACACAAATGTCAAACTTTATTCAACTAAAAGTTCACAAAACGGCCAAACTGCAGAGGTCAAAGGGCGGGAGGCTGGGAAAGGTCACCAGTCCTTCATGGGATAAACAAAATAAGTTAGCACTTTATAATTTATCCAGTAAAATCAATTTAGGACAAAGCTAAATGTGCAAAGCATTGTCTCCATAATTAGTGCATTAGCGTAAGTGAGCCCACCGTGAATGGGACTAAATAAAATGCATTTGTGGAACTCCAAGTCTACACTTAAGTTAATGCCTGAATTTATTTTTAGTAAGGTCTAAAAATATTGCAGCCATGATCAAAGTATTTTTAGCACTAATTTTCAGAGTTTCTGTTAAGAGCTCAGCTTTATATGTTGACAATTGAAATAAGGCAACAGAATCACAAACAGTGCAGCCTCCAAAGTATTATAATGTATTCATCACAACACACAGCCCAAGCAATGATTCTCACACATAAAGTCTCAATCAAATCAAGGTTAAAGCTAATTTTCTTTCTCTTCAGCTGACTGCAGCTCTGTTGTGAAGGCGCATAGAAAACATCTTTCCTCTCTCACAAAAGCACTGCCTCAAACAAACTACCTGCAGTCCAACCTTTTTATCTGTTTCTTGCCCTCAAACGATGCTAGTTAGAGTGAACAGCTGCCTCGCTGTCCACCATTATTTTCTCACCCAGTTCCACTTTTACTAACTCTTAAATGTCAGCCAAGAGCAAAGAACACTAAATTTACTGTTTTTGGCTCTGGGACTCATCACAAAAGTCACGGTGCACTTCTGGCGTCGGAAGAGACCAGGTGGATTGCTTTTGTTCAAATACCGTCGTCCCCACAGGAAATTATGCTTTTTTTCATCTTATGCGGGAAATGATAAAAGGTTATCTTTGATATTCTGTATTTTACATATACAGAGTAAAAATGAATGAAACTGTAAAAACTGCAGTTTGAAACCAACAGATATATAATAAAACATTGTCCAAAGAGTGTAAATATAACTTCACTTTTTATAGTTCTGATGGATGTGACACTAGTTAAAAACAAACGTTTAGCAATAGATGAACACCAAAATAATGATAAAGAAAAAATATTTTTGGTGTGTTGGTCTGTTTCAAAATGTTGATCAAATACATGGACATTTAATGTTTTAATACAAAATTCAATAAAGGCTGTGAATACTTTGTAAATAATGTAAATATTATGACTTTTATAATCCTGTAAATAGGGTCAAGCCCACTAAAATCATAAAACACACACCTTCATTTTCCCATCATCTCCTTTAGTTTGTGCTTCACAGAGGAGCCGTTCTTTGGATTAGGAGAACTGTTTTCACATAATTCCAAGGTGATAGTCTTACACAATGAAAATTTGTTTGATTGAATATGAATGTGCACAACTGTGGACTCGACGGTCACAAAAATAACTCAAGAATATATATGAGAAGTCTGCCTTGCTATTTTTTCTAAACATACACAGGCTTTAAAAAAAACCTAAATTGAATTTAACCTTGATTTTGATGCTATGCAACTTTAAAGTTCTTTGCATAGTTTTATTTGTAAAACAAAAAACTAACAAAAAATAAAAAAGCAACTATCTGTCTCCTCCTACTTCAGATTATATATGTAACAGCTTAATAGAAAAAAAAACAGTAGAATATGTGGTTGTAATCTAAGAAAATTCTAAAAGAATGGATACTTTTGCAAGACACAGGGACGGACCTAAATAGAAAATTTAGTGTAAGCCTTTGGGGAACTTCTTAGCCATTGAATCCTTTATTATAATAATGTTAAATTCAACAAAATCTGAAGAGACGGCTTGTGATCCGTTGGTGAAATCAGATGTGAAGAAGACGTGTGAGTGTGTGTGATGTCTAGTTATAACAGAAATAAATAAACTCATTGTATTCCAAAATAACATTACTGTCCTGTAAATGATAGCAAAACCACTTCTTACAGAACATCTTTTGTAAGAAGACACTTCATTTGGACAAAATAGCCCAAACAAGTCCACATTTCACAGATACTGAAACCAAATGTTTACAGTAAAACAGTCTTTTTTTTAGGTAGACTAACACTTGTACAACTCGCATAAACAGCAAAATAAACAAAATCTACTCTAAACTCCTGACATCAACCTCATCACCACAGAATGAAGATCATGACTGGAAATGCATGCAGTATTATACAATTTTTTTTATTTTTTATTTTTTGCAACGCAGCTCCCTCAGCTGTCTAAACAGGATGATTGCTGCTGGTCTGAAGGGTCCTTCAGTGAGAGGAGCTTTGAGACAAAGTAAGAGGCAGCATATGTGGGAGGTGCCAAATAAAACATCCCTGATTAACTTGTTCAGCTTGTGTAGCAATTGTGTTGCTTATAATTACACATCTGCACACAGCTACACAGTGTGTGCTTCCAAGTCTCTCAAAATAACAATTTCGTTGGCAATTTGAGAGGAAAATGGAGGGCGTCTGA
Organism: Poecilia reticulata; assembly: GCF_904066995.2. Lineage (NCBI taxonomy): Eukaryota > Metazoa > Chordata > Actinopteri > Cyprinodontiformes > Poeciliidae > Poecilia > Poecilia reticulata. The sequence continues at coordinate 25,073,185 of NC_088836.1, read as the reverse complement.
GCAGCAGATGTTCGTTTCCTCTGTCGACAAACGACAGACTGAGCTAAGACAGGTGAAGGGCAGAGCACAGGGAATGCATTCAAAACTGAAAGTGGCTGATCTGAATTATTCTTTAACTGCATGTTGACCTAATTATCCTAGTACGAAAGAGCAGATAGTACGACTAATAACAATCATTTATCCTAATCTGATAACAGAAGAGGGTCCCACTGCGATGCAGACGATACACAGGTTTATGCACATTGAAACCTGATGTCTTGTTCTTTTCTCTCTCTGTTACATCATCTCCATTTTGTTATCAGGTGTTTTCAGCTCAATCACGGTTTGTTTTCTCTGCTTTGTGGTTCCGGGATACATTTTAACCTGGATTAGCGTCTCATTTCAAACTCCTATCTTCCAAAAACTACAAGAAACATTTCCCCATGGAAAAACTTTTCTGCAAAATGTAAAACTTTATATTGTCATATGAGGAACATCAAGAACTTAAACACTATTAAGTATTAACTTGTAAGGTGCTTCTGAGAAACAGTAGTAATTTCCACTTTTAACTGGTATTAAATGCACATTGCATTCTTTTAAAAAAACAACCGTTATTGAATTTAGCACACATCAGAGTTAATTTTCAGTGATATCACTTGTTATGGTGTACCGACATATTTTGTTACGATGCATAAATTATGCAAAACATTAAAAAGTACAACTCTAGTATGTGTTCTCCAGTTTCATATTGATTAACAATGAAAATTTGATGAGCATCAACTAAATGAGTTGTAGCTTATCACTGCAACTCAGATGTTCCTAGTAGTAAATCAATCCAACAGATTACATCCAGATTAGATTATTGTAACTCTGTTTGTTTTCAAATTGGTCAGCATCTGCTGTCCCGTATGCGGTGCTCTCACACTGGTTGTTTCTATTGCCAGACTTTTGGCTAACACCCGAAAAAAAAAACCAAAGGGACAATTTAATATCTGTGCTAACTTTTCCAAACTGGTTTTTGATTCTGAAATGTGAAATTATGGCTCTTAGACAATCTGATCATCTACTTCTGAATATGCTTATCTGTAGATGGGTCTCAAGGAACGATCAGGTTGCTCTGGTGGTGTTAAGATGTTTCAACTGGATTAAATGGATTTGACTTTTTATCTGTATTTTCTATATGATTTGCTGGATTTTTCAGCTGATTAATTTTTACTATTGTTGAGATTTGTGGTTTATAATAGAGCGCAGTGGTCAACACCGGTTACTTTAAATCTGCTCCATGAATCATGTTGATTGGATCCTCCTCGGCTGCATTAGTGAGGATAATCATGTAATCCCATCTTTCTCTGATGAATTGGAAAGTAATTCTTCAATCACAGAATGACACTGTTTTTGTTTCACTTCCCTCTCGATTTCAAACAAAGATTACACAATCTGTGTTTTTGTTCTGGGAAAGAAAATTGGACAAAACTGGAATGAGAAAGTTGGGCCTCAGAAGAAAAACAGAAACTGGCGTTGGCCTGTAAAAGCCTGATCAGCGAATCTCTACTGAAACTTTTGAAAACTTCTGAAGAAAAAGCAAAACCCAAGTGAGCGTAGAAAACGTTTCCTCAGTTGTAAATTACAAATGAAAGCAACACTGATACTCCTCAACTTCTCCAACTTGGATGAAAAGTTTAGCGTGTTCAGGGTAATATTCTATTATCGTACTTAAAAGTCCTCTGGAAATAGTCTAACATAAAGTGCAGAGAAAAAAAAAAAAGAGGGACACACTCCTCATATTCACAGTATACTGTATAAGTTGTTTTGTGCTCCTGAGTTATGGCAATACCACACAATGGATGATAGGACCATGGACTTATCAATAATGCATAAGATAGTGAGAAAAATGACAGGCACTCTTGCTGGTAGGTTCTCTCCAGAAGCAAGCCATAAATTTGCAGGGCAATAATAATGACTCTTCTCAGGGAAATAAAGGCCACCCTCTGCTCCCCATAGTCATAAACCTGACTCACTCTTCCATTGGTTGGAAGAAAAATGCTTCCTCTCCCACCACACAGGAGTCATACACTGGAGGTACTTCAAACAGCCAACTTGATATGCAATCATCTCTCTTTACACAGGAAAGGACACAATTTCAGTTTTTATATTAGCTATTTTCCTATTATGCTTGTGGAGGTGCGGGAAAAATTGTGAGCACAGTAATAGTGAAATAAAGCCCAGTTTAATAGTTTAGGCAGAGTTTTTTTCCCTAATAATTCTTTTGCCATCTTCAACATTTCCAAACTGTGAAATTTAATTTTCTTTTACACAGAAGTGCAAAATGAGTAGTTTGTTTTGTACAACACAAGTGTTGATCTTTAATTTGCAATAGTCATGACATTTTTTCCCCTTTTGTTTATGTCTTCATTATTCATACATGCTGGCTTAAATAATTTAATTTTCACATTTTAAATGTAATTTTGTGTGCTTCAATGACACATTTTCGGACTTATTAACAAATCTAAAGCACATAGCAGATTAAGAAGTTTAACTTCTTACGGCATTGTCTTATTTTTTTTCTATCTGATTGAAAATCAGTCCTGAAGTCCTTGTTGCTGCAGAATGGAAACGACAATCTCACAGAAAATCTCACAGAAATATGTGAAATGACCATGAGCTTAGCAACGCTGCATTGTAAGAAAATGTTACATAAACTGTCCTAGAAATATTTCCAACAAAGAATTAGTGCTTTTTTTTTGTGGTAGACATAGATTTCTCTACGTGAGACCAAAGGCAAATCACAAAGGAAAAAATCCTAAAGAAATTATAAATGTTCAGTCGCTTCCCATATGGATCCACTATACATTTAGAATATGTCTTTCTTTAGTATTATGAATGTTGGCTCATTCACAGTTAATTTAATTGAAAAAAAAAATTTATCCAATAAAATGGGTAATTTGATTTGATGAGTTTTGGGACAAAGGCAAATAATAGGTTAAAATGTCCTTTTTTATCTTCTGAAGGTTCTGTCTGTATCCTGCCCAATTTCCAGTTATTGTGCATTTGAGTCGAGAGGTCATATTAAATTGGTATAAATAATAAAATGAGTAAAGCTATGAACAACCTTCTAATGGTAGCTGACATTCATTGGAGTCATATAACCACATCACTTAAAATAGACTTATATTTCTGGCACTTTGCTTCAGAGTGTACAAAAGATTTACACTGTACGCATAGTCTTATAGAAAGCTCCTATTGATTCTGTTTCTTTCTCAGGAGCTTTTGAGCATTAAGTGACTAAAACTGCAAAAGCACAAAATGGCATCAAAGCAAACTGACCGACACCTAAATAATTGTGAAAACCATTTTGCCCTTTACCTCAGCTAGATTTCCACTTGTGCTTTTAGTCAAGTCACATTTATGCAACAAAGATAATTGTTTAAGTGAAAAACACATCCATGATTGCGTTCAGACTTTTTCAGAGTAATCTACACTTTTCCAGAAAACGTTTTCAATTCCTTTATACCAGGAAATAATGTAACACAAAAACATTACCGACTGAGTAATTTGGCTTTTTTTCCCTTTTTTTTTTAAAGCTGTAAAACAACCACTCTGACCATGCAGTTATTACACACTGTGATGTGAGATGGAGCTGAAGCAGAGGAGTAAATTGAAAAGGAAGGAAGACTCCAAAAAGTTCCAACACCACCAATGTCCAAAACCGAATTCTACTGCCTTCACAAAAAGGGTTTCTTTTTTAAGCCAACTGCTGCCGGTGAGGTTATTCCAGCTGTTCAAGTCATATTCAGTCAGCAGTGGCCCAGAACAAATACTCTGGGATGGAGAGTGCCAGGGCAGGAATCCATAATCAACTTCAGTGAGCTGCTTTTAGAGTGCAAACAGCAGGTATCAAACAGTTTAGGGTCCATTTGTTGTGCTGAGTGCTTTCCACAAAAGGTTGCAGGAGACACTCTGACCTTGTCACAAGGTTACACTGAGGGTTTTTGCTGAAAATCCCTTTCAGGTTGCACAGGAGAGCAGATCAGTGTCTTTTCTTGCAGTTGTTCCAACAGAAAGCAAATATCACACAGGTTAGCACAAAGGGCAAGTTTCAAAAGCACTAAACGACAGGTTAATCTTAATAAATAAGAACATTATCATAGACTTAAACCGAAAAGTAGAACCCATATATTATATATTCATACACAAAATGATATATATTCATTTATTAATTTTCGTCATTTTGATTGGGGTTGCTGTTAATAAAAACCCCAAATTCACTTTCTCAGTAATACCAATAAATATGATTTTAGACACAGAAATGTTAGGTTACTGAAAGAATATCTATGTTCTTAACAATATATGCACTCATTACTTCATATATTCTCTGGGGAGATTTGTTGGTCAATCAAGTTCAGTCATAATCTGGTCATTTAACCAGGTATTGGTGCTTTTGACAGTATGGGTAGGAGCCAGGTCTTGGTGGAAAAATAAAATTAAAATCTCCACAAAGCTTTTTAGCATGAAGTGCTCTAAGACTTTGTGATAGATGGCTGCGCTGACTTTGGATTTATTAAAACACAGTGGACCAGCAACAGCACCAGACATGGCAACGCAAATTATCACTGACTTTGTGGAAACTTTCTGTGCCTGATCCCTCTTCCTGCAGACTCTGGTGCTACAATTCAATTTAGCTAATTAACAAAAACGCCTTTTCACAACAAATGTCGTCTCAAGGCACTTTACAAGAAAGAAATAATTTCAGTTTAACTACAAATGCATTGCAAGTGATCCTGGCTCAAAAGAGTGTGATAGACTCAGTTCATTATTCAAATAAGCTGTAAGAAGCACAAAGAAATCCAGCATCATTCACTCCTCCTGGACGAGCTTGTAGTGACAGTAGACAATCGATTGCGTTGTGTTGTTGACTTTACACAATCTCTCATACCGAACATGGATGTATCGAGAGTGGAGAGGGAAATCTCTCTTTCAGCAGGCAGAAACCCTCAGCAGAACCCGACTCAGTAAAAGCAGCCATTTGTTATGACCGACTGGAGGTTTGAGAAAACAGCAGATACATAAATAAAAGAAACAGAAGAACCAATAATACATTCCACATGTAATTCTAAGTTCTTTTCAGCTGGTCTTTCAGCGCATTTAACGCATTGTCATTTCTGGAACAGGGGTGAATTGTTATGTACGTTGTCGTTCAGGCGTTGATGTAAATGTTTGGAGGGGAAAATCTCTGGAGGCGACTTACAGGAAGAAGACTGACAATTTCAATTACATCAGCAGCCACAATTTTGTCCTGATGCATGATATGATTGAGCCAGTGTGACTTCAATGTGCCATGTCAAGCACATGAACCAAGGTGGATACAATAAAGCCTCTGAAAATGATTGACTGTGACTTTGGGGAGAAAATGTCTTCTTGCAAGATTTTAGATTTCATTTTGAAATCCCTCAGGACGCTGTAGCCTCCCCTCCCAGTGCTTCATCAGAGTGTGATTTAAAAGAAGAAGAAAAAAAAGACTTACAAGTTGCACATACAAAAAAAAAAAAAGAAAATTTCATCTCAGTTGTTAGCACACCTCTGCATTCCACGCTGATAACTGCGGACTGCTGATTACATTTTTAAGGGAGCGTATAGAGAGGCCTGCTATTGTACTTGTGCTTTTCTTCACCTGGACTTCACATGTGAGAGCAGATTGTTACAATGGCAAATCTCATGAGACACTTACTGGATTGGAACGGTGCAGCCAAGAGCCAGAAGGCAACCGCATCTGCTCTCTCTGGAGACTGCCATCAGCAGTTTGGGCTAAAAGTATGGCCACTTATGTTGAAATATCTACATGTTAACTCTATTATTTTAGCCTGAGTCTGCAGAACTGTAGCTACTTTTTATTTTTTTTTATTTTTTTGCAAGATGTTGATAATGTGCATGCAATGACATTTGATTTAATGCAAGCATCTAATAGAGCAGCTTCAAGTAAATGTCACTCAGACTGAGGAAATAATGAGTGCAAAAGGCATTTGTTTTTCCAGCTTTTAATCAAAGCCAAAAACATCACAGAAAAAACAAGGCATGCTTTACGCCGGTGGACTGTTTTCTCTTTTCCATTCTGTTTTTCACCTGAGTTCTCTCATATAGCACCTCTGGTTTGCATCTGGGAAGTTAATGAGTTGTTTCGCCTCAGAGCAATATGCTTCAGTGTTACCAAAGATATAACAACAAAAATATCCTTAAAAGAATCTATTAAATGCTCAAATCAACTGATGTAAAAGGAAAGATTCCCAATTTCCATTAAGCACGAGAAGCTCTGCAAACTGATACAAAAAAAAAAAAAGAAATCCCACTCTTGACTTCAGATATTTAATAGCAGTCTGGGCTGCTTCCAGCCTCTGAGACATTAATACTCCACTGAATAAGATTCAAAGGCCAGATTCTCACACAAGCTTCTGTAAAGATAATCTTATTTCCTACTTCGCTGAACTTGAGAGTTGGCTCCAGCAGATAAAACAGACACCAACCGTTTCCCATTGACCTTTCCAGGGAGGAGCAGAGAACGCTTCGGAAAACAACAACACTCAATGAAAATGCAAATGAATCATTTGAAAAGCATTTCTCACTTTTTCACTGTTCGACATTTACTGGCAGTGATTTATTGATCTTCAGGCGAAAGGATTTTACGTTGTTAAATCAACAGCAAGATAATTTCTCCCTCCATCATCAAATCCGAAATCGTTTGCGCGCCGCTCGCCTTTCTCGTGTCAAAGCTCAGAAGTAAACAGATGGGTTCATGCAGGGATTTCTGTGGCACTGCACCAGGAATGCCTGTGGAAGTACGTGACTTTTATCTGTAAGAATCTCCACTCCCAACTGCGTGTGATACACGACATGATCTTCAATATGGCATCTTCTCCATGTCTGATAGAAATCGCCCCCCCTGGGCATCGTGTCATTGTAATCAGCAGCAATATCATCTCTAAATGTCACTAAATGCTTTTTTTTTTTTTCAGGCAGCTCAACATTTTCTGAGATTCCTCTTTCGACAAGGGTAGCTACAGCTGAGGGGTAGGCTGCACAGGAAACTTCTTCAGTTTCTCAACTAGCTCTCCCACTCTGAGCAAAACACAAAAAAATATTGACATTTTTGCTCTGCCTGGCCACCCTCCAGACACAGCAGCTATAAACACCTCCTCCTGCATGCCACTGGGAACAGGTATTTGACATGGAATCAGACAGGCGTTAAAACAAAATCTATAAAGCTGCCATTATTTGTAAGAAGTGCTACTTTAACCATGCCTCTCTGCAAGCATGAAAAGCGTATTGCTTTGGAATATGTCTTCACAGAATCTCATCTCTGTTGTGTGTGTAGCATTCAGTCTGAAAGCCCACGGGACCCTAACGGGCTGCCTCCTCCCCGGTCAAATCTGCACACACTATTTTAGGTCCAAGAGACAATTCTTGTGATCTTTACAGACGAAATTGTCTGTTTTTCTCAGGGTTACTTCTTGAAGAGTAACCGTCAGAGCCATTCATGGAGAGGTCCATTGAATCAGTCGTGCATGAACCTTCTTAAGACAGAAGCTAGTTGTCTGCGGGGCCAGAAAATAAAGCTTGATTGGTGTGATGCACAACAAAATAATATACATTTTTATTATGATTAACTTGCTTGATTCCACATGAAACAACTTTACACAGAATCACTTTCCTTCCATGGCCATTGCAGTCCATAAGTCAAATTAACCAAAAAAAAAAAAAAAAAAAAACAATTTTATCCAAAGACCTTGCCAGGTTTTAGGTGAATTTTTATTATTATTTTGTTATGTTTCAAATCAAATCAGAAAAGATTTATACAAAAAAAGTATTCCTTATTCCATGCAGTACACAACACCTTTCTGTCAAACTCTGGTCTCCAAGTGTTAATTAACTTCCTCCTGAAAATAGCTTCTGGGATCTGCACATTTTATTGTGTTTCAGGTGACAATTGCACAAATCAGAACCAGGTTAGGGAATATATTAGTCCTTCTAAAGTTTAATAGCAAAATTGGGAGATGTTTGTAGGTGTTTTTGGTAGGAATCAGTGAATGTCAAGCTGAATTTAAAATACTTGTGTAAAGAAAAGTATCCCTTTTGAAAAAGAAATGAGATAATCTACAGAGTCAATTTGCCATGTTTCATACTTTTAGACACATAAGGAGAGCTCCAAATATTTACAGTATCACACTATCCTCCAAAAATATTCATTCTGCCTTTGATTTGGTTTGGTATTATTTTTATTTGCATCTACACTGAGACGTTTAAATTAGTAACATTTTCTCATGGTGAGAATACACCTGATTTCACTATGAACAATATATTTTAGTCAATCTTAGACAGAGAACAACTTTAGCTCAGTTTATTTCTGTGTTTATTATTGTTATTAAGGTGTTGCCATATTAGGTAATTTCTTTGTTTTGTTTCTTTGTTTATTCTTGCTTTCTGTTCCTTGTCTATTTGGATTTATTTTTCTTAGATTACAGTCAGCCCTTTTGTTCTTTTCTCGGATCTTAGTTCACATCCCTTTGCGTTAATGACTCTCCTCCCTCAGTTTCGCTGCATCCTCCTGCCACAGATGTACCACATTTGCTCTGATTAATTCATCTGGTTCCTCAATATTTACGCTTTTGATTTTTTCATTGTCCATTGTTGGATTCCTCTGTTCTGCCACCTGTTTATTCATTCCACAATACACAGTCCGTTTACTCTTTTCATAGATTTGTAAGTTGTATTTTTTACTGATCAAAAACTTTAGTTGCTAAACTACTGACCTCTGTGTTTTATTAGTGCGGGTAGAAACCTTCAATATCTGAAATCCTTTAAATTAATTTGTGTTTTAGTCTCTGTATGTCTGTGTGGGGCTTTGTCCTATTAAGGAGGAAATAGGACACCCTTTGTTACATAAGTTTCAGTCAATTGTTCTTTTTTTCACAAAAATGTACCATGCAAAGTAGATTCATTTAGGTATAAGCAATTATGGGTGAAGTTATGAAACTATTTATACAAGGAAAGCTCAAGGTGAAACAACATTTTTATTCTTAAGTACTAAATAAATACGTCAGCAAATGACTATTGGAAAAAGCAAGACTTAATCTGTTCATAAAAGATGAGTCCTATAGTTTCACAGAACTGAAAACTTTTTCAGTTAGCATTACTGAAAATCTCAGAGATAAACCAACACTCTTAGATGCCTTTATAAAGTAAAAATACTGTATTACTTTTTCAAAAATACTATTACAAAATAATGTAAATAATACACAATTTTATAATTTTTATTTCACCTAATTTGATTTTGATCCTTCGGTTGTCAATTCAGTCTTTCTTTTGTGACGGAGTATTAAGGCCATTGCAGATAAACAACAACAACAACAACAAAAAAAACAGAAATTATTCTCTTTCACATCTTTGCAAAAATAACTTGAACATTTTCTGATGTTGAAAAGTTGTAAATTTGCATGAAAAATTTTAGTGTTCTATGATATCATACTGTATATTTATTGACATTGCAAAATCCGAAATGTGTAAGAAAGAAAGAAAGCTTACCTAAATTACACAGTCAGACAATTATAGAAATAATATGCTTTTGTAAATATCAAAATTTATTCTTGTAAATATGTGTTTTTTTTCCCAAAAATATGCTCTTCCTTGGCCAATTTCTTCCCACTTATCTACAGTGGTTCTACGTTGTTTTCTTAAGATTTCTCTCTGTTGCACCCTTTTTATTACAGTTTATGTCATAACCCCTTTCCCACCTAAATAGTTGTAAATGAATTTAAGTGCTTTTAGAAAAGGGTAACGGTCCCTATTTTCAATAACATCAAACACAAGATAACTACTCAATTTTTAGTAGAGTAGAAGAGGTTATAGTTTGGCACAGAGAGTATATCCAATTATTCTTCAGTCAGAATAGAGTAAAAATCTCATAAACATCAGTCCGGCTCATACAGGAATGAGCTCCAGTTGAGCTACAGGCGAGCTGGTCCTCTCAGCCTTTCACTGACCTGCATGTTTCTGTGTCAGTACTTTGTTAGTCTGAGATGCCAACTTACACAATGCTTCATATCAAACACCAAAACTTGTTTTTGTGACATAACATCCTTGAATCCAAGGGTTCTGATATCCAGCATATTTAAACAGTTTACATGGATTTAAACTTATTTGGGGAAATATCCAGTAAAATAATCAAACTCGTTTTTCTAGCTTCCCCCCAGTATCACAGGCTTCTGCCCTATTTGTCTTTCTCTAAAGTCTGGGCCAGTTTTATGAGGCCTGTTAAAATTAAAACAACGCTCCCTTTTTGTACATCACAACATATTTTTTTCTTTGATTGTAGTTTTCTCTCAGATCATTTGAGTCTCCACCAAGCACTTTCCACTGCAGGTAATTCCTTCTGGTTGGAGGTCATGTCTGAAAATCTTCATGTCTTTTAAATTTTTAGATATTAGGTGAGAAAATAGCAAAACTGAATGATAATATTAGTTGCTTAATTTGCTGGAATCAAATCTTACAGATCACATTATTTATTAAGTTTGTGCTTTGTCGCATGAGTAAAAAAAAAGTCTATGAATATCTTGATGTTCCCTTTTTGGTTTGTTCTCATCATAATGTTATAATGGAGCCAAAAGACCCAAAGTCATTCCATCCATCCATCCATCCATCCATCCATCCATCCATCCATCCATCCATCCATCCATCCATCCATCCATCCATTTTCTTCCGCTTATCCGGGGTCGGGTCACGGGGACAGCAGCTTCAGAAGGGAGGCCCAGACTTCCCTCTCCCCAGCCACTTCTTCCAGCTCCTCCGGGGGAACCCCAAGGCGTTCCCAGGCCAGCCGTCCAGGAGGCATCCTGACCAGATGCCCGAGCCACCTCAACTGGCTCCTCTCGACGTGGAGGAGCAGCGGCTCTACTCTGAGTCCCTCCCGGATGACCGAGCTTCTCACCCTATCTCTAAGGGAGAGCCCAGCCACCCTGCGGAGGAAACCCATTTCGGCCGCTTGTATCCGTGATCTCGTTCTTTTGGAAATGACCCAAAGCTCATGACCATGGATGAGGGTGGAAACGTAGATCGACCGGTAAATTGAGAGCTTCGCTTTTTGACTCAGCTCTCTCTTCACCACGACGTACCGGTACAACGCCCGCTTCACTGCAGATGCTGCCCCAATGCGCCTGTTGATCTCCCGCTCCCTTCTTCCCTCATTCGTGAACAAGATCCCCAGATACTTAAATTCCTCCACTTGAGGCAGGACGACCCCCCTGACCCGGAGAAGGCACTCTACCCTTTTCCGGCTCAAGACCATGGCCTCGGAATTGGAGGCACTGAGCCTCATCCCGGCCGCTTCACACTCGGCTGCGAACCGTTCCAGTGAAAGCTGCAGATCACGTTCCGATGAAGCCAACAGGACCACATCATCCGCAAAAAGCAGAGATGCGATCCTAAGGCCACCAAAACGGATCCCCTCAACACCTCGGCTGCGCCTAGAAATTCTGTCCATAAAAGTAATGAACAGAATCGGTGACAAAGGGCAGCCTTGGCGGAGTCCAACTCTCACCGGAAACGAGCCCGACTTACTGCCGGCAATGCGGACCAGACTCTGACACCGGTCATACAGGGACCTGACAGCCCGTATCAAAGGGCCCGGTACCCCATACTCCCGGAGTACCATCCACAAGGCCCCCCTAGGGACACGGTTGAACGCCTTCTCCAAGTCCACAAAACACAAAGTAAAGTCATTCAAAGTCAAAATCATTCCCACTAATGTTAGTTTACTTCTCAACCTAGAGATTTTTTTTTCCCTAAACAAAACTTTCAATATCTTTATTTTTGGTTTTTGATTTTTTGTGTGCCTGCATTGATGACAAAATTGTTAATTTCCACATTCAGATGCATATAAAACTCAATAAATTTTATGTCTTGTAATAACTGTCTTTAATCAGTAATTTGAAGTTCTTGTATATTTGTTACTTTTTCATTATAAATGGTTAGAAAGTTATCTACACTTTCCAAATGTTTTATATCAAATCCATTTACAATTTTGTTTTTCAGGAAAAAAACAACTTTATTTTCCATTTATTTAAGACTTTCTGTTCCTTTATTCACACATAAAAAAGCATTGAGACAAAGGAGAGTTTAGTGTCTATTGCAAGGACACTTCAACATGTGACTGGACTGGGGGACAGACGCATATCTTTCAGCACTTAGCATTCCCAGGGAGACGTCTGCCAAGTTCTAACTCTCAGCTTCCGAGATCAGACGAGAGCACTGATGATCTGGATAGTTTAGCCGCGGGCAAATATTTTACTCTTTGGCTGTTGGGGTGCTCCTCCACCTTTAACTAGGCTTTTGCAATTACTGTAGGTTCTGGTATCCATGTTTCCTTTTTGGATCATCCTCTCTCATCCCCAGCGGAACTTGAACGCATCCTTGTCATCAATAATCATAAAACTAATGTTTTTGATTTCATTTATCTCCGTTTGCAGCAGAGTAAATGTTGTCTTTTGAGTTCCAAGAATTTCCTAGCTGACTCTCATTAGACCAGACGACTCAAATAAGGCGACAAAATGACAAAACGCAACGTCTCCATGGGGCAATGCGCTGTGTTAACAATTAAAGACTACACAGTCTCTGAAAATAATCCCTCTCAAAAACAACTCAGCAGTTTATGTTGTTTGGCTTCCTTCGGTACAGCTTGTCCCAGTCCCTTCTACAATGTTGCCAAATTCCTCAAACATTAATGCAGCATTGTAAAATAGCTTCTCTGTGGGTATTCTTCACTCCTTCCTGAACTGGGGATGCACTCTGTCTTCCCTAGCAAGCATCAAAATAAATTGTCAAGTGTTTACGCCGTAGAGATTGCAGTGTGAGCTGTGGGCCTTGGGCATGTTCTGCATGCCAGTGATAAAAAAAAGATCACAATTCAAAACAAGAGCTCAGAATGCAGTAAAGGTGACAGAGAACAGGGCAGATGGAGCTGTTTCCTCATACAGTATAGAGCTTATTTACTCTGAATAACAACACTCACCGCCCTCCCTTTTATAGGCTCATCATTAAGTTTCCATCTTGAACAGGAGAACGTCCCCAGATGCAGGTGCATATTACCTTCCATTGAATAGACTATTGTTTCTGGATAAAGTTATCTTACAGTTTTTCTTTTCACTCATCTCACTCAAATGTGTCTCAGTTCTATTGAGTACAGGTTTTTGTTTTCTTTACTCGTCTTATTTTGGTATATATGTATAATGATTTTACTTCATGAATTCAAAACTCACCTAAAGTGGAAACAAGAATATTACAATGTTCCATGAGTAAAAAAGGTTGAAAAAAAAAAGTTCTTGTTGTAGTACATTATGTATTTTCCCGTCACACAGTGCCATTTTATAGCACAATCAAGCAACTACGTTGCCTTTAGTTGTTATAAATTGTCATGTAATGATGTAAAATTTATTTTAAGTTATGTTCGACATAACTTAAAATTAATTTTGCAATTTGATGCCTTGAAATTGGCCTCTGTCTCTTAAAGAAACTGCTCTTTCCAACGCTCCACGTTCAGCATGTCATCACAGTTTTTCCTATTATGCCATTTGCAACCATTCAACCATTCAACCATTCAACCAGTAAAACGCTTCTCAGAGCCTTTTACTGAGAAGTGCTTCATATGATAAACTCAGCAGACTGGCAACTCAACCTAATTTCTGCTGCTGCTAGTCTGGGGGAGCTGAGGCTGGAGACAGCAGCTCCAAAGAAATAGGAGGCACAAGTGTTTAGGCACCCCTGAATAATGGCCATCTGACACTAAAGGTGCAATATTACGTATAAAAAAAAAAAAAAAAAAGTTTTACATCTTGTTATTAAGTAAGTGTACACTAAATTTGTTGATCAAATGTTCAGTTACTGTTAATCAAAGCCAACTCTGAACAGACTTGATTTAAAGGCACTCAGTGTTTCAGCTGTTTTGCAGTTTTCTGGAAATTTGTTCCAGATTTGTGGTGCATAGAAACTGAATGCTGCTTCTTCATGTTTGGTTCTGGTCCTGGGGATGCAGAACAGAACCAGAGCCAGAAGACCTGAGTGGTCTGGAAGGTTGATACAACAACAACGTTTCTCAAAAGTATTTTAGTGCTAAGCAGTTCAGTGACTTGTAAACTAACATAAGTACGGTATTTTACAGTGTATTCTCTGAGTGTGAGTCTTAAAAGTGCTGTGATGTGCTCGATTTTCCAGGTTTTAGTGAGAACGCTGATAAAAATGTTGCTAAAGGGTTAATATAGGAGCGAAGTTGTGATGACACCCTGAAGGCAGAAAGCAGGACTTTCTTAAAGAGACAGAGCCCTAATTTCAAGGTGTTAAATTATTAAGTCAAATTTCTTTTAAGTCAAATTTGATATACAGCATTTTTATAACAACTGAAAACATATTTTCTTGATTGTACTATAAAATTATTATATATGGCTGGAAAACGCAGTAGTCTTCAAGGGAGAAAATAAATATTAAATATTAAGGCGTGGTTTGTAAATGTGCACGCTTGCTTGTTATGTGGCTTGTGTTTTCAGAGAATACGGTGCAACAGCTTTATTACCCAGAATTAAAGTTTCCCAAATGTATTAGGGAAATATACATTGGTTTGATGAAGGCAATGGTTCTACTTAATTTAAAGATTATACAAAGCTAAAAGATTGTTTTCCACAATGATAATTCTGCACGTCACCAAAAGGTAGTGGAAGCTTTGAGCTTTGGGGTGGATTTTCTTTAGCTGAAATTGCTAACCTTAGTCACAAAGTAGATTTATTAATAGTTTCAAATACCAGCCTTACCTCAAAATCTCCTTTTGCACAAAAATCGAGGCATTTTATCAGGGGCGAGAAGATTTTTTTATTTTTTATATATATATATATATATATATATATACACAGCGCAAGTAAGCTGAAGGATTAAACAACCCTTTTTCTCACTGCTTCCTTTTTCTCTCTAGTAATCCTTCAGAGTTTCTTGGAAATACTTAGAGATACTTTGTGCATCTCACCAATGTGGGGCAACAGAAAACTCACACAGAAAAGCTGATAGGACAATCCATAAAAGGATGAGCAGCCCCAGGAGGAATGGCTGTTCTAAATGTAAATAATTGTTAATCATGTGGTCACAGCAGTGTGAGTGGTGCCAGCTTTCCTGATTTGCAATTGTCAGAAGCATATGATCAGATGGAGTCCCACCATGCCATCTAATCCAGAGGCAGTCTGGCTTTAAGACATGTGATACAGTTTTTACACTCAGCCAAGCTGCACGGGAACATTTGTCTCTCAGTGCTCGCTGAGTGAGGAGGGACTCAGCGAGAGCTGCTGCTCGGAGGCTGCCTCTCACTGGAGGGATGCGGATGCTGGAAGAAAAGATTCCAACACAGTTAATTAAGGAGCGCTCCACACATGCTTGTAAAATGCGAGAGGGTGAATGAATTCAATCACTGGGAGCAGCTCCTCAAGGTGAAGAATTGAAAAAGCATTAAATTCCTCTTCTTTTTTTTTTTCCTGCCTGACACCGGCTTGACGGTTATTTCTGAATCACTGGACTGTTGCTATCAAAGTGTGGAGCGGGGAGGCAGTCAGTGGAGTTCCCTCCTCCAGCCAAATTCAGAGTTCCTAGATGGGATCAACGTAACCGGGAAAATGGATGGATTTACAGAAAACTGTTGAGATTTTTTGCACACTATTTGTTGGGTTGCACAGGTAAGATCCTTTATTTAGTTGTTTATTTGTTTGACAAACATAAAGACCTGAAATTGACAAGATTTATTTCTGAGTAGTGCCTCTCTATTTTATGGCTTTGCAGTTTAAAATTGCATTATATGTCCTGTGAGAACAAAGACATTTGAAAAGTGGAAAGATGTACAAACATAAATAAAGTGGTTTAGTACAAGTAATTAAATAAAAGTGGTTTAATAAAAGTTTTATTCTCAGTAAAATGCAGCATTGTAAAAATAAATTTTGACTGTAAAAATTCACCCTCCTACCAAATTTTCTTTGATAAAAATAAGTGCTTTTATAAAATAATGTACAAAACTACATCTTACCGGTGAGAAACATCCTCATGCGTCCAGAACCATTCCTCTGGATCTTTTTTTTTTCCCTATAACTCAAGAGCATGGTGAAACATTACAAGCCTTTTTGATTCCTGTTAACACCCTGTCACTGTCACATTATTCTGGCAGCGAGAGAAAAGGCTCTGCAGCTGGCTTCTTGCAAAATCTTATCTTTCTTTAAGTTCCCCTTTTTTTTTTTAGTTGTGAGGCAGAGGAGCACAGCTCAGGAGTTGAAGGAAGTCAGCCTGTCAGGGGAAATCTGTGCTGCATGGTAAAAAAAAGTCCTCAGGGATCACACCACATTTGCTGTGCTGTGGCTTGCGGACAAGACAGGGCAAACTGAGAAGAAAAAGTGAAGAACTCATACTTATATAATCCTAATCATACATCTGGGTGACTAAGAAAAAAAAATCCACTGTGGGGCACTGAGGCCAATCACAGGAAAAAAAAAAAAAAGAAAGAAAGAAAGTGGCAAGTGAGTGTGATTTGTGTTTGTGTTGAGTGCAGGATGTCACAGGTAGGGAACACGATGTCTGGTGTGTTGATTCCACCTCTGCTGGTTGTCAGCAGATGTGTCCTGTCATGTCCTGGCTGCTCTGCCTGTGCCTCTGGGTCAGCATAACGGCCATCCAGCTGTGTCAGGCCACCTTCTACGACACCATCCAGCAGCATCCTGGGACGAGGCCCGGTCGGACCACAATTCACACGATTGGTGAGTCTTCATGTGCTTTGCTCTTTTGCTCTGGTTGCTAAAACATGTATTGTCATTTTCCTCTTGCTGCTGTTATCTCTTTCAATTCGTTTGGATTTCTTAAATAGAAAGCAGCAAACCTAATTTTGCTTTAACTCATAAAGATATCGACATTCCTCATTGTGCTTGACAAAAAACAAACATTGAATTTTAACTTTTGCCTGAAGCACACACGGTTTCCTATTTAGATAAGTGGTGTTCAAAAAACATGTGTGGGTCTAAATGTAAGGAAATAACGTGGATCTTTTGGAGCATTGATACCAGTCCTATCTTCAGAGTGTGTGTTGCTTGTTTTGATGTCCTTTCGTTCTGAGTAGTGCATGTACACTGGAATGAATTGTGGGTAATTGCAAGTGTCCCATGACATCAGAGTTTCATTTATACCACTTTTCTATATAAAAAGAGAAACTAACCACCCAGAAATTTAATTTCAATGATTCATGAGAGATGCTTTCAATTTCAAGTGCCCAGCAACCCAAGTTGAATGAAGCATCTACACGTTAGTAACGTTATTATTGAGTCATTATTGTGTCATTATTGTGATATTTTAGCAATTGTGTTGAAGGCAATACAGCAAATCCTGAAAATGCAGTAGGAGATGTTTTCCTATGCCAGTGAAATTAAAAGAAATGTGTAAAATTGTGTCAGGGTTTTGCAAAGACTCTTTGCTCTCCTGCATAATTTAAGTAGCCAGCTGGATTTCATAAATTAGATCAAAATTATTCCAACTTCAGACATTTTACAGCAGCTTCTTAACAATAACAAGCTGATTTATCAAAAATAATAAGTTTTTCTCAACTTCCGAAAAGTTGTGCTGTTTTACTGATTTAAAAACCACCAAACTTGAAATATGCAGCGGCTGCGCATTTCAACTTTGCTGTAATAATATGTACTCCTCTGTTAAGTCAACACCAAAGTGGGCTTTTGATTGGCTAAGTCCCAGACGACAAGTTCTCTTCCATTAGCATTTGCTGCACATACAGAACCAAACTCTCAACAAACTTTTTTTTTTCCCCATCAAGGAATTTGTTCCTATCCAATTAAGAAGTAGGGTTGGCAAAACTATTCGGACTGCAGCTGCATAAATATTTGTTTGCATCATACTTCAGGCCAGGCTGTCGGTGTTAGACTGAAGCTGTGAGACGTCATTATATATCTTCCAACCGTCTTTGAAGTGTGCTTTGCTTCCTCCAATAACTTTTGGAGCGTGCTCTCTTTGGATTAACAGAATCCAGACTGAGGAACCATCAGACGTTCAAACTTAGAGCAAAAGCGACTGATCAAATTCTTAATAACCAGTTTGGTTGAGTTATGACGAATCATATATTTTAAAGTAGCTGATATTGGCTATACATTTTTACACTTGGGATTTTTATTAAGATTTGCATCAGATAGCTGGAGAATTTCTATTCAGAAGATCACACAGATAGACAATGAATTCCCGTGTGCTTTCCTTCTTGAGCTATCACAGTTGATATTCATGCTAGACTGCTCTCTCTCAATTTGATCTGCGCGATTGTGCTCCCTGTGAAATTGCACTGAATGAAAAATGACCGAAGCATTGCAGACAAACTTTTGTTTTTCTTAGGCAGGGACGTGGGGCCCTCGTCATGGTAAATAATTATGAACAGCACTCGGCAGAGGAGACGAAGCTGGATGCTGTCAGAACTTCAAAGGCTGATGTAGCTTGCATATGTGTGTGTGTGTGTGTGTGTGTGTGTGTGTGTGTGTGTGTGTGCGTGCGTGTGTGTGTGTGTGTGTGTGTGTGTGCGTGTGTGTGTGTGTGTGCAGGTCTTCTGTTATTTCGCACCTCGAGCATATCAGCAAGAGGTCTGTTCAATACACTCAATATTGTGAGTCAGAAGACTTCCTGTTCCAACACCTTCATTTTTATAACCTGCATAGATGTGTGTTGGGGGAAGAAAAATGTAGCGGGAGACACTCACAAATAGGATATCGCCTCAAAAGTGGTCTCCTGTCAACAAAGGCAAATTGAATTAATATTTCAAATGTGCATTCAGGTAAATCTTTGAGGAAAAGAAAAAAAGCCTGTTCAATTTGAACAATTTGATTCCTTCAGGATCTTCTGTTACGGAAAGTGTAAATGCCATGTCATTCCATTTACCATAGTCTTCACTCTTGGACAGATGAGATGCCAGCTTTATGAGTGGAGGACGGGGTGGCTGTCTGGATTGTTTCTGACACTGGGACATTTGTTCTGTGCCGTGTGTGTTGTGCGCCTGGTGGATTGGTGGGAGGATTGGGGTTGACGGGTCATGAATTGGTGGCAAGAAGGCCATTGGTTGCAGACCACTGGGCCAATCATTAAAGGCAGCAAAATGCCACAGGTTCACGGTGGCTGGTATTGCCAGAGGAAATCGAGATTACAGAGGGCGAGAGATCAGTCGTGTCCTTGCCAATAGAAATTTAGTTCCACAGGGAGATGTATCAAAGTCATTCATCTGTAGTGTTTGGGTGAACTGCTAAACTGTGACAAGGTCTGTGAACTTTTTAAAAGCTTCGGAGATGATGGTTATTTGTAAGAAGTATTTGTTTTTATTATCTAGATTTTCTCAGTCACTTTTTTAATATACATTTTTTGCTCTTACAGGATGCCCTGTTACAACCAAAGTGTGCCGGGAAGTCCATTAGCTAGATGACCCTAGAGTAGGTGCTTGTGCATGCTCAGTGATTCGGACAAGGTGCCCTGCTTTTCACCCTGCAGCCTTGCTTACAGATTGCTGCCTGCCACTCTCTGTAAGCTTTGGGCTGTTTCTCTGCCTTCCTGGTGCAGCCAGTGTTGCTCTCTGCGGCATGATTCAGAAGGTGCTGTATTTATTCAGTGCAAAGAGCGTGAACAGTGCTCAAAAGGGAACAGATTGTGCGTGTCGGTGCACTCACAAAGTGGGTAGAGACGTTGCTTTTGGGGTCGCACGTTTCTCGACCCTCAAACATGTGCAGAGGAAAACACAGATGGTCAATTTTTCCTGTCTGAGGCACTGACTTAAGAAAAAAAAAGAAAAAAGGAGCACACACAAAAACTCACCAGAAAGGTAATATAAACATAAATATATCCGCTACAATCCAAAAATATGTTGCATGCAGAGTTGACGAATCACATTTTTATTTGTTAAGGAGGGACACATTCTTTACAACCATAGTTACAAAGGTTTGCTTTATGTGTCGAGCAGCAGTGTTTTACCCAAAAAGAAACAAAGCTATTACTGATGCAGAGCATCGTGTGTAGGTGTTGGGAGAAAGGACAACAACAATAGTGGCTGCCTGAGGTGGCCTTGCTCCTTTGTGAACTCCCATCCGCCAACAGTTGGCTTTGTGGGGTCAAACTGTTCATAACTGAAAGGTCACTGATTCACAGCTCGGTGCATTTTTACCTCCCACCTTGCAGTAGCTGTAAAAAGTATAGCTTAGAATGAACATCCATAACAAGATGAGAAATGCAGAGCTCCAGACCTGAAGCAAGCTAGCAAACCCCCCGAGGTGTGCATCATTTTAAGATTTAAATCACCAACACTTGAATCCGTTCAATTTTGTAACTATTGTTAAAAAGTTTTGTTCATGACTGTTGAAGTGTTCTGTTAAAAAAAATTATACAATGAAACCAAATATTTGCATAAACTACATGAAAAGAGAGACAGGTATTTTTTTTTCTCATTTTCTGACATTAAACTTCTCCTGTTTTAGGTTAGGTGGGATAACCAGAATAATTTTTATTTCTTAAATAACAGCTGAATAAGAGAGAAAATGTTTATTGGTTTCTCTCTTTTTTATTATAATTTTTCATACTTTAAACAATCTAAAGCCCAGATGAAGGCTTTCTGAGCTTCTGATCCAAACAAAGGCACATGTGTTAGCCACATTCAGACACAACTTATGACCTCATGCAAACATGATACTGCTTTAAACATTTATGTGCATAAACCACTATGGTGCTTTTCAGTTTGAGTTCAAGTTGAACTCAAATTCATTGTTGATTAGCTGTTAGCTTCAATCCCCAAGACCAACTAATCTGGTTTCTTAATAACTGAAGACACTAAGCAACAGCATGCTAACTGTTTATAACATTGCCTGTCACTTTGCTGCAATTGCACTGAAATATCCCCATAGAGGGATAATAAAGGAATTTCTATTATATTGTAATATTTTAAAGGATCTAACTTTAAAACTCCAAAATGATCATTTTAAATCCAGCTGCAAAGTCGGGAACACGAAACACCACAAACATTGTCTAATCTCTAATGTACTTCTTGGAAAAACAACAGTAATGTTATCATCAATGTTTTTGTTTTCTGCTTTGCTTCTTTATATCTGTGCTTCTTTGACAAGCCTGACTTCTGCTTTAATGTCTCCTCTTATATTTAACATGTTTAATCCTGCATTTCTATTGCTAATGCTTCCTCAAACATCTCGCTGTAGAGTATGAACCACCAATGATTCTTCCACTTTCTTACCTTTTGTTGCTCTTTGAACAGTATTTAATGTTTTTTTTTGTGTTATGGGATGTTGAAAAAATGAAATGGAAATCAAAACCATTCATTTATAATTGTAGCATAGTTTTTTATAGTGTAATTAATTTTTCCTAATCAATCTTTGTTAATCTTGCAAACTTAAAAACAAATCCTATTCTACTATGCAGTTTATCTATTAAACTGTGTTATAGTGCCACCGTTTATTTGTGCCTACATAAACCTGACCAGTGCCTGAAGTCACCTGACTCTCGGCATGACCGGTGAATATCTGTCAAAAATAATAAGAGAAACTTTAATCATTTTCTGATCAGTGAAAGCATTATACTACTGAGCCTTAGCAATGGCAGGTGGTACTGTCAAGAAAACCTTTGATTTGGGATAAACACTCATTCAGGCCACAAGAGAGCAAGAGGGAGAAAGACTTTCTGCAGGTAACAGGAATAATGAACAGCAAAGTTATTCTGTTTTCACCTTTTGAGCTTTGAAAATCCGTTATGGAAAATGCAGGTTTGGGAACGTTGGCAGCCCATCGGACATCTCAGAACAGAATACAGTTCAACAGTTTGTAGAATATGCATTTGGAAATACTTTTTTATGCAATGCTAGCAACACTAACCTTGGAAAAGGAAATTTGATGCTAAATCTAGTTTTAAAATGTCTACTCCATACTCATGTGGTGTGTTTCAAACAGTAAAATTGAACGTTTTATAAAACAGAAAACAAAAACATACACTATATATGAAAATGTATTGATGTGTATTGATTCATTGTTAACACAGTTTTAAACAGAAATTGGAATCATCAGAAATCAGTTTTGGCAAGTAAGAGCTTCACAGAAAACCAGTACAGAACCACCACAGAGTCTGATGGTGCATCTTTAAAAACCACTCATGTCCCTCTTTCTGACTCAGGACATGTTTTTTTTCTGTGCGCCAACAAAAGAACCACTCACTGGTAAACCTCACACTGAAACAAACATGAAAAATGGATTTTCAGCTGTCACAAACAAAGCTTGTATCTGCTCCACACTGTTTTAGACACTGACAATTTAATAGCCTTATATAATGCATCCTGGAGGCACATTATTTTGACATACATCTTCCTCCACCCCTCCCCTGGACCTCTCCTCAACCATGCTCCCACTAGTGTCAGTGCGGCGCCAATGGGAAGAGGCATTCAGCCTGAGCCTAGGGCCTCTCCACAGCTGGAGCTGAACAAACCCACTTTGTCCGGATGCTGTTAAACATGTTCCTGAGAGAATGAAGAACCGTTAACCATTAAGTTACATATCAGGACAGTCTTCTACAGGGCTTTTAAAAAGATTTCCCACTTTAAAAGACTGAAGTTAATCTTTTTTTTTTTCATCATTTCCAGCAGCTATGAAGTATTCATGGATTCTTTTGCTGCTCGCCCTAAAAATATATATATTCTAACATGAATTAATCGTTAAGACAATCAGTAGCTTAATTATTACTGTATGCTCAGAGCTACACAAGTAGATTTTACACATTCTAGTATTTCCCATTTATTCACTCTTTCAGGATGTGAATTATTCATAAGGAAGATCTCCTCTAAGCTTGTGGATATTTGTTTAAACAGCATGTTTAATTGAAGTCTTTCAGCCAATTCGGTGTTGGAGCTATGAGTTGCCGTCACTTATGTGCAAAATGATTTTTTGTGGCCCACAGCGTAATTAATTAGCCAGCTTTCACTTTCTGAGACTACACCAGATGGTTTTTTTTATCATTATTTTTAACCACAGCTACAGTCTCAGTGTCTTAATAACAAGAGGTGTTGACAGCAAGAACAGTTTATCGGCTCTCAAGCATGTTAAAGACTGTGTTAATGTAAATAATTTTATAATAAATTTGTTTATCATTCTAACTCATTTCACTCTGAGAACTACTAAGAAATAACACCTTAAAGCTGAAAAAGTGCATTCAGGCAAGCATTAACCTTGACTGCAGCGATAAGCAGGTAGATTAAAGCTATTGATATGGGCACATAATGACTACAAAAAGGCAACAGCCTGATTCCAGTGATGCTGTAAAAAGATTGAATTATGTCTTCTGCATGCTTCACTCCATGCAGAGAAGTTTAGATCTGATGTGGCAAGAAAGAGAGAATGTTTGCTGCTCATCTAATGTGTCTCTGTGTTGGGTCCAGTACAGTGATGCCAAATCCTCAGTTACGAAAGCAGCTGTTGCATGTCCTAAATCTCACTAGACTTTGCTAAATTACATCATCACTTAATTTGCATAATTGACCACGTGCATGTGATTTATAATGGATGCCTTGGGAGAAAGGAATAATGTCATAAGTGAGATATAATGTGAGTCATATAGGAGTTGCACAGGATACTGAATCACGTTCTTACTGTGCTCAATATCACAAAATTGCTTTAATCCTATAATTTGCAGGCTAAAATATTTTTGTTGTACATGCCCAAAGTACAACAAAAATATTATTTTTTAAAAATATGAAGGTTGTAATGCCCAGATTTGACGTCCATGTTGCAACATCCTGAGGTTCAGCGATGTTATTAGGATGATTGTCATGGTTAAAAATGTAGGTTAATTAGACTCTATTATCTCAATATTCAACAATAGAATCACAATGTCATGTCCTCCTAAAATCAAGTAGACCTATTAAGTTAAAACTAACTTTATTCTTATACCTGTTTTTTTTTACTCTAATATTTCACCTGTCAAGGTTTGTGTCTTATGAAAAAGATCCAAAGCTTAATTTTTATTTTTGTTTAAAGTCCCTCTTCGAAGAAGCTACAAGAAGTCACAACACAACATGAACATTTTCAACCTGATTATTTATAACTAAGGCAGAGTGATAAATTTATGATAAAGAGTAAGGTTGTAATAATCCCCACCATGTGAAGTTTCTTTGCAGTTGAGGAGTGAACATCTGCTCTAACTTCAGCTGGGAGGGACTGATTAGGAGAAGGACCAGGCTGCCTGTGACTGCCTTGGATGAGGGAGAAACCAAACAACAGGAAATGTTGCTAGATTAGTCAGTGGTCAGTCATTTTTGGAAAAAATAAAATAATCATTTGAGGGCTCTGAACATGCATATAGCACTAACCTGCTAATAGGAAACAGAACTAAAGGCAGCTGATTTATTATTCATAGTAATTTGTGAAGTAGACTGTTTAAGCTTGCTGAAGATGCTTTTAATATTAAACAAGGAGACAATGTTGCATTGCCATGGTGATGTCCATATTTATGAGCAGCAATGCCAGTGAAATAAGTGTAAAACAGACTTTGTTTTTATCTCCTTTTTTTCTAATCTGATCAGTTTAAGGCTGTAATTAATTGCTGTTCATTTCTCTGAGCACTGAATATGATGACATCTCACTAGAAATGCAAACGTCTGTTGGTCTTAATAAATCTTGACTAACAAAAAAAGGCTAGCCTGAAACTGTCACTGTTTCCAATGTTTACTAGACAGCTAGATAGATAGATCTGGACAGGGGACTGATCTGAAAAAGCTCTACTTTGGTCAAGGAAATGTAATAAAACATTAGATATGTATTGCTTCCCTTACTTTGATGCTCTAAAGAAAGGCAGAGCATTGTTTTTATGTTTAAATTAAATATACAAGACGCTGTGCGACTCTTGTACACACAAACTGAAAAAAGAAAAAGAAGTGATTATTCATTCCTACAGCATCTTTGACCCATCCTCAGCGAACACACTGTGTCATCTTTTAAATCCTTGTTCAAGGCTTAAATAGCGTTCATCCACACACCACTACAGTTCGAATGATGTAACCCGCAAGCAAAGAGTTGTTGCACTAAACCATAAAGTTCCTTAGCAATAGACAGCTTGCAATCACAAAATTAGAACATTAAAGTTTGAAGTGCATGAACTGCCACCTCTGGCCAAATATTTCTCTAAGACATCATTAGGATTGCATGTATGAAAGACCTCCAGTATAATGAAGAGGAGAGAGACACATTTTGCCTCAGAGTGACGTTGTTAGTTGATTGTTTCAAACCACTTTGGGTCTCTTGGGTGCACGAAAAGCAGCATCCTCCTGGGGTCATCAGCCAGAGTTCTGGGTGCTGGTTTTGCTTGTAATTAGGTGCAGTTTTCTAAATATGTTGCTGTGACAGTTTACATAGCTCAAGGATAGTTGACTCTGAAACCCTGAGTTCTGATGAAAGTGCTCACTTTTTGCTTTAATCCATAAATAGTCCAAAACAAAGCTCAGGCGTGCACACAGCGGCAAAATGATTTTGCTCCTCTGAACGTTCTGGAAAGGTAGAAATATTTATTTGTGACTGCAAATGGATCTGTTCTTTCAAAACAGAGCTTAAGGGTATCGTTAATATTTCAGATTAATTAGTAGATAACGATAGTAAGTAATTATAATACAAAACTTAACTGCTGGGAGTTTGAAAGGAGTTTTTAGCAAATAGCGAATCCTGTTTTCAATCCCATCCAAATAAAACATATTTGAGGAAAATACGGTTTTTGTATTTAGAACTTGTTTTGGTCCTACTGTTGTTCATCGCATGCTAATGTGAATAAATCAGGCCTTAGCCTGACATTTAGCTGCGTTTATATTTAATAGACTAATAATTACATAATTAGGAAGCATTAAAAGGCTCTGTTGACTTTTATACACACATTCTTAAAGTGTGGAGTGAAAGGCTCAACGGACTTCAGAGAGTAACTGCAGTTGAAATTAAAAACGAAAAGCATGCTTATTCCATACAGCAGGGAAAACATAAAAGCTAGATATCGTTGCGGCTTTTTAAATTTGCAGGAGGCCCAATTCTCCAGGAAAAGTCATCAGTAGACACAAGTCAAGGCTGGCTTAACTTTCTGATATAACGTTTTCGAACAGGGAGGACATACGTTATCACTTATTCAGGGGTAGCTTTTGTTCTAACGGGAAATTGTTGAATTAAAGAGCAGCCGTGTTCACACATAAACCCAAAACTATTCAAATTAAATTGTAATTTTGAAACTGCAAATAAAATCACCATCACATGTTACTCGTTTAGTCACACGTAAAAAAATGAAAAACAACAAAAACACAAGAGCATTTAGTAAAGCATCCTTGCTGTTTTCTCATTATGATGCAAATTATTGTAGCCCGACACATTGCAGACCACCAACAAACTCCTACGTTGCTAAAGCAAGATGTGCATGATGTGAGCCATCGCAGTTTAATAGTGAACACTGAAAATGTCAACAGATTTGAGAAAAGGCAGTAGTGCTCAGAACTGGAACTCTTCAGGACTATTTTCACAGTTTAACACTCTGGGTTAAAATAACACCCTTAGTGATGAAAGAGATGTTTTGTTTTTTTGCCGGTACTGAGTCCAGTCGAGCAAACAGGACAGGAAGGCAAGATGCAGCTCTGCTCATCTCTGGCAGTATCCTTGTAGCATTGTTTTTTTTTATTTTATTTAAAATATGGCAACCTTTAAGTGAATGCAATGCTCTCATATGCATTGACTTAAATTAAGAATTTAATAATACGGTTTGCACTCAGCTTTGTTACTTTTTTTAGTCCACAAAGAGCTTTGTAAAAGCTACAGTCTTTGGCTTTGCATGAGTCTTTCATGATCCTGGTGTGTTTGCTTGTCTTGCCTTTCTACCATATTCTGGCAAACAAGTTTGGTGTTGGAGTGTTTTCTGACTCTTGGTAGAGCTTTAACACTTCTAAGTGCTTTACATGAGAAATGTAAATCAACAACCCCCCCCAAAGAAACTTTTATTGCAGTGGCATGATAAGGGAAAGCAAGGAAATGTTGGAACACAGAACAAAATGAACAATTTTTTTAACCTTGATTGAAAATAACTCAGGGTTTTAGCATTTTTGCAGTTTTCTGGAGTTTATTCCACATAAACGGAGTATAAAAACTGAATGCAGCTGGATTGCAGAGTAGATTTGAGACGAAACACCCGAGTGGTCTGATTTTTGATACAACAACATATCTTTAATGTATTTTGAGCCACTCAGTTGTTTATAAACTGGATAAAGTATTTTAAAATCTATTCTCTGATGTAAGGAGCAAATGTAAAGACTTTGGAGCTGCAATGATATGTTATGTTTTCTTAGTTTTAATGAAGATCCGAGCAGCAGCGTTCTGGATCAGCTGCAGCTGTCTGACATTTTAGCCACAACTGTGAAGATTCTGCTGCAATAATTAATTAAACTAAAGGTGATTTTTGTTTAACATTTTGTTGGGACATTAGTCCATTAATCCTTGAAATGTTCTTCAGGTGATTAAAAAAGTCAATTGGGATTAAAAATTATAGGGCCGGCAGAAAATAATGAACAATTATCAAGGTAAAAATTATTATTTTCACATTTTTACAAATAAAACTGAAAATGCAGTCACCCAGTCCACCTCTGTACAAATCATTCCTGTGTAAATACAGCTACATTTCAAATTCTTTCACATGACAACGCTTTCATTTCCCCTTATATAAGCATAAGCATTAAGAAGAATCTCTTCTTACATGAACAATTGGAGCCAATTTCCTAATTTTGGAATTCGTCATCCGGAAAACAAATTCTTTTGAAACCAGAGTTGTGGTTGATGGATCATTTCATATGACTTTGCTATTGTAAGAAACCTATTTTGAATGCTTGGCAGGAATGTGAAATTCATTATCATTACTTAGACCTCATTAAGCTGGAAAGAAGCATCTCAACTTACTAATTGGTTCCAAGGGGGGAGTAGTATCAGAAATAAGCAGAGTAATTAATATTGGGTTTATCGGGCTCTATGGAAGACTTCATGTTTTTTTTTTTTTCAGCACTTACTGCGCCATAAGTCTGCTAGCATATTTGCACTACAGATCCAATTACCTTTCCTGCAGAGACTGCAGCGTACATGTGTGGAGAGAAAAAAAAAAGGGACAAAAGTGTCAATATTACATTCTGGCAAATATGATGGAGGTGCTGACTGAAAGCTTTGACATTGTAAAAAAAATGTCTGGCTTCAAATCTAAAATTATATCCTGTAATTAAACCGCAATCAATGAAACAATAAGTCGCTTTCACAGAGTCTAATTTAAAGTGTCTAGCGACGTATGTGCTAAAATATTCCTGTAACATACTACAACATATGGTTTAGCACTTCCTTGTTTGCAGCTGATCATCATCCTGTGGCAGCTACGCCATGCTGAATAGAATATCTGTCATGTTTCCCCCGCTGATCAGAAGTCTTGTATAATTACTACCTCTTACTTTTCAGACTTCATGGCATAAATCCAAAAAAAAGTTATTAAGTCTTTGCATATCACACGCATTCACTTGGCAGCCACATTTGCTCTCCGTGTGGAAGACCAGCAATCACATCAGAGTAAAGCAGCCGCTCTCTAAAGACTCTCTGACTTTGCTCTCAGTCTGCTTCCTTTTCTTTCTGCTCAGCGTATCTCTTTCATCAGAGCAGGCGATCTGAAAGCGCAAAAATACCATTTCGACACATTTCCTAGTCAGGGGAAAAAGGGCCATAGATGGAAGGACAGGAGCAGCTTGACATTTGAAAATGAATGACATCATACTGACAGGGGATGTGTTTTTATGTTTTCCTTTTCCTTGTTTTTTTTATTTATTTATTTATTTTTTATTTTAGAAAGCTGCAGAGCAAAGGCATCCAACGGGAGAATAATGTAGATAAAGTGTCTTTGTTCATTTGTGTTTAACAGACATGAAAGCTGCAAGCGGGACTGCTGCTCTCCGCTGTTACACTCAACAAGCCACACATCCCCACCATGAAAACCAAATAACCACGAGCCTTTTTCATTTATGAGTACGGCTCCTTGAGACACACAATAGCATTTTGTTAGCCTTGATCAGGGCCAGTTTTGCAGTGTCCTGTGCTTGTGTTTGTTGCCTATGTAAGACAATGCTCTTTGAGGCCCCAATGCAAATGAGTAGCTCTCTCCGTATCCCCCCCCTATTTGCTGATTCCTCTGTTGCATGCCGTTTTGATGCATCTTAAAACAACACCGACTCTGCTCTGCGAGTAGTCATTTTTGCATTTCAATAAAGCATCAGCCATCCTTGGCCCAGTGCACAGGACCAATCTTACGGCCTCCTCGTGTGACACGCTGTCAAAACCAGCAGCCATATATCAAGAATTTCTGCATTTTTATTTGTCATGGGCACTGCTCTTTCAGAGTAGCAACGGGTAGTTTTCTGTGCCTTGCAAATTGTTTTAAAATTTTCTTTTCCTGAATTGCACTTGCACACAAAAGTGTAAACTTTGGCTAGTGTAAAAATATGTGTTAAAGCTGGCTTAGTCCTGACTCTTGGTCTATAAAAAGGTTTCTTATTGCCGAGGTATCACACAAAAAGTATCTCATGATGGCTAAAGCATGACGGTCTCAAGACTTTTGGAACACTATCGTTGCAAATCATACAAATGGCATTGTTTGTAGATGTATTTTTACAGTTTTTTGTTTTTTATGATTGTTTTGTTGCAAGTTTGAAAACAAAGCAGTTTCCTTTCACAGCACTTATCAAAATTAGCACAACCACACACCCAATTAGTAGAACAATGGAGATCCTTTGCAAAATTAAACGCTTTTTGAGAAACAATATACACTATTCTACGAAAACTGTTTTCTCATAATCTCAAACACATCGTCTAACACTGTTCTTGTGAAAGTGCTGATTATTGGAAATCTAAAGAACATTTAGCTGTTTGAGATTTTCTTTATTATGTGAAGGAAGTAAAACAATAAATTCACCAAACACGACATAATGTCAGAAAACATGGAAGTGATACATTTCTCCACACATTTAGAAGAAAAATGCGTGACTCCTAATTTACTTTTATAGTCAGCAGCAGGCAGGAAAGTTTCTTCATTTGTAACGGATTTTTCAGCTTTTGTTTTTCACAGTTGCTAAAACTCTACACACCATCCTCTAATTCAAAATTCAAAGTCTGAGAACATTTATTTATTTAATCCGTCTACTGGCAAATCCTTATCCTCCTTTCACTTAAATAGAGACACTTTCCTCCACAAAATCATTAGTTTGTACTGGAGATTGCATTTTTAGCTTATTTGAAATTGAGATTTCTGATTACTGAAGTTTAGTTTGTTTTCATTTTCCTTATTTTTATTATTATTTTATTTTTATTGTATTATCAATTATTATTATTATTATTATTATTATTATTATTACCCTTTATTTCACTGAAAAATTCCAAACGAGATTAAAAATGTTTTTTTGGGGTTTTTTTTACAAGAGAATGCAAGATTGGCAGCAAGACTCAGTTCATAAAACTTTGAAGGCAAAACTGCCTAATGTTCCTTCCAAAAACAAACAATTCCTTCCAAAAATCACTAAAAACAGCCTTAAAAATATTTAGCAATGACAGCAACTTAAATGTAATCTTTTTTATGTAACTTGTTCCAAGACGATGGAGCAGAAAACTGAAAAAGATTTATTTCCAAGTTCAGTTCGGACTTAGGCACTGAAAGTAAAAGTATAAGTTCTCAACGAAGAGAACATCCTCAGGTGGATTTTCTATTTATGAAGGCATATAAATATGAAGTAAGATGTCCAAGTATGGACTTATGAATAAAAATGTGCCAATGATGGAGTCTCGGAGTGGCCAAGGCCATCCATCCAGCCCTGTCATATAACGTACAATGATGTGTGAAACAATTTAAACCTGTTATAAATCTTAAAGCTGCACGATAAACTCTATCCAGTGAATGAAGGCATTTAAAAGAAGCATGAATGTATAAATTGTTTAGTAAAAACATGAAAGTAGCTTGAAAAGATGATGGACCAGATCAATATAAAACATCATTATAAGCAAGAACATTAAATTTTGCATATGACATTTTTAAATTAAGACCATTTAGCAGAATTTACCTCTGAGGAACATTATTGAGCACATGGAGAGAATTAGAAGTTAGATTTCCCACTTGAACACACTGGTCAGATAGTTTTTAAACCAAAAATGAAGAGTTTCTGTATTAAAACCTCATGATTAAGTGTATCAAATGCTGTAGAACAAATCAACAAAGGGGGCTGCACCATGTTGCTTCTTATCTAAAAAAAATCTATAAAATCATTAACCACTTTTAGTGCTGTTGCATTGCTACTATGCATTTTTATAGTCTGAGAATCTGATTTATGTTTTTTCTGTAGTCATTAAAGGGATTTCAATACGTTGTAATCAATAAACATGATATGCACTACCCTGAACACAGTTTTTTTTATTGTTTTTTTATTGTTTGACGTCCCGTGTAATCACTGGGTATGCAGTGTTTTCATTTTGACTGCTGTGTGGATGATCTGAGGTCGCTGTTTCGTTTTTAGCCCATTTGAAAGTGTTTTGAGATCATCGTTCAGTTTTGCAAGAGTCAATGCGTCAGAGAACGTAGTTTGTAAAAGAGTCTTTGTGTTCACAGTTCAGGAAAGAAACGGGAAGTTGGTTTCAAGAAATATTTTTTTACCAATTCTGTGAAAACAGTTGTTACGATTTAGTGTTGTAGAAAAGCCTTAGCATCGCTAAGCAGATTATGCACTGGCTGATAAAGTTGGTCTTTTTCACATATTTTAAAAAAAATCTTTGAATCAAGTCTTCTTCTTCCTCTCTGACGGTCACTCTCATCATTTTTGTTTTTTATAGGCACCTTCTATTTTTGTCAAAAACATGTAAACTCACCTGCTACTGCCATTTTTACGGTGCTTACACTAGTGCATAGTGCTGTCAATTAAGCTGTCATTATTAAAAAAAACCTTCCAATTAGCATTTTCAATACTTTCATGTGCATCTCCATTTAATTTCTGAGCTAATTTGTGTTGATTTCTGTGTATCTGTTTATTACATGAGTTGTTACCTAAATTTAACATGCATTTTATTTAAATGGTCCATCTGAAAGGAGAAAACCCCATTGACAATTATTTTCCCTGCTGTATTAAAACACTTTCTCGTGCACTGTAAATTCACATTTTTGCAATTAATTATTATTTCAATCTTTTAAGCAAACACTCAAGTGCTAAGTCTTTTCCTCGCCATCGCAACAAATTTATCACAGTTTATCAAGCAATATGTTGCTTGCCTTTCACCCTATCGTTTACGTCTAAAATAACAACAGAGCTGCTGGGACTTCAGATGCTTTTGCAGAAGGCAAGGAGGGGAAAAATAGTCACTCAGTTTGACACCATGCAGTCACATGTTTGGTGCCTCTCACTGGTTTCCATCTGCATTAATTTGACATTCTCTAATCTGGCGCTCCTGTTTCCTGTCAGCGACAGAAATGCTGCACCTTGCTGGCTTGGATGTCTGCAGAGGGCATGCACAGGGGGGGGAAAGTGGAACCTATTATGGGTCACCTTGGTTGTGTTTTCCATTAAAAGGTGACAGACGTGGTGCTCTAATACACAGGCAGCAATGGTTTGGGGACTGGGCCCTGCTGTCTCTGGTAAATGACTTTAAAGCTACAAAATAATTAACCACAGGACTTGGAGGACTTGCAGGGGCTTGCATTTGACATGGGCTCAGCCTGGTGTGTGTTTGGAGACATTCAAATGTCACCTGCTTATCAAGATTGTCGTATGGCACTTGTCTGTGAGCATACACATTCAGTGCAGGATATACTCATAGTATCATCTCCTGACAGTCACCTGAATCCAAAGTCTCAGGAGGGAAAGTGGTTATCTGCCAAATTGAGTCCCCAAGGCTTTCCATTTCGAGTGTAACTACTCTTAGCGCTAGCCTCTCTGGCATAAGCTGTTTTCATTCAAGTCAAACATTTTTGCAAACATTAATTAGGTTTAAACCAAGTGAAATGTGGTGTTCAGACCCCCTCTGCATGTATTGTTCATACAGTACATTCACTGACTTGAGCTTGTGGAACAGATGGCAGAAAAGCGTTGCCATTCAGAGGATATACTTGCTATCAGCGTCTCCGGAGACAGCCGCGCGGTCTAGGCTCATTACAGTAGACAGCAAGTCATTGCATACTTATTGCATAGTGACATTTCTATTGAGACAGACTGACCATTTTCCTCTGTGCAATGGCTGTTTCATCACGTCTGAAGAACCATTTACCGGTCCCACGTGAACCCTTTTCACATTCATTAGGCAGGCCGAACAGCACGGCGACAGAAATTCAGACCCGGTGCTACACATTCATGACATGCATGATTTGACAGCATTTGCCTTCATCTGGACTCGCTTGTCCATAACTTATCAGATTCTGAAGCAGGTTTTACTGACTCTGACAATGTGCTGGGGGTCTGCTTTCTGAACAAGAGGTTCCACTGATGCCAGGTGTTGTTATGTGTGCTGTCATTGCATTAAGCTCTGAAACATTTGAGCGTAAAATAGAAAACAGATGTCTGTGTTAGTGAGTGTGTTTTCGTAAATATTGTTTGAAATTGAACGTGGCATTTGACTTTGCTGTTAGTTGCACTTTAGAGAGAGAAATCATAAACTAGATCACCTGCATCAAGATTAATGCAAACAGACTCTTATTCTACTTTGGTTTTCTTAAATGGAAAAATGTGTGTAATAAAGCTGCTAACAGAAAGGACGTTGAATTACTGAAGCATTTAAAGCCCCCTGAACATTTGTTAAATCCCCATGTTATTCATTTTAGTTCTTTTTAATTGAGAACCAGACTTCCTTTTCCTCAAGTTCATAAAAATGAGACCGCACACAGGCCAGTTTCTCTTTGCTCAGACTAGGAAAACAAGAGAACGCATCGTTCCAGTAAGACAGATGATTTTCACAAGGCAGAACATGACAACGAATGACAGAGAGGTTGGATGAGAAGCTGAGTTTATCATGCCATCGATCACAATGGATGGTTATAAAAACGATGTTAATGAAAAACAACTGTTTTCTTAGTGTGAGATTAAACTACTGCAATTTGGGTTTGTGAGTTTCGGCTAGTGTCAAAATTCAAGTTTGTTGTAAAAAAGTAAGTGGACAAGTTGGGTTTTCTGACAATACAAATTTGGATGTTTTTGCATATTTCTGACAAAAAAAGTTTAAAATATCTACATCTGAGTGCAATTTTTTTAAAATTTACATTTATTTACTTAAATTTACATAACATTAACAGCTATTTATCTGCTACAGCTTTAGCATTGGAAGTAAATCTAAGAAATGTAATTTTTTTATAAAAATTGTGACATTTTATGTTACAAAATGTTAATAAAAAGCAACATTTGACTTCCTTCAGCTTTTAAAATGTTTTATCCAGTTTATGAGTTTTAATAATACCACTGTCATCCAGAATAATGTAGGATATTGAAAACATAGTTTCATCTAATGTTTAATTGCATTTTCTTGTATTGTTGTGAGACAGGATGAAGAAAGGGGGTTTCACAGATAAAAATGCAGATGTTCTCTATTACATCAAAATGTTTTGATAAGTTTGTTTAGGACACTGTACCATTCCTGCTTCTAGAGGGTTTTATAATGTTCTCTGGAAATGTGTGTTTAGTTATTATTTCAATAAATGAGAATATTCTATTGTTTGCGTTCACCTTGGTGCTTGGTTTTTCTTCCTCTGCGGAAATCCTGTCAACGACCTTCTTATATACAGTCTAGGACCATAAGAGTTAATTCAGGTAATGTGATTTAGCACCAGCAGTTAAATCATCTGGTCAGGAACCACAGATATACCTTTTTTATATTAGAAAATGCTGATGCAACGTAAAGTTTACTACGTCTGAGAACCTGCAGGGTTTTTTTTTTTACAGCTTGGTTAGGATGTGAATAAAACAAGATTTCCAGTAATCAGTTCTTCTGTTTGAATGAACAAGATGCCTCAGAGGAAAAAAAAAAGTCACAAAAAAGATTGTATCAGTGCAGTGATTGATGCCG
Source organism: Poecilia reticulata (assembly GCF_904066995.2). Taxonomy (NCBI): domain Eukaryota; kingdom Metazoa; phylum Chordata; class Actinopteri; order Cyprinodontiformes; family Poeciliidae; genus Poecilia; species Poecilia reticulata. Next base: position 25,038,023 of record NC_088836.1, on the reverse strand, counting down.
TTGGAGCTGATTGGTCGGTTCATATATGTGTCTGGATCTCTCAGGTCAAAACTCAATCGCAGCAGATTACATTAGGTTTCTAGCACAGGTTGTCATGGTGATACAGTCCAGTAAAGAAGCAAACCAGCTTTGAGACGCTAGAAACCCAGAATGGTGTGTGTTTCTGGTTCAGACTTTTATCTATCTTTTGTAGTCTTCAGTCACAAGTTGCTGGCATTAAAAATAAACATAGTCTCTTAAAGCACACTGTAAGTCAGGGATTTCTGAAAAGATTTTATAAAAAATAATAAAACAAAGTAAAATGTTTTATCACTCTATTAACGCTCCAGCTGGAGGTCTTTTAAATTTAATTGTGCCATGCAAAGTTTTGAGTGGTGGTGGCAGCAGAAGGCAGCTGGATGGCAGAAACACACGTTTATTATAAGAAATAAAAGGCACAGCACCAGTAAATGTACCGTAATCTCCGGACTATAAGCCGTTACCGTTTCCACATGTTTTGAATACGGCAATAAAGCTAACGTACGTTTTTCTACTCTTGAAAGGTTTGACTGCTGAGTGATCAAGAGAACAGCACAAGGTCAAGAGCAAAACAAAAGTGACATTAAGAGCAACAACAGAGACTTGGAGAGTGTGTGTGAGTGAGTTCAAATCCGACACTGATGAAGACGACTTCTCCAGTGCAATCAATAACTTTTCCTGTTAGCCTGCTGTACTTTTTTAAAATTATTATTAAGCAGCTTTGTTACAGGAAATATTTTGAAAAAGCATTTGTAGCATGTTTTTGAGTTCCCATTATGTGTTTTCATTAAAAATAATTTAAAAAAGGTCTGGACACTTGCGGGATATAGACAAGTGCAGCCTATATATAAACACGTTTTTTAAGATTGTGGGTATTTAGCTGTGCTCAATAGTCTAGAAATTATGGTAATACTTAGAATAACAACACAAACTGAGTGATAAAGAGCCACTGTAAACCTCCAGATGTAAATACTCTGCAGTGTCTAATAAGTAAGTGTTCTCTTTCACAGCCACCCAAAGGATGAACAGGATAAATATTGAGAATAAACAGAGGATGAAAAAAAGGGCTAACTTTCCAACTACCGTATTTTCCGCACTATAAAGCGCACCGGATTATAAGGTATGCCTTCAATGAACGACCTATTTTAAAACTTTTTTCATGTATAAGACACACCGCATTATAAGGCGCATAGAATAGATGCTACCGATTTGTTCCGTACTCTATTATTACACATCCACATTTGTAAAGAAGTGGTCAGAGTGCTTTATATAGTAGGCTGCCCCAGTCGTTGTTTCACTCACGGTGTTGGTCTTGCGATATTGTGCCCAACTGCTTTCTGGGTAACACAGACCAACCGACACGCTGCCGCCGCAGTCTCTGTCTCTCTTCCCCCCTCCTGGCTTTAAATGTATAGGGGCTGGTCCCTTGGTAACCCTAGTCGAAGCACCGCGGATGGATAAAGTCAATTTGTTGACATAAAGAATGCCAACAAAACAGTCCGACTTCAGTCGGCGAGGAGAGCCTTCCGCGACTGGGCCGGGGCGTGGCCGGACGATGGTCACCCTCCTCCGTTCGCGCACATGTTCATGGAGAACGTGGCGCTAAATGACCTGCAGGTAGATAGATCAGTCAAACTTTATTAACAAACCAGTTTTTTGACAACTATCCCAGCATGCACCGTGCACTTCTCCTTCTACCGGGGAAAATGAAGTCGGCGGCTGCTTACCATAGTTGCTAGACCTGTTGTGGCTCAATATTGGTCCATATATAAAGCTCATCGGATTATAAGGCGCACTGTTGGCTTTTGAGGAAATTGAAGGTTTTTAGGTGCGCCTTATAATGCGGAAAATACGGTGTGCTGTGCATCATCTCTTGTGAGTTAAACGTATCACTGCACCATTACTAAACAAAGTCTTGTGCAGAGAACAGAAAGCAGAACCACTTGAGATCGCCACTAATTTAAGAAATGAAAAGAAACAGAAAATATACATACTGACTCACAAAGAAAGACATATTTAAATGTAAACCTAACAAAGAAAACAAAGATACAATGAAATATCCATTCATGGAAATTAGATTGACAGGAAAACAAAACCTACAACGCACAGACCATGATAATATATATCTGGAATATGGCTGAAATCTTTGTCTCATGAAGAAAATATGACTCTGAACCTAATTTAGTGCTGCTTTCTTACAGCCAGACAATAATGGGCTCAAACCTCACCTCAGATTTTCTGTGCAGAGTCTACATGTTCTCGTCAGATGAATTGCTGACACTTTATTGACCTTAGGTGTGAGTAGGGCTGTGGGGTGAGATAATATTAGATAGAAAGGTCTCAGAATGTGCTGACAGTCTGCCAAAGCAGAGAGAACATGGTATTGTCCATAGGAAATGTTCCATTTATTGCTATATTATGCTTCTGTTAAGACTCATCAGTTTTGAAGTTATTTTCTTTTTAAACCGGATTACGTGCTATTGTGTGAATTTTTTTTTACTTTCTAGACCCAATGTCACAGACTCACAAATGACAAAGCAGAAGGAAATCTCCTTAAAATGGGGATATTTACACCGTTGAATAATACAGAGTTTTAAATGTAACTGGGCTTAGGAGTTTTTTAACTGTGCATGTAAACATTGCAAGTAGCCCTCTGCCTACAGCTGTTAACTGCTAATGCTAAATAAAGTTTTAGCCGAATGCCTACAGTCTTCAGCATGTCCTGGTTTGTCTGTTTACATTTTGTTCTTGTCAAGTTTCTTGGACTAAGGGTTGAATGGGCCTCAGCAGGCTGTTGGTCCTGCTAAGGTGATTGGGTGACATGTCATGATGAAGTGAGGGACGTCAACAGAGCAACTCAGATTTTCTTTCCAAGTTGTTTTCAACAATACTGATATGGATTTTACTTTTGAGTTAAGGAAATAGCACACCGGTGATTTATAAGCAGTATTTTCCCCTACACTGGAGCAGTCCTAAAATATATAAATACTTCCCAGGGTTTATTTTGTACATAGTAGAGTACATGACAGTGGGGCGTTATCTACATGGTTAATAATTATTCCAATGTGTATCTTCCCCATAATGCAATATTTGATTGCATCTTACTAATCTTAATTACTTATGACGTCTATTAATGTTAATCTTCTTACCTTGTAAAAAGTGTTAGCTACAAATCCATGAATACACTGACGGCTGCTATTCATCACCATCAACAGAAGATATGCAATAAGATGAGGGGTTGTGTTTGCATCCTTGCACATTTGTGCACATTTTTACAGTGAAAACAACTAAATAAAAGCAATGTTACGCGACCAACAGTCTGTTTTTTTGACAGGCTAATACACACGTAGGCTGTTTGGACATCCGCCATGGTGGAGTGGGGCTTTTCCTGAAGAGCGTGACATCATGCGCAAAGGGTCAATATTTTATTACTTTTCTGGGAAGTGTGTAGTAATTAGTTGAAATATGACCGGAAGTCATTTACACACAAGATACAGTCATTGTGCTACTCTGTTTTTTTTATTTTTTATTTCTGGGAAGTAGACATGAATAAATGATGATACAACGAGCCTTTGGGCATAGGCTTGTAAAATGCCTCCCACTCAACCTGCTGAGGTCTGAGACACCTTGACAGAAACAGACACACAATAACTAATCCTGGAAACACGGCTTGTTTTTTAGTCAACAACTGCACACCTTGTAGTAAATTGTTAAATCTTAACTGTCTCTGTGGTTTATTTTTTGTTTCTTTCAATGTTTGTCTCCCATTTCTCTACTTCTGGGACATTATATTTTTAATCCCTTTATTGTTTGTTTCACATCTTATAATTGGTGTTTTGTTTTTCAATTGTGCGCCTCTTTTTGCTTTAATCTCTACATATTTGTGAATTGTATTTTTTCATCTTTGTGCAGGGATTTTTGTCTTTATTCTGTTGTATTAGTTTCAGATTGTATGTTGTTCATTTTGAGACTCTGCTGCAAACTTGAGGAACTCTTTTGTGATAGACTAAACAAAGAAGCACATAACACACAACGGAAAATAATGCATGGCTTTAAAAACTGTACAAATAATAATGGATTCAGCACCCTTAATTCAAACAGCTGAATCAGAAAGTAAAACTCGGCCTCAGTCTGCCAGCAGCTCCTACACACACAACCTGCATTTCTGCTGAAAGTAGAGGCTTCATAGATCCCAAAGATATAAGTTTTATCACATCCCACCCAGGCACTTAAACTGGGGCTTAAGAGGTTTTAAGTGATTTTCCTTTTACTCCGGGGGTTTGACAGTAATCATGTCTGTGTGTAGTTGTGAAATTAATTAAAGAAATTTAGTTAATCATGGTTAATTCATGATTTAACAAGGGAGGCAATGACATTTTTACATAAAGCCGGCCTAGTTTGGGTGACTTTTTTTCAGTTAATATATAAAATCACTGTATCACTACAGTGGTTACCTTTTTCTAATATCAAAATATCATTGAATCACAAAATGCACAAATAGAAGACATAAGTAAGGATGTAAATATCTTTTCATTTTACCGTATTGTGTGGGTCTATTACAAGAAAATCTGAATATAATACATCATAGTTTGCCATTGTAATGGAAGAAAACACAAACAAAGTTTTAAACAATTCTCCATGGACCTTTTGTATCTATTAAAACCAAAACATGCAGCATGATAGACACGGGCAGCATCAGTACACACAGCAAAGCATTCATTTTTCTCTGAAATTTATTTTTCACAATCAAGCCAACAATCGAAAAATCAATGCCACACATGACAGAATAGCCGCCACATAAAGCACAAAGTCACGACTTTTCTCCCTCAGCCTGAGCTGAAAATGAGCGAGGCGTGGTGGTGTTCACCGTTCTCGCTGACAGTGTCTGTTTTCATGCTCAGAGTAATGAAGAGGCAGGAGGGAGTGTGCCAACAAAATCAGAGCAGTTCCACTTGTGACCTTTTGCTTTTTTGTGACCTGTGACCTTATGAATGACAATTTGTGTGTGACCCTTGTTCTCTGTCAGTCACAATGTGGCTTCCTAGAGGCAACGCAAGCACACACCCGAACACACCCCGAAGGTGTTTGCTGTTTGGCAGGCCGACGTTGCTCATTGTCCCTGATAATAGGAGAAATGGAAATACAGAAAACAATTATTCCCTTGCATGGTTCCAGCCCACACCTGAAGAAAGCATTCAAATCTATCCATGTTATTCTTCCTTTTCCTCTGAAATATTCAGAAGGCAATGACGGGCTCTTGGAGCATGAAGCGTGTTGCACTTGCGGGCTGAAATCATGGGTGAACTTGAAGAGTGCTAATCAGTGTTGCATTGCCTTTGTGCGAAGGTACCAAACGCACCTGCCGGCTTGAAAATACCTCACTGATTTGCATTTTTATTTGATTTTAATATATTCTTCAGAGGTGATGATTTCCAAATATAGAGTATCCCACATTCTTTGCTCTGTTTGCTAGCAACAAGCAATGCAAGTTAATTCTGTTGAGTAGTGTGTTTTTAATAGATCAAAGAAGGAATCTGGGGCTGTCTTATGCAATTAAGGCGATGCATTAAGAAGAACAAACCCCTGTGGGCTGTTGTTTTCAAATGATGCCCCACTGCTTCCACTAGCACATTACGGTTAATGCTGTGCCGACATGCCCTTTTGTTGAGCGCATCAGACAGCGTGGCACATCCCAGCACACCGACTTCAAGATCAGAAAAATTTCAATTTCACCTGACAGGGCCGTTGATGTTTTCGGAAACACAGGTAAAACGTCACACACACATGGCCAAAAGCAAATAATTATTAATCCCGTCTTTCCAACCTTGCGTTGAAATTTGTATTTATTTTTTTTATATATTCTTAACCCCCGCCAACCCCATCTTACTGACACTTTTATTAAAAGCTCTCGCTTTAGTAATGCTAATTAGTACTTGTTGATTATTTTAACACGAACAGAATTTTAACCAGTCCCTGCAGATGCACTGAAAACCTGCCCAAGTGGAACAGTGAATCCAGAGTTAAATGCAATGAACTTTGTGACGATCCAACTACCTTAGCAAAGGGCATGACAAATGATTTACTACGAAGAAGGTTATGTGAGGCTGTGTTAATTATCTGGCATGAGCTCACTGTGACTCACGAAACAGCGACGGTTCATGTGTGAATGGAGGTCTGGATGTTCCCCTCCTTCTTCTGCCTCACACACACACACACGCACACACCCCAACACACACACACACACACCCGGATGCCTGGACCAAAACAAGAAAGACCCAAAGCAGATCCAAACCTCTTGACAAAGACGAGCATGCAAAAATGTAACCGTAACTCCCAGGCATGATCAACATAAATTGTTTCAATCTTGGGTAAAGTTAAAAAGTTCTTTTTTTTTACAGATTGTCAGACAGTCTTTGTTCACCATACCAGATAAAAATTTTAAACTTTCATAAAATTCAGTAAAAACTCCTTAAAACAGAAATAATCCTTTAAATTAAATGCACTATATATAAAGAGGTAACGCAAATAAGCAATATTTTTATATTCTTTTGCTCCCTTGATGTGTCAATTCTGGTCAGAAAACCTTATTAACCATGTCTGAAAAATGCTGCTGCACACAAAATGTGCCTCTTTTTGTCTCCCTCTTTTCAAACAGAAGCTACTTTATGACTTTATCTGACATTCATTTATGACTGTGCTTTAACAAGAGACTGCAGAATCATCTCCACGGGAATCTCCACGGTGGTGAACAATTCTAAATGAAATTTCACGCATCCCCACTTTTGTAATCACAACAATGAACACCCGACTCCAATTAGCATTTATTGCCACTAAGAAATATGACTTGTACTTGGGCATATTTTTCTTTAAAAGGAAAGAAGACAAACGCAGCTTGAATAAAAAAAAGGCTAATATTTGTCCTCGTTGATTCAAGTGAAGCAACAGTGAGTTGGTTAATATTGAAACAGGGAGGTCTCCCAAGAATAAATAGAAAAGGCCAGGCTTGTTAACACCTCTTTATATAACATATGGGAGGCACATTGAGTAAAATATTTACTAGAGAAGCATAAATACAGGGAAAACAACAAGGTTTTCTTCCATTAGATTTGATGGGTAAACAGATAACAATCATTTCAAGTATGTCTGTCAGACTTGTCGAAATTTGATGGAAATAAGTTCAGGTCGATTTCCCTCTGAGAAAGAGCTGAAAGTTGTATTTATTTTATGCGAAATGTAAATTACTCCAGAGTGTTTTATTTGAATCTTGGTATTCATACATTTTGAACACAAAGTGAGATGAAAGGAAAGTAAATATGGTTACTTGTCTTGTTGCAGGTCTGAAATTTAAAAAACAAAAAATCAAACCTGTGGAATGTATTTGTATGCACTTTATTCTAATGCCTGTAAAAAACCCAGAGGTCATTTCATTAGTTAATAAAGTCCCACTGTGTGTGATTTAATCTCAGCCTAAATCCAGCTGTCCAGTGAAGGCCTCAGAACTTTGTTAGGAAAAAAGTGACAAGCAACAGAATGAATATCAAGAGGCACCAAAGTTAGGAATAAAGTTGTGAAAAAGTTTAAATCAGGATTATAAAAAATATCCTGAACTCTTTGCCCAAGTGACCAGAAGAAGACCATTGTTGAAGGAATGCGATTAGGAGGCAAAGACAAAGAAGCTCTGGTCTGAGGAAACCAAAACTGAACATTCTGCCTACATGCAAAGCACTAGAAAACCAACACAGAGCATCACCCTTAACAAGTCCATTCATAAATCTGAAACATGTCTGGGAAGGCAGTGACAAGGAAGCTGGTCAGAGTTAATGGGGAAAACAGACGTAGAGAAATTCTGCAAAATTCTGAACCATTTTAAACAGAGACTTCTGAAGGAAGCTTCACCTTCCAACATGTCGCCAAATAACCATAGGTGATTTAGATTTAAACATCAAAGTCCAACTGAAAATCAGTCAAAGGACTAACACATTGCCGTTCACAGAGGCTCCCTCTATAACCTGACTGAGGTTCAACTATTTTGTAAATCTTCCCTTGTCTTGATGCACAGTAAACAGAGAGGTGCAGGAAAAGATTTGCAACTGTAAACACAGTGAAAGGACTTTCAAAAGTATAAAGGAGGCATCTTCAATGGCATCGTTCACAATGTATAACTGACCTCCATGACAATAAATTTCTGAGTTTATATAACCTAGAACCAGCTGGAGGCTCTGGGTTTTAACGGGGAAATAGTGTCTGTTTGTGTCATCTCAATCAGATTGCACCAGAGCATCGTTCACGGAACGCCTCCAGTAAACACCAGCAGCTCCAGATATCTATCAGATCATCTCCAGTGATTTGGTGCCGTTTACTTTTTAAATACAGCAGGGTGTCACTTAAAGGCTGAGTGCTGAGATGATTTCTTTTTTTTTTCTTTTTTTTTTGCTCAAGAGAAACAACTCTGCTTCGAGAGGACATAGCAAACTAAAATATTCAAATGTCGTAAAGTGATATGCAAATCCAGGCATGACGCATTTCACAAACCCACAGCTCATTGTCAAACATAACTTCAAATCACTTTGCTGGCAATATACCAGATCCTTCCCCCCTCTCAGTGCTCCTGCTCTCTGCAGCCTCCTTGATCTTGTGTCACGCTGACGGGTGTAATTGTCAGATGGTCCTTTACCGCACAACTCTCATCTGTGGAGAGTCTGAGAGCGGTGGGTGGGAGAGGCTGGCGGTTGCAGTTGGGTCGCGTCCGTTTGGTCCAGGCTTCTGATCCTTCAGGACACAACCAGTAGTTTGGTGATAATTGTGTGGAGGCTCCAGTGTTAATATTTCTAATAACCCCGAAGCAGACCTTTCCTTCTGTCAATGGATTTTTTTTTCCCTCCGCACTCAACGCATCTATTCATGTTTTCTTACTTTCAGCATGCTACAGGGATCTGTCTGAGAGAGAGAGAGAGAGAGAGAGAGAGAGAGAGAGAGAGAGAGAGAGGAAAGTACAGAAATAATTTCTCTGGTGTATACAACGAAATCTGTGTAATTTTATCAGGATTTCTACAGCTACATCAGTGCTAGATGCTCGATTATACACTTTAAAGTTAGTCTTTATCTTGTTTTTTTAAATAAAATACTATTTTTGAACCATCATTATGTAAGGTGCTACTCAAACTGTATGAAACTACAGTTTGGCAGAAAGTCCCTGGTTTCCTACGTTGTGCTCATAGGTCATGTTTGAAACCTGTCAGGGAGAAGGCCTCTATGTTTGAAACATGACATGAAGCTATGACCAGAATGTGTTATAATAAGATCTTAATCAAGACAGGTTTGAAACATACTTTCATTTCATATTATAATGAGATGAATGAATAAAGAAACATAGTGATTGGGAGTCATTTTCACAAAAGAAAAGTGATTTTTTTTTTCCTATCCATGAATTCTTATTATTTTATTATGCAAAAATGACAATGTCTTCCTCTAAAGCACAAGAAAAAAAAGTTATTTATGGATTAATATCCATCCAGTTTTGATTAACTAATAGAGGGCCATGCAAAAGCAATCATTATGGTTTCCCAATTTTATTCATGTCACAATCTTAATCCATGATATCAGTCACTGAGGATTTTCCCACAAAGTAGTGTACACTGTGAAGTGGTACAAACGGGATTTTGTTTTTTCTTTTTGGTTGCTTTTTTTTTTCCAAATCAATAAAATTCTGAAAGACATGCCATGCCAATTTGTATTCAGTTCCTCCTCAGTTAATACTTTGTAGATTCACCTTTTCCTGCAAATACAGCTGCAGAGGAAGCTGGTATCCTTTTGGGGATATGTCTCTACCCGCTTTGCACATTTAGGAAGTGAATCTTTTACTAGTTCTTCTTTGGCAAAAAGAGCAGGAAAAATGTGAACATCAACTCCTTGCTTTAGAATGCCAATTAGATTTAGGTTTGGACTTTGACTGGCTCATTCGAACACAAATATGATTTAGCTGCATATTTAGGATTTGTTGCCCAACTGGATGGCAAACTTCCAGACCAGGTTTGACTCTTTTGCAGCTGAATTTTCCGATTAACTCTTCAAGCTTTCCTATCTCTTCTGATAAGAAAGAGTCCCACATCCCACAATGAATCCAACATCATGTTTCTGTGTGTATGCTCAGGTTTTGGACACACATAGCATTTGCATGTCAACCAGAACACGGTGTTTTCAGACCAGAGAATCTTCTTTTACACTTTTGCTGTAGTCCCTCCATGGCTCCTGGCAAACCTGACAGCTTTTTTACAATAATGGCTTTCTACTTACCACTCTTCACTGTTGACTTATTCTTCAACCTGAGCTCTGCAGCTTCTCAAGAGATACCACAGAGCTCCTAGGTGCTTCTCAGATAATGCTCACATTGCCTGTGTTTTCACCTTCGGCGGACGGCCGGGTCTTGGTGGGTTTACAGCTGTGTCCCAAGTCTTGTATGACAGACTGAACTTTGTCCAGGGAGATGTAAAAGTCTTAAAATATTGTTTTATAACCTCACTTTGCTTTGAATATCTCCACAACTTTATCCCTGACCTATATAGTAAGCTCCTTGCTTATTAATGTGTTCTAACAAATCTCCAACGTCTTTAGCAAACAGCTGTACAGAGATTAAATAAGTCAAAAGTGGACTTTATTTAATAACTTAGTGGCTTCATAAGACAAATTGATAAACTGGATTTAATTCAGAGTTATCAGATTAAAGGGTGACAAATATATATATATATATATATATATATATATATATATATATATATATATATATATATATATATATAAAATAAATACATTGAAAAGCATCATTTTAATTCTCGCTCACAAAGATTAAGTGTTTTGTTTTGTTCTGGTCTAGCTATAACCCTAGGGTATAACCCTAACCCTAACCCTCACATAAAATCTCACTAAAAACACATTTAGCCTTGCGGTTGTGACACTAGGAAACACTTTTTGGAAAGGTTTATATAAATACTTTTGAAAGGCGCTCTACGGACTGATGTTTGCTGAATTTAATTTTAAGTTTTGTCTGTTTTTCTCCTCCTCAGAGGGAGGCACGTGCGAAGTAATAGCAGCTCACAGATGCTGTAATAAGAACCGAATTGAGGAGCGGTCACAGACGGTGAAGTGCTCCTGTCTGCCCGGGAAGGTGGCTGGAACCACGAGAAACAGACCCTCATGTGTGGACGGTGAGTATTTAAGGAACACATTACAACACTGAGCCACCCGCTTAGTTGGAGTCCAGTCTTGTGGTAGCACAACAAAAGCTTACGGGTTTACTACAGCAAAGGGATTATTGCATTCTATCAAATGTGATGACTTGAACAAAAAAAAATTATAATAAAGAACCTGACATGTTTTCTAAAAGATGCAGAGAGATTTGTTCATATCTCTTAAAATATGGAGTCAACCATGCAGTACCTTGTCTCAAACAAGACAACATTAGGGATAATGCCACATCCACATGTTGTTGCCGACAGACAGACACAGGGTTTCTGAAAGCAGAAGCTTTGCTCCAAATCGAGACAAACATAGCAGCTGAATTTAACACACCTGAGGGAAGAGGAGAGAAAAATAAAGCAGCATAATGCATAGAGATTCAGGCAAAATAGAAGCTGTTTACATACAGTGGGTAGATATTTCATAACGGCTACATGTGTGCTTTGACAAATATCTCCAATAAAGCCTCAATCCTTTGCTGGAAATGGATTTGGTGCATGGGTGTAACTCAACTTAAAAAACATATTGGCTCCAGGAAACCTCTCACCTGCAGCTTTTATCTTAAATCCTTTTGCAAATATTACAGCAATCTCTGAACAGACCGCAGGAATTTGAGGTCTCTTGATGTCAGCTCTGACAGATTCTTTCCCTCGGTCTCACATTACAAACCATTTACTGTCTACTTACCCTGTATTTAAAGCAATTTTCTCTTCTGATGGAAAGTGTGTGGTGTGCATTAAAGTCAAGTCTGAGTCACACCTCCCAGTCCTCCCTGTTGAAAGGAAAGCCAAAGTTCCCCCCTCTGCATTTAGATCTAATTGCATGCCAAAAAACCCCTATATTGCAGAACATATACTTTTTTTTCCCACCTTGACAGAGAAGTTCTTTGTTGTTTCTAGCAAAATATGACTCAAATAGATTGAGGAATAAAAAATATTGAGCGTTTTCTAGTTTTGCTAAAGGTCAGACATTCCAGCCTGATAAATTGGATCAAGAGATTCTGAAATGTTACACGGATTTTTGTATTTGATCTGTAAAACATAATAAAGGTTTCTGTAGAGTTGTAACAATGATGCAATATGTCAACTGTAAATTATCTAGTTAAGACCTAAGAAGACTAGAACACACTCATTTTTTACACAATTCATGTGAGTCTTAAATTTAAATCATTTAGGCATTATTAGGTTCTAAAAAAGTTGCTCACTAACACTTGCACCAATTTTTCGAGAGAAATGTGAAGAAAATGCAAAATTTAAAGAGCTAACTCCTGCTTGAATTGAAATGGAGTTATCCAGTCAGACCTTGAGCTCATCCATGTTTTAGGCGCTGGATTTTGGTTGGCTCTCATTTAAAGTTAAACATAACATACCCACACTGCTGATTCTCTTGTCTGTAGCATCCATAGTAATTGGAAAGTGGTGGTGTGAGATGGAGCCTTGCCTGGAGGGGGAGGAATGCAAGACGCTTCCTGACAACTCCGGCTGGATGTGCTATGCTGGAAACAAGATCAAAACCACAAGAGTAAGTTAATCTGTCAAAACTAAGACAAATTCTATGTCATTCACCTTCACTGCTTTTATACCGGTTTAGGACTTTTTTTTCAATAAAGTGAACTTGATTCAATCTTGACAATTTAACTCTAATCTAAAATCAGTCGCACTATATAAATCTGTATAAATATGTAATTACTTTCCTAAATTCGACTAGGAAAGTAAAATATGTTGAGCTGGTGAATCATAATGTGCAGAATGTGTCCTCAATGCTTGATTGTGGGCTTGTTTTTCATGAATTACCACGTTAGTATGGAGTCGCATGCAGGCGATCAGTCTGTGGTACCGCTGAGAGGTTCAACAAGTTCAGTTTAATAGCGACCTTTAGTCCATCTGCAATGGTGGCTTTGAATTTTTGCATCTTGCTCTTGACGAGGAAGATGAGTTTGCTGGGCAATTAAGCAGAGTGATTAAACCAGGCAATGATATTTTGCGTGGGCATGTACCAAGTCCTGCAGGAAAATTAAAGCAGTAACTCCATAAAGCTTCAAACTTTATAAAATGGAAAATGGCCTGTACTTGTAAAGCATGAAGTATGCACAACTTCACAACTTGTAGGACTGACCTATAGCAACAACCTTTTGAGGCTTACCCTCCGTACGGTGGATGACCATGGCTGTCTACTGTACGACTGAAAAGTCAGCCACAACTCAACAGTTTTAAAATAAATATTATATTTTTATTGCTTTATGTCTGCGAGTGACGGAACCATACGATACTTTATACGAGTTTCACTTTTTGAATTTAAATTAATGACCTTTTCTAATATATCCCCATTCATTGACATGTACCACATTGTCACCTACAACACACATTTGTTTTTCATTGTTTGCTTTATGTATGTACAATCATGACTGAATCTGCATGAGGCCACTGTTTGGATGGCAGAAACATATGGCTGTTGCTAAAGATGTGAAGCAATCATTTTTAACCAGGTTGTTTAAAAAAAACAAGCCGATGTATTTTGTTGAAGAGCTGAAACTGAAAAAATCTTTAATTGCCGGGTTCTGCAGAACTGCTGCATCTCCCGCCATTAGAGCTAAAGATAGGATGTTTCCTATTGCTTTTCATTGTACACCATCTAAATTACTTTACTTAATGTTAAAAGAATTTCTGTCATCTTTGATTGGCTGTGTTGCTCTTTTGGGTATTTTATTATAAAATAAGGATTATCAGAAGTAATCCAGATTTCTTAATAGTACTAAACTAGTCCTCTTTCCTTAAAAGACTAATAGTCAATGCATCATGCATCATTCCAGTTTATAGTAGTTCAAGGGAAACAACATACAACAGAAAACAGTATTCCTCAGCAAGAAAGGGAAACAATTCAGGAAGATATTTCCATCCTATATATTACATTTGATTTTCATATATTCCAAAACACCCTCCACATTTATTGTACTGGAACGTCATGCAACTCATATAGGCCATTGAGCTAGTATAACACATTTACAAGAAATGTGCATGCACATAAGATGGTTGGACAGATTATTGAGCAAATCAACATTTGTCCATCTGTACATACATGTGTGCCCTCTGTGTTTGATTTAGTTTTACCATCCATATTGACCAGCTGATTGTCCAAGTCAAACTCGGGGGTTAAATAGTTAAGATTGAACTGTACCTTAAATGTGTCTTCTATTTATGCTGTTTCCATTCAGGGAACAACTCAAACAGGATAAAAATGCGTCACAGTCTACATTGGAATCAGAAAAAAACTCGTCTTCCTCAATAGCTACTAAACTTATCTCATCATCATAATTTGCGTACTGTTAACCAGACATACATGCCTGTATTAGATGGGATGCACATTGTGGGGGTCCAAACGAGAGGCTCTATTATCCTGAAGGACGTCCCTTAAAAAAAACAACAATAAAAACCTGAGTCATCAAGACCATCCAGATAAATTTTTTTCTCATCAGAGAATACACTTTTCCTCCATTATTTATTACTCCGTGTTTGCCAAGCCAAAACTGTTATGGTTTTGGGAGGAGAAGTGACTTTAGTTCTTAAAGCCCTAAAAGTTATTGGACTGCAGTCAGCATTAGCAAGGCCCTTAAATTGGAAGAAGGATCAGCCTGTGTCTTTCATTGACAGCCCACGAGATCCTCCGGCTCAGGGCAAGTGAAGTTTTTTGGGGGCCTACCACCTGACATTATTGTACCAACCGCCTCAGGATCTTTCAGGAAATTTTAAATGAATGTCTCACTGTGTCCAACCTCTGCAGTGATGGAGGGTAGTGAGAGGCCTTGCTTGTGCATTTCAAAAATCCTGCCACGTTCAAGGACAGAAAGCTTTTATGCCTTTCCCATCAGTGGGTCACGAAAGTGTGAAAGCTTGATGGGAAATGACATGAGAGACATATTTTTGTGCACATTTTGACTCTTAATGATCGTAAGCATTTGATTAGCCGATGGACGGGTTGTGTGAGGTTTTTCTGTCTTCCTTGCGTACATATATAGATGTTTGTATGTGTGCACATGTATATATGTATATTCATATCCTATTCTTTTCATAAAAAGTGCAACCTGAAAATGATGAAATTCAACAGGCGTCCTGGATTTGAAAAAATATTCACAGAAATAATGATGGGGCCGGAGCGCTCACTCGCCTAATAAATGTGCACACACTGCAGAGTGGAGCTGAGGGAGACAAACGTACAGCAATGTGAAGCTGGCTGTGGAATAACAAAACAGCGGTTATTGCTTCTGAATTTCACTGCAAATTGACTTGTTAACAACATAGTCTAACCTTCTGTTTCTGCCTTCCATTTTTTTTTTTTTTTTGCCAGAACACTCAGCCATACACAACATCGACGTATTAACATTTGGTTGGAGAGGATGCAAGGGAATACCTCTGGTTCAAAGGTCAGACTATTTCTACATACTGAAGCACCAGTGTAGTAATTTATTTCATCTAATTGCTCAGCTCTGCAAAGGGCAAACAGACATTTTGTGCTAACCTCTGTGATATTCACACTTTCTTTTTCTTTTTTTTTTTCATTTTAGCACTGTCATTGGACCAATTATCACAAGAGACAATGAGCCTATTGTTGCTTCAAGAAATGTGAACACTTTCAAATCAAAGTGTAAAAAGATGTAGAATACATAAAGCACTCGGTTGAGGCTCCTGAAAATACTGATGCTTCAGGCAGCCTAAGAGGAACTTCATCACAAACCTCTAATGAATCTATTTTGATCATTTTTTTTTCCTTCAACTTTGACATGGAGGACGGCTGTCTCTGCATTTGGAATTATATTTTGGGAGTGACTGCTTAGTGAGACGGATGTCTGCGGCAAAATACCAAAACAGGAGAGAAAGAAATCAAAGGACATGGAAGGAACAAGTGCAGAAGTTGACAGCCCTCAGGATTTTTTTTCTCCCTTTTTTAATATTGTGGAGTGTAAAATATTGTGCATAAAATGTTTGTCTTTTCCAGTGTACATGAAAACTTAATTTGTGCTGTTGGTAAATCTTCCACTCTTCCTCTTACATGCAAAACAGCCAAAGGTTGACGAAGCTGAGTAGATGATGTGAAGATGAAACAAATGCATTGTGAAAGAGATGTTTGTGTGTCTTGAGACATTTTACCATTAGTCTGTGGGCTACCTGTACGCCTTTCATCACCTCCTAAATGGCTTTACAAATTGAACTCGCGACCATTTACCCTGGAACTGATGAACCCGACAGAAATGTGCAATCAGTGGGTTGTTTTCAATACTTGAAATGCCTTATTTATGTTAAATGGTTCAAACGATGATTCTGTACATATGAAGCCATTTATTGATATGTGCTGAATTCCATTAAAATTGTTGTTCCTGTAACACATTTTTTTTTCACTTTCACTTAGTAAAATCTGAATACACTAAAAAGGATGCGAATATTTAATCTTTTCTTCAGTCTGCAGGAGTATGATTATTTTACTGTCTTTTTTTTGTCTAAAATTTAATCCTAAACCAGGACAAAAATAACTCTTTGGATCTAGAAATTGCTTAAAATCGACCACGTTTTCATAACTCTCTAAGCAACCCTGAAGGACTGCCAATAACAATGTATTTTTAAATAAAACTAAATAAGCTGTTTTCAAGATGAATCAATTAATCTAAACAACAAATAGAAAGTATTTGCGGCTCCTTTGCTATACATCCTGCTTCACTTATTTGAGGTTGTGGTTTAAAAATTCAACTGAAAAATAGGACACTCCTTTAAGAAACTGATTCCTCATCAGCTCTTTCCCATTTGTTTTATGCAAACATACAGAACATGACTTCATAAGCATGTTTGTATAATTAGTCCTGCAACAGACATTAGCATAAATCTTTGTTTGCTGCAAATATAAATGAAACACCAAATGTAATATAGCCAAAAACATCAAGCAGGTAGTGCAGTGTGTTTGTTGTTCTAGTGATAATGTTGATTTTAACCATGAAATAACACCTTTTCCCTTTTTGGGGGGGTTTGTTATGGTTTGTTATGGTTTGTTTATGATTAAAAATATTGAATAAAATACACCACCATTCATTCAACTACACAAAATGACTGCAGTGGTGGCAGCATATTGTACATTGAGAAATATATTATTTTAGGAACCTTTTATGTTTTTTAGCCAAATTAAAGAGTCATATAAAGAGTAAACTATTGCCTCACTTCAGGTTAAATATTTTATTTTATTCCATTAAACTTTTTGATGAAAATAATATGTATATTTTCAGTGTATTTGGAGGCAGAGCTCGTATTTACTCATTTTATAGGTTGCCCCAGAAACTAATTTTTGAAGATTTGCCAATGGGCAAAATTGATTTTATCCACCAAAATAAGAAAGTAGCAGCAAATTTCCTCACACTGTAAATATTTTAATTTTAGTGACAGAAATCCTCTGAAATTTCTCATTTGAAGTATCACAACATTTTTCTGTGTTTAAACCACAAGTAACAATTACAGTAATGAATGTCCAACTCATAGTGGATTGTTTCACCCACTACCCATTTGAAACTTCAAATTAATGGTCCAATGGACAAATGCTGGGATAAATTTAGGAGTAATGCTATGAAATGGAGTCCAGCTAACTTGGAAACAGACAGCTTTCCATTTTTATGCTAAGCCACACTGCTCCTTGCAATTACGCCATAAAAAGCAGGCATATTGAAGAACATTACATCTTTCAATCCAGCCTGAGTCAGACTTTAATCAAGCATTCTTCCAAAAATCCAAAATTATTGCTTTTAGTTATCAACAGCTAAAAAAAAAAAAACTCATTAACCCATCGCGCTTGCATATTTGAGCCAGGAACACATTCATTAATTGGTGTCGCTCTGCACATTTCAAAAGACTTTCATAAACATTACACACACAGATGAACGGGTATCAGAACTAGCTGTTGTAAGGGTGGAACACAGCAGGATACTGACCAAGCCTTTCAAAACCAAAGCCCCTCAGGAATTATTCCCGGAGGAGCTGCCGGTGTCGTGTATGGTGTCATCTATTCATGGAAATCAGATGTCTTTTTGAAGAATTCACCAAAGTAAAATAACTTGACAATAATGACTTTAGAGTTAACTCCCTTTTTTTAACCTAAAAATAATTTTGCGCCTGTCAAGTTAAAGCATGGTATGCCAGCCACAACAGTTTTAAGTCACAAGAGCTGCATGAACCTCGGCTCGCTTGCAGACAATAGAAGTACTGCCTCTTGCAAAACCTATTCACACGTCTTGAAATTTGCATCATTTTTGTCATATCATGACCACTAACATCAGTGTATATTAGATTAGGTTTTCTGTGACATATAGCATGTATTAAATGTTACTAGCCTCATTTTACTGCTATGTATACAATATTAATCTACAATTCTCCAAAAAAAAAAAAAAATTCTGGTGATCCAGAAATTAGGAAGGATTCTCTGCTTGATTATTTGATAAATGTTTATTTCAGTAAGTTTTTCTACATATCCGCATTTTTACTCTTGAACTTGCCTTTGTCGGTAAAATCAGGTCAGTGAAATCTATCGATGACTACAGCAGTACATGTCAGTGCTGTGGGATGCACCTTCTCTGTGTCAATAGATTGTAAAACCAGGTTTTGCAGCAACCAGAACTGTACCTCCTTTGTACAGATTTGCTGAAAATAGCTACAGCTCAATCGAACTGAATGAAGACTGTTTTTTCACAGATTCTCAATTTGACTGGGTTTTATTTAGGGGTAGCAGAGTAAATGCACACCACGAGTTTTAGATCATTTGTAAAGAAAAAGGACATGCATCCTATTTCTTCTGCATCATAAATATTTATATGACTTTACCTTGATTATAATCCCAATTAATTAACAGTGGCAGTGTAACTAAATTTTCAAGTTCAACAGGTGTGAATATTTCTTGAATGTTGCTCGGTGTTCAAGTTTGTTTACTGATATTCTGTAACAAACTCTTAGAGGAATTCACAGAAAAGCTTTAGGACGTTGTTTTCAGACTAGGTATCTTCTAAAGTCAAATGGTTAGGATGGATTTTATTTAACCCAGGTTGGAATAAACGAGTGAATATAAAAAATGGTCATTTGTCTCACAAATTTAAACAAAACAAAAAAAAATGATGCATGGAGGTTTCAAGGTTGCAACAGGACAGATATATATATTTGCACTGCACTGCATTTTAAACATTAAGTCTTCTAACAAAAATGAACATACTGTCAATTTTGTTCAGATAAAAAATATATCATGTTGTGGTATTTTACAAATACAGCTTCAGTCAGCAACTTGAAACTCTTTTTCAACTTGCAGTCTCGACTCTCTTATGATATGTTATCATATCATTGCAGTTATCCATCGAAGGATGAAGCTTAGAGGGGATTCTCATAATCTCGCAGATATCCATTTTGTCTAAAAAGATGAAACATTCACCAAGGGAGCTTGAAAAAAATAGATTAAATGTTCTCTCAGCTGCACAGGCCAGAGCAGTGACCAACGCCGTCAAAAGAAATATTGCAGTCATGTTTTTTTTTTTTTTGTTTTTTTCTGGCCCCGGGCAAACAACATACATTTGCAGCTTTAAAATAATATCCTTGGTTGAAATAAATAAATAAATAAATAAAAAGTAACGATTTGACTTTTATGACCTAATCAAAAACATGAACCCGGAATAAATTTCAGCTGTGAAGTAATACCCACAGGAACACAGGAGCTGCTACCAACAAAGCCGTTTTAATTGATGCTACCTTTGGCAGGCAAAGCGTAAACTGCATGCTGCCGAGGCTTTTTAATGAGAAGAGAAATAACTCGTTTGGCTTTAATGAGAGTGATATTTTACTGTAAATCCAGGTGTGGGTGTATTAGTAATCAATACACATCTGAATGGCATTTATTCAAAATTCATTCCCCCTGCAGTTCTTCTTGTCCTGTCCATGGCGTGCTGTCTGTTGGCTCTGAAAGCAGCGCGGCGAGGCAGGTGCCACATTACAGCACGCTGTCCATCATCAGCTGTCCTCACATTCTGAGACTTCTCACAAAGGCAGCTGCGGTGGCTGTGCAACCTCTGTGAGAATTAATTACCATGCATGTTAGGTTTCGCTTTATTTTCCTCCAGGCTGCCAGGCTTTTAACAAGAATCTGAAAGGTCTTCTTTCCAACATGGGATTCCTAAACGCCTATAATGTGTGCAAGATGCAAGCACCAGGCATGCCTTTTTCTGTCGGTCTCCAGAGTGGCTCTCTGTGCCGCTGCTGTGGGGCTCTGATGTTTCACATCGCACCACAGAGAAGAGAGATTTAAGACACAAGTGACGGTGATGTGCCCTGACTTTCTTTTCATGACGCACCGGGGACGTCCAGGGATTGGAGGATCCCACGGGACACTTTTCACTCAACACACCCAAGCTATCTGGTCATGCACCAAATATCCGCTGTTGGAAGTCTTCTTCTTTTTTCTTTTCCTATTATTTTCACATATATCAACTTGGGGCAACGGGATGAGACGATAAGGTGTTAGGTGTGAAATGGTGTCCGCTGAGACCAAAATCCCCAAACGCACAGAAAATTATCTGCATGAGCAAAGATCAATGCTGAGGATGTCTTTCTCGAAGAGCCATTAAAATCAACTGCAGGACCGAATAAATACACAAAGACTTGCACAAAAACACATTTAACGGTGTAAAAGCTACCAACTGCTTTTTTTGTGGTTGTTTTCTGTGGCATCAAGCAGTGACCAAGATTACGCAGTCTAATCACATCCTGTAACCGAGAACTGTCTCCACTTCCCCCTGCAGGACTCTCGGATTTCAAAGTCAAGGTAGCGCAGACCAAACTGGATTCTAATTAAAGTTGACATCAGGTGCCTCGTGCTTCTTCCCCCCCCCTCCTCCTCAGGCTTTCATCTAAATGATTCATGCAGAGAATACCAGGCCTTTCATGCCGTTAGGTCCCCGCAAAGGAATAACAACTTGATCACAAGATGGCAAATTTAGATAGATTTACAATGACACCCGGCACAGTGTCTGTTGCCCTGGCTTAGATCAAGTTATGTCAACCCAAAACAGGAACACTCTGCTGGCATTTTACATATTGTGGAAAAGGTGGGTTTGTTTATTTATTTTTTTTAACAAACACGCGCGCTGGCATATCGCAGAGAGTAAATTAAATCAGAGGACTAAAAACGTGTCTTCTAATAGAATCGCGTTGCATCAAAGCTATAAAAAGCCTAAATAAAAAACCTTGTGTATTTTTTGTTTTTGCTTTTTGTGTTTCAGCTGAATGCTTCATATCATCAAGCAACTCTTAATTTCAGATAATCTGATCCAACATAACATGGAACAGTTTCAAATAATAATCTAATTTATGACATGGGGACAAAAGCCACAGCCACCAACCTGGCCCAATTAAATGCAATCGACCACATGCTGTATGATGAGCGGCTGAGTTCAGCTTTACAAGCAAATCCCTGGGCCTGATTACTGCCAAACCTGTAGAATCAAGGACTCCATTAAGTGCAACCCTGAAGTTTAAATCTGACAGCTTAAATTTCAGGTCTGACATTCATTTCAAAGACTTTGAGATTGCGATGAAGAACAAGAACCTACAAATGGAGAAACCATGAAACAGTGTTGAACCTTTCCAGCAGCGGCGTACATAATGAAATTACCAGATGGCGGCATTGACGGCTTATCCAGGAGGTCGCAACAGAACCCAAGACAAGATCTAAAGTAACTGTGGGCCTAACTTGCCTCAGTTAACGTCGACAATCATCATTCAACAATAAGAGTAAAACCGAATAAAAACTAGCGTCCGTGAGAGACCTCCAAGGCCAGAAAAGCTACGGACCAAAATTATAATTTACTATAAAGTAATAAAGTATCTTGATGATCCCCAAAACTTTTGGGAAAATACTGTGTGGACTGAGAAAAAAGATATATCTGGCTTAAAAGTGGGACAGCAATATAGAAAAATAACATTTTACCTTGAGGCAAATCTGGTGGTGGTACCGTCGTTGTTTCGGTATGCTTTGGTGCTTATTGACACAATTTATTTAACCATTTTACTCTGTTTCAAAATAAGTCCCAGGTGACCTTGAGCCCAAGCTCACTTTGAGCATTTATTCAAAACAGGGCAGGACTAGGGCAGAACGACAGGAAGTGATGCGTGGTGTAAAGATCAGGAAGTCTCCCCACACAATTCTTTCTAAACAAAACAACAAAAATAAAAAATGTCAAATGACGTCAGTGTTGCCATCTTGTTGTTGGGAAAGCAAATACCTCAAATTTAAATCACAAATCTCACCCTCTTCCTCTTCTTGTTGGAAATTCCTTCTGGGTCTTGCTACACTTTTTGTACCTACAGTTGTTCGGTTGCATAAACCAAACATCATCACTGCATCGCTGCCTTGATTCACAAACCTGACATGCACAAACCAGGCCTGTAACTACTACGGCAAAGATGGAACAGAAGTGGGCTGACTTAGATTGAAAAAAATATCTTCCTCCCACCTCTAATTGTTTTCTAAAACACATAAAAGACTTCCTGCTAGTTAAAGTTAGCATTTGATGATAGAGGCACAATAATTTAGGGGGAACTTAGATTTTCAAGTACGGTTTGGTTGTTTGAGATAGTGTTTTACCCCTTAGTAATCACTATCATTTTCAATCATCTTTTGAGATTTAAATATGTATTTACTGAAATCACTCAAAACCTCGTCAGTTTGACGATCGGAAACGTTTACGTGTGATAACGAAGTGAAAACAGGACACGTCTTGGAGGTGGGAAAAGCTCTACGAAGACGTTTAGTTTGCAGGTGTGGCGACTTGAATAAGTTGCAACCTGCCGAGAACCTGATGTGATTGTTTAGAGATTAATGTGACAAGCTGTGCCTCGATCACGTGTCGCAGGTTTGGGGAAGAAAAATGAGCTCAAGCACTCAATGTCACTCTGGGTGAAAGCGTCGCCTAAATGCCTACGGAAACGCAAAATTGAATCCTTCTATAAAATTGTCGAGGATACAGGTACGCTAAATAATTGCTGAATGGAGAGATGAATACTTGGAGGCTTCTCCCCCCCTCCCTTATAAATAGGAAGAGGATTTATCTCTGTATACGAGAGAAAGAGAGAGAGAGAGAGAGGCTTTGAATTAAAGATGAGCTCCCTGTGCCTTTTGTTGGGCTATTGTGAATAACACGGCACATAGTACACAGTTAGTTCAGGTTTGCAAAAATAGGTTGGTAAAGTGGCTCAGCTTTGTAGAACTTGAACAGACTAAGTGTGACACACATGTGCCTCCAGGCTGAGTTTGAGAGCTGTGTGCTCTTATTAATGGAGTTGATTTGGGCTGGTTGTTAGGAATAATCTGTGGCGGACCTGAAAATTAAAATTGTTGTGCCCTCAGAGGAGACTTGTACGCCATTAACACGTCTTTGTGTGTAGCATAAAACCACCTTCGTTTTCCTTTCACTCCATTCTGTGTGCAGTGGCAGAGAATAACAGAATGTGTCATCAGCTGAGACGAAGGACGTGAAATGAGCAGCGAGCGACTCATGTCCAATCTCTCCCTGTGACCGTTGCGTCTTGCTCCAGGTTATTTTCTGTCCCCACCTCTCGTCCCTCACACTTAGACTTGAGCCTAATGGGTACTGACAGTAAATCGCAATTACCCATTCGAGACACTTTAAAAATAGTTCAAGAAATTAGAATGCAGTAAATTAAACACATAAAGTGCTGCGTCATACTTCGAAAGCTGCTCTGGCTTTATTGTTCCAGATACTTGTTTTCATTCGTGTGCTTGTTTGTTCTTAAAATATAAAACGTGTTGCTGAGTCAAAACAGTGGCTGATGAAGTGATTCTTTGCTCTGAACCTCAGTATGCATACAACACATGACCACAAACACGACGGATTCAACTATTTTTATACTCTGACTTACATTAGTGTTCATGTTTTCTATTACAACTATAAAATTATGTGTCTTTTACTACTATTTTCTGCGACAGATCAACATAATGCATTATTATCGAGTAGGTTGGAAATTATACTGTATTTGGTTTCCGGAATATTTTAGATAGAAATTTTTTAATTAGTGTTAATATCTATTCAATAGCCTTTCGTTGAGAAGTAGTTCCCAAACTTTCTGATACATAAATTAAAAATCAAAGAGACTTATTCTGACGTTTTGTTGCGCATGCAAGCGTTTTTAGCAAACACCGTCAGGAAGAGAAAGGGACACACCGGAGTGAAAAGTCATGAAGAAGTTTGATGTACCGTTAGGTTATGAAACAACATGCCAAGCACCGAGAATCTCATGGGAACTTTTTGGACTCAACATCTAAAAACGGAAAGAGCATGGTGGTTCAGCAGCAAATCCTCAAAGACATGATCATCCACCTAAACTGACAGGCTGGTCAAAAGGAGCATTACACAGGGAAGCAGCTAAGAGGTCCACAGTAACTCTTAATGAGCTTAGAGATCCACAGCTCAGCTCTGGATGTCTATTAGTCCTGCAAGCCACAAATGTGACCTTTATGGAAGAGTGGCTCAAAAAAAAAAAAAAGCTATTGTTGAAAGAAAGCCATTATAAATCCTGTTAAATGTTAGCCACAAGTCATGTAGGGAAAAACTGTAAACATGTGGAGGAAGATACTCAGAGCATTTGGGTCTATAAGCCAAACATAAAACACACAATGCCCATGAAATGTGGTGGTGGTGGTGGCAGCATTATAATGTGGGGATGCATTTCCTTAGCAGAAACAGAGAGTTGATGCAAAATGAAATAAAGCAGAGGAGATCCTGTTTAAGGTGGATGCTTACCTTCCAGAGGACCAAAAACAAAGTAATGATTCAGATGAAACCAAATCTGTGTTTCAGAATGAGTTAAAGTCTCAGGCACTGAGCTACTTTACAATAAAACATTTTCAGAAAAGCTTAGTCTCTAGATGTGCAAACCTGACATAGACGTACTCCAAATGACTTGCAGTTACAATTTGAAAGGTGATTATGCAAAATATTGACTCCAGAGGACTGAAAACAATTTTATGCCACAATTTTCAGATTTAAAAAAATCTAAACTAGGTGTAAATTTGTTTCCACTTCATGCGGTTTTTCACTATTTTCTGTTGATTCATCCCATAAAATGCCAATAAAATAAAAGTTTGCTATTGTAAAGAGACAAAATTAAATGAAAAGCATAAATTATTAGAACTGTTTATGATATTTCAGCTTAAAGGTAGGTTAGCTGATAGAGAATAATAATTTAAAAAAACTTCCATGATTCAACATATTGAAAAAAATTACATCTCAGATTTTTTTTATTTATTTCTGATAAACTATAGTTGTAAATTGTATATATAGTGAACACAATTGCTGGTTAAGAGGCAGATTTAAACTAAAATTTCATCCACAAAGCAGAGAATAGCTTTAGCTAAAACCCAGTTACACCAGGAAAAAACTAGAAACAACAAAAAATGAGAATCTGAGAGAGAACAAAGAAGCATTTATACTGATGGAGGCAGACAACCGACACGGTGCAGGTGGTGTGAACAGCAAACCAGGACCAGGTGGGAGGAAAAGAGCAGAATGTAAGACTAACTGAAGCAAGCCCGACAACACACACGCAAATATGAGTGTAGATAATGAAACATAAGCAATAACCTTAAGCCAATGTGATTTTAACAAAATCACAAACACCATACCAGATTTCTCTCACTGTGTGTGTTGAAATTAGTCCAGCTGCAAAAGCTCATTAGGGTACTTCTGTCTTGTTTTTCCATGTTAACTGCTTAAAGTTTATATCTTGCAGTATTTGATTAAATGTGCGTATTGAGATTCAAGTCTCTCCCTCACACCAACTGTGAAGGGTCAGAGTTGTTGTCATTACTTTAACCAAACTTCTGCAATGAAAATATCAACTTAAACATTCCTCATGAAATAAATAAGTCGACATTTCCGCCTTTTTTTCCCTCAACAGTCAGTTTTCCAGGCTGAAGAGTTCAATTGTAGCACAGCATATATTTATGGTAGCTCTCAAGACTGCTAAACGCAGTAAATCATGTTGTTGTACAATGCATTTAAAAAGTGAATTTCAACCCTACATTTGGTATGAAAAATCAATTGAGCAATGTTTGTGTGAATGCAAAAAAGCCTGAGAGGAAGTAACTTTCATCTTGCAGTGATTTATTATAATAAAATTGCATTTAGTTTTTTTTTTATAGATATAAAGCCATTTCCTATGTAATAGTAAAAGTGTTAGCATTGAGAAGAATTCAACATACAAGTATGTACAAAAAAATAAGTGAAATTTGCATCACAGACTCAAACAGCTAGTCTTTCCCTCCTACACCGAAGTTTGCATTGATGCGTCTATTCATAATGGCCGAGCGACCAGATGAATCCTGCAAGCTGAACTGCATTCACTGCTGTGGATAATCCACAATAAACTATACGATTTTAATTTGCCACAGGACACTTCAGAGACCGCAGACGCCATCCCACATATCATCCAGAAACTCATCTCAAATGGGCTGATAGAAATTACTTGTGAATCTTGTTTGTATTATGAAAATGAAGTGACTCATAACTCTCAAATGGCGAATAATTATTTCTATTTCCTTCTGTGGATGTTTAATCCCTTTTTCTTCAGCTATCATTGCAAATGTAATGTGCAATGATAGCTGTCAGTATTCGAACCTCATCTAATAGCGCTCTCCCATTTTCCAGCCAAGAGTGTAGGTTTTATAATGCCTATAAACTTGATTACTTTGTTTTGGCTGCTGTCATCTTCATATTAAGGGATGTAATTTTTAAAGCAAAGGATCCTGACAGGTGCTCACAGGGTTTCTGCCTAATTTGTAAAGAAGCGCAGATGTAAAACTCTGAGAGACTTTAGGGTTATATCACAGATAAAAGGTAATCAAAACACTGCAAGTTCCCTAAACTTTTCGTAAGTCTCTGCATGAGAGTGTTTGGATCACAAACATATCAAAAAAAAAAAAAGCCTAATGAATGTCGCACAACTCCTTTAAAAAAATGATAAAGTGGGTGAACGCTCTTGGTATTTTGGGGATAGAAACACAAATCTGAGGATGTGTGATGTCAGCACTGACATAATCCCTTCTGGGTGCAAAATATTATTTTATTACTCCAAGCTTTTATTGCTAAAAGGGAGCTCTTGATAATAAGAACATGTTCACACAAACAACATATAACTCAATAAAAGTAACAACATATTATTCTAAGAACAGACATGACAGTCTAATTACATATGTATATACATACAAGAATAAAAAAATATAAATAAAAAAAATTTGTCCAAAAGTAAACACAAAAGAAATTGTGGAAATATTCTTCTGATAAAAACATTTACATCTAATCTCATATTTAGATGCTGCAAATGCTTTTAGCTGGACGAGTTCCTGTCGTTTCCAGAGTTCAGTTGGCAAGATCTGGTTTAAAACCTTTAAAAACACAAGTGGAGTCACTGGATCTTTAGGTCCAATTAGCTTTGCATTTCACAGGAATGTTAATCCGACATGGAAAATAGTTCAATGAGCATGACTGGGGAAAAGGCATCGCCTGGTCTGTTGGAGCTAAAGGAAGATCATGTAGCACTTTATTTACTTGCGACACTTTCCACAATTGGAAAATCTAAGTAAAAAAAAAAAAGCGTGGAATAAATTGTTCATTTGCCTCATGAAATTATGTCTAACACATCTATTGGTACTTCTGCTGTTAATAATTTGGACAGTTTATTCATAATTTTCAGGTTTGCCATGAACTCTGACAAGATTGCAAGAACCTTTGAAAGAGAAGCAAGCTCAGCGAATTATAGATCCTCCACTGTAACTAACAGTAGGTATGAAAGACTTTTTGATATATCTGTGCCATATCTCTGACAAAATATATATTTCCAAGTCTGGTTTTATAAAACAGCCTGTTCTGATGGAGACAGTGCCGTAGCTTTGATAAGGAGATAAATACCTAAATGTATGAAGAATGAGAACTGCAGCAAAGTGGGGACTCACTCTTCATTGTAGTTTTCTCAGAAAAAACATGAGCCCTCGTCTAGCCTTATTTGTTGCAGCTCTTAATTGTTGCTTTAGCCTTACATATTAGTAAATCTTATAAGATATTACATAAATTTGCCTTACCTGAATGGCACGTTGTTTTGTTTTCCCTGTTTTAAAGATTAGCTGTGAGAAAAGGGTTTCTGTGTGACATTCCTTGTCACTCCTCAGAGAGAGAGAGAAAAAAAAAGCCTCATGAATTACTAACACTTACACTCTGAGCAACCTAAACCAAAACCTGAATTACAAAAAAAGCAATAACAGAAGAAATATACAGGTGGGTAAATACTTTTTTGCAGCACTGTATGTGGACCTTGCTGCATTATTTCAACCTGAATGTATTAAGTTGAAGTCCTTTGTTGTCTCCTCCAAGCAACAGCATCCAAACTATATTTATTCTTAGTCACTCACTTACTTGCCAGCCTTCATAGAAGGACATTTTGACAAAGCACCAATGTCTGACTTTATTTAAAAGAGTTCAAACATATTATAACCCATCTGCATCAGCAGCGCCTGCAGCTTCAGCCGAGTTTAGCCACTATGGGACATTTGACAGAAACTCTCCAGTGCAAAGGCATATTTCTCTCAGTCACATCCCTGTCTTAGGGTAGGCAGAAGTACTTAGTTGTTGACCTAAAAGGACATCATTTATCTTATCATCATTCCCTGTAAACATTGAATAGCAATAATGATTTGAATGTTTACAAACCAAACCCTGCATGAATCCCTGAATCCTATGATGGCTCAGTAAAAAATCTTGTCTCGACGAAAACAATTATAATGCATAATATTGTGTGATGTTGAGCAAGCTGCTTAGAATTCAGGTACCTTCAGCCAGAACAGCATGTGGCCTTCACACAAGCCAGATATCTAAAATGGATTGATGTGCAGCTGCTGAAGTTGTGCTAAAAAAAAAAATATATATATTATATATATATATGTATGTATTTTTTTTTTTCACAATGACAAAATGCGAAACGTTTGGTTGAGCTCAAGAGATAAAAGAGAGTCAATCAGGGTGAGTCCAGGAGGAAAATGTGCAATACGCATATTAAGAGGACAACTGATTAAGTGGTAATAAACATTCTGCTCTTTTAGAGGCGACGACTCGCTCCGAGGCAGAAAACCACCGGTGCTTCAAACCATTACAATACGAAGAGTCTCCTCCATGGGAGCTCTCAGTTTAGAGAGCCAAACAAGAAACCCTGATGTAAAGACTCTGCAGCGAAGACGCTCCTCTTCTCTTTCCTCCTCTCCTTTCTCCTAATGATTAGCATTTCAAACAGTTCTCGTTTTGCGTTAGGACTTCATGCTTGTGCGCATGCCATCACAGCCTTGCAGGTGGTGGCCTGTGACCAATGGGGTAAAAAAAAGAAAAGACAAAAAAGAAAAGCTGCCTTTGCAGGCGTGTGCATTTGTGTAGGGAGTGAGAGTCCTTCTTTACGGTAGTCTAAAGGGAACTGACCTCGTTAGGAAGCTAAGAGTAAGGGACAGCGCCGACTACAATTGCTACACAGTGTAATCATAAATTTCTCAGTGTTTGTGGTCTGTTGCTTTAAGTGGCAGCGAGTCACGAGCCACAGACTGGGTTCACATTCAGCCACCTGAAAAAAAAATAAAAAATCCACAAAATTTCTTTTTAAGGGTCTGCCAGCAGCTCGGGCCAAACCTTGATTGAGCGCATCACAATGTGCCTGGCATGTCAAGCAAGAAAACAAAGACTTTTAGCTGAAGCTCTCAGTTTGGATTTGGAAAAAAACTACATCACTTAATCTCTTGTCAAATGTAATGGATTGTTCTCTCTAGGGGATTAACACAAAACAAAACTATTCAAAGAAAAATGAAAATTGAATAATGAGTTTCTGCAGTTTTGAGCTCAGCCAGGAGATATCTAATTAAATATCTGTTTTTCCCTGCTTTGTCTGTGAGGGGTCCAATATTGCAAAAAGTTGACAGCAGCAGGTCAGGTGAGGATTGAACTCTTTAGCAGAAGCTTCTGTCTTGCTACCGTGCCACCTAAAAAACAGATACAGAAGACAAAGAGTGAGTGGTTCTTTCTTTTTGTAAGAGGAAATTGATGTTGATACTTTTGGACACAAAGTAAAGTTTAATGTGTTGGAAATTCTTTTTTTTTTCTTTTTTTTTGTCAGACATTCACAGATTTCTACCTCCAGCTCTAAAGCTTGACATCTAAACTACAGTATGTAAACTGAAGTCTGTCAAGAGATAAGCTGGTGCAGCTGATAAACTTACCCAAAGGCTGGTAAAGCGTGTGTCGCGGATAAGACGGATACTTTAGCTAAAAGTGAGAAAAGCTCTCAATTTTGAAGTAAAACAAAACAAGCTGAACAGTGGTGCGTCCTGCAAAAATGCTGCACTTGTAAAGTTTGGTACAGATTTTGCCACAGTAGGCTAACTCACATTTTATGCCATTTTTTTTTATTGCTTTGCTGAAGCATCTTCACAGATTACATCCATGACTAGTGATTTATTGCACTTTGACCAGGACTATAACTTACAAAACTCCTAAAGAATATCTGCTATGGTAAAACAGATCAAAAATAAATTTACATTTTTCTGATTTTTCTGTCTAAGCAGTTCCAGGTCAAGAAGGGTTTTTATCCTAGCAAATTAAATCCTGTGCCAATCTCCTACATCAGATTCATTTTCATTTCAGGCCACATAAACTTAATTAATGTCAACATTCTGCCATTTGTGGCAGAATGCATTGATAAAACTACCTATTAAAAAACTGTTAAAATGTTATAGCTTTCTTTGGGTTTGATGAATACTTCTTATAATTAAACAGTATTAAACATCTTTTCAAGTAGATGTACTTTTGCACGTACAAAAAAGCTCATTTGATTAGACTGATTAAAATAATATTTAAGCACACAACTGTCATCTTGAAGGTTCTCTTTATCTGGTCCTCCAAAATCTATGGGGCCACATAAACAGATGTGGCCCTCCGGGTTCTAGACTCTAATTCATCTGCCACTATTTCATGGTCGGTGATTCAACCCCTATTTATCTGCTATTTAGGGCCACATAAATAGCACTGCTGCTGTTTATGTGGCCCTAAATAGTAATAGTGGGCTGAATTTGGCCCGCGGGCCTCGAGTTTGACACGTGTCCTACATAAAAGAGTTTCTGTCTTGGTACCAACTCTGTCTTTGTCCAGAGAAAAGGACAAGTTTTAAAGCTAAGGGCTGGTTTGGGAAGCCAAACTACCGATAACCAAGTTGTTTCTTTTACATATGCAGGGCAATACGTTCCACATAGCTGCTTTCACAGTCACTGTTCTCGGCCAAATCTATGAATGACTGTGAATGAACTTGGAAAGAATTCACAACACTTTGCTTTTTTCATATTTTGCTACGCTACAGCCAACAGTTAATATAAATGGAACCAGTGCTTAAACTGGTGCATGCGAGCACCTCGGATCAAACCAGTGCTGGTCTGGGTTTGTTGTGAAACAATAAGGCAAAGCATCAAATGCAGTTTCACAAGAAAATGTTAAGCCTCCTGGTGGCCAGTAGGAAGAATCCATGTTTAGGTTGCTTCCCCTTTACCTTTATTTTTCAAAACAATTCTGGGGCTGTGTATGTAGTATATTTACAAGCTTTGATAAAATCTCAATTTTCTGCACTGCGTTGATTAAAGTATGAAGTATCCATTACAAAGAGAGCAGGGACAGAGTGAAAAAGAGAATTAATTCTGCAACAGTCATGTCACCTCAGTATTATCGTCGACTTACAGCTACGGCTTACAAAAGTCTATTTTGTGGCCGATGAATCAACCCCTGTGAACTAAAGACAAGACATTTGCCTGGCCTGTTATCAGCCTATTAAATGGCCTTTACAGAGTGTTATCACTCTCATAGATATGAGCAATTGGTGCCTTCCTCCACCTCATCCCACTGTGGGTTTGGCAGCCCCAGTTTTCATTCTTTTTGATCAGTGATAAACCCGTGATAAACACAAAATGAGCCAGATTACACAGGCAGGCTCCCGCAGAAGCATAAAAAACTGGACTAAAGGTCGCTGCTGGTGCTGTTGCCCAAAGCTGACTGAAGGAGCAGGCCTTTCACACAGTACTTAAATCTGACTATCAAAGCTTGTAGCTAATCTCAGTCCTTCTCCTTGAATTGCAACTTGTTTTACAGCATATCTAGCAAAACTGCTTCAACTTTGTGTTGGTTTATTTAGTAATGCACCAGAGGTCATCCCACACTATGAATTTTAAGCAAAACTTAAGGCATTATTTTTGAATTAGTGTTTGACATGGACAGCCTGTGGCATTACCAGCCTGAACTCTGCTGTGGTCTTTCTAATTTCTGCTCAAGTCAAAACCTTTCTCCCAACCTTTCACTTGTTGTCTCACTGTGGGCATTCAAACTGGATCTCTGCAAGCTTGGCATTGGTTAAATTTCCTAAATGCTTCCCTCTGTGTGGGCTGTGAAACCAGCGAAAGGACACACTGGTTCTGAACAAATGCAACTCCTGGCCAAATGTCTTGGACCAATAACTGGAGGTAATGGTTACTTAATGGACTTGTCACACTTGGATCAGATATGCAAGTAGATTCGGAGTAAGAACACGCAGATGCATAACATTTTAACCCCTTTATTACGATGCCACTTGCAGAGCAGATAAAACTTGAAGGAGTAATTATTATTTGAAAGTTGAAGTAGTATTTAATGCCACCGAATTAGTCATATAACTCTCAGCAACATAGCTGATAAAAACATTGAAAGCTAATCACTACAGCGTGTTGTCACACAGCTCTCCCTCAACATGAACTACGTTTGACCTGATTTAAACTCGCAGTGAACTGGTGGGCCTGATGTGACAGTAAAAGTATGATTATAACCAGGCACTTTTAGGGCACATGTTGGGAAGATCTCTGCTTGGCCCGCCTCTGCATGAGCTTACCGTGGTGTCACTCGTTCACTAATCCAAGAAATCTATCAAATATAAGAAGAGCAGTGTTTACAAAACCACCAGCTGAAGATTTGTTGAAAATGATTCAAAATATGTCCTTAATGATTTGAAAATTCGGTTTCCCTTTCATGTCATCCAGGTATGACAGATAAAAGAACCTATTGGACCAAATTGTTCTCATCAATTAATTTCTTTCATCATGCTGTAGAATGCGAGTTTGCTTCAATTCTTTATGCTTTGACTTATGAGTTCTGCTTTTCTTCTTTTTATTTAAACTAAAGGTCGTCTTACGTTCCCCCACAAAGAAGTCATCCCACTTCCTACAGCAAAAAAAAATGTACCTGAATCCTATTCTGTTTTATCCTTGATTAAAGATCACCGTGTTGTGGCTGCAGTGAAGCCATTGATCCTTTTCGGCATGGTTCCATTGCTTACCTGCCCCACTTCCACTGTAAAATATTTCCCCCTCGCTATGAATTATGTATAAAAAGCAGTTCAACAAAAAGGCAACTTCAGAGACAGCTCGTTTCTAAAAGCGGTGGGGTTTTCCTTTGGCCGTCAGATTTAATTACATGGGTTTTAGTGTGTGGAATTAGTTCACAGCTTATTTCCTGTTTGTCCTCTTGGCCCCATCATTCACCAGATTATGGAATTAGGATTTCCGAGCGCGCAGAGGATGGCGAGAGCAAGAGGTTTGATACTCAATGGGAGCAGTTATTACACTTGATTGCGGAATCTGTCAGAATCAAAGGAGAGCAGCGGAGAATAAAGTTTTAGGATGTATACACGTCAACCAGGAAGTCCCAAAAAAAGATTAGAGTCACCACGAAACCAGATCTTCATGCAGTGCTTTACTGTGAAGTTGTTTTGTATTGTGTAAGGCTGAGAGCTTTTCCATTTCTTTCCGTTCTGCTAATGAGATCTGTTATATGGTGTGCCCACATACAGACCCCTAATGTAAATGACTGTCATCACTGACACAGTTATCTGCCTCATTGCTCTGTTTATCCTTCCAACAGTAACCTCATAAGCACACTGTATGCCCACTCAGCTGTTCTATAATTAATACTCCGAATGCCGGCTCTCCCCGTTTTATCCATTTTCATTCTTGTAACTGCGATGCACCATCTGAATGCATCATGTATACATACAATAGTTAGGCTAACTTCAACGTGACATTTGTATGAATAAATTGGTTTGCCTTTTGAATCTCTCTCTCTCTCTCTCTCTGCTCTCTTCTTCAGTCCCTTTTCTTCTCTTTTTCTTGGATATCTGGCTTTCTTTATGGATCCCACTCCTCCATCCCCTAGACCCATCTGTAAAAGCTTGGCAGCATTCAAGGTTTCCTCCTGCTAAAAAGCAAGGATTATTTTGTTTTGTTTTCTTTATTTTTCCCTTGCTTTTGCCTTCGTGCTCGCTCCAGGGAGCTTAGGCACAGACATCTGTGAGGCGCCTTCAGACAATTTTGATTGCTATCGCTGCTATAAAAAAGAAACTTGAATAGGATGACTGTGTTGGATTGGCAACCTATTCAAGGTGTGCCTCACTTCTTGCCCACGGTCAGCTGGGATATGCCTCAGCACCCCTCCTGCAGCCTTCTGAGGAATCAAGCAGGTAACGCTAACAGCTGGATGGATGGACAAATCCAACTGTGACTCAGACTAATGCCGGGCCCCTCCTCACCTTCGTGGTCTTCACTTTGTTCCCAGAGATGCATGACCAACCAGTGAGGTCAGGGAGAACTCGACACTCCTCCTCCTGCAGACACGGCTCCATTTTACACCACCATTTCTGACGCACAATGGAGGCTAGAGGGGATGGGTGGAGGAGAAGAGGGGCAAAGGGTCACTTTTTCGATTGAAGAACTTCCAAAAGGAAAAAAATGAGTTGTTTGGGAAAAAAACATCCCAATCAGATGTCATGCTCCTTTGGACTTTAAAAGCCTCGACATCAGCGGTTTCTGGTGAATGTGACTCGACTTTGACACGCAACACTTTCCGGTCATAGCAAAATATTTATTTTTTTAAGAGAGTTGCGAGAAGGGGTTTCTGTATTATTACCTTCAACACAAGAGGGCAGTGCCCTTGTTGTCCCAGCTACCTGTCCGGGGAAGCAAGAACACTTGACTGTTTGAGAGCGCTCTTCAATCTTATTCTTATTGCAGCAGCGATGAGCCGCAACCACTTCACATGTCCCCGTCCTCTCCTGTGATGACCCTGACCAAGAAATGCAGTAAGAAAAAAAAAATCAGTTTGATTCAAGAAGGAGCACAAGACCACTGCACTCACTGTCTCAACAGTGATGCCACTAAAGGTAGCCAGCAGTTCTAACCTTGATGTTTTAATTAATTTATTTTTTATTAATAGGAATTTAAGAAAGCGGAAAACAAGCTGGAGAAAAATGCTAAGCTTTATTGATGAACTTTTTGTCCCGGTCTCTGTCTGATGAATGTGTAAACAAAATTTCTATTATAATTGTTTAAAGCTATTGGTTTTGGTGAGCCACTCAAACATTCATCAGTGACCCTTTAAAACTCCACAGACACAGGCAGTGACCTGGCATTAATCAATGTTAAATTCTGGAAAAAATAAATGACTTTTTATCTAATTTTAATTACCCAGTAAGAAGGCAGCTCAACAATTACTTATACCGCCTGTTGTTATTGTTTTTAGAGCAACAGCACCACCTAGTGGAATGAGAAGTATCACCAATCCAAATCATGACCTGATACGCGTCTGACCACCAGAAATCAGAGGGAAAGTAGCAGTACTGTTGTGTATCTTCACTCAAGTATCTTAAGTCAGCCTATAAATTATCCAGACAAGAGTATAAAAGTGTTTGAAACTATATGTCAAGTACTAACTATTTGCTCAAAATAATGTAGTCAAAAATTTTATGTACAAATTCTGTTTTTTTAATAATTACACTTTTTTGAATATATGAGTAACACATACTAGTAAAATAGCAAATTGAAAAAGAACAAACATTTCCAAGTATTTTTTTTTACAACATAGATCTTATTTATACAGTCAAATTCAAAAACTTAAAATATGCCAAATGTATTGCACACTAGATATAAGCAAAATGTTTAGAAGCTCAGAGACAACGAAGGACGGAACATTTATTTTGTCTACTTCTCTATTCTAGTTCATTACTATCTCAAAGTACTTTACTTGAACATTCATATTTTATGCTGTTTCATGATGGTACTTCCCGATCTTTCTGTCACAAGCCATGTACTCTTTACTCCACTACATTATCTGACAGTTTAAGCCTCTAGATGCTCCTCAGTACACATTATATGCAAATGCAGATTTATGTAAACCATTGCTTGATTTCTTTAAGTAACGCCTGGAAACCTTTTGTCCCCATGACACAAAATCCTGTTTCTTCATTTAAATCTGTAAACCATGATATTATTATCTCCAGGGAATTGAAGAATATTCCAAAAGTACTTGGAGGGACTGAACATCTAGAGCAGAAACCACTGATTTTATAGCAACAAATTCATATATAGAGATCTATGAAAAGAAAACCCTGAAAATCTGCTTAGAGCTTCTAATTTAAGAAATTCCCTTAATACAATGCGTATGCAGTTCAGTAAATAGGAATGTTTTTAAAAAGCTAATTTAAATAAACAATTCTAAAAGCACTTCGTTGCGGTCTGTGCAATCATGGTGAACACTGCAGGCATCTCCACCATTCATTCACAGCTTTCAAGAAGAGGGTAACCACAAAGGGTTAATTGCAAAAGAGGCGTCCTACTAACGGAGAGCTCCATAGCCTAATAATGGAAAGTTGACTGGAAGGTAAAAGTGCATTCGCTCCCATGATGGTGAAAGCCATAACCCAGCTATAACCTATATTTTTCTTTATTTCTCGTTTTATATATTACATATTACATATCAAGTGATATTCAAATTGTCAGATATCCTTTGCCTTAGTTTTATTAAAAAAAATAACTGAAATAAATGGTTTAATTTTACTGTATTTCATTCTGCTTAATGAAAATATATGTTTCAGTTTGGAATCAAATTATTGCAATTACTTAACTCTTCAGTGATATTTTTACAAACTGAGATGCATCTGTGAGAATTGTTAAGGATTACTAATTTCATACTTTGTAAACAAACAAACAAAAACAAAACAACAACTGCGCTGTGACTTATAGCATCATAAAACATGTACGGTGGGTCTAAAGATGCTTGTGCTTTAACTGAGCTCTGCTCCAATCCAGCAGGCCTTTGACCAGGAGCCCTAATGAGCCCCGCTGGGTGTGTGTTGGTCTGACCGGGCTGATGCTTACCTCTCTGTCCTCGAGAGGTTTGGTTGCCACTGGACACTTGCTGGATGCTGAGGTTTACTGTGCAGAGCAAAATGAACCCCCAGAGTAATTGTTGTGTCAGTTTGATCATCTTCATCTTACCTACACAGGAAAATGGAGATTCATGCAAAAATTTGTGGAACAGGCTGTGATTTTGAAATTGCACAGGTGAGTCTAAGCGGTGCGCATGAAGCTGATTTACCAGGATGTGAAAAATTAAATCTAAAAAATAAAAAAAAAGAAAAGCCAAACACCCGAGAGCAATATTTGGAGCAGACGAGACCCAGACCTAAAGTCATTTCTGAGTCATATTTTCCTTTCAGCTGTGTATATCTTTGTGAATAAAGTGGTAGTCCTGATGAGTCACGCAAGAAAAAAAAAAACTGGGACACAACTTTAATCCTAAGTACCACAGAGCATCTGAACAATGATGATACAAAGTGAACACTCCATGAACAACTTATGTTTTGCAAAAATACAGATTTTTATAGTACATCTGCTTTTTGCACCGGCAGAAAAATACATTTGTACCAAACTAATTAGGTGCTATTACAGTGTTATTAAACCTACCTTCTTATTTAAAGATGCTATGTACATTAGTGTGTGGCATACCGAGCTTCTAATAGCACTGAGAATTAATGTTCTCCACTTACCTGTGCCTTGTGTCTTATTTATGTGCATGATAAGGCTTCAGAGGAGTCCCCATCAGTCTGTCTGCATAAGAGCACGCATCAGGAGAAAAACAAGGTTGTATTAAATACTAATCTCCAGTTTTTAAGTATTATCCCTCGAAGTTGGAATAAAATAAAATCAAGTAAATAAATAATCACAGGAGTGTAGGCCTCCTGCAGAACAAAGAATCAAAAAGTCAGCTCCAGAAAAAAAGAAGAAAAGAAGAAGCAGCACTCTCACAGATCCGCTCCTGTCCCAGGAGTCACACCGTAGTTACCCGTTAGACAGGAAGCAACGGGAGAGAGACGCTTGTTCGCGACAGAACCAGACAAGCCTGTCAGTTCCATCCAAGAGGAAAATTAAAACTTAATCTAAGACAGAAACCATCTGTCTTCCGGACAATAAGCGGCCACTTTCATTAGTGCCTTAAGAAGCTTAAGGGAAGTGTTGACATGCACACTGGATATGGAGGATGGTTTTTTTTTTTACTTTCTCTTTTAAATATATCTATTTTATAAACATATATATTTTTCTCTTTAAATTAGGTTACATTTTAAAGAGTTATAATATTCACTATAACATAAAGCCTAAATTATTAAATCTAGGCAAGAAATAAAAGGATCAGGCTGATTCCTTGATGAAAAGCTCTAAAAATAAAGATCAACTGTTGGTGGGTGAAGAAGATTTAATCTGGACAAAATTGGTTTTCTGCTAAATATTACAGTAATGATTTAGAAGTTAGAATCAAATATATAATAAAAATACAAATGAAGCCTTCTGACTGCTCTGCTGTGTCAGAACTGTTATATGTTGTGACCACATGCTTGAAGCAACGCCCAAGTAGGTGTTTGTTGTCCCGTGGTCTACTGAAACTAAAGTGGGACTGTTTGGCTATAATGCCCAATGTTACATTTGCAGGACAAACAGGGAACAACTGCCTGAAGTAAACCCATTTTATCTGAAGTGTATGGGTGGCAGGATCATGTTGTGGGGCAATTGTGCTGCAGAAGGAACTGGTGTACCTCATAAAATAGATGGCACCATGAGGAAAAAGCATTATGTTGAAATATTAAAGTGACATCTAGAAACAAATTGGTCTTTCAAATTTGCAATGATCCCAGAACCCAAGACAATTCAGAGAGTACGCTGTGGACGGTGTCTGCTTGAGGTCCAATTGTGGAAAAAAACAACATTTCTAATGATAAACTTTATTGGGTTGGAGTTTACATACATAATTATTCTCAAATAAGAAGAAACTGGATATAATATGAATCTGCACTGGACAAATAAAGAAGTAAACCATGTTACAAAAACAATATTATTTGATTCCATCTTCAGACAACACAATCAACATGATGTCTCACAAGTGAGACCTTCTGCGCCGTATTTACATCCTGATGTCAAATGTGCAACTGCAACAGCAAGAGAAACGCAGCGATCCTACATCCAGTTTGCATTCAGACGCGTCAGTGCGGTTTAGTCTGTTAGGTTTTAACTCAAGCGGTGAAATTAATCTTGAATAGAACCGTCTGTGGAGTGGTGACATCGGCAACAGCTATTTCCTGTCCGTCTGACAAGCCCAGCTCTGCATTGGAGGGAAATAAAACATGATGCATTTACAGTTTTAAGGCCAAAAATAAATAAATAAATAAATAAATAAATAAATAAATAAAAGACATCTCTCGTGTACCTTTTAAAGTTTTGCAGAGGTTTGGCCTTGTGCGCTCTTCGATGGACTTAACAGACTGCAATAAGATTAGAAGATGTGTTTTACCTCAAGGTAAACGGATTGTGCAGCAGTTTTAATGTTAGATAATTACCTGCAGATACAAAGTCTTGTTCTTTCCTTCCAGGGTTGTGGTGATGGCCGGTGATTTCATTTGTCTGGACAGAAAAATTGCACCATCTTAAAGTGATCATAGATCATCAAATTTGTACATTTCTGATATTGTCGTGTTTTGTTCCGAGAACTCACAAGGAGGCCGTCTCTGTCAGGTACTCTAAAACTTCCTGTAATTTGGCAGAAGGAGGGAACTGGAGATCTTGAGGTACCTGGCTGCATGCTGTGCAATTTTCCTGTCAAAGAAAGATGATTTGGAACACCGATCATTATTCTCTGTATGAAAACTGCGAGCACGGTCTATGGTTAGTAAAAAAAAAAACACAAACCTTTCTCTCGGCTTCAAAGGTGTAGGTGTATAGCCCATCCACGTCATTAAAAACCATGTAGTTATTCAAGGGAATATATGCACTGAAAAGACAAGTCTGACTGTAATTGATGCTCACATCAAGAAATAAAACCTTAAAGAAAATGTGTTTCTCTAACAAACCTTGTAGCGATTTTAAAGACCTCAGTTGCACAGGCAGCTGTGAAGAGCAGAAGTAAAATGTATAAAAATGTTAGTGACTTTATGAATTCAATAGTTTTAATATTGCATTCTAACTACTTAAAATCTTAAAATCATGAGGTAAAACTAATTAGTTTAGTACAAACAGCATAAACAACTCGGACTAAAATGTTTAAAGTAACTCAGAAAAAGTAAACCATAATTAATTGCTACGGTTGTATGTTAGAATATAAAGTCATATGCTCTAAACATCTATACAACATCCTGTTTACGTCCAACTCAGGTTTTCCCATAATTTTCTAATTGTATGAGGCTAGATGTGGTTCAGTTTCATCATTTAGATTTAAACAATAAAAGATTAAAATCACACAGGAAACTTTGGGTTTGATGCTCATGAGTTAAATATCACAGAAAGGAGTCAAAATTCAGATTATTTAGGGGAGTTTTGGTGCTTTGTAGTTTGTTATTGTGGTAACACTTTATTTGAAGGAGTGTGCATAAGACTGTCATAAACATAACATCTGTCATGAACATAAAGGAGTCTTTATGAATGTTTGACTGTTGTCATGAAGTGTCATTCGGTAAATAATGACACTTTTAATACAAAGTTGCTCTAAAAGTTGTTTTAAAAGTCCATTGAAAGTGCCAACTTTGCATGATTTTGTAAATTATGATAATTAAATCAAAGTTGGTATTTTTAATGGACTTTCAATGCAACTTTTAGAGAAACTTTGCATTAAAAGTGTCATTATTTACCGAATGACACTCCATAAAGACTTCTTTATGTTCATGATAGGTGTTATGTCATGTTTTTGACAGTGTCATGTCAGTCTTATGCACACCCCTTCAAATAAAGTGTTACCGTTATGGTCGCCTAAAAAAAGGTTGTTCTGCTGCCGCATATATAGTTTGCATGAATTACCACACACTTTCACGCAACATTCATTTTTTATACATGCTGAGTTGTAAAATATACATTTTTGGTGCGTGTACAGCATTTATACATGAGTCACTTTGTAATTTAACAGCAGGACAAGACTGAGCTTTTAGACACACAGGCCCCTGACGACTGGAAAAGGGGTATTGTGACTAAAAACACTCGTTCAGGAAGAAAAAATGCTGCCACAAAAAGAAAGACAGTTCCTCTGTTTCTATGCCAACAGAGGTGAGTTTGCAGAGAACTTGTACTGCATTTGAAACTTAAAACGCTATAATTAAAAACAAAAAACAAATTGAGAAAAAAAAAAAAGAACAAGCTCTCATGTTGAAACTGTTCCTGCATCCTCTGCTTTAGAATAGTTGGCATTGTAATGTTTTTCATTAAAGGCAAAGCAAATTGACCGATGATGCCTGAAGCTCCGGTGAAGAAACATAACTGCTTTAAAAACCCAAGTTTCATACCAGCAATAACAGCATTAGTTGATGCCACAGCGGGAATAATCCTCTTCACAACTCCTGCAACACAAAAGGCGACTCTGAGGTGAATTCTATCAGTTCTGTCAAAAATAAGAAGCGACGTGACAAATTAGCACCGCATGAATTAAAGGTTTTATAATTCACAGTCTCACCTTGCGTGAGTCTGTACGTCACTCCCGTGATGTTAAACTCTGCCGCTCTTTCTTGGGATTTCTCAAACACCCACTGGATGTGTTCTGGATTGTCACCGTCTAAACTCGTGTCTAGTTGAGAAGAAGGCAGAAGTTATAAACGTTTACACAAACTCGTCGATTTAATTTTTTTTCTTTCCCACATTATATACACAGCTTGATGCAAACCTCCAAAAGGCCTGTCTTTGGGCCACTGTAAGATTCTGGCGTATTCCACGCAGTGTTCTGGTAGCCGCGGCATTGTTGCGATGGTACACATGGGGAAATTTATCTGTGGAGTGAAACAATTGAAAGATAAGCATTTTTCATGAGGACTTTTGAGTCTCACGTTTTGTTTGGTTTTCTAAAATACTTTCATGTTCCATTATGTTATTTTTGTTACTTATCCTCTTCTGATTGTTTAGCTCCTCTATAGTTTCTATCTCAAAACCATGAATTCTTTAAACATTCTTTATTTTCACAAAGCTTGCTCCAGCAGACCGCTTTACTTTACATAATTTTGTTGAGGCTGAAGGTCATGCTAAATAAAAGCTGTCAAGAAAAGTACAGAAACAGGTGATGTTTCTGTACATAGGTGATTCATAATTTGTCCTGCTGGAAGTTTGACTTTTTCGGTCATATGCAGTTAAAAACCTTACACCAAAACAGTTAAGCTGGGATTAATGCCCACACCAGGCTGAAAACGTATCAGAGATCAAGACTTTCTAGGTTTAGAAAGTGAACCTAGAAAAAATAGGGGTGCTACCTGTGGTGGGTACAGCTCCAGCGTGCAATCAATACACGCAGTCATGCCCGGCAGGATGACACGAGCGTTTCCTTTAAAGCCCTCCGTCCCCCCGTCGATGAGGGGGATGATGGAGCTGGGATCAAGGACTCCATCTTCATAGCTCAGGAGAGATATCTACCGAGATCAATCAATTAGGTTAGCTAAGCCTCGCCACAAAAACAGCAGGTCATAATAGACAAGAGGAAAAAAATATATATATATTTTTCTTTCATTTAAATTGTACCAGCATTCCATTTATCCAGCGTCTAGCGATAATGGAGTCAAGTCCGCAGACAATGATGTGAAACTCTGCAAAGATAAACAGCTTGGGATGAGTTCAACCCCTCAGTCATTCAAATAACCGATCAACTCTGCTGAGGTTTAGACGCAGAAATGCACTTACGCCTATAGAAAGAATCATCAAAGTCTTGGATCTTTTTAAAGTGACTGAATGCTATCACTCAGGAAAAAAGCCAGGGAACCATGCGGTCGTATAACACAATGTTAGCTAAACATGACTTGTTTATGCAGGATGAAGAGGGAAGGATACGGGACAACTTTACATCCCGAGATACGACTGTTGATGAAATCAGCAGCCACATCCGCCTTTGGTCTTCCAACGTCTTTGGGCCTACACAAAGAATTAATGTTATTTATGAAACCTGTGGCAAGATGTATATACCAGGCTTTATGTCTAGGAGATGATGAAACATAGAGATTTGATGGATGGAATAAATACTATTTTTAAATACTGATTCATGAGAAAGTCTGGAAATTTTTCCCATAAT
The DNA here is from genome assembly GCF_904066995.2 of Poecilia reticulata. NCBI lineage: Eukaryota > Metazoa > Chordata > Actinopteri > Cyprinodontiformes > Poeciliidae > Poecilia > Poecilia reticulata. Next base: position 24,994,255 of record NC_088836.1, on the reverse strand, counting down.
GTTAAGTTCATTTACTTTGATTGAACCCTTCTCACAAACCATCTTGGCTCTTGTTAACAATGATTTTTTTTTTTAAATTACAGAGGTAAAACTAACCTGAAAAGAAACTGCCTGTTAAGATTTGACACATCAATGGTATCCATGTCAACCACATGAATAAGGCGAAACCCAGACAGGGCCTAGACAGAAAAAATAAAACATTGATATAATAATGCATCTCAAATAGCCAGACAGAATGGATTTGTTATGCCATTATAGGAACGATTAAAGCCATTTCCTTACCAGATTCTTAAGGAGTTCACATCCCAGTCCTCCTGCACCGATTACCAGAATCTTGCAGGTCTCCAATAAAAACTGCAGAGACTGATTCGACAAAAACGGCCGTATTTAAACCAAACTACATCTGAACGGTGACAGACTCTATTCACATATTCATGGCGGTCACCTCGGTGCTTGGCTCAAAGTCAGGATGGGTGAAAGGACCCGGCCTTTCCAAAAACTTCTTTACATGATTCCAGCGACCATCCCAGTCGCAGCCGCTATCCATGTGTCCACTATCAACAGCCATTCTGGACGCGAAACACACCAGAAACAAAAAGGAAAAAGAAACACTGAACATGCACTACAGTTCAAATTATTGCATTTTACATTTTTTAAGAGATGCATGACACATCGGCATTAACATCTGTATCGGCTGATGTTAGTTACGTTTTAATCATCAGCCACCATCTAGCTTGTGTGCTTGAGGAGGGGTGAGTGGGTTCGTCCCATGGTATTTGTTTGGTCATGTGAAAGTGATGCAGCACAGAATTGTGGGGAGGGCTGAGATATATGGCCCAAAACTAAAATCTCAGATTCTTTTCATACCAAATCCAGTTTGCAATTTTAATCAATTATTTTCTTTCTCCTATTCTTTTCTTTCAAAAAATTACAAATGACAGAAAATATTTTCAGAAACTTGGTTTTATTTCACTCATACCTTGTAGGAGTTGACCTGAATTCCAAATACAACAATTTGACCTCCAGATCTTACCGTTGCAAAGCAATAATGCATTCAACTGTGCAGTTCTTCCTTAACACCCTTTTTTGAAAATACAAAAATTTGATGGAAGATAACTTAGAATTGAGATCTGCTGTGCAGTAATAAAAACAACAACACTAAGATGTAGCACACTTAAATGTAAATCCTTAGAAAATACTTTCAATACTAAAGTTCCAAAATCTTGGAAACAGAGAAATCTTGTTGCCCGTTTCATTTTGTTTTTTAACAATTTGGTCTCTTTATTTCTTATTGGTTGTAGCTTACCTATTTTTTAGGTGGCTATGAGGACTGATCAGAAATATACAATTTATTGTCAAGTGATCGTAAATTGTATTTAATCAAAACAACAAAGAAAATCTGCAAACATCACTTCAATTTACTCAAACTTGGTTCAGGAGATAGCGGATGATGTTAGTATCATTCTGATGGAGGTTCAGTAGCGGAATGGCTGCTTTAAAGCAGAGTGGTGCCTAACATCATGTTGCTTTGATTGACCACAGTTATCTCTAGGCTGAACTCATCACTCTGCATCAAATGGGCCACACAAACCAAAATGATGCAGCTAGCAGGATTGCAAGAAAATTTACTTCAATTGCTGGGAGATCAACAAAGTCTAGGAAGAACCAGGAGCATCATCTAAAGAAGTGTAAATTAAGGAAAAAGATTGCCACCACTGCAGAGCTTGGTAAGCAATAACAGCATGCATGAACAGACATTCCTGCAAGCACACCAAGTCTGAGACATATGGACGCTGGTCCGGTGCAATGATTTAATTTCATTATCTCACAGGAAATCTATGAAGTAGTAAGGTTTGTAAATAACTATAGTTCTATTAAACTTGTTTTTAATAGCTTTAATGGACAACTGTTTTATTGGAATACTGTAACTGCTATTTAAACTTGAACACGTAGTTCTCCTGGGGTAATAAGTTTGACTCAATGTTTTATAATGTTACTGTATGTTGTCTTCAACAGTGCATAGTCATGACTTGTGTGTAGCTAACAAGTATCGCGAGCTTTCCAAAATTTGTCATTTGTAGAAAATGACGGGTCTTCCTCTTTCTGTGTTATATCCCACCGTCCTGCTCCCCCCAAGAGTAAAGGATCTCAACCAGCTAACAAGGATAGTAAGTGAGCCTCTGCTCCTTGCCAACATGTTTATTTTTTATGTCTGCTGGCCCAGCAGTCGCTGCTTACAGTGCAACGCAAACCTGCCGCCAGTCAGAGACCTTTATTTAGCATTCGTCACTAACTTCTCAGTCAGGTCCTCTAATCGCCTTCTTTTCTTCTCCCTTGAAAAAAGACAGTAAATCAGGCTCGGTTTAAGAGAAACTAAGGGTTATATTTACGGTAAAAATGATATTTGACGCTCATTGAGACTTACGGCTCCTCGGCATCCGCCATACTTTCACGGTCCCATGTCCTCGATTCAGGCTGCACTATATTCAGGGGAGTCAAAGCTGCGCAGCGAACCGCAGCTCCCGCGTTAACACAGAACTATGTGACCATCATGTACACCAGAGGGCGCTGTTGCTTTTTTGTACTTCACTTTCAAGGCGCTACGCCGCTGACAAAAACTCGACTGAAAAGAGATAGTGGTGCAGTCCAGCTTATGAAGTACCGTTGCTCATTGCTATCAGTGCTGTGGAAAAAAGTATCAGCATTTATTTATTTATTTATTTATGATCTTTTGATCATTAAATTATTATTATTATTATTATTATTATTATTATTATTATTATTGTTATTATTATTATTATTATTAATTCTTTTATTATTTATTTATTATAGCAAGGTGAAGATATGATGTTCCAATGTGACAACCTTGTAAAATTTACAAAATAAATACATTTAAATACATTTATACTTTTTTCTGGTGTATATTTTCTTCTCTGGCTCATAGAAAATGTAATGAAGTTTATGCATTAAAAAAAATACATATTTCCTTAGTTGTCCAAGTTTCTTGATTATAGTAGATGTCAATTATTTTTAATTGACTGTAGTTTTAACGCAAACTGCACATTTTAAATAGTTTGAAACCATCATCTAATACTTCAAGCCGAGTAATCTCGCGAGATTTGACGTCACTCCCCTGCGCAGACAGCGGAGATCAGCTGACCTGTCAAACACAAAACGCAGTCTGGGTTTGTTTTGGTTTTTCCTTTTTTTTCTAAACCGCACGCTGAGCTACAGACATGGCAGCCAAAATGGAGCTTGCTCCTCTCAGACCATGGGATGACTTCTTTCCCGGAGCGGACCGGTTCTCCAAACCAGAGTTCGGGGATTTAACCAAGTGGAACAACAAAGTGATCAGCAATTTGATGTACTACCAGACGAATTATTTTGTTGTCGCTTTGATGGTTTTCCTCATTGTGGGGTAAGTCCTAGCTGCGGTCCAAAGCTAAAAGCTAGCATCTGTTACACTTTTCCCACACACGCCCATCCGGAGTATGTGGACTATTGCTTTTGCTGTATTGTATTGTAAGGAAACATAAATATACGTAAACATTCAGTAACAGTGATCATTTAGGGATTTGTTTTTACTGTCGTGTACTAATGCTTTATTTTGTGAACTACCCACCAGATTTTATATAAAGATAAACCTTAGTGATATAGATGGTCAGTATTGATTTTACGTGGCTTTTTTCTTAATAGTTTGATTTGGTCAAACATGTATTGGAAATTATGAAGTTTCTACACTATCCTGGGTTTTACAGCCATACCATGAACATTAAATTGTTGCCATGGGCACAGTTGTGGTGTTTGCAAAAATAGACAAAGGGAAGTCTCCACCCTGGCTTATTAAAATGTGTTGCTCTGCATGTTTCCATGTCCAGGTTCCTGAATCCCTTTGGCATGTTTCTGGGTGGTGCCGTGGTGTCTCTGGTCTTCGCTGGTTCCGTGTGGGCCGGGGAAAACAAGCCCACAATCAAGAACTTCAAGAGGAAGTATCCCACTCTGTTTGTGATTGGCGTTATGGCCACAAGTTACTTTGTGCTGTCGCTGTTTGGAGGTGTCATGGTCTTCATCTTTGGAATCACTTTTCCTTTGCTGTGTGAGTATCATTGTGTCATGTGATCTTTAACTTTCAAAATCAGAAAGTAGGGGGAAAATTTGTCATTAGTGTTTGGCAAGGCTGCTCCATGCTTTAACGTGATATTGTTAAAATATGCTCTGCTTCACCCACCTGTTGCTGCACACTGCCAGTCAGCTGACTGAGAGAAGGCTACTACACATTGCTCTCCCTTATACGAAAGACAAAATTTTATGTTTGGAAATACGGTGGCAAGATGAAAAAACCCCCAGACAATCTCATTAATTAAATTAATTTTTAAAGGATTAAAGGAAGACCACCTTTTACTCTTATTAAGGTAATGCTGTATATCACAGTATGTAAACAATTTTTTAAATAGATGTGTAACGTCATACAGTTCCTTTTACTTCAAAGAGAAGCGCCATATTTATACAATTTAACCTTTAGATTATTGAAACTGTAATAATACTATCTATAGCATTTGTCCATTTTTTTTTTACTTTGATTTCAGAAAAATCAATTATATTGAGCGAACAACTTCTAAATTTGGCAGTACTTTTAAAGTTCTTATTGCAAAGAATAATGCTCTGAGGAGCATTATTCAACAACACCAAAGTGTTGTTGTAGGGTTTTTTGAGTAATACTGCTGGTACAATAAGCTGATAAGAGCTGCTTTATTAGACAGACTACCTGCATGGATGGTGCCTGCAGTCAGCTACTTAACAGATGTGCCGCTTGTACCTTGCCAAGTGGTTTTTAAACCTTGCTGAGTGATGGGAGGAATGACTGGCCCATGCCAGGTCTTGCCTTTTACATTTTTTTTCTCATTTTCTTCATGTGTTTTTCTTTTTTAGCCCACGGTACATAATCTACTCTCATGACTAGGTATAAAGGCAGTGGCAGAAAGAAAGCTCAACAAGGTGAACTTTCTCTCCATGCTCAGGCATTTAGTGACCGTCAGCACAGGGAGTTCATCATTAGAGCAAATGTTGCAACTCTGTCGCTGTGGTAAAAATACGAAGCTGTTTGATTACATCCCAGGAGATCCACCCACTGCCTGTGTTGACAGGTTGCTAGGGCTTGTTGGTTTGGACTGAACCACATTTACCGGCTGATGTCACGCATTCAGCATCTGCCTGTCATGGAAATCAAATCATACGGCTTTATGCTTAGCTGCTGCTGTGAATACCACAAATGGTTGTTGTTGTAGGGGTTTTTTTTTTCCTCACCACAAACTATTTACTCCTTGTTGTACTAAAACATATAAATTTTTCCTTCCATAAAAATGCCTCGCTCCTTGTTTCTGCTTTTTAGTGATCCTGATCCATGCATCTCTGAGGCAGCGCAACATGAAGAACAGGCTGGAGAACAAGATCGAAGACGTCGGGCTGAAGAAGACCCCGATGGGCATGATCATGGATCTCCTCGACCAGCAGGAGGAGAAGATTAACAAGATCCAGGATTTTATTGAGAATAAACTGCAGTAATGCTCGCGCCAGCCGAGTGCCAAAGACAGCAAGCGTACAGAAGGGTGTGAAGTGGTATAAAGGGTATAAAGTGGTTACAATGTTTCAATATTTTTCCTTGCACATGTAAAATTACTGATACTTGCATTTCCACATTTTATTATTTTTAGTTTTAGATTTTATGTGTTGGTGTTAGCCGTCACAATATAAACTGGAATGTTGTGTTAGCAGGAAGTTGAGTCATTGTGCCCTACCTAGGGTTTGATAGTCCAAAGTGCAGACATCTCCAAAATCTACTCCTTGTATTGATATGTACTTCATTGTATATGATGATTATTTATTTTAGCTAAGTTATGTGAAAGAGCTCATCAAAAATAAGTAGAGATGCTAAAATGTGTTGTAAAAATCATTTTTCTCTGTTTGCTACTTCACAATAAGCAAGTTTAATCTGAATTTGTAAACCCATATCATGCCAATTACAGAGGCCCTCAAACGTGTACAGTTTGGTAAAGCCAGGTTTTTGCTAGATAACATTATTAGAAATGATTTTAACATTGGAACATTTTACAGATTTTATGCAACAAATATCCTGCAAAGTTCAACTTTAAAAAAAAAAACTAAACAAATGTTTGCATTCTAAAAATGTTACATGTGACATGATTTATCAGAAGTATAATTTAGGACAGCAGCAATAGAAAACCCTTTGTAGCATATACTGAGGTGCTGTGGAGAAACATAAAGGAAAAGAGCGATGTTACAGACATTGATATGCATTTCTAAATTAAACTTGTAAAAGGAAATTGTTCAGAGAAGCCATTTAAAAGTCAGCAAATTCTGTTTGTGTTTTCGTATGTGATAAAAATCTGTATTTTCACACGTCTAAGGAGGAGGAGAGGAAAACAGAATCAGTTAAGCTCCAGATCCACCTAAAATGTCCTATAGCCTAGTTGGAGAATATATGGTCCACAATTCACATTCACTCTTACGAATGCGCATGTGTTTAATCTGATTTAAACATTTAAAGTCAAGATTTTAAAATGCTTCATCATAGAACAATCTTCTAAATCACAAAGCTCTGGAATTAAGAGGAGTGTGTGCACTTTTGAGAGCCACTAGATGAAGCCAAACCCCATTCATCTGCTGGATGGATGTAAGAGCTTAAATATACTGATCTGAGACCAGTTTGTTGATTTGGAAAATTAGCTTTTGTTGCCTGAAAAAAATTACAGGTGTGTTGACTTATTATTATTATTATTATTATTATCTATTTGCATACAGTTCCTGGCCAAATCGCCTAAACTGAGTATATACCCTCTAACAGCAGCTATGCAATACCAAAAACGAATGGCGAGTGCATCTTAAATGTATTAATATAAAGTCAGTATGTTCAAGCCTATTTATTCCAGTGCAGTTTTGTTAAAATAAAAGCATGCCCAAATCTTCAAATGGCAGCAACACCTGACTGAATATATGACGGCAGACATCTTGTTCTGTTTTAACTTTTTGGTCAAATTAAGCCTGTACCTGTAGTACGTATCTGTATATACCGCTTATGCTGACAACTAACATTTATTGTTTTGCTGTTTGTGAATGCACACTGGCTGAAAGCTAATGCATGTCTACAGATGGAACATGGGAAAATTTTGGATGTGTTATAGATGTTACTAGACACTATGTAACATTTCTAGATGACTATATTTCCTTATTTTAAAAGATGTTCATGAAAATTGTTGGCACCTGAAAAAAAAGACACATTTGTTCTCTGTAAGTTTAACTTCATTTGCACAATCATGGTGTGGATATGAAGCTATTTAAAAAGGATTTTGTTCTTGGTTCTTACATTTTCTGTATATGAAAGCAAATCATTATTAAAATAAACATATAATCATTTAAAGATTTACTTTTTGTTTGAAAGAAATTTGGTGTTTAGTGTTAGTGTGTTTTACAGACAAATATGATTGTTTTTTATATCTAGAGTCATTGTCAGAAAGTTAAAATACAATTACAAAACTAGAGCAATCTATTGAGAAAATAAAGATTGCGTTATTTATTTAAAGTGGTCTTTAAGTAAATAATACATTTAGCAACTAGATGAAGTTTTTTTTTATATCACGAATGAATTGCATTTTTAAAATCATGTTGGAAAGGCTCCTTGCACACAAAATAAATTAGACACAAATTATTCTTTCAGTGAACAATTTTTATTTTTAAGAAATTAGAACATTTTAAAAGTGTAAATTAATAAACTGTACTTTGTTTCTTTTAACATTGCATTTTTATTTAGAGTTCTAAGAACTAAAACACATTTATGAAGCAAAAACATGCACAGCCCTGCACGTTTCATGCAGAGCTGTGCATGAAACGTGACCAAAATGAGTAACATACTCTACAGCGAGAAAACAGCTGAGGCCGAGTCAGATGAGACTCGTTTCACTTGATTCCAGGGCTTTTGGGAGTGGCACCTGCAAGCAACAACACAAGAAAAAAACAATAGGTTCTCTGTATTTTCAGTAAATAAAGTTAGATTTATGCTTAAATAGGATAGTCTTGATTTTGGTGTTAGTTCAGTTTTCTCTCGTTTTCGATAGACATCATGTTGCCATGAGTTTGGAGAAAAGTGCCAAAATCCTCACTCAAATAACCAGTTAGACCAGTTCAATCTTTTTAACTTGTTTTAATGAATAAAACTCAAACTGAAAATTATCTTGCCAGTACAATATAAAGCAATATTAGCCGATAACGTGCAACCTTACTCAAGAGATCATTGGTAACGTTCTCTGATTTATCTGCTAAACAATGAGGGTGTCACTAAATTATGCTGCCTGAGGTTGCTGGTTATATCAGCGCTGTCTTTGTTGTAGCTGAAAAAAAATATTGATGCTACCAGCATCAGCAAATATAATTTGTCATAATAACAAACTCAACAGTCTTCAGAGTTTTCGACTGCTCTGAAGATTTCTAGATTTTTCTAACTCACTACTCTGCTTACAAGAGGTAAGGAAACTAATATATTGACTTTAGAGAACCTCACTTCAACTTATATACATCAGCCTTTAAAAAGTGTAGAAACTGGATCTGATCATATTGTAAAGTCCCCTTATATTACTTTTTTTGGGCATTGGCTCTGTATAAAAAAATTGACAAAATGAATCTATTTTGCCACTACAACATGCTCTTGCATTTCACTTTTTCTATAATAATATTCCTTGGGTACTCACGGATTTGAGATATGCCACATTGCTCTGTTTGATCTCACTGAGGAGCTGATCACGAGGTGTGAGGTCAACTTTAGGAGGTACTCGTCTGCGAGGGATGGGTTTCAAAGTCTTTATCACATCATTGAGGTTGGCCTTTTCTTCTGCCATCTCTCTATCTCCTCTATCTTTTACTTTGGGAGTCTTTCTTAGTTGGAAACTTGGTTTTTCTGATCTCCGGTCTTCTCTTGGGTCCAAGTCCAGGAAGGGATCACGTTTCTTGGGAGTTCTCTTTAACTGAATGTCTTTTAACAGGTTTGATGGCTCTGCGCTGGGTTGTTTGGGAATGCTGTTGCGCTTCAGACTCTTCTTTGGCTCTGGCTGCTCACTCTGATGCTGTGTTTGGGCTATGCTGCTCCGTTCTGGCATGGGTGGGACAAGGCCATGCTGCTGTAGGAGCTCAAGTGGTGGTATGTAGCCCAACATCTGCAGTAAACCGGTAGGCAGATTGAGACTGTTCTCGTACATCTGCATCATTTCCCTCTGCTCCTTGACCTGCTGCTGCCTTTGCTCCTCCTTCCTCAGCTGCCTCTGACGGTCGAGATTCCTGGTCAAGATGTTGGTCACCACCATCCTGGGGCCGGGCAGCTCAAAGTGGTAGCCTATCTTCAGGAGCGTGTTGTTTGCCTTGAGCAGACGAGAGATCTCCATCTCGGCGTGGTGACCCAACATGTGCCTCTGGTTGTGAAAGCGAAGCTCTGTGAGAGTCTCGTTGAACTGGAGGCAGCGGATGATGGCAACGATCCCCTTTCCAGTTATAAAATTGGACTCAATGTTCAAAGTGGCAATGCTGCGATTTTCTCTTAACATGTTAGCCAGGCTGAATGCAATGTTTTCATCGGCGCCTGTGTTCGCTATGCTGAACGTTTTGACACGTTTGTTCTTTTTCAGGGCATTCACATAGTCTACGAGCATTTCCTTAGGAATGTTTTCTATGTTATTGAGGTTGACCTCAGTGATAGACGGATTGTTGTTACGGATTTTGTCCAGAGTTGACTCCAAGTTTGTCTCATTTCCTGAAGGACGTGATGTCATTTTGATATTATTAAGAGCCAACTTTGGGATTTTTAACTTGTTCACTTTAATTGGTTCCTTTTTTGAGAAGTTATCATTGGCTTCACTTGTATTTGGCACTTCTGGAGTCTCTTGCGGGGGTAAACAATCTTCATTTGCATTTTCCTTTTTATCTTCATTATTTACAAAGGCCACTTTGGAGTCTGGAACAGACTGGCTGTCCACTGTATTTTTTCCAGCTGTTTTTTCTATGGCACTGGGGGGATCTACATCTTTCTCTGCATTCTCAGGTTTGAGATTTAAAGCTACTTTCTCAGTGGTTTCATTGTCAACATCAGTCGCTTTGTCCTTTTCAACCTCCTCTTCATCTTCTTCAATTATTTCCTCAATGATCTCCTCTATAATTTCCACTCCATCTGGATAGTCAGTGCCATCTTCCTCAATGAATTCTTCTATCACTTCATACACCTCATATTTGACATCTGGATTTTCTTCTTTTTCCTTTTTTCCAGCTTCCTCTTGTAAGATTTTCTAAAAGTAACAAATTAGGATATTAACATTGGAGCTACTATACACCATGAGCTAAAGTAGCTTTCATAAACCTCTGAGAGTTTGAACTCTTCTTACCTCACTAGGCAGCAGACTAGCGGGCACTCTTTCCTCTTCAAGCATACGTTTTGACTCTTTCTCCCAATAGAGATAGTCAACCAGTGACCTGTGGTCAAAACTTCCTGTTGGAGATTTCTCTGTCTGGTCCTTCTGTCTTTGTCCCACTGGTACGTTTTCATCTGGGGCAATGATGACGTCCATCTCGCTCTGGAGCTCCTTGAGCTCCTCAGGTGATAGCATCGCCAAGATTGCGTCTTCATCAATCTCCTCCTCACTAAGATCCTCACCGTCTCTGTTGTCAGACATATCTTCAATGTATTGTTTCTTTCCTTCGCTGATGTTGAGAGGACAGATAATTTCTGTTCTGTCCAGAGTTGAGAACAGAGCAAAGTGGCAAGCGTCTGACTACGACCTCAGCCTGAGAGACTCTGCCTCATGTGTTGTCTAAATTTAAATGTTGTGAACTGTGGAAGATATTTAAAGAGTTAGCAGGGGAGAGAGATGCTAGCATTCTACCCAGCTGGCTCGGTCATCAGGATCTTTTGGGATGACAGCTGCTTCAAGTAAAAGGAAAGAGGAGAACTGATAGGAGCAGCTGGTCCATTAACACAGGTCCAACTGGATGGCACTGGGGGAAGACTCCACAGCAAACAGTCCCTCCTGGAATCCTCTTGAAGGCATAACCTTTGGGATACTAAGTAACAAATTATAAACCAGAGAAAATTGTTTGTTGTTGGGTTTTCTTCTCACTTTAGTTTTTAGATTGAAGAGAACTTTGGTGCTTTTAACCAAATTTTTAAAATATGTGTTACCATATATATATATATATATATAATAGTCAGTTTATCAGTTTATCATAAACTGATGTAAAAATGTGTTTCTTTGAAATGGTTTGCAGAGATAACTGCCAATGAACTTTGCTGAAGCTGATATTTGTGATATCATCCGTCTTTGCTGATGCATCATATCTATGGAGCCAGCTTCAAAATATCCTGGGTTGTCCAAGTCTATCTTCTCTTTATTTTTTATGGATCATCTTAAAATGGCACTGAAAGAAATGTAATGTTTTTTCTAGTTTTTAATTGGTGGTGAATTGTGTTGTGTTTTAGATCTCATTACTTTAAATATGCAACCCGTGTTTTGTTTTAGTGACTATATTTGCTTTTTCATTTTATTTATGTTTTTTACTTGAAACCTTTTAAGATTTTCTTGGAGGAAGAAATCTTGTATCTCAAAGCACCATCCTGGCTAAATAAGGGCAATTAGGCAAACACAACTGTCAAATAGCTTCTGCAAACAGGATAGTGAGAAACTATCTTCTAGTAGCAGTGATTTAGTACGCCTTGAGGATTTATGAAGTGATTTAAAAGTTAGTGATAAATCAAACGTTAACTCAATAGCTAGGACCCTGGAGGGATGACGTCATGCACGAAGAAGCCTCAAAGTTTAAAAGGTGCTTTTGTTGTGTTTTATTTCATGCACCAAAACTCATCATTTGTGTTTTTAATTAACACTAGAACTGATTGCGTGCAGAAGATTCAGAGACAAACCACATGACGAACTGCTGAGGCGAAAACAAGCCACACAATTAGGTGTGCTAGGAGATGGAGACTATGTAATGGAACTGGTTGCTAGGCTTGGCTTAGAGCACAAAAGAACTTCATCGGTGCTGCCCTTTTCTTGCTTATGTTCCTCCCTAGGATAAACAAGATGGGTTATTACAACTGCAAGTGCAGAGGAAGAGTGAACATCAACAAGAAAGACAAGGGTGTGCTTTTTTTCTGACCAGTTTAACAGTATCTGTTAGCTCTAAAATCCAGCTGGTTGTGCTAGCATGCTGGTAGCTAGCACGTTTTCCCCCCAGACAATGAAACAGTGGTTTTGAAGAACGATTGTCTTGTTCACAGTCTGACAGTCTGGCAATTGTGACCATGATATTCAGGATTTTTGAGTTTGCTTGTGTTTGAAGAGTGTAAAACAAATAAAGTTAAGTTATGATAAACACAGAAAGTCGATTCTGGGATACCAGCTCAGGAAAATTTGTAAAGATTTAAAAATTCAGTTCTGTTAAAATATTTTATTCATCCATCCATCCATCCATTTTCTTCCGCTTCATCCGGGGTCGGGTCGCAGGGGCAGCAGCTTCAGAAGGGAGGCCCAGACTTCCCTCTCCCCAGTCACTTCTTCCAACTCGTCCGGGGGAACCTCAAGGCGTTCCCAGGCCAGCCAAGAGACATAGTCCCTCCAGACTGGTTGGGCGTACTCACATGCACCCTCCATGACCCTGCTGAGGGTGTAGAGCTGGTCCAGTGTTCCACGACCAGGACGAAAACCACACTGCTCTTCTTGAATCCGAGGTTCGACTATCCGATGGACCCTAATCCATATTAGGTCTGAATAGACCTAACCAGGGAGGCTTAAGAGTGTGACCCCCCCTGTAATTGGAGCACACCCTCCAGTCTCCCTTTTTAAACAGGGGGACCACCACCCCAGTCCGCCAATCCAGGGGAACTGCCCCCGATGTCCATGCGATATTGCAGAGTCGCGTGAGCCAACACAACCCTACAACATCCAGAGCCGTGAGGAACTCCGGGTGGATCTCATCCACCCCCGGGTCCTGCCACCAAGGAGCTTTTTGACCACCTTGGCGATCTCGTCCCCAGAGATTGGAGAGCCCAACTCAGAGTCCCCAGGCTCAGCTTCCTCAACAGAAGGCATGTTGGTGGGATTGAGGAGGTCTTCGAAGTATTCTGCCCACCGGCCCACAATATCCCGAGTTGAGGTCAGCAGCGCACCATCCCCACTATAAACAGTGTTGATGCTGCACTGCTCCCCCCTCCTGAGACGCCGGATGGTGGACCAGAATCGCCTCGAAGCCGTACGGAAGTCTTTCTCCATGGCCTCTCCAAACTCCTCCCACGCCCAAGTTTTTGCCTCAGCGACCACCTGAGCCGCCCGCATGCCGCTTCGCCCGCCGGTACCCATCATCTGCCGGAGCCCCACAGGCCAAAAAGGCCCGATAGGACTCCTTCTTCAGCTTGACAGCATCCCTCATCGAAGGTGTCCACCAATGGGTTTGAGGGTTGCCGCCGCGACAGGCACCAACAACCTTGCGGCCGCAGCTCTGATAAGCCACCTCGGCAAAGGAGGCACAGAACATGGTCCACTCAGACTCAATGTCTCCCACCTCCCCTGGAACGTGTTCGAAGTGCTGCCGGAGATGGGAGTTAAAGCTCCGTCTCACAGGGGACTCTGCCAGACGTTCCCAGCAGACCCTCACTACACGTTTGGGCCTGCCAGGTCTGACCAGCTTCCTCCCCCACCACCGGAGCCAACTCACCACCAGGTAGTGGTCAGTGGACAGCTCCACACCTCTCTTCACCCGAGTGTCCAAGACATACGGCCGCAGATCCAATTAAACGATGACAAAATTGATCATCGAACTGCGGCCTAGGGTGTTCTGGTGCCAGGTGCACATATGGACACCCTTATGCCTGAACATGGTGTTCGTGATGGACAATTCGTGACGAGCACAGAAGTCCAACAACAGAACACCACTCAAGTTCAGATCAGGGGGGCCGTTCCTCCCAACCACGCCCCATCCAGGTCTCACTGTCATTGCCCACGTGAGCGTTGAAGTCCCCCAGGAGAACAAGGGAGTCCCCAGGATGGGCACTCTCCAGTACCCCCTCTAAGGACTCCAAGAAGGGTGGGTAATCTGAACTATTGTTCGGCCCGTAAGCACAGACAACAGTCAGAACCCGTCCCCCCACCCATAAGCGGAGGGAGGTTACCCTCTCGTTCACCGGGGTAAACCCCAACGTACAGGCGCCGAGATGGGGGGCAGCAAGTATGCCCACTCCTGCCCGGCGCCTCTCACCATGGGCAACTCCAGAGTGGAAGTACGTCCAGCCCCTCTCAAGGAGACTGGGTCCAGAACCAGAGCCATGAATTGAATTTAACTAAGACTTTTTCCAAATTCTTGAAATATGTTCATGTTTTATGTCAATTTGGTTTTGTTTTTGAAAAATAAAAATAAAATAAATAAAAAACATAGAACGTCAGCTTTAATGCTATTATGTTTTTAGCAAGTAGAAGCAACATGTACAATTACTCCTTAAGGACTTGGTGACTCAATAACAGTGGCTAAACTTGTTCTTCACTAGTTGCTCATCTTTAAAAAAGTGACTACACCCATATATGTGTCACACATTTATTGATTTGCCTCCAAATGAAAAATATTTTATGACAATATCTAACAAGGTTAAACTAGACACTCACTGTACAAAACCGAGATAAAACAAATATGAGAAAAGTTTTGTTTTTTTTAATGGCAGTGTTAGTCTTTTTTTTTCAAACCAAAAAATGTCCTCACCATGCATTTTTAAACACTTACTGCACCAACAAGACAAATGGCTCTATAAACAATATTGAAATGATACATCGGCATGTAAAAAAAATGAAGAAAAGTCTAATCCGATGATAAAATCACTTCTTGTCAGGTCACATCCTTGGTCATATTCAAGCTTTGCTTTTATTTAGACTACTTTTGTATCATGAGATGAAGACGATGATTGTTTTTATTCTATAAACTACTGTTTTGTATAAGGCAGTAGCTTGTTCTCGTCAAAATACTTGTCACTGATTTTGTCATTAATACACATTTAATTTTGAATCCAGTGTAGTTGTGCAACATCTTGACACATTCTCATCTGCCTGTACAATTCATCCAATCCAAGGCACATGGGAAAGCCATTCAAGAGTGTCATCACTGTGTTCAGAGCTGTCTTTAACTTGAGGTCAGTGTGCACCTTTATGCACAAAACGTTGAGAACTGTTTGTCACCAAAGACTGTTGGTGGCAACATAGAAGTCTGTTTTCAGCTCCATTTTCTCCATGTGCTGCTGGCCGTGGTTGGTTTGTGCCAAAGGGTTCATTTTGGTCCTCTTCAGTGGATGCCCATGTAGCTCCCATCCAAGGGAAATCTGTGTGTGCAGTAACAAAATAAGATGTCAAAACTATAGTCGTTTTGAAATCTGTAGTCAAGAAATACATGGACAGAATTTCAGAGACAACATAGAGATGGATGTATGAAATAAAATTCACAAAAGAATCCATTGAGGGAACATGTATAATATTACTAAAACATTACAGATGAAAGAAAAAAAATCTGCATTTTTGCTCAGAGTGACATGTGTCATCTATTTAGTTGACATTGCCATTTAACGCCATGAATTTAGGCCAAGCAACTCTGAAGTGAACGTGACTTAAGGTAAGTTTAATTTGTCATGAAGGATGGGAACTTGGAAATTTTTTCCTAATTAAACATCTGAGGAATTACTAACGTAATAATAGTTGCATTTTGAGGGAAGCTAAAACTCAGAGCTTGATGGGTGAAAAAAATAAATACGGCACACCATGATATGAAGGTATGATTTTGGGGCAAGACACATGAATGGCGACTTGACGTCAAAATGGCGATGACTACCAACATTATCCGTCTCACCCTTAAGTGGTAGATTGGTTGTCTGATGGTTCATCTGCACTAGTGGCATCAGCACCAACCACATCTACTGACTCAGATTTTTTGGGCTTTGTTTCAGACTCTTTGTTCTCGGAAGAAAATCTTCACATTTGGGCATTAATCATGAGTCCAGGAGTAAAAGAAGGCAGAAAGAGAAGCAGACAACAAACCCTGTGAGCACAATTTATCTGAATAGCTGGCGAATAACCCAGCAGAGTACAGTCAAAGCACGATATTCTATACTGTAAGTAATTTTTATCCATCGCTTTACAAGCTTGTGGTCACAACTACATAAAGTGCAGCACTCACCTGTTGTGTGTGGGACTCCGGGTGTACAGAGATGCTTGAGCTCCAGCGGGAGAGTACTGGGATACATCAGGTGTATCAAACTCTGTCAGGCCAACGGACAGCTGGTTGCGCCAGTTTCCTGTGCTCTCCGCTGAGGACACTAAAAAAACAGTTATAGAGCAAAAACACTCAGCTGATGTTGCAGCCTTTACCCACTAGTAATTACTGTTAATAGGTGCAGAATGTCCCCAACAGAAAAATAGACAATAGCTATGGTGTCTGTGATATAATGCCAGCTGAAATGACTGGGAGTGATGCTACTACTAATGAACATTTCAGCTGAAAGGATGATAGGTTAGAGCTACTGAGGGCAGAAGATTGTTCTCAATGCTACTCCTTTTTTATATAAATTCGTTTAAATTTCTATCATTAATAGGACATGCATGAAAAGAACTTAGCAACATCATCTAGAATTTCTATACATATTTTGAAAGGTAAACATAACTTTATTTGTGTTTCACATGGTTATGTAGCTATAAAATCCAAAAGTAACTCTTCAGACTCACTAATCAGGGCCTGATGATTTGTCAATTTATTTTGCAAATTTTAATTGCATTTTTTTTTCAAATTCAGAAGTTTGCATATATTTTCTTAATACTTGGTTACATTTTAAATCCTGTGACTTCTAATCATTTGACTATTCTTCTACAAGCTCTTCACAATAGTTCTCTCTTGACAGAACTAGAATAACTAATTTAGGTCCTGATGCTGGCACACACCAAAAGAAGAGTACAATGTGACCAAAAAAAAAACTTTACCTGAGGAAAACGAAGTGGTTCTGCTGGAGTGGCTAAAGGCTGCTGGCATGGTTTGGTAGCCCAGGCTGAGCTGCGAGCCGCTGTCGAAGTCATACCCAACCATCAGTCCTCTCCCGCCCTCACGGTGACCTTTGCTCCGGTGGTACCAGCCTCTCAGATGTTCAGCCACCAAGGCCTTCTGCATGTTCTTAGCCAGCAGCTCGTTTCTGGGACCCTCTCTACTCCGTGGCGGTCTCACCGTTGCGTAAGGATTCTGCGAAAGACTGTCAGCTCCGTTGCTGCTGTAATGCCTGAACCTGTCGTGTCCATGATAGCCGTTCATCTGGTAGGAGGGGTTGACGTTGTAGTGGCCTTCAACTTCATTCTCATATACATAAGCACCGTTAGCATAAGGCTCCATGTCCTGACAGGTGTAACTGGCAACATAATAGGCACTAGGTGCATAGCGTGATGAGGTCTCACATTGATAATTACAGCTGGAATGATGCTGGACCAAGTTGGGCATGCTTCCGGTGTTACCATACACTTCCACTTTCCTGTGCAGACGGTGCATTGTCGAGGCACGGGAGTCCAGTGTGCCGTAGTGGGAGTTAGCTGCACCACAGTAGTCCAGACTGGACTGGCTAGTGTAGGAGGAGCAATCTTCTAGCACCTCTGTGCTGTTACTGTGATGTGATGGTGACAGGATGAAGACAGGCTTCTCAACGTCTGTGTCTTTTCTCAGACGTGGCTGCGACTCCAGACTTCCACTGCGATGTCTGAAGCAATGAGGAGACCCCTCTGACCTGGAGATAGAAGATCGTTTTTAATATGACTCCTACAGCGCAAAAAAAAAGATTTATTGATTCAGAAGGGAAGGAATAAAAGTTATGAGAATTTTAGTTAAAGGTCAAGAGTTGGGAGAGAAGGAAGGATAAAAGTTGGAGGGAGTTATTTCTGGGAGGAATGATACATGCACTGCATCAAAGACCAGACCTGAGCTGGCTGCTGCTGTAGGCGTTACGGGTCATAACTGGGGTGGGAGGCATGCTGCGTGGATCTCTGGGAGGCCTAGGAAGCGTTTTATAAGGACTGCTGTTGGTGGAGGACACCTCTCTTTGATTCTGGTAGGAATGGGGGGCCTCCAGGCCATCAAAACCTAATCTAAAAAGTGTCAGTATTAAAAAAAAAGGAGGGTGTGAGGCATGAGGAAAGGATTGGGGCTGCAAACGTAACACATTGAATATTCGAAACTCTGCAACAGTGTTATTTAAATCCTTGACTCAACACGAGCAAGTAAGCACTTATTAAAACAAGAACTTGTGAAACTTGCTAAGCTTAACTTACTCAAACAGAAAACAAACCTAGAACAAATATATTTGCACCCACCTGCTGTGGCTTTTGTGATTGTTTCCTGCAGGAGATCCCTGTCTCTCCACATCGTATTCTGCTCCCAGTGATCGCAACGGGCTGAGCTGAGGGGAACCTTGGACTGACCGTGAGCGCGGCCTCTGACCTGCACCGTCAGAGTCATCTACGTACACACAGTAAAATATTACAATGCGGACATCAGTACAGGGTTTCCACACAGTCTAAAAATGTACAGAATTTGATTCAAGTAAGAAAAACAAGTATGGAAACATGTTTGTATTTCCCATTTAGTAAATCCATAAAATGTAACAAAAGAAAATCTTACAAATCACTCACCATCATCCAGTGGGAGACTAGATAGGGAACTGCAATTTGAGCGGGTGAGCTCATCTAAGGAGACAGAAAAACAACTGTATATACTTTTCAAATTTAGCAAACTGATGCACTACAGTATTTATCAGCCTGCATCCTACCTGCAATGATCACCGAGGCCCGCTGAGTGGGCTTTTTCCCCTTCTTTATCCTGTATTGGTTCATCTCATCCTCGATCTGCTGCAGTTTGTGCATAGCATCCAAGCAGTTTCTCCTCCTCTTCTTCTTGACAGTTTTGCACAGCTCAGGTTCATTAGCCAGCTTCTTAGCCGCCTCGACGATCTTCCGTTGGAGGGCAAATCTGCTCTCAAGATTTCTCAAGAAAGGATCCTGCAAAAGTTTTGCAGTAAGACACAATGCAAAGATTAATTTCGTACTATCTGTTAACTAAAATCTTTTATGAGAGGGCCTAAATGATTTTTAGATAAACTTCAGGTAGTTTTCGTTATCAAAGCTTAACTAATAAAGTAGTCAAAAGTGACTCAGTTTCTTGCAAAAGTATTCAGTATTGAAACCCTGCAGCTTTTTCACATTTAGTTAAAGTACAACCACAAACTTCAATCTATTTTATTGGGATTTTATATAGTAAACAACACAACCTAGATCCTCGCAGCAATGAGAAATGTTTGTTGAGGGTGAAGCACAGTGTTAGTTTGTCGCTTTCTTTCAGTCATAGCTTTCTTCTTGCCACCTTTCAATAAAGGCCAGATTTGTGAGGTGAATAATTAAAAGTTGTCTGAACTGAATAGCAATCTGTGATCTTCAAGCTTAGGACATTGTTTTACAACCTAACCTCGCTCCAAACGTATCCATAGCTTTATTCTACACCTGACTGGGATAGATGATAACTTTTAAAAAGCACTGCAATAATGATTAGTCAAGGAATCTGTGACATAATAGCGCGTGTGTCTCAGCTTGTCCATATTTTGCTTTTGAAAATACCTTCATGAAAACATGTATGCATTTGTATAATTTCAATTCATACAGATGTATGGCATCTAACAAACCATTTAAAGAGGATTTCAAGTAGTTTGGCACAAAAGGATAAACATGAGTTTCATTGTGTCCTGTTCAAATACAGACCTCATTGTAGGGGAAAAGGTCATCCAGCTTGAAAGCAGTGCCAACACGCCGCCTGACCTGCGGTGGTCTTTCGCCTGAGGAGAGGGGATATTCCTTTGGCAGCTTTCCCGTTAGTTCCTGAAGAACGACAACGCGGGCTTTTATACTTTAATAAAGTGCAAGTAGAAACAGAGGCAATCAAATTTAGTCCTACACAGCAACAACGGTTTAATAAAAGGAGCTAAGCAGAAAAAAAAACTTTCACTCTATGAATGCTGAAGCTCTGTAATACAAAAAGGATTTCTCACCGCCTCTCTGAGGCAAATCTTCTTAAGCTCTTTTGTTTTCTTGGCCAAAATGTCTTGGATTTCCTGTTCCTTTTTCCTCAGCTCAGAGAGTTTTTCTTTCTTCTGTTCTTCGCTCATTTCAGAGTCCGCCGAACCTACAGATGCAAAATTATAACAATGCAATTTGATCACATATAAAATTTTGAATATTTATTAAAATATAAGATCTAGTAACACCAACCTGTAGACCCCAGGCTCCCATTGCTGGCTGTTATACAGTTATTTTTCAGGCCTACGTCTCCTAGTCTGTTCATTTTCGCTCCTCCATGTTCAGTAATCTCCATGGCAATTTCCTCTAAAGTTCTGGCTGGTCCTAGTTTTGCCTTTTAAAAATGGAAAAGACAATTAAAATGACAAAGCTTAGCAACATAAATACATAATTGCTTTCTTTTAAAAATGATCTCATAGCAGCTTCTTACTTTGCTTTGCTTTCTGTCCAAGTAGAACTGATGTTGGCTAATGGCCATTACCCAAATGGTCTTGATTAAAGAATGGCTGGCATACCACGTGTGGATGAGAAGGCCTGTCTGCCCAAAGGTGCGTTTTGTTACTGTTCTCCTTAAGTAAGACAAAAAAATAAATAAATCTAAGACGACTTTGTTGGTAATTCTGATAAAAATTTCCAGCGCATTGATCATTTGTCTGGACAGATGCTGAAAATATGGATGAGTCAGAAGCAAAACAAAAGTGTGAACAATATTATGCCTTATCAACTTGCACAAACAGAAGATTCTGCTCACCTGTGTGGATCATTAACTTCTACAGCAAACTTTTTCTCTCGGAAGTACAAGTTTTCCAGCTGTTTCCACTGGTAGAGCTGTAGGTAACAACAAATAATCGGCAGGAACATAAATACATTTCACTATAGAAAATAATATTCTGGATATAAACTTCAACATAATAGTTAAGAGTTTGGTCCACTGGTGTTATAAATGTTGATGACTCTAAAAACTAAAAAATCACAACTAGACTGACTCAGTTTTCATAAACTTTTACAAAAAAAGTTGAGTTCAGGTGTGTTTGTTGCTTTGCCTGTTTCGCCCTCGGTCATTAGAAGAAGCCAGACTTCATCATGAGCTGTCATTACAGTGTGAGCTGCCAAGTCTGCATTAGCACAGGTGTTTGAGTGAGACGAACGCCACAAGGGGACATTACATGAAGATTCATGGCCAACATAACCACTTTCCATGGCTCATCACGTAAACTCCCCCCTGTTATCCAGGTGCTGCCTGTCAGCAGCCAGATATGAACAATCTATTAGGGTCACTGACTCACTGCGCGTCTCGGTTAGATCTGACTGAGATTTTTAGAGCGTTTGCAGATTACTACGCTACACCTAATTTTGCTTAAAGAATGCTCTTAAGAGTACTCAAAAGTTGATCTACTTTCAAAGACAAAATATGTGGAGAATTTATCCCTAAGCTGACGAAACAAAGAAGAGTGATTTCCAGTCTTACCAGCACAACAAATGTTCAGAGTAAATCCTCAGGAAAGTTTAAAATCTCCTTTGCTTCGCTGTCAGCTTGAGCACATACTTCACTCTGGCCTCTGTCAGCTCCTGACTTGTCTTTTCAGGTATTCTCTGAAGGTTCATGATAAACACCCTAAGCCCAGCCCTCTTCTCCCTTCACCATCACTGCCTCACTCCCTGTTCTGCTTTTCTACAGCCTGCTGTTCAGCTGACTTCTTGCACAACCTTTGGGATGCGCCAGCCACAGATTGATTGCTTCACACAGAGCAGCAGAGCTTTAAGAGGAAGACAATGCGGCGATCATTTGTTCATAAAACTTAAGTGAGCTGACGGATCACTCACGCGGGTGTTTCTACCATCTAATCACGGACAAAGACAATACTAATGAAACAAGAAAATCAAGTTCTTTTTGTCTCTCTGATTCTCCAAGCCTTTCTAAAACTCACGAGCCTTAATAAACCAAGTCTACAGATTCTTTTAGAATGAGATTTTGCTTCAAGTCTGGAGCCGTCTGCTACAGTTCAAGCCAAGATTTCACAGAACTGAAAGACACGATGCATGACTTAAAGCTGGTGAATCACTACACTGTTTTGCAACAGCGGCAGTCCTCACCCGTGCTTTTTGCCGTCATCACACCCAGTTTTGTGCGTGCGGTAGAAAAAAAACAGTAACAGCCATTTCAACCGGGACTCTGTTGTGACCGTTTACCTTTCGAGGTTTTAATTTGTCCTGTAGATCGTACTGCCCAATGCCTTTATAGCTGATTCCAAGCCACCAAGGGATCCCTTGTTTATCCTGTCAGAAAAAAAAAGTGCAGATTATATGGCTAACTTGGCTCAAGGCGTAACAGCTGTCATTTTCAATGAGTCACACAAGAGAACCTACCTTAACCTCATAATAATGAACCCCATATGTTGGCAATGACTCCACCAACGTTAAATACCTGGAAGAAAAATGAAAGCACAAGCCAGTATGTCTTAGATGTCACATAAGAGCCATAAACCTTAATATATCTTATGGAGAGTTTATGTCATTGACAGAAAATAGTGTGTGAATATGAAGTTGAAGGAAAGGGATACATGATTTTTCAAAATTCTTTACAAATAAAATACATTCTTTTTATTTTATTTTTCATTTATTATCTTTTTGGGCATGTATCTGTCAGTCCTGAACATTTTTTTACATTCCTACTCGCAAAGCAGAAGAAGGTCAAGCATGTTAGGTGGAGATATCTGTGGACAAAATGAGCTAGTCTTCCCCCAGATTCTGGACTTTGACTGAGACATTCCAACACATGAGCATGCTGCAACTGAGTATCAACTTTGATTAGCTTTTCTGTCATCTATGAAGAAAATCGGCCCCAAATCATGATGCTGCCATCATAATGTCTCATTGTGGGGATGCAGTTTACTGTAAATTGGACTTTTTATCCATAATGACCAGATTGGAGCAGAAAACTGAAAGTTGTCATGTCAACAGGCCTCTTGACTGAAACTGTGAATAATGCTCTTTTGCCTGGCCTTTCTGCTGAGTTCAACATCTTGGTAGGTTTACTGTTGTGCAAATCTGGTGCTAGAAAAAAGTAAAGGTAATTTATCATTTTATTTAATACTTACTGTACAACAGCCTGTCCCCTAGAGACACCTTTCAACTGCTTATAATATTCAATAACTCGATCCTCACTGCATGAAGAACACAAGATCAACAAAGTTAGGTAAGTGAAGTTTACTGTGTAGCACAATTAACAATAAAAAAAATGACATACTCTACAAAGACAAAGCATAAAACATTTAAAAATTCCCAAAAGACAAGCAAACGAAAAAATGACATGGGTAGTAATTGAATAACGTAATTAAATTAAGTCCCTTGTACATCATTTTATTGAATGAAAAACTAAGTCTATGTTTCTTTAGACTTTTAACTCAAATGAATTCATCTCAGGTTTTGACAAACTGCATTACCCAGGTCTCTAGTTTTTGCCATATTTCTAGAAATATTTCATTCAAAGCTTACCAGAAAGCAAGAGACGGATGTTCCTTGAGGACTTTGGTGGGGAGAGTTGGCAGCTTCTTCAAATCAGCCCGGGTGTTTTCATCACTGAAACAGAAAAAACAACAACATTGTGACAGATATAGAAGTTGGATAGCAAAGAAAATGTATGTATTTGTGTACATTTGTCTCTTTAGTAGGGAAGAAAAGTCATTATAAAGTTGCTCCTACAGATGTCCTTGTAGAGAATGAAAAAACCCTCAACAGGACTCATTATTTATATGCCATTTATATCTTATGGGGCGTTTTATCTTAAACAGCGTCTTTCTAGCCAGGAGAGTTTAGGATTTGTGGAACTAATGCTAAAGCATCAAATAGAAAATAATCCAGATGTCTACTCATTTCTGGCTAGAAGAGGAAAAAGAGTCAGCAAAAAAATTTACAACATAATCTACTTTGTGCGTACAGCTGGTCAGAACCAAGTGGCAACATCCACAAAGACCTGCATTATTTCTGAACACAGTCTGCGTTGTGCATTATTTAAGCCCAGCTAATAGCAGCTGCGTGCTTCAGAAAGGTGTTTCTGCTCTGCAATGCTTGGCATCATCGCAGCATTGTGAGATTCATTAGCTGTCTGGTGCAAGCTTCGCAGCACTCTGTGGTGAGCCTCACAGAGAGTCGCTATTGATTTTTGTTGTCTGCCCTGGTGAAACAAGTGACCTATTGAATGATGTTCCCTGAAAGCTCACTATTAACTCCTCCAGCTGCTGTTAAATACTCCTACACATCATGTGTGCTTACCTTGTATAGTCTCCTTTAGCCTCCTGGTGATGAAAAAAGCACATCGTATTAGATAATATCCTATACATACACCGATTATCATATGAATAGGGTTATGCTAATAGCACCAACCTGCAATGCGTTTGCAGCCAATCTAAAGACATTCTCAGTTTCTACTTCAATAATCCCCTGAGAAATATAAAAGGAAAAAAGACTAAGAAACACATTCAGAAAATGTTGATTAGCAGAGAGAAAGCTCTGCTGATCTAAACATAGATCATTCCCTGTGCTGCCCCGTTGTAACCTCTGCATAGTCTTGAAATGAAGCCTTGTGTTATTCTGCTTTCACACATATTGTGCACTTTCCATTCCAGCCGGCAGAGTGAGAAAATTGTGCCCTGCAGCCATTACTGTCTGCTGGGCTGAGGTGCAGGGTTCAGAGACAGTGAATCATCCCGCAGCTGCTGCAAAAACATCTGCAACGAATGATTTCTTTGTGCTTTTAGTTCCCAGAAAACACAAATAAGAAAACCACTTACGTTGTAGATGGCTGATTTTGCATTCAGATAGAATAACTCCACCGTTATGATGTCCTTTAGCTGCGTTATGTTTTCTAAATAAAACCTATCCAACACAAAAGAAGGGATAAGTTATTATTGCTGACAGTACTTGCTTTTAAAGTTGATACTTTTCTCATCAGACTTTGTCTTGTAAAGGAATTCACTCAGCCTGAAATTAGATCCACAAACATCAGAGTATTTTGGGGGGGATTTTATGTAAAAGATCAAAACAAAGATAACCATAAGTAGGAGTCAAAATGATGCATACTGTAGATTTCTGCATTTACATTCGCCCCATTTTCTCTGATGCTCCTAAGCTAAATGTAATGCAATTAATTGTTTTCAGGTAGTACCTAATTCATAAATAATTTATTAATCCCAAGGGATTAAAGGTACAAAGTTACAAGGTACAAAGAACACAAAAGAAAGGTTATCTATCTAACACATAAAATCCCATCAAAATACATTAAACTTTGTGGAAATCATGAAAAAGCAGGTGTGGATTAACAAGTCCATCAGCGTCACTACTAAAGAGTTTTTTTCACATTAAAGCAAAGTATTGTTCTCTGATGGTGAGACACAGTCAAATATGAAGAGATGAGTTATTACCTGACTAGAAAGTTCAGGGAAATGGCTCCAGGTTTCTTAGAAAAGTCATGTTCAAGAACCCTTCGGTCCATCTGCAACCACTTACACTGACCACTGACGGAGCAAACATGAACACACATAAGAACAGATGTCCAAATGTGATTAATTCTCTCTACAAATAAAAAAAGAGTACAATTTACATACTTGTCGTCAAAAAATGCAAGTCCAAAGAATTCCTTCTCTTTGAGGTTGAAGTGGGAGGACACCAAGTCGAGGAGCTCATATGACAGAAGCTTAGGCTGAGATGGAAAGATAGAGATTAGACTGAATGTAGTGAACATCCAAAAAGCAGTCAGGGTGAGAGGTGAGAGGTCACCGCTGAGAAAGAATTTATTCGAGAACAATTTGAAAACAGGGTTGTCGTTTTGCTCACACTCTGTTAGTAACAAAGAGAGAAGAAACAGCCCTTTTTTGTCTACACCCCTGGTTATCAAATTGTTGTAGAAGTGCCACTGGTTAAAGAAATAAGAATAAGTTTTTGGGACCACTTTATGTTCCGTTTCATGCACTTCTGAAGTTGAATGCTGAATGTAAAAGCAACATAAAACCCAATTTAGCCATGTTGTAGTTGCAGTTAAAAACTGGAAAATCGCTAAGAACGACCCATTGTTGTACTCAATGAACAGCCATTACCGTAACATCAGCTTATTATTAAAATAATTTGAGGTGGTCCTTCACTTATAAAACTTTGAGATCCTCTGACCCACAGCCTTCCCTAAGTAATGTCAAAACACGACACAAGCATCTAAGTTGTATATGCACATCTCATTAACTCCAACTAAAGAATCTGCTTCACCTACATGATAAATACTCCATAATGTATGGTTTCATATATATATATATATATATATATATATATATATATATATATATATATATATATATATATATATATATATATATATATCTACATCGTACCTGAACCAGCAGCTCGAGCTTTCTGTCATCCAGCAGCTGAACCTGGCACAGTTTACCGTCAGTCATCTGCAGGGGAAGAGAAGCAAAAGCTGAGGGCTTGTGAGAGATTTCAAGTAATCCATAATGACAAAGCATAGGGATATGATGTTACTGTGTGTTCATAATGCATCTGTCAACATGGCAGCAAAGCACCTAAAAGATCTTAGAAGATTTGTGATTTTGAAAATATTGCTGGTCTTGTGGTTCCCTACTCCCACATTATGTTTCCTACTGACCAAGAGTCAATTCATACATGATCTAAGGTCATTTTGCCAACTCTGGAACCTAATGAGTTAAAAAAAAGTCTAACGTACTCTCTGCATGCTGTTTTCCAGTTTCGAAGAAAAAAAGTTGAGCAATCCGTAATGCACAAATTTTGCTCCACATTATTAATCAAAACTGTTTATTACTAACATAAATAAACTGATGCACAATGGTTTAATACATGGGCATGGAATGGAATTAGGTAGAAACAAGTCATGAGAGGCAGCAAAAAAAAAAAGAGTCCAAATTGATGAAGCAATGAATTGATCCAGAGTTGCAGAGAAAAAAAAAGTTCCTTTCCGCTATTATATGACTCATTAGTTAATAATGCCATCCTATTTAAAACACAGCCGCATTAATGACAATAAAACCATTATTCCAAGGATTTATTGCCGTGGTAACCAAAGGAAAGGATTTGAACTTTTTCCTTTTAGCCTTTGTACAGCAGAACAAAGGTATTAAGGACTATACCAACCTGGATTATTTGGATATTATTCAGGCTGATTTAGAAGCTACATTTTAGATCTTTCAGAAGTTCCTTTAGAACAGAATAACTACTTTGACTCAAAGGTGGTGCAGTGTGTGCAAATCAGAGCAACTGGGTTTGTTCGCAATTTTTATTTATTGGTGTAATAGAAATTTAGGAAAAATGTAAGAAATTGAAAATAAAATAGCACCAAAGCATGTGCACTGAAAGTAAAATATACCAACAGCCCAAAGTTTTTTTTCTATTTATTTTAATGTATTTTAATCTGTATTTGATTTATTTGGTACAATACATAAAAACACGCATTGTTCCAGAACATATGATAAAGACATAGATTTATACACTAAGCAATATATGATTAATTAAAGAATTACACTAGTTGGTGATCAAGAATTAACCTACTAGACCTATGAGATACTTTAAATAAAAAAACAAAAAGGCTTTCGCCACCCTATGCCTCTGCTAAAAATAAAACCCACACACATTTATCAAGATTTAGACTAAGATCAGCATTTTTGCAATTTTCTTCATGCATGATTAAAAACAAGATGATAGGTTTTGTTGCAAGATCCAATTCTTTTTTCTTTTTCTTGTCCTGCAGTATACTTTTAGTCATCATAAAGCATGGCTGACATGCTGGGGAATGTGAAGTTCTCCGTATACCGGATAAATGATACAACCTTGCAAAAGTGACAGATTGAGGTTAACCTGTTTAACAACTAAAAAACAACTCCCAACCTGGGAAGAAAAAAAAAAAAAAGTGCCTCCCCAATTTGACAGAATGAGGCTGATTGCAGCTCCTAACAGTAGCAGTGAACCTAGCAGGTACTGTACCTGAAAGATCTCTCTGGGGAGAGCGCAGGTGTGGATGCATCCCTGACTTGCTCTCATCCTTTGAACAGCGTCTGTTTGTAGATGCAGATCGTAAAACTGCTGCCTCTGACTGACTGGCTGCTGGCGAACACAGCTAACGAGAAGACTGCTCCATCCTGGAAATCGACAGGAGCAGCCGAGCCTTTGCTCTGTGCACTGACCGCTCACACAGTGTGAACTCAACAGCTGACCTACAGTAATGAGGGCTGTCTGAGCCAGACTCCCGTCCAACAGTTTAGGGTTTATTCCTTCTTAATGCAAGCAGTAAAGGTCAGAGGAACGAAAAAGAAGTGATCTGCCATGTCTGAACAATCTACTTTCGAATTTGTATTTTTGAATGGATTAGTTGATTGAATAACGACTGTCACAAATTAACAGATTATTTTTGGAAATTTAAATATGTGCAGAGTTGGATCTCCAAGCAGGAGATCCAACTCTTTATATATATATAAATTAGGCAGCCTCAATCTTCTGAAATGACCCTTAATATCAACCTTACTGAAAATGCATGGATCGTTGCTTATAAAGCGAGATTGCTCCAGGAAATCAAAACATTTCAATGACCATAACTCTTTATGCAAGGAGTGATTGAGATATTGAGCCAAGTTCATTCCAGAATCTTTTTATGACCACAAAAACTGTGTGATTTGTGTGAAACTTGCTAAAATATATTTATTCTAACATTAATGGTATTGGATAATTGAGCCTTTGTACTTTTGAACCTGTGTGAATTGGATTATTTATTTTATTATGGAGTTATTATTTTAGAAAATACTTTTCCCACTCTAATCAGTACATAAATTGTCTTGATTCATTTACTGTTTGACACACCCTGTCAATTCTCTGAATGACATCATCTTTAATTATTTAAGCAGCCCTTTGCCAACTGTTTCCCTTTCAAGAAATGAGTTTGTCTCATTACCATGGTCATAAATTTTATTTCATGATCTAAATTAAAAGTGTGCATTGAATGAATCCAATTAATTTCAAGCAGGCCTACATCTGACAGTCACAAGAATATGATTAAGTTGAGTTAATCTGGATTTAGTTATGGCTGCATCTCAGTGGGGTCATGTTATTTGTGCTAAAGTCAGACAGCGCTCTGTACTATAAAATGACCACTAGAGGGTGCGGGAACGACTCTTTTTCAAAGTGAGGAACTTAGAATGTGGACAATGGCTTCATCTTTATAAGCAGTTAGGGGTTCAACGGATTAAGATAAAGTAGGCAAAATAGAGGAGCTGCCATTTTTAACAGCCCCCACACTTAATCATCTGAGCGCTTACTGCTGTCAAATAGAGAAGCACGGGAATGCAGAATGAATGAATAACGTCATTGCTTAGGAGTGACAGGCAGAAGAGGCTCTTCACCACATTCAGACACACCTGACCCCAGATCATAGGCGGCGACCCATTCAGACTCCTGGATACGGAAAAATCTGCACTGCTGTTTTTAAAGCACCTGCAGATGTAGAATCTTGAAAAAGTATTAATTCTTCTTAATTTTATGTTGCCACAACAAACTTCAATGTATTTTTCATGTTTATTTTCTAAACCAACATAAAGAATACAGCTTAGCTACAAAGGGTAAGAACAATGAAGTCTGCATTTTCTGTTTTTTGAGAAATCGAACTCAGAAATGTGTGTTTTTAGTTTAACCTTGACTCTGTTATCCCTCATCAACATCCAGTTCTGATAAACACCTCCAGAAGTCCACTTGTGTGTACTTCAGTTTACTTACAGCTGTACTGTGAAGACCTCAGGGGTTTGTTGGATAACATGATGCTGTCATGAAGACTAAATATCACAGCAGACAGGCCAGGGACAAACTTGTAGAGACATTTAATCTTTGAAAATGTATAACAGTCCACCAAAACTGAGTGAGGGTTGGGCAAGGAGTGCATTATCCAGAGAAGCAGCCAAGTGGTTTATGGTAACTCTGGAGGAGCGACAGAGATTTGCAGCTCAGTTATAGACTCAGTCATTAATGAAAGAATGGCAGGAAGAAAGCTAAAAGAAGCCCCATTTGCAGGTTGCCACAAAACCTATGGGAACACAGAAAAGTGTATTTTTCAAAGCTAAACTGTATAAACTGAGCCATGTATTGCAGAAGGTTTCAATTTGATTTCTCACAG
Source organism: Poecilia reticulata (assembly GCF_904066995.2). NCBI lineage: Eukaryota > Metazoa > Chordata > Actinopteri > Cyprinodontiformes > Poeciliidae > Poecilia > Poecilia reticulata. The sequence continues at coordinate 24,963,913 of NC_088836.1, read as the reverse complement.
TGCATTTCAATTATTGAGTTGAACTTTAGGAATTTAGATTTACAGTTCCAGTTTCAGTTTGTAGTGTCATGACTATAAACCTCAGTATGTGTCATTGGGATTTGTGTGATAGAGTAATGGAAAGTAACATGGATAAGAAAAAAAAACATAGAAGGAAAATGACACCTGTTTTTGAAACATGCAGCATACAGCCCAGTGCTATTTAATCCACACCGTCTGACCTCCTGGGGACGTCAGGGAGGATGTGGAGAGGATTTTCTTCAGCATAAACAAGGGAAGATGGTCACAATGTTCTTTCTGAAAATATTTCTAAAACATATAAAATACTTGTGTACGTCAACCACATGCAATACCAATAAAATCCATTTAATTTTGAAGCTGTGATGTGAGAAAATGGGAAAAAGTTTAAAATAGCTTAGCAATAAACTACATTAAGCAATGCTGTTAATTTTTATTCATAGAAAAATTTGATGCAAAATTTGATAAAATTCTCTCTTTACTCAGCTTGAATAAACAGAAAAAATTGACTGAAGGGTGCAAGTTTGGCTCTTTTGAGGCAAATCACATGAACTCATGAATTAAAAAAATCCCAGTGGAAACTTGAACGAGGCACACAAGTTTCTCAGGTGTCCTGAAAATGATCCTCATTTTATGTTCTAACCGTCTGATGTGTTTGCTCACTTCACCAATTCCAATTTCACAATCTTCTCTGGAGCAAATGTCAACCATGAGGTGAACAATAGGCTTAACATCTCTGTCTCCTGAGCACACCGTCTGTCAGTATTTAATACGTCACACTGGTTAAATGTCATGTCCAGACTGCAGCCTGTTTTATCTCGCTTTCCCAATTTAATGCATTATTGATGAGGTCCGATATCAAGTCACAGCCTGCTCCCTGCTCTTATGTGCTCTTTTAAAGATGCCTGATGTAATTGCCCTCTACTTTGAAATAAGCTGTCTTAATTCATAAGCTATTTACTTGAATAATAAACAGCGCATTTAATGACTTGATTCACATTTACACACACAAATCTAGAGAAACAAAAAAGGCATGCATGTGTATGGAAACAGTTTAAAACGGGATGTTACTCCTAATGAAATGGTTCAGACCAAAACACAAGTTCTATGATTTAGTAACTTGGGATTTGATGTGTATAGTAGGATAATATGTGTTGTTATAAAATGGCTTTTTGACCTTTGTCACCTGACCCCTACTGTTTCTACAAAGAACTCTAACCGAAGGTCTATAGTGATTTTGAAGTTCGCTAAAGAGACCTCAGGGAAACCTGCAGCAGTTCTTCAAATAACACTGGCATCATGCTGAGGCTGCCGTGATTTGTAGACATAATCAATGACATTTGTAATAATCTATGAATATTAATAGTTTTTGTTGACATATAATTTTAAGAAATGTATCTCTTTCAATTTGAGTATGTTTTGGTAAAATCTTTTCTTATATTCCCGATTTAAAACAAGTCAACATCTATGGATCGGAAAAAATTAAGCAGGTCTGGTCAGAGTCTGAGTTTATATTCAATTGTGATGCTGGGAATGAGGTGAATATATATTTAGTACATTTAGTCAGAATGAATATGGTCTTTATATATATATATATATATATATATATATATATATATATATATATATATATATATATATATATATATATATATATATATTTTTTTTTTCTCTCTCTCTCTCTGTTACATGATATTCTCCCATTTTCTGCTGTAGATAGTCTGTCGTATGATGTTTTAATGTTTTCTGAGCAGGTGGTTATTGAAAATGAGAATTACCTAGTTAAATAAAGGTTAAATTAAATAAAAATAAATACAGTAATCAATCCTATAATGCTGAAAAATCACCCAAAGTGCTTAATTGAACCAATTCCCTCAAATGTTGTAATAATAAATTAATGAAATAGCTATTTGATGAAAATTAGCAATGTGCTTGACTAATCGAGAAATTATAATATAGATTACCACAACTAAAAGTTATTACTGGCAGCCCATTAATAACATTTATTAAAATAAATTATTAAAATTTGAGGCATTTCAGCTGTTATTAGAATATCTCATGTCTGGAGGATGATTATCTTGCATTTTATCTTAACTATGAACTTGTATGACATGTTTCTATGTTGGCTGCCGTTAGACCACCAAAACCTCTGCTCAGGGTTAAGTTTCCAGCAGTATTGGTTTGTGTGCGTGCGCGCACGCGCACATGTGTGTGTGTGAACGTGATTCAACTGAAAACAGAGGCTTCTGTGTAGCAACGGTTTTGTGGGTTTGTGGGCAAATAACAAATGCTGAGCAGTCACTTCTATCAAAAATCACTACTGGTCATTAAACCTGGATAAGGAGTTGGGGGAGATGGACTACAGAACCAAAAAACACAAGCCAAGTAAAGAGAGGAAAAGCACAAGGCAACATATTGCTAAACAATGGTTAAGATTTAAAGCATTAGGAGCCTGAAGCTTTGACTTACTCTATTTTATGCTGAGCTGCAAAGGAATTTTAATCGAGTAAATCCCCCCACAGCATACTAAGCAGACCAATCAGATGTTTCTGCAATGTGAAATTAAATTTCTAGGGAAGGGCACGTTAGGTTATGAGGAAACTGTGGCGTCTCATTGGGTTACATAACACCAATGTAGTCTTTGTTTCAATCAAACATGGAAGCATCCTTTTAAATAGTGCCATGTTACTGTACTCTCCCTAATTTGCCCCTAGTTTGCATACATGTGCATATACGCACTATGGGTTTTTGTTTGTTTGTTTTAGCAGGTCAGATACCTTTAACTAATAAGAATGTTTATTACATGCATCACATTTGGTTGATAAAGTTTATCCCGCTGTATCTAATTGCTTTAAAATGCATTTTTCTTTACTCCAATAAACAATATGTTTCAAGAAATATATGTAGCCAAAAAATGAAAATCACATAAAAAAATTTAATTTTTTTTAATGATTCTTTTTTCAGTTCTACTAACAAAGCAGCAATCCTAATGAACAAAAACTCAAATGGCAGCCATGAGCTGAAGGATGCAGCACAGGTTTATCTCCTTATCTCAAGTCTCATCATGACTCATGCTGTCAGTGGTCAAAAGGTATCAGTCTGTCGTCATCTCTCAAAGACGAGCCGTCTGGCTGTTTGTGATATCCGGGAAATTTATGAGCACAAAGAGGCTCAGGATATTATGTAGGCTGTCTAGTACAAGTCTTAATGTGATTTATGTAATTAAAGGCTGACATACTAGGGACTGGTGGGATTTGTGTGAAAAAGTCAAACCATGCATATTTTGTTATTATTATTATTTTTTTTAGTGTTGAAGCTTGTCCTACATATTGCACTGGATGCTTGTGCTTTTTATTTTTGAAAAGTAACGCCTCTAAAAGTACTGTAATGCAAATGACAAATCCTATCAAAAATATATTCATATAATTGTAGAAGTATTTTATTTTTGGTTTTGAACCAGTGTGCTAAATAAACACCCGTTTGAGAGTGTGACGCACCAATCTATTGCTCTTCAAAGCAAAATTAGCAGACAAGCTAAGGTAAAATTAAGTATATTTTATTCTGTTTTTATGAAGCCTGGCAATTCTCATTTTTTACGGCCTGCACATTATTTAAATTTTCCATTTATTCCATTATATTTTACTGTTTTCCACAATAACAGGTAAGCTTATCCAAGTCGTAGGAACAAATTCTAAAAATGCTTGTAGTTCATTAAGCATATTCCTTTTGTCTTGACAGTTTTTTTTTTAAGGAAATATTGATCAAATGCCAAAAAATATACACTTTGTGTAATACACATTTTCTGTGTCTTATGATCATGTCCAGTTTAAGGGGATTCTGTTCCACCAGAACAAAAGCCCTCTAAGGAAATACAGATACACATTTAGGCTGGCAAATGACATCACCCATTAATTGTTAAGCTATTCGTCAATTTCAGTAACTTCTTTCAATCAACACACAGTCATGATCCCTTCAGTGTAGATCATTTTGCCACTTCAGTTCACAAGGCGAGCATTCAGCACATGAGGCTAGAGAGAAGCCAAAGTCTTGTGGCTTACAACTGCTGGGAATTTCCCAATACTTATGCATGCTGTCCAAATCCAATCAGGGTTTTAAAATAAAAGCATACCGCACCATGTTCAGTACGTCATTACAGTCACTGGATTTCTATGTTGGAATCTACAAATCACCGACAGTCAAACCTGAACTAAGTTGTTCTATGGTGAAAAGTGATTCTTAAAAGAACAGATCAAAGTTTATGAAACTCCTAAAAGAGAATATTCAGATGGGTTTTTGAACCTCATGAGGACAAACCTGCATTGAAACAAGCATGAAAAGCAAAATATATAGAGGATGAGATATTCTGCATTAATCCTTTAAAACCCTCTAGAATGGGGGTGCTGCGGTGGCGTGGGGGCAGAGCACATGCATTGAGTCCTTGGTCCTCATGCTGGTGGTTGCAGGTTCAATTCCCAGCCTGGTGACATTCGCCACATGTCCTCCCCCTCCCTCATGCCCCCCCCCTCCTGTCGGACTGCTCCCAGGTGAAGGCCACTGGAGCCAACAAAACCTTACAAAAAAACCCCTCTAGAATGCAAAACAGGTGGATTTTTAGTCGCTGTGTAACTAAAGGGGCTTGCCCAGAGAGGTTTGCATCCTTGTTTGATTCATTGCAACAAGGGCATTAGTAGTAGTTTTATTTCTTTATATTAATATTGAATAAAGGGATCACTGGAATGCACTCGCTTGTAAATTTCATTGCAATGCCTATCTGTCACAGTTTGACCTTTTGTTAAGACTAAAAGAAAGATCAGAGGAAACAGCGTGGAAGCTGCTTCTCCGTATGTACAGCCAGTGGACCATGTCAGTGAGGGCTGTAAACCAGCTATTATTGGCTCAAAACAATAACTGGAGAATGAGTTCAGTCTCTGGGGTTAACAAATGAACACTCAGATACAGGAAGGTGATTGTGAGTTCGTATGTCACAGCTGAGGGAGCGTTGCAATGGACTGATAATTGGGATAGTAAAATTGGGACTGATTAAAATAATACATCTTATTGTTAGCCTCATTGTCATAAATAAGACAGACTTACGAAAAGCAGCAAGCAGACAAAGAGGAGGAACAATGCTTTTAAGACCACAGTGACTGTAACTTTTACAGCTTTTCTTATTGTGACAGATTTAAGTCTGAGTAGGGAAAAAAAATAAATAAAATCACAGACTGCAGATTTTCATTACAAAACACTGCAGTAACTTTCTGCAGAGCTCAGGGACATGGCACTGAGGCACGGATGTGAATGGTGGGAAGAAAATGGGACATAAAAACCAATATGCCACACTGCACTAGACTGAAACAGGATCATTCATTGTGCATTTCCCTGTGAGTATATATATTAATGTGGCTCTGATGCCATTGGCAAAATGCTACATCAGATGAACTAATCATTTTTAAGTCACTTGTTCATAAATAAGACACATTTCCAAGCCCATGTCCTTGCAATTTGCTAACCTATTAACACGCTGTTATTGAGTTTCATTTTATAATATATATTAGATTTGTTCCCACTCTTAAGTATGCGAATACAAGATTACTTGCATATCCAAATATAGATCTCTTCCACTCTGTCTTTAGCTCATTTTTCATCAAGTCTCAGGAGGCTTTGATTCCTGGATGGAAAGTTTCCAACTGAGTGCTAAGACATTTCTTAGAAGTATCAAACAGATAAAGGAGCATCAGCATGTTCATGTGTGTTGGGCTGAGGCCACTTCAATGCATTGTATATATTAAAAAAAGCTGATGCAGAAATGGACAAGAATTCAACTGTGGTGATAAATGGCACAGGACATCCTGTCTAGCAAACAGAAAGAGCAGAAAGTTTAAAGCTTAGCATGTGCTACACAGGCCTGAGCGCCAGACGATTCCTGTTTGTACTGCTTGGTGCTTAAAATATACCTTGACTGGTGTCTCTTCCTTTAGCTCAGAGAAAACAGGTCAATGTTGGCCACAGAGTGTCTTGAAAAATGATTAATTCCCATGAAGTTTGTTAGGATTTCAAATGGTAGGTCAATGCCAAGTACAATGCCAAGTAGTGTAAAATTCATATATCTGAAATAAATATTTAAAGACCAGGCTTATGTATAAGCACCCTTCTCTATAATCCCAACTGCAAGTCTTTTGGATAATGTTTCCATAAGCTTTGCACAATTAGGGCTTGAACTTTTGGCCGTTCTTTCTTGCAGAATACATCAAGTTTCGTCTGATTAAATCCAAGATTGCAATTTTCAAGTGATAGTAAAGATTTCCAGTTGAATTCAGGCCTGAATTTTGACTGACCAAATTCTAACACAAAAATATGTTTTTATCCATGCTCATTCATTTAAGCTTCAGTTGTATGGTTAGCGTTGTTTTCCTGTTGTAATGCAAACAAGCGTTTTGTAGCCTCTGACTTTATTGCAGTATTGTCTATGTAATATTTAGGTTTATCTCCCTCCAGAGAGGCCTTCCCATTCCATTAGTTTTGGTATTTTCTATACTGTGGATCTCTGCAGCTCCTCCAGAGTTACCATAGGCCTCTTGGTCTGTCCTCTGATTAATGCTTTCTTTGTCCGGCCTGTCAGTTTAAGTGGACAGCTGTGCTTTAGCTTGTGGTTGTGCCGTACTCTTTTCATTTCATGATAGTTGTTAGATGATGGTTTGAAACTCTACATGACTCTCACTCAGTCTCAGGTGCTGTTTCTTAACTAAGATTTCCTAACAAACCTCTGAGGCATCCACAGAACAGCCATGTTTAAACTGTTTACTTAATTAGAGAGTTTTTTTTAAAAAAAAAGACAATTGGTTGCACTGGATTTTATTAAGTGGGATAAGATGAAAGGGGAGCTAAATACAAATACACATCATATCTAGATTACAATAAAGAAATGGCTGTGCATAATCTTATTTTATATATGGAAAATGTGTGTTGGTCTATCACATTAAAACCAAAGGAAAAGCAATAAGGGTTGTAAAGCTGTCAGGTCAACAAGAAGGAACTATTCTAATACAGTTTGTGAGGTGCACACTGGCCCACCTGCAGCTAGATTGTTACAACAGGTTTAGATTTGTTGTACATCCTGACAAAATTTAGTTAGCGGCCTGAGCTGCAAGTCATAGAAAATCACATTCGCTTGTCAAGGTGGTAGCAGGACAAAAAAGGAAAATCCATCAACAGGCATAATTTGCAGTTATGCAAAAGGTCAAATGATGATTCAGTAAGCATTTTTAATATTCACCAAGGCACACTTCCTGTATCAATTTGTATGCTATGACTCATTCAACCCAGTGTCGCTTATAAATCCCTTTTTTTTAATTATTCAGAAACACATCCAGGAATTTTCTAAGGCACTTTCATCTCTTAAAATCAGCTGCATGTCCCACTGTTGGAGCCCACTCCAAAGGGCCACAGTCCGGGGAGAACAATGAGACTGCTACTGTAGGTTACTGTACATGGGTGGGCTCCACCTGAGCCCCATGACTAAAACACATGTGTCAAACAAAAGCACTCTCCTCCTTGTTCCACCGAGGAAGCGCCAGAGACAAACCCCATGCAGTTGTAATTGTTACTGATGCTCTCGCCTCGGATCACATGCATGAATGACTGATCATACTTTGTCTCCTCACAGCTCTTTGAGGCGCTTTAAATGTGTCCAGACGCACCAAGAACCGCCTTACCTTTACGCTCCCAGCAGAGTATTTATCCCGCTCTAAGTGAAGATAAGACAGACACTCTCCGGCATATTGATCCGCTCCGTTCAGCTTTGTCCACGGCTTTTCTTGACCGGGAGGAGAGCCGCCGCACAGCCGCTGCCAGTGCCCATCATCCGGTACGAGCAGAGCGCACACACTCACCACGCCTTCACCCGCCGCCGGCTATTATGTGAACAAGCCCCGCTACCCTCTCCCTTCTTCCCTCCCTCCCTCCCTCTCTCTCTGCCTCCTCCCTTCGCCGCTCCCTCTCTCAGCGCCTCTCATCCAGCAGCTGCCGGCCGGGCTGGTTCACACTGCATCCCCATATTAATGAAGCTTGATGGCCTGAAGGCGGTGTCTCTGCTGCATCCCTTACTATAACATGGGATCCATTCGGTCCATGCGTGTCCAGTTAGGACTGATATTAAAATCTAAGTCTCTCTCTCTCTTTTTTTTCTTGCTTCCTATTTATTCAGTTCTATTTTGGATTATTTTTTATTTTTATTTTTATGAAAGTCTTGTCTTGCAAGGTCTTCGGTTCATAACTGGTGTCTCCAGTATCACTTTTGCAGTCTTTTTTGTGTTACCATAGCAACAACTTTTCCTCCTCTTCTGTAAGGATATACCAAAAAAATAAACAAATATTTACACTTGCCTTCAGCCCTACAGTTTTTTTAGAGTGTTAATATTCAAAGAAGTCACATACAACTGCTTGCATGAGTATTTCCTTACATGTAATCACAACTCAAAATTAAATGCATGTTATAAACATTTTATATTTTAGACCAAAATTAAGTTGTGCATACTGGCTTGTGGCAAAGTGCAAACTATTGTTTCTTTTAACAATAGGGTTTTTTCTTGTAAAGGTCTGAATTGTGGAGAGCACAACTAATAATTATCATCTTAACATATTTTAACACCTGAGCTGGGGATTTCTGCATCTCCTCCAGAGTTACATTGGACCTCATGGCTGCTTCTGTGGTAAATGCTCTCTGTGCACAGCCTGCCAAGTTATGTGTTAAGGTTAAGTAAGTTGTCTATTGTTTGCCAATATACTCTAGCAACCTAATCTGCAAGATCTTCAAAGATAAGATTTATCCGGAGATGTTCTCTTTTACTAATTATGAGCTTGAAGATTACATACAAACAATATTTTTAATACAAAAATTGTGGGTTTTGCAAAAAGTTTGTTTAATACCTCCTTAAACATACTTGGATTGATTAATAAGCCTCATCAAAAAGCACTTTTGGGAGCACAAATATCATCAAACTGTTCTGTTTGTACTTGGATGTGACTCTTGTAGATTACTTTTCCATGCATGCAGTGTTATGAGCAACTTAATTCTCATAAGTTGCTCATAACAGCTTATGAGCAACTTATAAAATAAAAACAAACAATGACATCTGCAACATCAATAAAACTGACAAAACAGGTAATGGTAAAACTTGTTCTTTTTCAATAAAACAATGATTGTATTTCAAATGCAACATGATTCACTGAGGAGCAATAATACTGCAGAGCTAAAAAGAAACGTTTGATTCATGTTCCTAAACTCTTGGGGTTATTTTTAGATACTTGTTTGAAGCACCTTACAGCTCTGCGTGTAGAACATGACCTCACAGAAATATGGGTCAAACACACTGTGTGTAAAAGCTCATTTACATGTGTTACAAATGCAGAATACATAAATGGAAAGAAAAAAAAACACACACCCACAAAAAAAACTTAGCTACTGCTTTTCAATGGCTGAATGCAGAGGCTCTATGCTGAACACACAAAAAAGGAAAAGTTGCTTGGTGCCTTTTATTGTATTATAAAGCCAGATGCACTGCAGTTTTACCACTTTACACACCAGTTAAAATCCCTGACTTGATAAGAGCTCTGCTGAACCTGATCACTGGTGTGTGTTTCACCTGTGAGATATATTCCTGTCCAGGAGTGACGACAGTGCTGAAATATTTATTGATCCCAGCAGGCTTGCTCAGCTGGTAGTTCTCCCAAAAGACAAAGATACCACAATCATAGACAAGTTTGAAAAATAAAAGTATTTTTCCTTCTTTATTATATGTTGAGATGATTTTACAGTTTGCTTAGTAAAAACAGACCAATCAAGAGCTGCATACAGGCAAGGCTGTGGAGTGGCAGGCTTGCCCTATTTGCCTCCCTGCAACACTCTTGGATTTCTGACATCATTCATGAATGAGTATCTCATTAAGATCCCCCAAAACCATCTGTTCAACGAGTCCTTACAGAAAAAAAATCACATAAACAAAAGGGGAGGTTCCCTCATTACTGCTATTACATCCATTAGGAATTTAATGATCTTTTCTTTATTTAAAAAAAGTGTTTTGAATTATACTGTCTCAAAAACACAAAGAAAGCTTGCTAAATATTTTTTCTTTGCATGTTATGATTTGAATTGAATTGTGAAAAAGTTGAACATTTTACAGTTTACCCAAGTGCATAAAAAAAGCAAACCAAGAAGAAGATAACAACTAGAAGGCATGTGGATCTAACATAATTTTTTATTGCAAAATCTCAAATCTTTATCTTTGCGGAGCAAGAACTCATAAACAAAAGCCCTCAGCTAAACACAGCAGCAACAAAGAGTGATATGGAGATAAAGTGCTCAAACCTCTATGGCATGGGGTTAACAGGGTAACTTGAGATCTGCACTTGCAGCTACCGTTTCATTGTAAACAGCTAGATTCTGGTTGCCAAATGCCTTATCTAAATCTATATCAACAGATATTTGCTAAATGGAATTGGAATGACTTTCATCTGTGTCACATTTAGGTTACTAATATTATGGCCAAACGTATTTCTGATCTGATCGTTTCTTTAACTACAAAATGGCTGAAATACCCTCTTCACATGATTGTGTATCTGCCTTATGCTTCAGCGATGCAGGAAAACACAAAGTCATAACAATGCTTTATACCCTTACCTCAGCATGTCAGATGCTCGAAACTCAAAGTGAAACTGAAGTGTAATTTCCCAGATGCTCAGATGTTCCTATAGATCCTGTCCTTATTTGAAAAAAACTCACTCTTCTCGTGCTCTGATTCACTTTTTTACGCACTGGCATACAAGCTAAGAAACAGCCTGGTAGCAAGATTAACAAAATCTTTTAAATAAGTTTCAAAATGCATTCACACATTTTCATATTTTCAAAAGACTTTTCTTAAAAGTGGCTTCTTGGTGGTGAATTGTGTAAGATGTTGGTTTTATACATTATTTTACTTTACACGAATGTTACACATACATTTATTATTGTTCTGGAGAACTAAAATAAACATAGCTGTCGTTTCTGGATTCTATTCAGAGTCCAGTGCCAGAGAAATGTGCTGCTGTAAATAACTGTAGACCACTGATCGCTGGCTGGTGTCCATGCAAAAGTTAAAGCCAACTGTTTGTGCATAGAGCAAAACCATTTCTCTTTTCATATCATCCTATATCATCACTGTTAGCTGACTCTGTTTGCACTGGCTGTCAGCGCCTATAATAGTTATCTGTGCACCATTGTGTAAACAATATTGTGGTTGGCTCTGCAATTATGCTCCTGTTTTCAGCTATGTTGAGGTCAGTGTAGTGGTGCACATTATTGGTGTGCAGCTACTGAGTATGTTGTTTTGAACCAGATTACTAAAATATTACTGTTATTTTTTAGTAAATGAAAGCAGTTAAATGTATTATTTTACATCAGAATAAAAGTAGCGTGATTAACTGCTGTGCATATTAGGACAAAAATGTAAAAGAAAGAATTACTCAGAGGGTCAAACCTCCTGAAGCTGTGTTACTAGCTGTGTTACAACTTCTTGTATCGAGAATAACATCCATAAAAGAAAAGCAAGTGGTTTTTCATCAGTTATATTTAACTTGCTTGATCAGAGTTTCTAGGAACTTTATCACTGAATCTTCCCATGATGCTCAGTGAAGAGAGTTCTCTTACCCTCTGTCAGAGAGGAGACACATCTTGAGGTCGCCAATATGTGGAAAATACGTTTAAATATTGTTGAGGGTTTACGATGCTGTTGAGGCCCTCAAAACCTGGTTGGAGTGGATGGCATCATCATCTCTTCAGAAGATTTTCAAATGATGCAAGAAAACTGAAAGTGAATATTCACTGTGTCTGTCAACAGCCTGATAGTCCAGAATGTATGGCCAAGCAAACGCAGGAATATCTCAACACACACAAAGCCTGCCTTCTTTAATGGCTGTCTCAATATTCCATATGAAAATCCATATGGTGAGTGGAGGAGAAGAAGCTCATATAACCATCATTTTTGCGGTAAAAAAATAAGGGCAATACTTTCCATTCATTGTATCCAACAGTGCATCAAAGGCAGAATAACATGCAGATGTATAAAATATTTACATACTACACCCACTTGAGAAATGACAAAGGGCATTGTATTCCACGTACTCTGTGGGTCTCACACAGTTGGGGGCTCTGGGTAATCAGTACATCCATTCACTCAGCTACAACATGTAGAATAATGCATGTGTCTGGTCTATTGTGTGCGTGCTTTGTCATTTTTAACTGAACGCGAAACCCTTCAGCGTATGCTTCTTATGCCCTGACTGTGAGCTTTCTTTCTTCTGTGTCCAAGTAATCAGATTGCTCAGATGAAGAATTTTGATCCTGTTATGATCCCTGTGTCTAAGTTCAGTTTCAATCTTGTCAGTTCAGGATTTATTTTTAGTTTGCAAAAGGCTTTGCTTGCTAAACAGGAGCCCAGTTCCACTGTAACACTATTTAAAAAAAAACAAGCTTTAAACCAGTACAACAAGATGAGGAGAATGCAAATATTAAACTTCCACCAAATATCCAATTTGCAAGTATAGGCCAAAAAAAAGGATTTTTTTTAGAACTATACTGCCCCTCAGTGGAAGATAAGAGTTCAAATGAGCAGACTAATAACTAATGCAGAGAACTGCGTGTGACTGTGGAGAGGACAAGGATCAAAGTTATTTCAGTTAGTTTGGACCTCCAGAGGTTCCTGCTCTGGCTGGGTTAAATACCTGCATGAGTTCAGAAAACAAATTCGTTCACCATATTGTGTCATTTAAGGTAGATCTTTTTGAACTGCTTTAGTGTTTTAAAAAAAAAATGAATGTCCTTGTAGGTGCTTCAAAATGTGCGTATAGGTTATCCTTATCTTGCTGCGCTAAATCAGTGAGGGAAAGCTTTCAATTAGGTTAAAAAATGCAAATTATTATAATTGATAAGCTGAGTCATAATTTTGAAATGGTTTAAAGTATAAATAAATCTAGTTAAGATGTCTGACCCCTTGGCCGTTATGTTATTATTGACCCGGTATTGATTTTATTCTCTAATGCACTCATTCTAATTGTGTTTTCCAGCATGTTGTAATTTGTGGCCGCCTTTTTAAAATATTTGATATTTGATATCCACCTGACAGAAATTAAGATGTATTTCTACATATCCTACCATATGTAAACAGATCACAAAAAAAAACTTGCATTTGTGTTTCAACCATACAATCATGATCAGGATTAGTGTCGATGATATCTAAGGAAAAAGTCAAAATTAGACATCAGGATTCCAAGATTTAATACCCAGATCACTCTTTATATCTTCATACTAAATATCCATGAATCAGTTCTTCCCAGTAAATGCTGACATTTTTATATGCCACTCTCATTTCAGCTATTTAAAAAAATGCATTCTTATATTCTGTCTATGTTGTGGCTTGTTGAGATTAAATTCCTACTTGAAGAAATTCCTAATTTAGCCATACTGAGACATTAATTAGAGTTAGTTTAGTTTTTGATTAAATATCAAAAAGACTTGCCATTCTTACCATAATTACTTATTACTAAAGCAGACTTTTCTTTTTATGTAATGTATGTCAGTGCTATTATTTTAGTATTACTATTCTAATCTATTTCTCGTTTCAATGTGCATTTCTTCACCTCTGTTTCTTCATTTTACTGGAAGGCAATTTAACTTGAATATAAATGGTACCAATCAGCCTGGGCTTGCGCCTCCGTTGCTGCAGCCAATCAAAACCATGCTGACATTTCAAAACAGGTGCATTCTGGTACTCGTAGTTCTTAGTCGGCTTGAAGTCAGTCAAACGCCGTGCGCTCGCTGCTGTGGCGGACTACAGAGCTCCTGGTCCTGGATAGAGGCGGCGTGTTGACGGCTGCTTTACTCCACGAACTACGGTGGTACAAACATCGTCCGTCTTTTTTTTCTTGTATTTATTTATTAAGGTTTTAGCGCTTCTCAGAGGTTGACAGCCGCGGCTATGCAGTCCGAATCGGGAATAGTTCCAGACTTCGAGGCTGGAGAGGACCTCCAGGACGAGCCTAAAACATACTACGAGTTGAAGAGTCAGCCCCTGAAAAACAGGTCAGTTCTGCGCGCTTCTGTGCGAGTGTGGACAGTTATTTAGAAGACTGCAGCGGCTTTTGGAGTTGAAGTGATAATTAGGCTGCTGACTTTTCTGAGCGCTGTCCCGAAGGCTGGGTATGATGTTGGTGAGGCTTCTGCAGGGATGTATCCAGAGCTATTCCCAGCGCCGACCTCTGCAGCTGGACTCGGTCCGTTTGGTTATCCTGCTGGCATGAAGTCAGTTATGCAACACTTGGGTGTTGTCTTGTCAATATCAACTTCAAATATTAGTTCACAGAAGTGCAGACACGTCCCGGGTTTTTTTTTTTTTTTTTTTTTGTGAGGTGCTGCTCAGCCTTGCTCATATGGATGGTTGATACTCTTCAAACAAAATGGGGAGTGGTGTTTTATTATTGAGTCATTTGAAAAGCCACTAAGAGTTGCATGATGAGTGTTGCTTCTTCGCACCTTTATATTGCCATGTTATATCTTCATGATGTTAAATGAGGGCAATATAACCAGAACTTGTCATATAAATTCCAAATGTCATAAAAGGTTAATGCACGTCAAGAATTATATACAAAAAGTGTGATGTATTTCAAGCAGCTGTTTCTCCTAATTATATGACTTGCATCTAATGAAAACTACAAATTTCGGGGTTTTTTGTGTTTTTTTAAAATTTTTTTTAGAAAATGTCAGTATTAAAAAATGTATTGCTGAACTGCATGTTGTGTACTGTGCAACATTTGCACTCAGTGCTTATTTGGAGTATCTTCTGCATTGCTGTATAAATGTGGCATGTCCTGGATACTTTTGTGTCTTAAGCAACTGACTCCATTTCAAGTCACGTCTTGCAAATTTCCTTCAAGCTCTTGAATGAGTTTTACCCACTATGTCACAGGACTGCAGCTATCTCTGTTGCGTGATCACCTTTTTCTACGACACGTTTTCCTTCCACTTAATTTTTCATTATTTTCCTTGCACACAGTGTGAAACAACCAACAAGGATCTTTTGTGGCTTTCCCTATTGGTGGAGGTTGTCAATGAATGTTTGCTGTCAAGTCTGCTGTCTTCCAAATGACTGTAAGAAGTGATTATAGCTGTACACCATAATCACAATGTCTAACTGGAAACAAAAATCATTAAAACACTTCCCTCTGCTTAAAATAAACCAATATACCTGACTTTCAGTTTTTAGTAGAAATCATTCTTTCTTATATCCGAGTGTGTTTTAAATGTTATACATTGTACGTCAGAAAGTAAAAGCCTTTTTTTCCCTGTAGATTTGCTTTTGAAGAAAAAATGCCTGCTGAGCCTCTAATAACGGCGATGGGCTTATGTTGAACCACCAAATGAAATTGTGCTCAGAACTTGTTCCAACAAAATCTAGTTGTGACACATTCAGATTATGTCTCGAGGGTTGAAATCAATATTTGGCGTTGATAATTTGTCTCATCTTGAAACATAAAAACTGAGAAAATCACCAGATAGTCTGTATAAAATTTTACACTAGAAAAAAATACCCAACACTCAAATTTAGTTATATTGTTTAAACTCTAATTAATAACTCTAAAGATGATGGTATAATTGGTTCCATCAGAAAAAGTATTTCAAAATGTTTATGTTTTAGAATATAGTAAAAAGAAATCATTGTTCTCTGCTGTTTAGTAGCTGATTTGTACAACTTAATGCAATTTGCAGAAATTTCTGCTTTTGATCTGTCTGGCAGTCGCCGACACTTATGACCCCAGAAATTGCTTTTCAAATCTTATAAAGGTAATAAATTTGCCATTTAAAAAAGGACAGACAGCAGATATTGTATTACTTTTATCCACTCATACCAACAATTTTCTTAGCTTGTAACAATTATAACAAATAAATGCTTTATGCATCCTTTTAAATGTAATTACTCAGCCCACAGTTTTGGGAATCCCAGATGTAATAGGTGGAGTGATGTAACCTATTTGAGTAAAGCCAAGTTTTATTTTTAGACCAGTTTCTCTGGCGCTCTAGGCTGCATGCTGACAGCATCGGCTGCTTACTAGTGCAAGGTATAAGAAGATTGAAAAAAGTTCTGGTTTTAAAACCAGCAGAACTTAACATAATATTGTTTCTACTTTTAAAACTTAAAAAAAAGCCACAGAAAATGAGTGAGAGTTTTATGAGGGTGTAGAAGGATCTGACGCTTTTTAGTTGTTTCCAACAAAAACAAATTCAACAGTTGAGACATGCATACGGTAGTCACGTTGAATAAACTATAATATGCATTTCGATGAGACTTGTTTATCAGGTTACATTTGCTTTTTGAAAACGACAACGTTTCGCAAATGTTGTACTTTTAATGAAGCTCACATTTCTTACAATCAGTTTTTTTTGTCTGATGTAATATTCTAATCATAAATGTTGTTTTCTTTAGCTGTAAGAGTAAAATGATCAGGAATAAAGTTTTGAGAACAGTCTGTAACTGAACTAAAATGTTTCACTTTATAATGAATAAAAAAGTACCTTTTCAATATCCTTATTGAATATGACTGTGTAATCACTGACACCACCAATATGTTGGTGGTGTCCTGAAGAGGCTTTGTGTTTACAGTGAGCTGTATGCATCCAATGGAAGGTTAGGTGGAAGGAAAAAGGTACATAAACAACCAGGCTAATCAAAGCCTAGGGCACTTTACCAATGGCCCACCATGTTTTTGTGTTAAAAGTTTTTAAAATTTGACAAAAAATGTTAAAATATGACTAGGTAATTATGCGTTATTGGAAGACATTACTGACAACATCTAAACACCAACTATATAGTCTTACAGAAGGCAAACACAAAAAATACAATCAAAGTATAAATTTTGCTTTTCAGTTGAATTCTGATTAAGTAATGAGCCAGTGGATAGTAAAACAAGATGTATAAAACTAGTCACATTTAAAAGAAAAATAAGTTTAAATAATTATTAAGATGAGTAGGCATATTTTTATGGTTAACTAAATATTCATGGGGCACAAAATTCAAGTATTGATTGCAACAATTTTTCTTTGTTTAGAAATCTCTACTGCTTGATCCAGTGTTTCGATTTGCTGGTTGTGATTGGTCATCATTTATTAAAGCCAGTGCAGTATTTGCAGAAAATCCTCTAATTGGATGATAAAGACCTGTTTGTAATTGGATGATTGTGTGGCTCATTTAGGTGCAAGTGCAGACACACTGTTGCACTGTTGCTATGGGACTGTGGGGGCCAGATGAGCCTGACTACCCAACAAGGCTCATCATAACACACTGGGGAAAAACCCTGGTTATCATACTGTGAGAATCTGACCATTCCCCAGTGTGGAGTGTTGCCAAAAAGACTGTGTTGAATTGCAATTTTATTTTTGACATCATTTAAATGATCATACCAATAAAATAACTTTTTTGAGCTCATTATTGTCTAAACTTAATTAGAATTTTACAAAAGTGCTTCCTATCTTAAAAACACGCCATTCTACAGAACCGAGTTCCCAGTTTTTCCCAGTCCAGTGTATTAATGTAAGCGGCCTCTGCTGACTCAGGTCTGATGTGTGGTAGGATTTCACCTTTCCCCCTTTTTCTCCCTTTTTCACTGTGAAAACGATTCTTTATATCCGTCTGTTTGTGTGTAACATTTAAATGGTAATGATGTAATGGATTCCATGGTTATTTATCCCCAGAGGTTCCATAATTCTCAGAATGTTTAATACTTTTGAAAATGGCGTCTAAATGGAAGCAAATCGATACAACCCCAATAAGCCTCTGTGACGAATGAAGCAAAAGTCAGAAGATCGCCACAGTATGAATTAAGTTACTGTTCCTATTTTTTTCTTAAGCAACACTGTCAAAGAATAGGGGAAATAAATTAAAAAAAAAAGACTGACATGTTGATTTGACTGACAGAGATTTGTTGAATCCTCATGCTGAACAAGCAGTGAAACATTCTGACCTCGGTTATGAAATGTTTGCTAAAGTTAGATAAGAAGGGACATATTTCGAAGGCATGGTGTGAAAATGTGGCTCTTCTCTCTGTGATTTTAATACACAATGAAACACTTATGAGACTTACTGTGACGAATGCATTCATTTATCTCGTGTCTTATGTGAACCCAAGTTGTAAACTTGGCCTCGTTTATTTGCAGCAAATCACAATCTGACTGAATAGATTCTTGTTTTTATTTCCCTTGCTGCAGATTTGCACTTCAGCTCCTTGTTTTTAGCTATACGAGTGGAAAACATCATCTCGGACAGTCCCAACCTTTAACCCAGTTCAGCATTTTTTCAAACTAATGCCTTCAATTTCTTCATTAGTGAAATGTCATTACACTGTTCCACACACATGGCTGAGTCTGAGCTGTGTTACTGCAGGCAGGGTTGTAGCATCGGCAAATCCCAGTCGAATTATCTTTACGGCATTGTTTCAGAAATACGTGAAGCTGCCTGAAGCATTGTTTCGAATGAAGGTGTCCCACTTCCTCTTCCCATCACATGAATATGACCCAGCACAATAATAGTCATGATGACTGTGAGGTGTTATTGCACACTCTGGATATTATTAGACTCATCAATGTCTTCTAACAGCTGGCTCAGCCGTTTCTTAAATTGGAAATCTTGAGAGCGACAAAATGTCGTCTCAAATTTCACAGATTTCTTTGTTTTCTTTCCATCTTCACATCAGTTTGACAGAGCGTGCATGCTGCCATGTGTGAGACTTTGTGTGCCTATATATAGATGTGATGAAGGCATTATGCTAGTCTTCTATGCAGTGTAAATAAACTCTGCATGTTTAGCACTTGAGAAGTGTTACATCTACAGTGGATTCTTTTGCACACCAAATCTTACTGAAAATGAAAGTTTAAAAGCTTCACCTCTTATTTATGTTATATAATTTAACACAGTAATACTATGCATTCAGACCATCTATGGGCTTGAAAGACTTGCTCAGAAGGCCGTTTGCCAAGCATACTGCAAGCCTGGGCCGCTGACTTTTGGTAGTTGGCGTTTTTGGTTCCTTGTAAAAGCAAAACCTTCTGTAGTTTATTGGGTATTTCTGCAATAGACCAACGAAACTTTGTGCACAATTGTAAAATACAAGGGGAGCTATTTGTGGTTTGCAAATGTTTTTTACAAATTAAACATGAAGAGTGCAGTGTGCATTCATTGTCAACCCTATATACTGTAGTACCACCAAATACAGATTTCTGCCCAAGTCTCTCTTGCAAAAGATCTAGAACTCAATGGGGTTTTGCCTGGTTAAATAAAGGACAGAAAAAAAATACACCAACCAACTACCTTCAAAAACTACCTCATTTGTAAATAGAGCCCACTTGCGTATTTGATTCTCGATATAAATCTAACTGTTCTATGATAAATAAAAATCTGGACTAGGCTTAAAACAATATCCCAAGCTTTAAACATGTCATGGATGAATATTTAATCCATTATCTGAAGCAAATAAAATATTTGAACTCGGCCACAAAGTCTTTGTGGATAATAACTCTTAGTTAATTCTTGATTTTCAAAGGAGGGGAAATTTTACACATAGGTAAGGTTTTCTTACTATAATACGTTAAAGTGTGACAAAAGTTTTAACAAACAAATTGTAAGCAGGGAAATGATTTTTCATACAGTAAAACAACAGCCACGAAGTTTGTTTATGGTTTCATCGAACATAAGTTTTAAAGTAGATCACTACTAACCAAAATCTAAATTCCAATCAGTGGCGAGACTTTGTTGTCAGAGAATATGTTGCAAGATGCTTGAATTTTATGAGTATCTGTGTTGGTATCCTATTGCAACAGAGGGTAGAGTCACAGGCTGAAAGATGATGTTGGGAGCAGCTTGTTCTCTTGAGGAGGGTGATGGTAAGAGGGCAGACAAGTTTCACTTCTGATCTGACCCAAGAAGCTAAATGACACAGACAGGTGGTGCAGCTGGAATAAAAAACTGTCTGAACTGCATGTCCTTGTTTACATTCAGAGTTTCAATAATGCTGAACTCTGTCTGCCTCTGATGGAGACCACAGGAAACTACAACACTGACAAAAGGCTACTTCCTTGGAAAGCTGAACAAATTTAGAGCACAGAGTGCATCTCTGCACCTAAAAAAAAAAATAAAATAAAATGCTGCAGCATGGTAATGCTATCAGAGCTATAACTAAAGATGATTTCTACCATTTGCGTGTCTCACGGATTCTCTTTCAATGACACGTTTGTTCCCTGCACTGTCAGCAGTAATTTTAAAAAACAGGAAGGTTAAACAAGAAATGCGTTTATTGAGAAACTAACTCCGTGAATATTTGCGATTTCTTTCTAGCATAATAATTTGAATGCGTACAAGCTGTTATTTCCTCTTGAAAACTGCAGCTGAGCAAAAATCCACTGGATAGTTGCTTACTTTGACTAACATGCTGAAACTCATTTCAGTACTCAAATTATTACTTTAAGAGTAACATTCATTTTCTTTGTCATTGTCATGTAGTTTTAGAATATTTTCACTTTCAACCTTCTGTCTTGTCTAGTCCAAAGCTGTTTTGGACTAGACTTCTTATAAGGGAGGGTCAGTGGAGAGCACCGGAGCTGAGCCGTTTTTCAATCAGTGTCATCAACAGAAAGAAAAAAGGCAGGAAGAGACGATAAAGCCGATAATTAAAATGAGGTCGATAGGTTTAATTTATTGTGCGATTAATTGATTTATCGTTTATCGCGACATGCCTAGTTGTCACACGCATAGTTTGCAGGACTTTATCTAAGGAGTGTGATTTCTTGACAGCTTTCTAATTTGAGATCTCACCAGTTTGTTCTTTCACGCTGTTCTCAACATGCATTCTTTTTATAGCGAAGTATTTTTATGATGGTTGATACTGCACATAATATTACCGTTTCATAGCCAGGAAATAAAAATGAATGAAATGCACCCTGAAAAAAAGCCCTACCCCATTTAGGAGAAAAATGAAATGCTTCATTCTGGAGACATTTGGGCTGATTATAGTAAGCATACTGTGGAGTAGTGATTCTTTTAAACCTTGTCAGTTAATGTGGAGAGTGCAAAATTAATTTTCATCATAAGTATTACCTTGATACCTGCAGTCAGAAATAATATTTTGCATAAATTATCTAGAAAAAGAGCTACTCAAAATTTTGGCAATCACAGAAGATGGTTTGAATACAGTGTTTGATAGACAATTGCGTTCAGCCTGTACAGGAAAATAATACATTAAGTCCAGTTGGATGGACTTTCACTCAGACCCATGTAAAGTGAGCCTGAGTGACAGAGATGCTTAAGTTCATGAAGAGGGATGAGGATATTGTGATGGGCCATAAAGAGAAAAACATCAATTTCAGCAGATATATTCATCACGTCACATTTTACAACAGTGAGGTTTCTCCCTTATGCATTATAAGCCTGGCTGGCCACCAAGCTTTACTTGATTTACCCCTGAATCCCATGCTTTTATAAATTTTTTAACACAAAAATACTGTTATGTATTCCTGCAGCGCTACTCGGAAGAAATAGTTATTTTATCTGTACCAGAAAGATGTATTGATTTTTACGTACGATGACTACCATGAAATAGTTGTGGTGTAGCAAAACTGTACTCTAATGCTGAGATGTGTAACCAAGCTGATGTTGACCATTTCACAAGCTTTCTGAACAAAGTTTACAAAGTGCATAGTCATACATGTGTTTGAAATGACTATAAACAGAAATGTTATGACACTTGTGCCGTAACACAAGTCAAAGATGTAGGTGTACGACTTTAATGTAGGACTCCCGGCTCAACACTTGTTGACACATGTCTCCAAGTGAAACAGTATCTGTGCGGCTTTGTACAGCGTGCTGTTGGACAGCATGTTTCCTGCAGGCTCCGGCCCCTTCCTTCACTCCGCTCTGCTGTGGCTCTGGACGGGGCCGGTCCTCTGCCTCTGACTCTGTGAGGCGATTGGCGATTCCAGGCCGGGTCCTGGAGCCTCCCCCTGTGACACACTTTCAGTGCGGCCCCACCAGCATGACTTTCACTGCTCTCCAAGGGCGGGTGGTGCACCTTCAGGGGAAAAACAAACAAATATGGAGGCTGCCGGAGTGCAAGTGTACAGACCCTGCTCATTTGACTTTCTGTGAGTACGGATCCTCAAGCATCTCTGATATTTGTTTTCTTGCTTTAATTTGTGACCTTATTGCTATATATCAATATTGAATACATAAAGTTAATTTAGTAGGAAATTAGAAGCATGAGAATAGTTCTCCCTGTTATAATTATGTTTAAATATGCATTTAATAACTTCTTGTTATCACGCATTAAAATTACTGTTTGCAATTTTCATGTTTTGTTCCCTTGACAATAAGTGTTGGGTGAAAACAGACTGATGTCACTGTAATTACTGTACTTTATCTACTTTCTCACTGCAAAGTAACTCAGTATTTTTTGATATATTATTTCTATGCTTTCACCAAAGACTCAGCTCTGACTATTTGACTAGTGGTAGATATGATGGAGCAGAATAGTGAGCACGCTCATACCAATCATGAGTTGTGGTGGGCAGGGCCCTGTAAGACTGTACAACCATTGTGGTTTTTTCTTTTTTTTTTTAGCCCCCTCTTTTGTGAGATACAGACAAACATGATGGGAGGTGTGTGTACACACAAGAATGAAGGGGTTAAAAAAAGGGACAAAAAAGCTTTTTATGCGTTTCAGTGGTTCCGCTGGCGAAAAGCCACCAAACAGAGAGGGAAAGAAACGCAGAGTTGAATGGAGGTTGTGCTTTGCTGTGTTTAGTTGCATCAGGTCATTCATACAGTGTAATACAACCATTTCATGGATTTTGTGATTGTTTTGTAAAATAATATTGCTTCATGTTGTAAACTTTGTAACATTTAATTTAGATTACCCAGGAAAATGTGGGCATTTCCCAACAGCATAGCAATGACAATAACGTGGAGTATGATGCTGTATTCGAGAATATAGGTTGAGATTGTGCTTCCGTTCCTGAAAACGATGTTATGTCATCCAAAGAGGTGTGTTAGACATTTGGTTATTGTAAAATTACCAGTTATGTACACATCATCGTTATCATAGCTGGTTCCTCATAAAATTCTGAATCCTGTTTTTGATCTCCCTACAAAAAAAGTACTGGTAAACCTTTTGGTTTTAATTTTTGTAAAGAATTTGTGGAGTGCAGCGAAGATGTTTTAAACCATTGAAGTACAACGCAAAGCATAACCTGCATGTTTTAAACACGAGGAATCAGCAGCATCCTGCTTGTATTGTTAGTTTTTATGTCAATTTGTCCTAACAAAACCATGAGGTGTTTATGTAATTTATTTTTTTAAATATTCTTTGGTGCACAGAAAGTCAACACATTTATAAAAACTTAATTAAATTTAAAATGACAGATAATTTAGTACATAAATTACATACACCAGTGCTTCAGGTAGTCATGTTAAAAAGTTCAGGCAGTTTTGCTAATAGTTACATGTGCTCACCGGAAAAGAGGAAGCAAAGGAAACAAAAGAATTGGGGTATTTAGGAATTTTAACATTCAAAGAGAGAAGCAGATTAAAGACTTAAAGAGAACACAAAGCCTTCATTCGCAGCAGCAGAAATGAAAAGTTTTAACCATAGATCCAGAAAGTTTGTTTGAAATGTCCAGGATGAAAGGAAACAAAGTCACCCAAAGCCAGGCTGATGCCATGTACCGGAGTCGGTACAAAGGAACTTCGGAGAAAAAAGAAATGGCTGTCAGATTGAACGACTCAAACTTCTGCAGAGCTCTTAGACCGAGCTGAAATTCATTCTTTGTTCTGCAATTTAAGATCCTGCTCTTTGACGTGAAATTTATTGGTCTTAATTGTTTCTCTCAGATAACCGGTGGACAGGTCAGTCCGTGAGGTATCAGACCGTGAGACTATATGTGATGCTGGGAGAGAATTATAGCATGTTGACGGCTCAACACCCAGTGAATATGCTGCAGACCGAGGCAGTGTTTGACCGCACTGGCTAATTAGTGCGATTACTGCACAGCTGGATTGGCCAGACGTTTTATGGTGTTGTATCAAAAGGATCACTCACTCGATGAAGGCTTCGTCCCGACAACTTCTGCTTCAGCAGAGTCTCTCTATTTTAGGACCACTGGACATTGCTTTGTCTGGGGAGTAGCTGTCTAAATTTAAGAGGATGGGAAAACTGAAGCAGTCTGTGCTTTAGAGTTCCTCTTTGGGCGACGTTAAAACCTGCAAAATCTACCTTGGACTAGAGTGGTTCATTGTTCTCAATAACAACTCATGTTTTCTGAAACCAGGTCTGTAAGGATGTGTGAAAGGGAGTATTTAAGAAAATAATTTGGTGTATGCGAAGTGAGATTTGTTAGAACGTTTTATTTAGCCGTTTTTGACTTGTAGTAGATCACTATCCTGCCATCATAATTTATAATAATCCCAGATTAGTCAGACCTGCATCCTGAAACTAACAACTTCACCGATTGGGCCAAAAACACAACCATCTTAAAGCATACGCAATATTGAATTCTAATTTATTATATTTTGCTGTTGCGTAGAAATGTTTTCAGACTTTCCTCCTCTTCAATTTCCCAACAATAGTCGTGTCAATACATCTAGCTCACAAGAGGAGATCTTACTAAACTACAAATTCTATTTTGTTTTTATTTTGCAAATAGAGGAAAGTAGAGATGTGCCGATCAGGTTTTTTCCTGCCGATTCCGATCACCCATGAGGGCCGATCACCGGTACCGATCACATAATTATTATTTCTTTAATCATAAGCACTACGGTTACATTATGTGGAAAAAGGAACCATGAATTCACCTTAATTTAGACAAAAGCTTTTAAATAGCTTTTTCCAAGAAAAAAACTAAGCAAAACAGGCATTCTGCAAATTGTACTGCTATAGGTAATACTATCTTTAACAGACTGATAACATATGAAGGCTCTGAAAAGGCTAAATAATGCAAAGAGCCAAAATAAAACCTCTCAACATTGCCAAAAAAAATTCAAGTATAAAATTTAACATTCAACGGGAAATACAGGTTCCATTACAATAAAAAATCCAGAGTTACTGAATGAAAACTTCCTGATAGCATGGCGGCTAGCTGATTACTGCTAGTTCTGAGTGGCTGTTTCTGACTGAGCGGAGTAATTATGCAGAGCAGGGAGGAGATCGATTATTTGTCTGATGTTAGGACAGCGAAAGTTTTAATACATATGTAAAATTTATTTTTTTAAGTTAGATGCTGCAGCTTTAAACAGAGGTTCGGTGTGAGAGTCACTACCAGGTGGAGCAGAAGCGGCGCTCCGTCTGTGAAATATTACTACCTGTAGCGCGTAGCAGCGGTTCAACAGCGAGAGCAGAACCAGCGTCTTACATCGCAGCTCAAAGACTTAAATTATTTTGCGGGTTATTTGTTCAGCTTTCTGACAGTCATGCTAATCCGGGTGAGTGTTTGTAGCTGTGCGCTGCTTTACCTGCTATCTGATCCTCCATATGTCTTTTTTACTGCAGTGAGCCTCGATGTAGCCAAACTCTGTCAAGTATGGCATTGTTTTTATGCCATATTAGATTAGTCGTGTTGATGCATTTAGACCTGTTTCACCCCACGTGCTTCAATTTTCCGCCGCAACACGCAAACGTCCTCAATCACTCAGTGCGTTATAATTCCACATCGCTTAGGATTTGTTGCTGCGCGTTTGTGCAGTGTGAAGGAAAGAGGAGACCAGCTGCACAGGCAGGCTGAGAAATGAGATGCAGGTGATCAGTTAGTGTGATCGGCAACAAGAGACCGTGATCGGCGATCACCGATCATACACTTTTTCACGGAAATCGGCTGATTATGATCGGTGGCCAATCGATCGGCACACCTCTAGAGGAAAGGTATGATGAATTACAAACTGTTTCTAAGTAATCGGCAGTTAGTGTAGAATAATTGAGTCTACGTTTGATTAGTCAATCAATCAAATTTTAGCACATTTGGGCAGTAAGGCATTTCAAAGTGCTTTACATAATTAAAATAAAAATAGCATGTGACATTGAATAAACAGTGAGAAAGAGATTAAAAAAAAGAAACGGTGAGAAAGAGAAATAAAAAGAAAGTAAAAAGGCATTAAAAACATAGACAGTGAGAAAAGAAATTAAAAACATTGAAGACATCAAAACCCGCACTCTAACCCTAATTTAGCCATAAGCAACTCTAAACAGGTGGGTTTTTAAGTTGAGATTTAAAGGCACCCAGTGTTTCAGATGTTTTACAGTTTTCTGGACGTTTGTTCCAAATCTGTGGTGCATAATTGATTAGTCTATAAATTGCTTTTTTTAAATGTTTTTAAGATGCACTTAAAGGCTAAAAAACCTTGATTGGGCTTCTTATTCTGGTTTCCATAAATAAAATACAGTTTCCATTCATTTTAAACTGTGTTTAAAGACTCCCTGTTCTAGGTAAAATTATTAGGTCCATGTTAGATCTTTTTAAACAGAGGTTCGTTGACTGCAGGCCATATTTCTTAGAAACTCTTAAAAAGTTCTTTGTAATCTGTTCTGAACAGATATACACAAAATGCCAGAGGATATGCTGCTCATAAAAATGTCATTTTTTAATTTATTTTTCTCTCTGATTTTAAATCATTTAAACCTTTTATATAGATCAGTGCTTATTTAACACGCTGAATAAAAATATTATTAAAATTTCCATTTGAAATTTAAACATCTATATTTCCAACGTGATTATCAAACTGGTCAACCTTTAAAAGACAAAACATTGCCAGATATTGGATAATTTGATTTAAGACCTGGAAGATTAGCATTTTGAAGAGGTGCTTACATTATTTCCACTAAGTATTTGGATACTGATGTTGTATGTTTTCAGCCAAGTACATCTGTTCTACAATGAAGCATGCAAAAATGGACAAAATGAAAACACGTAAATCTTGTAAGATCAACACAACTTCTTGGTTACATTTCTACAGCCATATTCACATTCAGTATCTTCTTATTTTTTTTAAGAAAAAGAGGAGATATGTCATAAAATATAGGCAGATAATACTGTACAATATTAGAAAATCTTATAATGGTGATAATATTGGTAAATGGAACAATGTTGATATCAGGTGCGAAAGGCCTGTGACCTCCTCTCAGCTGCCACGAGACTCTGTCCAACTGAGTAATTGTTACATTAGCATGTAAAATTTGAGTATATTACACTTGGAATATATTAACTAACAATAATTGTCCTCTAAGTAGTCCTTTGCTATGTGAATATTGCATATGGTTGTGATGTTATAGGCAACAATACTGCAAACGGGTTCAGAAGCTAGAGGAAGTTCTTCAGAGTCCAACCTGCACTAGGAACCGGCTGAGAAGGGTCTCAGGTTTTGACTCTCCCACTCCACCAGTGGTGTCCTGGCACTCAGTGTGACATAGAATGCCAGAACAACACCGATAGCCTACGGTATCCAGACCCTTCATCGTCTCGGGACAAAATGTGTCCACTGCTTTGGCCCTGTAGTCTGAAAGGTTTTTAATGACCTCAGTGATCTCTGCAATGGTCTCTTGAAGAATTTGAATAAATTTAGTAATTTCAGAAGTGACTGCTGTGTATTTGTTTGACATATTCTTGACAGTAAGAGAAGATTACTGGTTCTCAGATTAACTAGTTATTGATTTATTGGTTGCTGGTTTCAACTCTATAAGCAAGATTTCTTTTTATCCCTGGTCCTTCAGTTGTTCTTTCTGCTTGACCTCTTCTTCCTCACATGGCCTCAGTTTGCCCTTTCTCTAATGCCACTCTGTCTTTCTGCCTCTCCTGATCTCACCTTTGTAATCAGGCTCTCGTTTCCCTCTCTGATCACTCATCTGACATCTTTCCTCTACCCGCTCTCCCTTTTGCAGCAGCCCGTCGGACCAGCACGGCGCCTCCAAGCCCCCGCTGAGCTCCTCGGCCACGACATCCCGCATCCTGCTGCGGCAACAGCTAATGCGGGAGCAGCTCCAGGAGCAGGAGCGGCGGGAGCAGCAGAGACAACAGTCCTCCCACTACCCACAAACCACAGCGACCCAGACCCCCGCTATCAATGTCAGTGTCCCCGTCAGTGTACCAGCTGGAGCTCAGGTGCCAATGGAGGTGCTTAAGGTAAGCAGCCATAGCTGCAGGGGAGGAGACGGAGTGTGGCGGCATGTTTAATTAGCAGGCTTGGTTCTGTATAAAGTTTCCACCTCTGGAAGTTGTATGCGTCACTGCCCCAGTCTGAAGGGTTCAGCTGTATTAATAGATGTTGGTGACTCGAGCGTAGACAGTCAGACAGTTGTGGTTTTACTACAACTGACTGAAAAAAAATAAAAAAACGAAGGAAAAAAAAAAAGAATGAGCAGGAGTGAGTGAAGTGTGTTAAAATGCGTATATGGGGATTATCTTTCCTGAGAGAATTCCTCTTTAATGCACGCTGTGCTTCCAGCCATTTGGATTTAGCCATCTTTAATCCTATTTGCTCAGCTACGTTCACATCTTTTCGTAGCTTTGATTCCCTGGCAGTCTAAAGGGACAGAAGGTTGTTCAGGTTTTCTGTCTGAGTAGAGACGGTTGGCTTTTGCTTAAATATTTTAACCAAGACTTTAGGTAAGTTTGATTCTTTATCAAATTTTCTCAGATGTTGCTTTTTTTTTTTTTTTGTTAAACATACTTCAAAAATTTGTTGAGCTGTGCTGCGTAAATGTAAGCCAAGGATCTCCAAAGATCTCAGTGTATTTTATACTTTTTGCTCTTTTACTTTTTCTTGCTGTTCTGTGTTTTATTTTTTTCTTGATATGAAAAACCTGTGAGTGACGGTGTTTTTGAAATGTTTTGTACACAAACTTAAGCTCTGACTCCTCGCTGTTTTAGTAAGTGTGCTGTGTTGGAAAATACTTTCTTCCACGTCTTTATGAAAGTGCTAGGTTTTATATTAGCTACTTTAAGTTTACATTTTGTTTTTGTTTTAGGTGTTTCATCTATTTAAGCAAACCATAAAGCTTTGAACATATATATGCAAAAAGCATTTTAGTAAATGTGTGCAGTAGCATAACCTCACATGACATGTTTTCTTCATTTCTTTGAAAAATACTTTTGAGGCTTGTTTTTACCTTCCTTAGAAGACTTCTCAAATAGTTTATAAGGGATTTTTGTTTTTCATGTGTTGGTAAAAATATCAAGAATTTCCAAAAATCCAAAACTTCGTATAATTGCAATTTTGCAACTAGAACCAAGGTGTGCTGAATAAAGTGCATACATTTTTATTAAAGTGTCTTCAAATGATTTTAACTGCCGCCATACAATAATTTAACACAAAAATTCAGCTGCAGCTCTCTAACAATAAGCCTTAGCCTTCCTCCTCACTGTGCATGTTATTACCTTCACTGTATAGTAAAGTGAAGGCGAGTCACTATCTTCTTGTAGCCATTTTTTTGTTTTCTTGTTGTTTTTTTTCTATTTTGAAAAGTTGCTAATCGATCAGTTTGTTATGCCACAATTAAACCACGATGTAGCAAGAAGTCACAGATTTATTTATTGGGAGCGTCAGCAGTGATACCAGTTGAGTTTGTACAACACTGTTGCTTTTCTTTGCCTGATTTTCTTTTTAAATACATGTACTAAGTTAAAGGCTGAATTAAGGGAATTTCTTGAGTTAAAACCATGTTGCAAATCATCTGCTGCACTAAGGTGTCCACTTCCAGTTTATGGTGACAGACATTACTTATGTCTGTCACCATTTTTTCTCTAATGGAAAAAAAAATTAAAAAAATATGTTTAATGTTTAATTTTTTGTGGTCTAAAATGCCCTTTAAAGCATCAAAACAAAATGTTAGTTGCTGAAAAATGCTGCAACAACTGAAAAAAAAGTGTGGTTTTGTGCTTAGACACATTTTCATCACATTAGATGTGCGAGGCATGGGTCAGCACAGGACACAAATTCAGTCCATTGAAATCATTGCCTTCTTCATGTAGCATAAACATGACCTACTCACCATAATCTGAGGCTCTTTGAGAGATGTAGGACGCCCCCACCCTGAACCCCCACCTTGTGTACAATACGTAAAATTTGAGTAATTTCTCTGTGTTTGCCGGAGCTTACAGACATTCTTCTTTGACTGTGGTCTTCAAAATGAAAAGGCCGTTCAAGCTTGGCGCTGTTGAGCCGGGTTAACCTGCCCCCGTCTGTAGGTAGATTAGTGGAGTCCACACAGAGCTCAGGGGTACCAGGCAGAGCTGCTGAACCTCAGAAAGTGCAAACATTAAGCTCAGATGAGTTTATCTAAAGACTGATTGGAGCCCTAATTAACCAACTGACCTCTGACCTCTTGGGGGAATAAGTATGGGATCAGTTTAGGGATCAAGACAAAGGCGAGCACAGCCTTACCACACACCGAACGCTAATTCAGTGAAGAATGCTTGTAATTAGCGTCCACTGCCTTAATTCCTCAGCATATTTAAGAGAAAAAAAGCACACTTCTTTGAAATTTGCGTAGGCTAACTTCCTAAAAGTTATGTGTTTATTTTTAAGGGATTTATGCCACCGTGAAAAGAACAATGTACTCTTCTTCTCCTCTCGATGCTTTTGGATCACACAATTACTGATTCATAATAAGCGCATAGTTCATAACTAGTGGCACACTGATCAGAATATTTTGTGGTCGACTTGCAGTCTTGAGTTTTTGTAAACCTGCCATTACTGATTTTGGCTAATAAATATAAATATTAAGAATCGTTTGAATCTCCCGACCCCACTAGGGACAAGGGGGAACAGAAAATGGATGGATGAATCGTTTTAGCATGTATTAGCAATTAGCATGATTAGTGTGGCCTATAGGTTTTGGAGATCTTAAAGAAGTTTTTCATTACATTTGGGATGGGTGTTCTTTTAGGCACCAGTTGTTGTTTTTTTTTTACTTGGATGCAGGTTAGTGCAGTCTCTATTTTAGTTGTTGAATTATGAAGGCTGATCTTAACCATGGCAACTGTTCGTCTTTTGTGACGACCTCTTGACTGTTTCATGCTCTGTTGGAGTAATTTTGGTAGACTGGCCACCAAAAACCACTCGTACATGTTTTCTCCGTTTCCAGTTAATAGCTCTCACTGTGCTCCTCCAAAGGCTTTAAAATAGATTTGTTACCTGAAACTGTTGCTATATTTATGACTAATATTCTAAATTATAAATTCTTGAAAGAGTTTAGAAAAGATGTATGCTATCTGTGCACAGTGCAAGGAAGCATAAACTCTGAAATTAGACTTGCCAGAGAGGCCCTTGCAGGGCAAGAAAATGTATTTATCAGTATTTGATATTTGCAATTTTGTTGTTCCCATATATTGTTTGAAAGGGGGTTTCCTGTGGCTGTAAAAGCCAAATTATGCCATATTGGACAAGATGAAAAAATAATTACACATTTTCTCATGAAGTTTTCTTGTTTATTTACTAGTTATATGTATAATATTGTTATCCAGCTTACTCCAATTAATTGTAAAACCTCATTGGACTACTGAAAAGTTCAATAATTTTAATAATTTTGAATATGGAGTGAGACTAAATGCTAAATGTTCAAACGCTAAAATAAACAATATTGGAAAGTACAGCGAGAATGCTGAAAAGGGGCAGATGTAATATTATTACTTTATTCCATAGCCTGGGTTTTGATATTTGGTTTTTGTCCATTGTAAACTATTGGAACTAAGATCAAAATACAGAACAAACGTGGACCGTCTACACGGTTAAAGCTTTCATCCAGTAACACTGTCACCACTGTGGAAGAAAGCTTGTCTTGTGCATTATTTGAAAAGAAATAAAAAACTAAAAATACTTGATATACAGCCCACATTTATTCCAAGTAATTTTATGATAGTTGATCTCATGGTGAGAAAGCTAAGTACAATCCACAACATTATCATCTAGTATGAGCTATGCTAACTTTAAAAGTATTTATCATCCAAAGGCACAGTTTTAATTAGCCTGGAGTGTTAATTTGCAATGCTTGTGCATATTAAGCTCACAGTATGTCAGAATGAGAGGGCGACATGACACTGAAATGTTGCCGTTCACATTGACATCACAGTTGTTGCCTGCATATTCTGCAAAGCATGTTAGCAGCCTATGTGTGAGACAAAGCGGCCCATTCTTTCAGGATGCAAGGCAAATGGTGACTGTCTTGCTAATGTATCCTGGTCAGACCATCTTGGAATGCCTTGGGTATCCAAGTAAAAAACATACAAATCATTGTTTGTCATTCTGAGTTCGCCATGCACCCATTTTATTTTCCAATACAGCCTGACGCTCTGTGCTCTCTCTTGCGGAGTTTCTGACTTTTTAGAGGTTAGGTTCCCATTGCCCTCCAGCCCGTTGTTGTCTTAAAAACCAATGAGGGGACAAATAGTTGCCTTGTTTGCCGCAGCTTCAGATGCTGCAAGTCGGAATTTGTTGTTGCAGTTTGAAATCTTGTACACTGAGGCGGGTACACTGTGTGAAGTTGAGCAGAGAAATGTTTAATTCAGTTCTTCTCTGGCTGGTCGCACGATCCAGCTGCACTCGCTACAGACATAAAACTGATGGCTTCATGTACAACCAAGACAGTGACCTTGGAAAACTTGATTTGGTTCTTAAGAGTTTCTCAACACACTATGAAAATAATCTCTTTTCATGTTGAAAACAGAAAATTTGTTACACCCAACTTTACGTTGTTGCAACAAAAGCAGCATTGAGAAGACCAGGACTGTGGTCTGTAGCCCTGAGGCTTCAGTGAAGCCCCTTGAAGCTCTGAGGTCATTTTATTATGTGTGATAATTTAGGAACTCCCTGAGGACAAAATAAGCTCAAAGGCCTCAATTGTTTATTTTAAAGAAACTAAATCAGGTGGATAAGAAATATAGCAAAAAATAAGTGGGAGCATTGATCCGCATATTTATTCATGTTTAATTATTATATAATTTTAAAGATTAAGGAAGACAATAGTTTTTACGCGCAGCGTTGTATCTGTAAAAAGCTATTGCTAAAATATTCATACACTTTAATTTTTTTCCCATTTTGCAACTTAGCAAAATTTGACTCTATTTTATTCTGATTTTACCTTCGGTGGTGTTTGAAAGTGAAATCTGAAAAGATGTGGCGTTCTTTAGTATTCATCCCACCACAGTCAGCACTTTGTGGGACTGTTGTTTCTCGTCATTCTTCTTTGAAAATGACTTGAGTTGCATCAGATTGCCATTTCAAAATACTAAAATATTTTGAACTAAACCGTCACATTGTTGCTCAGAGTACATTTATGGTTGTTGTCCAGCTGGAAGCTGAACCTTCACCTCATGCTCAAGTCATTTGCAGTCTCACAGAAGTAAACTTCTTCACATAATTACCTGATTTCTGTGTTCCTTTGTCGTTTGTGATGGTTTGTGTTCATTAATGTTTCTGACAACCATTAGAAACCTTACCTGAACCCTTGTATTTATAACCAGACTAATTACATACAAGTAGATTATTTACAAATTAGGGAACTTCTGAATGCAGATTGGTAGCCTTGGATTTTGTTTGGGGATTAAATAAGACGCTGATTACTTAAGTGTTTTTCATGATCATTGTCTGCCTCATTTTCTTGCACTTTACAAGGCAATGCACTACTTTTGGCCATCCCAGATTGTTGTTTTTACTTGATAATGTTTGCATAAGTTTTACATATTTAACTCTTCTCTAAAAATGGGTTTATACGGTTGTGCTTATTTGCTAAATTGGGGCAGCAGTATTTTTGTGTCTGTTGCATTTAATGCTCTTAATGCCTTCTTTGTTTCTTCTTTTGCAACAAGAAAATCTAGGATTTGGATTTAGTGAGTACGTAAGAATAAAATGGAGTTGTAACGAGCTCCAGTGGTGGCATGTCTTGCACTCATTTTTGTTGCTTTTTTTTAGACAACATGTAAAAAAAAAAAAAAAAAGACATGGAAATTATCCCGGCTGTCAGTAAATCTTTGTCTCGGTGTTCAAGAACCCATGTGCAGATGCAAGTTTAGAGCTAACTTTTTAAAGAGAGAAGGTTTGAAACGTGATATGACACATTCAATGCCGCTGATATTTAAGAGAAGTAAACGTATAAATACAAAATTGTCATTCTGTCTGTAAAATAAATGGGCCTGTGGAAACAGAACTATGGTTCAGTTCTGTTTTTTTTTTCAGCTGGCAGAAAATGAACTGTTCCATAAACTACAGGCAATGTCTTCCTAAGAATCACAGATAACAACCATCAATGACTTCATGACTGATGGTATGCATTATTTGTACCAGATTTATGTGACAGACTTTTTTTTATTTTTTTTATTTTTGTATTTCACAAATTTATCAGTAGGAACTTTGTGAGGCAAAATGTGAAGATAAAAACATGTTTTAAGCTGGTGTAGGGATGGAAACATGTTATGACATAATAACTGTATTTTTGTCTTTGCCAGCCACAATAAATGGCATATCCTGTAAATCCATGTAAAATGATTAATTCATCTTTCAATGCAGTTGCATAATAACACTGATTAAAATGGAAAACAAAAATCCAACTTTTAATTTTGACTCATTTATTCAGTGAAGAAAACCAACATCATTTGTGGCACAATTACTGCTATCCTTAACAACCTCTTAAAAGTAAATATGCCTGAGGATTTTTTTTTCTCCATGCTGTTCATATAACACTGTACTTTATAATGATGTGAGGGTTTAAACTGCTATAGGTTTGGTATATAAATAAATTAGACGTACTGTAATTCTTTTTCATTACGGTTTTACCTGTGCAGTGCCCATGTTTGATAATGTTAGAGGATCTTATTTGTTGATTTCTAGTGACATAGGCAGAGTAGGCTATGTACATTTGTGCTTTTCCTCCGAATTGTAGGAGCTTTTTAACCTGCTTTTAAACCTACTTTAGAAAACTGTAATATTTATTTGTACCTAAAATATCATCGAATAAAGTTCAATTTAAATAAAGTAGTGGTTTAGGTTTCTCAAAACTCATCAGAAAATATGGGGAAAACATTGAAAGGACTTAAAATGTGGGGAGAAAAAAACATGTTTTTGATTTTTAATTTATTGGATTGAAGAAAATAAACTTGAGGACTTAATTTAAAAAAAAAACAAAAAAAAAACAGCCAATAACAGAGAAAATAATACGCTTGGCAGTGTAGCAACACACTAATATAAAGTGACATAATGATGAGAGCTAACAGAAGACTTCTTGTTCAATCCAATCGGTAATAAATCATATTATTTGTCTCAGAGTAACACTGCTGTGCCTCATACGTCTGATAAATGGTAACCGTGCCCCCATAGTGGCGTCAGCCCAGCGGTCTTGTGATGAGAATACCTGCAGGATATACTGTATGTTAACGTAGCTCACATGAGTGTCTCCTGCAGAACAATGACGCCAAATCTGTGCATGGACAAGCATCTCTGAATGAGCTTGTGTTCCAAGGTACTTGGTAATTTCTAAATCACATGACCAACATTTCTCTGATAGCTTTTTCTAACAGAGTATTCATAGTTGCTTAGTTGGCTCTTCACGGTTAACTTTTGTTTCACTCTGCTCAATTGTTTTGCCATTTATTTGACATTTACACAGTTTATCAGGAATAGTGATACCCAGTTTGTGGTTTTGCCACCTTTAAGGGGGGAAAAAAGCTGCCATCAAGCTTTTGTTAAAACTTGCAATGAATATTTTACATTACAAAGAGTTTTTTTAAAGATTGCATAAATTGAGCTACATTTTGAGGATGAATGGTTTGCTTACAGTCAGACAAAAACAATTAGATTTAAGTCCAGTCTTTCCCTTGGCCACTCTGAAACATACATGTTTTTTTTAGCTATTCATAGATACAATTGCTGGCCTACTTTGGGTCATTGACCTGCTACATAACTCCAGTGTGTTTGAGTTTAAGGTCACACACTGAGGCCCAGATATTATCCTGCAGGAATTTCTGACTGAGAGCAAAATTCTTGGTTCCATCAATTGCTTCAAATGTCTGAAGCAGAACAGCAGCTCATACCGTCGCACTATCACTGCCATGTTTGACTGTTTATATGTTGTTCTGTCTTTGACAATCTTGGTTAGTTTTACACCAAAATGTTCAGTTTTTATCTCCACAGTTCACAGAATATTTTCCCAGTAGTTTTTAGGGTTATAAAGATGAAGCAGTTAGATAAGCTAGTTTTGTCCTCGGATCCAGTCCAGGTATTGCGATACCTGGACTGGATCTCACTCTGGCTACGATTACTTCACTGTTGGACAGCGTCTTCCCCCCCATATGTGAAGCTGTTGTTCAACTGAAAAGCTTCTTCATTGACATACTTATGCATCCTGGGTGCACAATGAAGCATTATTATAGTTTCTTCCTCCCAGCAGCTGTTGGATTAAAACCAGTAACACCATGACTCCCAACAAACTCAAGAAGTATTTACATTTCTGCTGCTATTTACACATCCCATTTGATTTTCAGACATGTTGTTTTATTTCATGTAAATCCTGTTGCTGCTTTCCATATTTATACACACATTGTACATTTTTTAAAAAATAAAATTTTTTTTTAAATTAGGCTCTGAATATACCATTTTTAATAGCTGTACAGAAAGACTCATCCTATGTTTTAAATGTACCAATTTACTATCTAAGGACAAAAATTTTTTTACTGCTGTATCTGTAAAACAAAAGTGCTAACAACTTGTTGCTGGTACATCTGATTTTCCAAAGGTGGCACAATAAAGGCCCTTACTATATACAGTACTATATTCTATTCTTTTTCTGGGTTTTTTTGACTGTTGTAAAACAGGTCTTTGTGTTTTGTTCAGCAGTAGTTCTTATTCTATTGTAGCTCTCTGTGTTCGATAAAAAAAAAAAATCTGTGTGTTTATGATGATGTGGACTCTTAGTTTTTCTCTGCACATAACATTTTGCATAAAGACCAAAAGTTTCGTCTGACCAGAAATTTTTCTTCCAAATGTTTACCGTTTCTCCCCATATTTGTATTACAAACCAGTGCAATATTTGGATGCACATCTTATTTGTTACATTCAATGATGGCCTTCTTGTGAATCTTCCACAAATGCCAGATTTGTGAAGCACACAACAAATGGCTGTCGTGTTTACAGATTTTGAGCTTTGGATTTCTGCAGCTCCTCCAAGGTTTCTTTGGTCTGCTTCTCTGATGAATGCTTCCCTTTCCCAGCCATTCAGATTGACTGAATGAACTTGTTTTGGTAGGTGTGAAGTTGTGTCACGGTCTTTCCTTTTTTGGATGATTGATCAAACTGACATTTGCTTAAGCATTTGTTTTATACTCCAACTCTGATTTAAAAGTTTTCCACAGCTTTAGCTTTGACCTGATAAGAGTTTGATTGAAAACTATATTTTATTCATAGGATTTGCATGTGTCATTGTTTGCTTCGGTTCATGTGTTCTGTTTGAGTACAGAATATTTTTTTTCAAATGCAGCGGAAATATCAGAAATTAGCTGACTGTTTATTCTGGGTCTGTGATGTTTAATGTGATAAAAATAGAGACGGGTTCTTGTTCATTTCAATAAACACATCTAGAGAAGCAAAGTGCCCACTAAAGACAATGAAGAAGACTTTAATCTTTGTGCTGCGCTAAACTGGGAACACATACCAGGCATTAACATGGGTTAAAAAGTGGATGGGGCAAAGACACGGCCCCGGGCAAGGTTCAGTTAAAGAAGTGGCTTTCTCAAACAAAGACCCTAACTGTTGGCAGCGTATCCTGACATCAAGTGACACGCTATAAAGAAATAAATACAGTTTTTACATAAAACAACACAAATTTGAAAAGGATCATTGTGTTCACTGAGATTCCCAGACATGCATAGCTAATTAGTTTTCTTGCCTTTGAAAAGCTGAGCTGGATGTGTGTCTTCTCACTCCAGCAGGCACAGCAGAGGAGGCAGCTGCTGCAGCGCATCTTGGCTGGGAAAAAAAATAAATAAATCACGCTTGTATTTTTAATTTTTGCTCAAATTTATCGGTTCAAAGGAGGAAATATGCTTGAGATGCTTGGATACCAACCTTATGAGGTATGTCTTTTATATAGAAAAAAACTAAACGGGACATTTAATTAATCAGATTTTGGTCCACTTCACTGTTTTGACTCCAGTTGTAATATCTTTAACAGTGCTGGGGTATTGTTTAAAAACATATTTTTTGTTGATTTTTGTAAAGGTGTTGAGAGCTTTTTTTTTTTTTTTTGGCGAATATTCAAGCCAAACGGAGGAAAGTTTAAATTTAGACCTCCAAATGTGAGATGGATTACAGCGGCTCTGCTCCATTTAAAACGCTTTACAGTCTGACAAACACTGTCTCTGAAGTTGTTTGCGTGTGTATGCGGGTGTGTGTGGGTGTGTGGGTGTGTGAGTGTTGTGTTGTGTTGGTCTGCCTGCAGATATATATTTCTGACTCATTAATGCTGGTGGATTAATGAGCCTCAGATATCAAACTGAACTGCAACTTGTGTGCAGAGCTGGATGGCAACACTTGACACCATCTTAAATTAAGTTGTAAACACATTGAAGCATTTTTGGATTATATTGGTCCTTTTTTTGAAGAGTAATTTAATTTGACAAAATAAAACTTTGCAGCAACTAGAGGGGCAAAGATACGTCCAGATTTTAGGAAATTTTAAGGAAAACCGAAAGAAAATTGTCTTCACCGTTGGAGTAAAAGGTGTACAAATCATAAACTTTGGTTTAAATAATATTACTAAAGTAGAATACTATATTCGACTCAGGGTTTGATTCATGTTTTAGAGGGTTGGTTCTGAAGGTGAAAAACATATAAAATGCTCCTTTACACAAATAGAATAAAAGCCTCAGTGTTTTAAAGAATTACAGTTCAATGTTGAAAAGGGGAGCAACTATTAATCAAGCTCACAAGACAAGATGATACACAGTTTAATGGGAATGAGAAGAAACCAGAAAGATTTTAACAATATTTTCAGGAAAACTTAATGACACCAGGAGTGTCTCTGTGTGTCTTATCGGTTAACGCATGTCAGTTGTCGCATATTGGACATGCCGGGCTGAACTGGACCAAGACGGCGCTGACTACTGGACATCAGACATGAACAGTCAGATCAGAAACCACCAGCCAGATGCTCTGGGTGTGGATTGTTGCCTTTCACCTAATGCCTAATGCCTTTCATTTGTTTGCTTAAATGAATTTGACACAAAGGACAGTCTTTTGAAGAATCTGTTATCAGTTCTAAGGTAGTCTTGATTCCAAAGTGCATTAAATATGTTCTTTTTCAAAATACAGTGAGGATTTTATTTCCCTTTCAAGCTCAGTTCAGATTTCTTTCTTTTTTTTGTTTTTACTTATTTTGTAATTGAGTTTGTCGCCCAGCACAACAAAAGTCTTTTTTTTGACACCTCTGTCAACACAGTGGTGTCATTCCTTAATATGCTTCCAAATGAAAGCCTCAAATACTCGTAAACTGTAATTAAATTTTTCATTTAGCCACTCATTTTAGCATCTCAAACTCATAATAGTAGTTTAAGCTTTCACCAAACAAAGTCAAAGGGGGGCATCAGACATATTTCACTTTGAGAAATATTTTTGCAACAACTCATATGTTTAAGTAAAGCTGTTCCTTTGTTGACCTTCTTCTACCCATTTGGTGTCACCCTAATCTCAGAGTTTTATGTTTTCTGCTTTCGATCAACAGGTTCAGACTCATTTGGAAAACCCAACCAAGTACCACATCCAGCGCTCGCAGCAGCAGCAGGTGAAGCGGTACCTGGGGAAGCTTGGCTCCCAGGCGTTGAGCTTGCCCTGCCCCAACCAGTCCTCTGACCACGGGGGCATGCCGCCAGGGCCGGGCAACAGCGCCCCCAACAGCCCTATGGCCTTACTGACCCTCAACTCTAACTGCGAGAAAGAGGTGTGAGCGGTCTCAATGTAAACGCCTTGTGCTTTCACATTTCACGTTAATAGAGCTAATTGAACCTCGGCTTTTGTGTCTTGATTGCAGATGGATGATGTCATTGACGACATTATCAGTCTGGAGTCCAGTTACAGTGATGAGATCCTCGGCTTGATGGACCCCGGACTGCAGATGGCAAACACGGTGTGTGAGTTTTCTGGTGGTGTTACTGTCAGCACAGAGCTGTCTGTGAAAGGTCACAACATATAAGAGACTGAGAATAAATGATCTGCATGCTAATGGAAATAGCCTGACATTTTAGAGCTCACATCTTCATGCGACGTTCATGTGGTTCTGCACATTTATTTACTTTTCTCACTAATAAACAGAAAAGCATGTGGTAATTAATGAGTTCGGTAAGTGCTTCGTGCCGTATTGACGGATCACAGAGTGATGCCATTTGCCTGACTGCGATAAAAACCCTAACATCAAATCTGACATTTTCCCACCGTGCTGTCGTTCTGATGACTGTGGTTTGATAAGCCTCTAATAAAGACGGATGTATTCTGTCTGTCGCTCCCCCAGATCCCTGTTCCTGCTAACCTCATGGACATGTACGGTAATCAGGGCATGCCTCAGCAGGGCCTGCCCATCAGTAACTCCTGCCCTGCCAACCTTTCCAACATCAAAAGGGAATACTCAGGTGAGCAGGAAGCAGAGCAGATCTTACACAGACGGTGGCTATGGATTTAAATTTACGATTGCACCAATTCTTTAGCAATATTACCTGCCTGGGGGTTGGGATGATGAATATACAGGCTTTTTTGCACCGATTGTGTAGTTTTCTTGTTATTTGCTACGTAGTGTCTCAATCCCCGGCCATCATGCACATGCTGGACAAGTCTGGATCCTGTGGAAAATTTGACACCTATCAAAGGCCAGAAGGATTCCCTGTGGGTACGTCTCAGTCTCAGTATTTATCTACAAACTACACAACACCAGTGCTGTTTCTTTTAAATCACATGTAAAGCATTTATTGCACCATTAATTTTAACTAACCAAAGCACCTTTTCCCAGAAGCTGAGGTAAGAGCCCTCGCAAAAGAAAGGCAGAAGAAAGATAACCATAATTTGAGTAAGTTCCAATCGCAGCATCCTATTTTATTTGCCAAAATTAACGTTTGACAAACTGTTTGGCTTGACGCACTATCCCAATAACTTAAAAATCTCTTTTAATAATGTCTTCATTTCTAATTCATGTTGTTCATGTTCATTTCTCCATCGAAAATCTAGAACTATAAAATGGTAAAAACAAAAACGCAAACAGCTGAAACTTGACAGAATGATGACCTCATATGCAAACACCAAGCTATGGCATCAATGCAAAACCTGAGCATGCCAGATAAAAGTAGCAATGGTGAAGCATTGACTGATTTTTATGAGCACATATTGATTTGTCCATTGAGAAGCTGGAAGTAAGGAAGCATTTCTGAACAGGCTGCAGAGCTAAAGAATGTGGGTTTTGGGATTCAAACCTCTGGGAATCTGTTCTACCACGCTACGTACTGCCCCACCTGCTCCTTCATTTAGCTGTGATACTCAAAAATATGAGTCACTACTGCACCTAATAGTAGTATATAGAGAAGGACTATTTATAGAGTTGTTGTTTATAGACGTTTACAGAGAAATGCGTAGTTGTTATCGGATGTGTTGTACTGACAGCAGCCTTAGAAGAGTTTATTTTTTTCCAGAAGGAATGTGCTCTTTGATCGTATGACTGCTGACTTATTGCTCTTATCATTAATGATATGAACTATGTAATTTTTTTTCTCCCACAACTTTGTTTTTTTTTTTATTCCAATGTTTGAGTTGTTTCATACTCTAATAAGAAATCTGCCCTCTCTTCTGTCACTATTTTCACTCATTTTTCTTGCGTTTAGGAGCTTTGGGGGAAGTAAAAAGTGCCTACTGCATCTTTTTTTGAGTGGCCAATAAGTGACCACACATCCTTATGACAAAATTTTGTTTAGAACGTATTTTAGAGAATACTAAAAAAATTTGCTGGCTTTTCATATCTCCGGTTAACTACACAAAGTCAACATCCTTGTACTACATCATGTATTTATTATTTTTAAAATAATGTAGAGCCAGTTGGGATTTTTTTTTTCATATTTTGAAGGGTTTTAAGTTTCTGGCTCTGAAATAGTACAGTTGCTCTTTAATAAATCTTGGAGCTATGTTTGTTTAATTCCTCGCTTGTTTTGCAGTTGAACGAAGACGACGGTTTAACATCAATGATCGTATCAAGGAGTTGGGGACTTTGATTCCAAAATCCAATGACCCGTAAGTTTCCCATTGCTTTGATTTTGCTTCAGAAAGCTTGAAAAAAATAAACTGATTCATACTTTCTTTGGATTGTTATATTCTCATATCTGAAGATTATAACAGTATGTGGTTTCTGTAATTGATTGTGAAGATATATCTTCCTAACACTATAAACATAAAAGGAATAGAAAAGTTAAACCTGATCCAGAGTATGTATGTATATATATATATATATATATATATATATATATATATATATGTGTTTTACACACATTGTACAACAGGAAGTCTGAACCACTGGTGTAACTGATGAATTCTTGTATTAGCTGCAGCTGAACTTTAAAACTACTCATTAGTGTATTTGATAACCCATGTTCTGCTTGAAGGCTAAATGTTACCTTTAGTGAATCAGTAAGGGTCGCTGCACAGTCTGTGGTTCACCCTGAATATTGCAACATTTTCTAGTTGTTTGAAAGCCCTACTTTTTATTCTGATAAACCCACTCCCCTCGGACATTATCATTATATATCTATATAT
The DNA here is from genome assembly GCF_904066995.2 of Poecilia reticulata. Lineage (NCBI taxonomy): Eukaryota > Metazoa > Chordata > Actinopteri > Cyprinodontiformes > Poeciliidae > Poecilia > Poecilia reticulata. The sequence continues at coordinate 24,921,026 of NC_088836.1, read as the reverse complement.
AATTCATTTTCTCTGACATTATTCTTTTTTAAAATAATCTTAATCCTCACATCGTATCGTTTCAGCCTGTGATGTTGCAGCTCTGAAGCACTCCTTGCTAGTCTTGCTCTTATAGCATTTTAGAGGTTTGCAATCTGAAACACTGCAATTGCATGTTGTTAAATACCAAACGTTTCTCATTTTTGTCTTAAAGCAACTCTTAATGTCAAGCAAAGGCATAATGGCATATTTGTGATTTTTAGAGACATGCGCTGGAACAAAGGCACCATCCTGAAGGCATCAGTGGATTACATCCGAAAGCTGCAGCGTGAACAGCAGAGGGCCAAGGAGTTGGAGAACCGCCAGAAAAAACTCGAGCACGCCAACCGACATTTGATGCTCAGAATACAGGTAAATATATCAGGAGAATGGAGTAATGGCCATTATGGCATATTATGTGTAAACCTGTACTGTGCCTTTCAAAAGGATTCATACTCCAACAACTCTTTCATATTTTATCATTTTACAAACACAAACTTTAAGGTATTCTATTTGAATTGATTATGACAAACCAATGGAAAATAGTGCATATTGTGAAGTGGAAAAAAATCGAATAAATAACTTCCATCTTTTTTTTTTATGAAATCTGAGAAAAAGCATCAAGTATTACAGACTTGCAGCTGTAATACAGTAATATAGAAAATACATTTTCGCTACAATTTATGTGCTTTAAAACAAATGCATGCAACACGTGTCTGATTTTTACTTAAAGAAATGTTTGTAAACTTTGCCTGCCTTGGTCTGTCATTTAAAATCCTAAGTGGATGTGCCTGACACATAAAAGACTCACAAACCTTAAAGTCACTCTCCTGTGTGTGCAAATGACTGTACCTTGCAGGAGCTGGAGATGCAGGCTCGGGCTCACGGTCTGGCCATCACGTCCTCGGCACTCTGCTCTGCCGAAGTTGGGGTGCGGCCCATTAAACAGGAGCCCGCTCTGGAGGACTGTCAACAAGACCTGTACACGCTCCACCCTCATCACCAACACCACCCCGCCTGCACTCCGGAGCAACCCAGCACGCTGGATCTGACCGAAGGCCACTCCAACTTCCCGGAGGGCCACTACGGCAGCGTTCACGGCAAAGCAGGATCCAAACTCAATGACATCCTCATGGAAGACAACTTATCACCCGTCAGAGGTGGGGACCCTTTGCTCTCTTCCGTCTCCCCAGACACTTCAAAGGACAGCAGTCGCAAGAGCAGCGTCAGCATGGATGAGAATGAAGAAGACTGTTAGCGCACCCTAGTGGTAAACACCTTTTCTGTATCTTTGGTCGCTCCATCTTGCCAGAAAACAAGAGGCTAACACAGGTGCAGTTATTCTTTGTTTTGTGTTTTTTTTACCTTTCTTTTCATTTTTATGTTTACATGTTGTATCGCCTCCATTTCATTCTCTTTTTTTCTATTGTTTGTCTTTCTAAACTTTCAAGTATTTTCTTTAATCAATGCTTTGGTGACAATGAGTTACAAAAATTAGATGTTTTTATATTTAAAAACTATACATTTATCTTTCGATAGAGATTAGATTGTGTGTTTTGGGGTTTTTTTTTTCTATCGATTCCAAAGAATCTAGGGAAACTATAAATCACAGTCAGAGGTGTAGATATTTGTGGTGAGGTAAGCACTGCTTTGAAAATCAGTAGCAATAATAGAAGGAAGGATATTTATTACTATAGTGCTTTACACTCCTTGTGTCTTAGATTGAACTTGAATGTGCCGATGCCTTATTAAAAAGTTTGTACATTATTGTTGTATTGCTATGCACACATTAGCTGATTCTCTGTCAGTCTTCCAGGTAAAATTACTTGCTTGATAAATATTAAACGTTTGTTGATTTTTATCCTATTTATGACTCTTTATAGACATAATTTTATCTAAACATTCCCCTGAAAAGTGTATTTATTAAAAAAGGACAGAGAGAAGCTGAAATGATTCTTAAAAAAATATCTCCCCAAAATCTTTCAAGATTTTTAAAATGCACAAATTCAACACTTTTACTTAACATGATGAGAAAACGTCAAGCTACAAAGACAGGCTAAAGTTTCAGCATAATGCCTTTTAACTACAAAGTGCTCTTTAGGCTGCAATAGATAAATTACCAATATATTTTTCACTGCCAAAACCACAAAAATACTAAATGGTTTCAAGAAATTGTCTCGAAATATGAGACTGAGTTTATATAAGCAGTAATAAGACACACAGGATTGTTGGAGGTCTTAGCACACAGTAACGAAACACTGCAGAGGTGTTGCTCTCTATCCTCAGATTTTTTTTTTTTGCATTAGTCATATTTGTACCACTTCAGTAACATTTTACATTCAGGGCGTTTTTTTTTTTTTTTTTTTTTTGTTTGTTTTTTTTATCAGCATGTGAAATTTTTAATGCCGAGGAGAATAAGGAGACTGATTTTGTCTGAAATGCATGAAATTGTCCAAACACTGGATTAACCTCCGTGAACTGTAGTTTGTTAGGCTTCTGTGCAGAAACGTACAATGTTTTACTTGAGAGTCGAGTAACCGAAGTACACATGTGTTGTATATTTCTGCAGTTTGCAAAAGTTGTTGCTGAATAACCATGTGCCATTACTGATATCTCTGACACAGCACAGTCTCCGTTTTGTCAAACTATGCAATGTTTGAAGTTGTGCCTGTGACGTATCATGTCTTGAAGTTGTCATTTATGAAGTAGCCGTAGACAGTAATAATTCAATTTCCATTTCATTTAAGTGCCTTCTGTTACCTTGGTAATATATGAGGAATCATGCAATATTTTAAGACTGATTATGCTGGTATTTGGTGCTTTACATACTAAAGAAATAAGGTTCCCAATCCCTTCCAAAAGTGACAGGAAATGACTTTTGGTCAGTGTGAGAAAACAAACTGCATCTCTTAAACTCAAGAACCACAAGAAATAATTTGCTTAACACTTCAAAGTGTTCAGTATTTAATGAAACCTAAAACATCTTAGTAAATTAGTAAGCCCATCTTATAAATATAGCACCTTTTGCAAGTAGAAATCACGTACTTCACAAAGAGTGTGAATAGTGGAAACATGTTTTAATTCAATCATGATTAAAAAGACAAAGATATAATTAAATGAGCATATGTGACAGACTGTAATGTATTTTTACAGTAAGTACTTTTCTTAACTCTTAGATGCAGAAAATGTTTTTTTATTTTTTATTTAAGTTCACAAACTCTCAAGCTTTACTTTTACTTCTGAAAAAAAATAGCTGGCTTGTACCTGTGAGCTAGACCAATGGCACCAAAGAAAGTATGACTCGCAAAAATTAACGTTTACGACAACTAGCCTCCAAAAGCTAAATTTAGACAACAGTGCCTCTGTGTAAACAAAATGAAAATGTTGAAGGATGAAGTGAGAAAAGATGGCTGAAAAGCTACGTTTAAAATGGAGCTCCAAAAGTTATAAATTTAACGACCAATCAAAGCATGCAGACATATGTAGAAGCCAAATTTTCAGCAGTTTTCTTGGCTAAATAAAGACGAGACCTGTCTAACCTGAAATAGCCTTAAAAAAATGTCTGCTAACAAAAGCTTTTGGAGGGACACAAGAAACAGAGGAATTAATTTGCAGATTAGAAACAGAAACCACCAGTGTCTCCAGCTAATACACAAGAAGTATTTATTTAAATAAAAAGGTTTTATTGTGGGAATTTTGCGTGAAAATAATGAATAGCTTATGGGATGCAGTCATGGCCACTTTACTTTGACTACCACTTTGCTACCACCAACAGGTGAACATTTCTGGATTTCGGAAAGAACTCCTTGAAAACTCCTCGAGCCCAAAGACCTGTAGGTTGGAAAAATATGAACCTTCTTAGTTTGAGTCTGTCCACCAATTAGAATTGTGACCAAATACCTTTCAAATTAAAGACCATTTACACTAACCTGATTTAGTGTCCTTTTTACTCCCAATTATCAAATGCTAGCATTTAGTTAAAGATGGTGTAGGCTGGTTTTAGCATTAGCTTGAAAAAACAAAAAAAAAAATACGGCAACATAATTGAACCACTGTTTGTTGTTGTCTTTAAATACAGCGTACATGTGTATTTATTACTGAACACTTTTAAGCTTCAGATATTGCTGTTGTGCTGTGTGTTCTTAGAATAACACTGAACATTTAAAATCTTTCTGACTGTAGCATGAATGTAGTTGAGCAATTGTGCCAACAATGAAAGATGCAGTATATTTGTACAAACTATAGGTTTTGAGCTGCTGATGGTGTCTTTCATAACCTTTTGCCAGAAACAGGAGCTGTAATGCTAGTCTGTAAAATATAGTTTTGGTGAAAATTGTTTGTTAAGCAGTATGAAAGACATGGTTCCAAGAATAACAATTTTTTATATATATATATTTTGTCGCATTTTGCCATGCGTCACACAGTGTTACAATCTACTGAGTACACTCTGTACCAGCTCATTGAAAGCCAGTAAAAAAGCTTGTATGTGACCATCGAGTCACTGCAGATGGACCCTTACGATTGTAAGATTTAGGGTAATAAGAATAACACGCAACCTTTCAGTCAAGAGCAAGTAGCTCCTGGTTTAAAGGTTGCGTGTTGCACTTCGATATTTTGTGGTGTGTTTTAAATCCACTAACCATTTTATCTCGGTACTTGAGTGTCTGAACAAGTTTATTCCTGTGGTTCATAAAGTGTTCTACTACTGTTTTCATTGTCACAGTTATTGAGAGATAAGTGTTGCAATACTTACTGCGCCCACTGATTTGTTAACTCACGCTCATTGGTACTCGATGTTAAACTACTGTTAGAAATATTAAAAGATTTATTTGAACTTTTTGACCGCGTGTGTTTTTTCTCTGCAATTTAAAAAATATTGCATATCTACTAATTTAAATTAAAAAAAATTTGTTCTTTATGGAAATTTATACAGTTGCTAAATTATACTATTCCTAAGCTTTGACTTTTATAGGCTATAAACATGGATGCTGTACAAACTTTGTGAAAAATCACTTGGAATAAAATTCCAGATCTTTAAGCATATTCTGTAGAGATGTATTTTCTAATGTTATGAATGCATTTTAACTCGAGTATTAATAAAATCTATTTCTAGACTTGCCATGATGTTACCATCATGTCCCAATTTTTTATGGACCATATTTTGAACATGGTCCGCACAGTGGCACAGTTGGTAGAGCTGTTGCCTTGCACCAAGAAGGTTCTGGGTTCGATTTCCGGCCCCGGTCTTTCTACATGGAGTTTGCATGTTCTCCCTGTGCGTGCGTGGGTTTTCTCCGGGTACTCCGGTTTCCTCCCACAGTGCAAAAGCATGGCTGTCAGGTTAATTGGCCTCTCCAAATTGTCCCTAGGTATGAATGTGTGTCTGCATGGTTGTTTGTCCTGTGTGTCTCTGTGTTGCCCTGCGACAGACTGGCGACCTGTCCAGGGTGACCCCGCCTCTCGCCCGGAACGTTAGCTGGAGATAGGCACCAGCACCCCTCCCGACTCCACTAAGGGATAAGGGTGTAAAGAAAATGGATGGATGGATTTTGAACATGTAAAGACACAGAATATGGTGTTATATTTAGCACTGCTGATTTTGTTTGTTTTATTAATATTAGTTTATCTGGTTACTAGCAAAGGTAGAAAGTTCTTCTGTCCACTTCTGAAAGGCTTGATTTATTACATCATCTTCTATCATGTCATGGAAGATTTCTGTAAAATTAATAAAATGAATTTTTTTATTATTATTCTATTAGTGGCAGTCATAATTAAACATGTCAATACATCAAATACAGGCCAACATTTTTTTAAAAGTATTACTTCACCTGCTCTTCCAAGCCCTGTTGGTAGAGGCATCCTCAGGGAGCCGGCTGAGTGCCTCAGACGCTCCCTGAAAGATTTCTGCACCAGGACCAGGGAGCATTCCTGGTGCCACACAGGTAGCTCCACACCCAGCATACACTGAATAATGCGGCTCTTCTCCTGTGTTGTCAGAAGCCCCTTTTGATGAGCCACATACACCATGAAGGACATACCGATGCTGTCTGCCTCCCCGTGAAGCAGCGCTGGCAAAACCCTCTGGGTGGTCAAAAAAGATGGAAACTCGTTAGCTGCACTTATTTATAACAAGATGGGTTGTTTGCAAATGCATTACTGCCAATGTTCACTGATATGCATATTTTAAAATGTGTATTACTTGTTTTTATGTTTTTGTTTTTTTTAACTGTTATATTTTATGACAAACTGTGTAAGCATATTCTTCACTTTGTGTTCCAGAAGTTTCCCCTGCTGATGAACATGCTTTTTGTTAGTTTGTGTATTGGCACAGTAAAATACATTGAAAACTGCTCCTTTACCATTTCTAGCTCAGGGCTCATTATGTGCCCAAAATCCAACAGCCAATCCAGATCATCCTCCCACAAATTTGGAGCCAGCTCCTCCAGCATTGTTTCTATGGCGATGCGCACGGATGCTGCAGCACCGTCTTCCTGTTCGGAGCCACCCCAGGTCTCGGAGGGCTGCAGCTTGGCATGCAGCATTTTTCTGCCGTTCACCTCGAGCAGCTCAAATAGGACAGGGTGCTTCATCAGGGCCATCTGAAATAATTACATCAACACGCTCACTATCGAAGCTGAATATTAAATAAAATCAGGTATGAAACTAATTTGTGACGTACAACTTGGTCCAAACAGACGTGTTTAAATAAGATATTCTACACTGCCACATGCATCCTTGTAAGAAATTAATATAAATAATGTTTTCTAATGAATGGTGAACAACTGTTTTTGTGTGAACATAAATCACAAGGAAAGAAAACAAAAGTAGTAAAAGTTGCAAGAAATTAATTTGGCATATTTAAAATTTATTTTAATTAGTGAAGCATTAATTTTTGAGTAATTCTACTAATAGTAATTATATGTAATATATTAGCATCAAGTATTAATTTAATAAGATTTTAGTATAAAATCTTATTAAAGATTCATTTTAAATCATTCTATAATTTAAAAAGCTTAATTGATGGCTGCTTAGTGGTGCCATTTTTGGTGCTGCTGCCTTGCAGCAAGACGGTGTTTCTGGTTTGTTTATGATTTACAAGATGGTTGAATCATATCAAAACGGCTAAAATGTGTTTTATTGAGTGATTTGACAGCCGACTTAGTTTGTGTGCTTCACAGAAATCTCACAATTATTGTTCCACATGCAAGAACATTCATCAATCTATGCTCATGGACAGACAAGCACCTTTAGCATCTCTGCAAGTCCATTGGAGATCTGCTGTGAAGGCAGAGTTTGGAAGAATGAGCTGTCATGAGCTACGTGCCACTGGTGGAACGTAGCTTTCCAGCTTGTTTTTTCCCCCACAAAAGTTGACCCCTGTCTTTGCCCCTACACTGGCGTCAATGTACAACAGCAGAGTCGTCGGCACCATAGACATAATATAAGAGTAGACCCCGCATTGGCTGCTCCGGCGCAGGAAATACGGCGGCCATCTTGGAGCGGTCGTCCCTCCTACTTTGCTCAATCAAAACAGCAGAAGATGCCTCAACACTGAGGGATATTGTGGTTCGGATCTATGGATTATTGATGTGAGGGCTCCACAGACAACATTTCACAAGTAAGATGGACATATTATTGTGTATATATTGTGATTAGAATATTACTTTACTGCATTTATGTCCACCGGCGAGATACTAGCTAATATTAGCTACAGTGCTTGGTGTAATACGGGGTTCAGCCCCGCTATGAAGGCTAACTGAGATTCTGTAAATCTAAAAAAATTAATTATTCTTTAACATTGACTTAGATTATCTGACACAAGAGCCTACATTAGAAATGAAACAATGTAACATATATTATAACATTTATATTATGTTATAACATTCACCAGCAAAGTTTACACAGGTGGTAAAGACTATTATTTAAACTTAATTCTTTCACTAGTAAGATACATCCCAAATCTTCCGTTTTTGTTTTGAAAGTTTCCTAAAGACACGATGTGAGGAAGAAGAGAGAGATATATATAAAGAGAGACGGATTCACTGCAGCATGGGTGCAGTGAATCCGTCACTGCACCCATGCTGCAGTGAATCCGACTGACATCGGATATTGGACTCGATCTCAGCTGCTGAATCTCTCTGAAGCTAGAACTCGTCTGCTGAAAAACATAATCAGAGGTGAAAGTAGGGGGGTACGGCAGGGTGCTGCGTACCCTTAAAAGATTTAGCGGGGTACGCAGTACCTGCAAGAGAGGGGGGCGGCTGTCTGCTGTAATTCATACCTTATATACAAACCTTTAATGACTAAATCCAATATTATGTTTTTTAAATTCTACTGAACGGTAGAGCTCTCCAAATTGCCCCGAGGTGTGAGTGTGTGTGTGTGCATGGTTGTGTGTCCTGTGTGTCTCTGTGATGCCCTGCGACAGACTGGTGACCTGTCCAGAGTGTACCCCGACTCTTGCCGGGCATGCTAGCTGGAGATAGGCAACAGCACACACCCGACCCCACTGAGGGACAAGGGTGTAAGAAAATGGATGGATGGATGGAATTCTACTGAATAAACATTATTCACAATCTTTCCTAACTTTAAGCTTTAAATATACATAAGACCGAAAGGATTTGCTACGAAGCCCTGGAGGTTAGCCCGGAGACCAATAGAACTCGCTGTGAACCCTAGAGGTCAGACCGGAGACCCACAGGACTCCCTACCAAGTCATGGAAGCAGAAGGAAGCTGGCCGGAAGACCGACAGGACTTGCTACGAAGCCCTAGAGGTTAGCCCGGAGACCAACAGGACTCGCTGTGAACCCTAGAGGTCAGACCGGAGACCCACAGGACTCCCTACCAAGTCACGGAAGCAGGCCGGGAGACTGACAGGACTAGCTTCGAAGCCCTGGAGGTTAGCCCGGAGACCAATAGAACTCGCTGTGAACCCTAGAGGTCAGACCGGAGACCCACAGGACTCCCTACCAAGTCACGGAAGCAGACAGAAGCAGGCCGGGAGACCGAAAAGACTTGCTATGAAGCCCTGGAGGTAAGCCCGGAGACCAGAAGGACTCGCTGTGAACCCTAGAGGTCAGAAGGCAGACCCACAAGACTCCCTACCAAGTCACGGAAGCAGGCCGGGAGACAGACAGGACAGGATTCTCACTAAAACCAGGAAGATAGAGCACATAACACCAGTTTTACAAATAAAATTTGATTGATTGATTGATTGATTGATTGATTGATTGATTGATTGATTGATTGATTGATTGAAAATATAATTTTTTCAAATATCTGACTAAACTAACCTGGGTCATGTGAGCACAACAATGTATATTTTCCAGGTATTTGCTGAATATTTTTTTTATTTTAAACTTTGTAGTCGGTGGATGATGCCTGTAAAAGCCCTTGTCCAGGAGCAGAACTCAATACATTATAATAGTTTAAAACAATTAAAGAAATACTAAAATTAGATATTATGACAATTAAGTATAAGTAGTCATATAAATAATTATAAAAGTCATTTTCATATATTTTCCAACTCCATTGAAATTTGTCCCTAGTTATTGTCAACACCGTCAGACATAAAAAGAATGTAAAAAAATCTGGCATTATTAGGGGGCACCAGAACTTCTGAGGACCCCATGACCACTTCCTTTCTCTTCCTTTGCTAAGAGGGCTAGTTAGCTCTGGTTAGCTTATGTTATTCTTTAGTTTTTTCTTCTTTTTATTCCTAAGTTGTTTGTCACAACCATGATGTGTCAACACCACAACTGACAATTTACAAAACTTTGATGAAATTTTGTGAAATAAAAGCTTAATTTTGGTAAAATGTAAAGATTTCATGGACCTGATGAGCTACAATATGGCCTCCTTCAGAATAACATCATATAAATTGAGGTAGTTTGGCATTTTGTCAACTCCGTCATATATCAATTCCATCAGTTTTTGTGACTCTTTCAATGAAATTGTTGTCAAATTTCACTTAAATGTGCAATTAATTTTTTTAAATGTATTTTACATAAATTGCATTACTTCGCATGCATCAAGTTTTTCATTTTACTCACTAGTTTGTCACCACCTTCAGTTCTGTCAACTCCGTCAGATGGACTTTTTTTTTTTTTTTTTTGTTTTAAATAATATTTTGTTTCTTGAGAAACATTTGTCTGTAAACGAGTAAAAATATCACTAATAGGGTCATTAAAAATTATTTTTTATTTATTTTTGTCAGATGGTAATGACAACGTTCTGGGTCAGGTCGATTAAAAATGTAATTTAAAAAAAAAATGTTGCAACTGGGAGCCTGTACCTTAGCATCTTTACATTTCCAAAACATTATTTGTCATATTTGCGTACATCAGGTTGGGAAATAAAAAAAAAAATATGGGAAAATTAAAACCCATTTTGTCCCTATTCTCAAGAATCACTGATTCTCTAACATTGACTTAGATTATCTGACACAAGAGCCTACATTAGAAATGAAACAATGTAACATATACTGTATTTTAAAACATATATTATGTGTTATAACATTCACCAGCAAAGTTTACACAGGTGGTAAAGACTATTATTTATATGTAATTCTTCCACTACTAAGATACATCCTAAATCTTCCGCTTTTGTTTTGAAGGTTTCATAAAGACACAATGTGAGGAAGAAGAGAGAGATATCTATAAAGAGAGACGGATTCACTGCAGCACGGATGAATCTCACATCGGATTTTGGACTCGATCTCAGCTCCTGAATCTCTCTGAAGCTAGAACTCGTCGGCTGAAAAACATAATCAGAGGTGAAAGTAGGGGGGTACGGCAGGGTGCTGCGTACCCTTAAAAGATTTAGCGGGGGTACGCAGTACCTGCAAGATATATATATATATATATATATATATATATATATATATATATATATATATATAATATATATAAACATGTATCCAATAAATTATGAACGGCTGTGTTCTTTGTAATATGCTCATCATACATCGATATCAGAATATTCCATTCCTATTCTATTGTTATAGCCACTATGCATATTTAAATATGCTGAACTATGTATTAAAAACATACTTAAAAAATACAATTGTTTATAAATGTAGGTTTGATAGATGTTTGAATATGGTTTCCAGTAACAAAAAGGCGTGTTATGATCGATTAAATGAGCTGATATGTCATTGTGCTGCTAAACACATAACGCTGAGTGGAGTGGAGTACCGCTCCAAGATGGCCGCCCTAAATCTCGTCAGCGACAATAGGCGAGAGCCGTCCATGAGGCATCTACTCTTATATTATGTCTATGGTTGACACCCTAACATACGGCGTCCTTCGTCGGTAGAGCGACGCCGCCAGACCAACCACGTCAAAACAGACTCCGCCTCCCAGCGCGATGATTAGCTCCGAACGTATGTCAATCCCAAACTGGTGAACTTCCTCCAGGATCTTGGTCACTAACTCCATGTTCTTATTCTCCTCAGTGGTGGGCACAGGAAGAATCTTGTACATGACTCCTTTGGCATAAAAGTATTGAGAAATCTTAGAGCCGTACAATTCATGTACAGTTTTATCAATGACAACAAATCGTTTCACAGGTGTGGAGTTACTCGTGGTGCCTTTAAGTTCTTGGTGTTCTGTGTGTCCCCAGAGCAAAGTGTCATTCCGGCGATCCAGCAGGTCTTTACACTGAATGACTCTGTAGGTGAAAACAATGGGGCTCACCACCGTCCAGGAAACTCCTTGGTCCGATTTGTTCTCAATCTGAACATTTGGTGTTGCGTGAATTCATGTTTCCAGAGTCGTTACCCTCCATGTGTACCCGCTTTGCTTCAAAAGTACAGTAACCTCCCCACTTAGCGCTCCAGCCATCTGCACAGGCGTGTGTTACAGCACATGTTCTCTGTGCTCAGGGTTTATTAAGACTTCATTACAAGCATGTGAACTTATAGGAGGGGAGATACTGAATTAAAAAAATGTTTGAATGAATGAGCTTTCCCATCCACAGTTGTTCTGTTGCTGCCTTTGTGGTTGAATAAGTGAGTGTATTGGGTATAAATGGACTTGCATCCTTCCTACTACATTCTGTTTAAATATATTGTTGTGTGTATTTTTACTGGAATCTTGGAAGAAGATGAAAACTAACTTTGGGCTGTATGCAACAGTGTATTTACAGGTCGTATAATGTTAATCAGGCATCTGCAAATTCTGCTGCTGGAGTCCTGACCGATAGGAAAATGGATGAAGTGGTTTCTTGTTTGTCACTTTTTAAAAATCTACTGGTCTCTAAAGCAGTACACGGTCTTCCACCAAAATGAATTTCCGTAAAGGTTGTCAAGTATGAACCGTGTAAATGTGTTAGGTTTCCAAAGACCTGCTTACTTGTGGTTATCTGGACCAGAAGGGAACAAGCAGAGGCAGCATTTAGTTTTCGATGCCCCTCATCTCTGGAACAAACTATCTGAAAACTGTTGGTTCTTGTAAATCAGGACAGAAAGCATTTTTAATACATAATTTAGCATAAACAGAGTCTATTTGCCACTGTTTACACTGACTTTAACTAACTGCTTAACTGTGTTATTGTCTTTTGTAAAAGATCTTTGATCTCAATGAGTTTTACCTTGGTTAAATGAAGGTTGATTGAATTTTTCTGTGTTTACTGCAAATTTTGATTACAAAATCTGAACTTTTTGAAACATTTGTTTCTTTTATGCCAGGCCTTCGTGCAGATGCTTTGTTATTATATTTTTCTTTCCTTTGATGTCCTGTGAGGCATTTTTGATTGCCTTGTGTATGAATGGTCCAACATGGTTCAGTCACTGTTTTAAACAAGTAAATCTGAATAAATAACTTCATCCTCTCTGCTTTTCTTTCCCGTATGAAGAAATCTAAACTCTGTGCTTCTGTTTTTTAAAAAAAATCTTTCCTTAAATCTCCATCCAGCTGCACCAGATGCTAATTCTGAACCTGGTTCTGTTGCAGTTTTCTTTTTAAGAGCTACTCAACTCAATGGAACAAGCTGGACAATTTTATTTATTTTTTTTCATTTTGTATTTGATCGACAGAATCACACATAATTCAATTTAAGTGTAATCTCACCATCTAAAAACAATTTTAATTCATCAATCAAATAGGAGTCCATATAATATCTGAATTAGACATGTTCACTTTGATATGCTCTCTAAAAATAATCTTAGTATATGTTATAATCTAAATGAGTTTAATAGATTTAATAAACTGTTAACATTCCCAAGAACAACAACCTGGGAATAAATTACAAAAATCACACAGACACATAATTTCACATAGATCATGAGCAATTTAATATACATAGAGATGCATTGGTTTACAATAATGATAAAATCTGTTTTATAATGTAATGTTCATGAAAGGGTGAAAAACTTAAATATAAAGAAGCAGTGTATTCTTTAGATCAGCTGGATCGATTATACCTTGAATACAAACAGATCATGTTGGCAGTGAACATTTTCATTTTATAGCAACATTTTTCTTAAGTCCTCTACAAATCTTCATATATAATGATTACTAAAAATAAAATCAGGTAGTGTGGCCCCGTCACAGCACAAAGCTGCAATTAAAACAAGGGAACGTTTATTGTTAAGTGCTAACTATCTGTGTTCCCTTTCCTTTGGCTTCTCTCATTATGGTCTTTTTTTTCTTATTGTGAAGAGATAAACTGTATAAAATGAGAAAAATCACAAACAGTTTCACAAACGTCTTATTGTGATCTCAATCACCTGTACAAAAACAGCTGAGAGCTAGATTACCAAACAAAAACTAATCCTCCAAATTTTTTTATAATAATAACAATAATAAAAAAAAGAAAAAAAGAAGGAAAACAAAACTCTAAAGGACAGAGTGTTTGGTTACACAGATGAAGCTGCTGCTTTCTGGAATGCCACTTCACACATGTTGTGAGTGATTTGGCGTCGCCGTGGAGAAGCTGGACCTAATCGTCAGAGAGAAGGCACGCGGTCGAAAAGAAGCTCGGTCCTCTCCGGGCTGCCGTTGATTTCCTCCTGGAGCATTTCGGGGCTGTGGCCGTGCTCGTCCATGCTCTCCGGAGACTCGTAGGGATAGTTTTCGCTGATCTCCTCGTCCTCCTGCTCTTCTTTAATACTGAGGAGAGGACGCGCGCTGTCAGAACTGACGCTTCAAACCAGCGGGGAGGAGCGCGCCGGAGAAGGTGGGGAAAGGGAAAACTTACAAAGCCTGAGGAGGGGACTGCGTTGTGCTGCTGTCGCTTTGGTAGCCACATCCGTTAGCCAGCGCTCCGTTCATCTGCTCCTGGAGAACGTGAGGCAGCGAGTGCAGCGCGATGCTGCCTATCGAGGCCGGGTTGTACAGGGAGCTGTTTCCATCTAGACCAACATTCTGAGAGGGGGTGGGGGGAAGTGGCATTAAGTGTCTCAAACGTGCCAACTTTTAGCTTCGTCTTCATCTTTCCCAATACTAAGCTTTTAAAATGGATCTCTCACCTGAAGAGCAGACCCGGGCAAGCTCTGGCGACTTTGAGAGTTCTTCAGCAGAGATCTATTGGCAAAAGAAGTTATATGTTAATTAGTTGCAGCCAAATAGGAAAATGTTACAGCAACATCTAGATTCAATGGAACCCCCCTGGAAAAAGTGCAAAACGCTTTAAAGTAAACACATTTTCATTTGAGTAGTAACATTTTAAACTAAAGATTTTATCTTTAATCTAAACTGAATTTCTTTGAAAAGTGAAAAAAATTTCTGTGCTTAAAAATTATGAGTTTTTTTTTACAGAATGACCATTAGCACACTTAGTAGCATCCTAAACAACTTTACAGGAGTGTTCAAGAAATTTTAATTAGTATTCCCACAAATTCTGTTTCTGCCACTCAAAATGGGAAAGACGACATAACCTGCCATCCTAGTAAAGCAGATGCATATTGAGCCTCTTTAGGTAAAAATTAGCTACAAAAATATCTACATTTCATATGTACAGACAAAGCAATGATTAAATGGAAAGAGAATAAATGTACTTTTGCCTCACTGTAAATTTGAGAAATATCTGAAATCCTTTATTTGAGCACATTGAGTCAGTGAGAGGAAAGTGACAGAGAATATGTGCCATTTCATTAAGGGAGGTCAATGTTGACCCTCATGCTCAGGAAATGGCTAAAAGAACGTAGATGTTTCTGAGATTCTTCAAAAAACTGAAATTTCTTACATTTTTCACACGTTTATGAAACACCAACTAGGCTTTAAATGTAATCACATTAAAACCTAAAATATCTCAAGCTCTGGATTTTTCAAGCAGTGAGTAAAGAGCTAATAATAATATTTTGGCATATTAGGTTTTAGTTGAGACATTTTTCTTCCTGTAATTTCCCAAACAAAAAACCTGACAAAAATCAAAAGAAAAACTTTTTAAAAAATCACTTTAGTAGTCAATTCCCTTTCCTTTTGAATTTCAAATGTGGGCAAAGGATATATAAATAGCACTTATGCTTTTTTTGATAATCCAATTTCTAATGTGACGCACAACACACTAAAAGAAAAAAACAAACAAAAAAAAGCATAAAATCTTAGTTTATTACAAGGATCAAAGTTTTTTTTTAAGTCTACATTTATGTCTTTGTGAATCCTAGATCAGACTGCCTGTCTCTTCCCACCGTAAGTTCAATGATTTATTTGGCTGAAGTCATCAGCTAAAGTACAGAAAGGGCGCCGGACCCTTTCTGTACCGGCGCCTACTCGATTTAAATCAAATATACTGTAAATCTTTCACCTTCACTGAGCTGTTTACGGTGTTGCTGTTGTCATATTTTATTTAAAGATGTCGAGATGCCCTTCGGCGTCCTTAATTTTGCTGCACAAACACAACAAATATACGCGATGTTAGAAAAGCAAACCCGCGCGGCTTCTTAGCTTCAACGCTTGCTTACAGTAAATATGGCGGGCACTCGTGAGGCAGAGTGACAAGGTCAAGTTCTTTGATGTCGGCCACCTGACTTCTAGTGAGATGGGAAAGCACACGGCGTCCCGGTCTTCCTGTCGACAGTGTACATACCCGTTCCCAGCAGCCTTCTGAGGCCGCCGTCGGTGGAACTCGATCTCGTCTACCGTCCACACGGCTCCCTTCACGTTCTCCAGGCGCACAAAGCATTTATGCAGACTGAGGTTGTGTCTGACAGCATTCTGGAAGATTCAAGAAACGCGTTGCGCCGTTACACAAATGTCATGCAAACGACCATTAAATGTAAATAAGGTGCGAGTGATATGGACTTTAAAGTTTTATCCCAATATTTAGTGGTAATATTGACCCTGTGCCACATCGATTGTAGCCCCACAAACACAAATACTGCTCTTGAACAACATTCCTATTTCTAACACGGTTCTTTACTTTGATTAGTATCACCAAAATGCACACGGTAGCAACATTTCATCATATTTTAAAATGTACTTATACTTTTTGATACACCTCTACTGAACAGTGGAGAAAAACGTAGTAAAACTAACAATCCCAACAATACGGATAGTTTTAAGAGCTTTTAAATATCATTAACTAAATTTTTTTGTGACATTGATGAATTAAAATCTTAAAAATTACAAATTTATAGTGATAAATGAAAGGCGATGCAATAAATGCCCACCAGTAATTTAAATACAATGAGATGTTTTATGTTCTTATCTTTAAAATGTGTTATGGATACCTTCCAAGTAGCTGCATTGCGCCTGAAATATGCAAAGTTCCTGGTGAACCAGTTGTAGATTTCGTTTAACGTCAGCTGATTGCGAGGCGATTCAAATATGGCCTGAAACAGATAAACAGGGAGTCAGAGTTGCTGCTTATACAGAGACCGAGTTATGGAGCTACGCAAAAGAAAACTGAAAAAACTAAATATTGAAGAGTTATATAGCACACACAGTCAGGACGTGTTACCTGTCTTATGAGGGACGCGTATGTAAATGGAGGTCTAACTTCTGTGCTCAGGTAGAACTCTTTATTATCAATTATATCTGTAAACAAAAAGCATAAAAAAGATGTTTGTGAACTTAATATAAGAAAAAGGTGCAACAAATAGAAACAGTTCTTTCAAGTAAGATATTTAAAATGCCATGCAACGTATCCGTACCCATTGTGGTTGTGTAAATATTGTCATGTTACAACCATAAACTTCAGAGTAATTTATTGAGATTTTACGTGACAAACGTGGCAAAGCAGCACATAATTATAAAGTGGAATAAAAGGAGTATAACGTTTAGATTTTTTTCTTACAAATACAAGACTATTCTACGTTCACATTTTTTTTACCAATTCCGCTGCATGAATTCATTTCAAGTTTTACCACAGATCTCTAACACAATTTGGGCCCAAACTTTCAAACACGGGAAAATGCTTTGATCTAAACCGTTAAAAGTTATTTTAAGTTTATTTCAAGTCGACATCTTGTTGGTACCATTAGATTTTAAGAAAGGGGAATTAAATAGAAATGCACATCACAGTTTTCAGGTCTTCATTTACAAAAAGCGTCACGATTATGCACTACTTATTGTGTCTCGAGTGTCCCGGTAAAACACAATGAAGTTCAATATGGTTGTAACGTCGCAGAGGTCAACGGGTATCAGAGTTTTGCAAAGCGCTGTAAATCCTGCAGATACTCCTGATGTGTTCGGTACCTTGGCTCACAGAGCGGCTGTATCGCCTCCGTACGGGAGTGCTGGTGAACAAGCTGTTGGGGGTGAGGACTGACGGCGAGTCAGAGAGCGGTGTGAGGGGCGTGGAGGGGGCGGTGGCACTCTGAGAAAGACTCATGGGAGGATGGGCTTTAGGCAACGTCACCGGGGTGAAAGACACGTTAGACACCAGATTCACCTGCGCGCACACACACACACACAGAAAAAAAAAACCCACAAAAAAATGTGTTATCTACAAGCCAAGCCGAAGATGATTGGAAAAAGAGTAAATGGTTAAATGAGAACTAACGGGCTGAGCTGCAGGTTTGGGTTCAGACGATTTGAGATGAGCCATCATAGCTTGCAGTCGCTCCTTGTCTTTCTTCAGCTGTGTTAGATGGAGGACCGAAATAGAGCGTGAGGTTGGTGAATTCACAGTTTTAGTTACATGGCGTTCAATGTGTCATCCTGAGCGCTGTAATTATCCAAACACAACACCTCTGCTTCCAGGGAGGGTGCAACAAACACAGCAGAACTACAAATACAGTACACCCACATTTACTTTGACAGAGCTGTCTTCTCACGACAACTCACCAGCGACATTTTAGTTTTATGAAAGTATAACACGCAAAGATAATTCTGGTAAACCGAAAATGATTCACAATTTATTTATTTTTTTGTTGGAGAAAGAAACCAGCGCTCTCCGTACCTGCAGCTCCAGCTGTTGAACAACCTGCATCTGCACACGGCACTGCGCCGTACTCTTGTCGTCAAGTGTGTGGTCGCTGTTCAAATGTCTAGACGTAAACAAATATGTTTAAATGTTAATTAGTCAGAGGACGCTGACCAACTGTAAAGTTGGGCAACGAGAAGGAGATTTAAGACATTAAATGTTCTTATATGTACTCACTTCATGAATGCCTTAAAGTCTCCAAAAACAGTCTCACAGCCTGGCCATTTGCACATGCCGTTTCCGTACAGAGGATGGCTGTTCTGGGGGCTTTCCTCCTGTGACCCACTGCACAAAACGGAACGTCAGCCATCAATGGAACCTCCCAAGAATACATACAAGCATGTGCAACCAGACACAGAACGCCAGTAAACTGCAAACCTTTCTTTCCTCTTCAGCAGGGCGTGGTGACCGTTGGTGGTCGACTGGCTGGAAGACTCTCGGATATCTCCACCGGGAGAGAGGACGCTGCCGTTTTCACACCCTGAAGAGTCACAAGTAGACAGAGTGTTTCCTTAGAGATATACGCAGCTACAACACAAGTCATGTGAGTGAAGCTCAGATGAAGATCTGCTCCACACCAGGCGCCATGACATCAGAGGTGTTGTTAGAAGTTTATTGGTTTGATCAATGGCTCTAACATGCAGAGCAGTCGAACCTGGAGGCGCTCCAACCATTTCAACTCAAAATATGTTCATGAAGCAGGTTTATACACACCGTTTCTATTTTCATTTGTGTCTAAGAAGACAGCTTCAGAAACCCAAACAATTACAAACATTTAGCTGCTTCCTTAGCAAAATCTAACCCGTGCAGACCCTCAAAAAGGTTCTAGTTCTTTGAAACGGAACTTGATTGGATTCCTCCACAGGAAGTTTCTTTTTAAATGTAACTTCCTCCATAGTGTGAGTAAAGAAGGGAGGATGTGGGGCCGTGCGATGCATCATACCTGGAGCTACAGTGGGGGTGCTGGGGAGCACAGACAGCAGGCCTTGCCTCTGCAGGTTGAGGAGATGCTGCTGCTGCACCTGAAGCAGCTGCTGCTGGATGGCGATCTGCTGGGCTGTAAGCTGCGACAGACGATCAGGGATTAAACTTTCCACAAATATTCTCTGTTGGGCTAAGAAACAGGAGCTTTCTGGACTTTGTATTTACACAACATTCAGTGTTCTGTTAATAACCACAAGTCAAAGCAGTCCCATTTAATTACTTCCCTGACGTACTGAGTAGTTCTGCAAGTTACCTCTTGAGTAGCTATCCCGGCGTTCTTCTGTTGCAACAGCTGCATATTTATCTGCTCTTGCTGATTCTTGAAGACCTCCTGGATTTGTTGCTGCAGACATATTAATAGCATTGGAGTGACGCGGGCATGGGGCCTGTGTTAAATGTGCCGTACGAAACGAGCTGGTCGTGCCGTCACCTGGTGTAACATGAGCGCCTTCTGCTGCTGGACCAGCACCTGGATCTGCTGAGGACTGAGGACGGGCGGCTGCGGCGCCTGCTGCAGCGGCTGCGGGGCTTCGGCGGGCGGGGTCATCATCGACAACGACGCTGGAACCTTCGTCGTCAAAGGAGAAAAGATCAGACTGGTCAAAGTCTTTCCCAGAAATGCAGGGAGAGGAGTCATTAATTGTTTCTGAGAAGGAAAAAGGGTTGGAGCCTTTAAAAGGGACATATGCCTGTTTATCTTTACTAGGTTCCACAAACTCAAATTCAAGATGTTTTAAGACCATTATGAATTAAATTTAAGCCCTATATCACAACAAAAATGTAACAAAGAGATGCAATAGTTTGTTTTTATTGATTTTTTTTCAGGGGATCAATTTCTGGGGAAATTTCGGTGTTCTTTTTGTGGTTCTCTTGGCCACGGCTTTGTGCTTCCACATGACAACCCTCATAGTGTCAAACGTTTTCGAAGAATGTGTGTAGTCTCCATCAGGTTACATACAAGCCAGTGCCAAAGACAAATGTTCTCCAGTCAACTGCCAATAAATTTTACACACACCCATCATAGACGCAAACAAAAAAAAAACTACTGGCTTTTTTTTTTTTTGCGAATGTCATCCAGCCGATAAATATATAGATGCAAAAAAGCCAGCTAGCGAGTATTAGCAGCAAGCATTCAGCTTGTTCCTGGTAGGCTTAATCGCCTCAAGGCAAAGAATGCAGTGAGTGAAAACAAACGTCCCATAAGAAAAAACCTACATAGTCACGACAAAATGTAAAATCCATGACTATTTATGGCCTCAATTTTAGACTCATGAATTTAACACTTTTTAAGGATGCTCACTGCGAACCAGATATTCAGGTCCATCAAGTCAAGTCAGGAGGACAATACTTTTCTGGATGTCAGTTCAGTGAGCAGGGAATTTGTAGGCTTGGATTTTGCTTCAATTTCGTCCATAATCTGCTACAATGATTTACCTAAAGATCGGTCATTACCAACTAAAGCAGCATTAATCAGAAAGAATTTTATGGGCTCTTCTGTATGGTGGCCGACAGGTGCAAATGCGCAGCAACAGAGAAAACATGCAAACAAACAAAAAGAGACGCAAACAAATGAAATGCAGCAAACAAGAGATGACGCAAACAAAAAGCAAATAAAATGCAGCAAACAAAAAAGAGACGCAAACAAAAAGCAATTGAAGCAAACAAAAAAAGAGACGCAAACAAAAAGCAATTGAAGCAAACAAAAAAGAGACGCAAACAAAAAGCAATTGAAGCAAACAAAAAAAGAGACGCAAACAAAAAGTATATGCAGCAAACAAAAAAAAAGAGACGCAAACAAAAGTCCCTCCTGCTTTGCTCGACCAAAACAGCAGAAGATGCCTCAGCACTGCGGGATATTGTTGATCTGGCTTAATATCTGTGTTCCACCTTCACTCATAGGGGAGAACAAGCAGGAGTTTTTAAAACGATTTGCCGGGAGACATGGGTTCGCTCTCGGTGTACCGAACCTGGAGCTCCCGGCCAGCTGGCTGTTAATGCAGCGGGAGCAGACATTTCCGAAAACGTCGGAGCAATATTGGAAGTAGGTGATTTATTGATGAACCAAGCAGATATTTGAGATCTATACATCTACATTCTTGCCTAAAAACTTTTTGAAAAATCATTTTGTGTAATTTTAAGTGTAACACAACACAAATAATTTTGCCGCCATTACTGCTTTTCTGAACACCCGTTTTAAAGGATGCAGACCCTAAATTTGGACACAGCTGTTTTTGTTCGACTCCCTCTAGTGGTCTGGAGCACTTCCGTTTTCAGCACTTTTTGTTTGCATCTTTTCTGTTGTTTGCTGCATTTCATTTGTGGTTGTAGTCTTTTTTGTTTGCGTCTCTTTTTTTCTTTGCATCTCTTTTTGTTTTATTTGCTTTTTGTTTGCGTCTCTTTTTTTAGTTTGCTGCATTTCATTTGTTGGCGTCTCTTTTTTTGTTTGCATGTTTTCTCTGTTGCTGCGCATTTGCACCTGTCGGCCACCGTACTTCTGTGACTGTCAAACAGTTAAAAAAATCTTTCCAAGTCCATCAAATGCATCAAAACTAAGAGCTTCCTCCATTTTTGGTCAATGGATGCATGACTACCAGCACGTCCTTCGTATGAGTTCATTAAAATTCAGAAAACATTGAGAGAACTTAAAACAGGATAATTCTGAAATTACTTTTTTATTTTCTGTTGGATTAAAATTTCTGCCTCTACAAACAAACAAAAAACTCACATTTGTCCAATCCAAAACACGTTGACTCAATCAACATTGAAATCGGCTTGTCACACTTAAATGGCTAACTAGAAAATGTAAGTATATTTGGTTTATCAAAACATCTTTTCTATCAGCTGCTAGATAGCCGAGCTCGTTTTTCTGTGTATGCAGTTAAGAATGGTCATCTTGGATACCAATGGCTCTGATTTGTATAGTCTGTGTGTATAAAACAACCTGCAGGTTCCTGCAGTTCTCTTGTACTTGAACCGCAGCACATCAGACATTTCAATGGGAGAATATGTTAAAACACAAACCGCAGCACAACGCTGATTTTCAAATATCCTCGAGTTTTGCACCCATCCTCCTTATGCACTGTATAAACAAAACTGTGCATGCCTTAGAAGAGAGTGAAGTATAAAAATACAACTTTATCTTTGTTGCTGCTTTTATGGCTAAAAGGTTAAAAGATAAGAGACAGAGGACATCGAGTTCAGACCGAACACAAAGTAACATTCCTCACAGTGAGTCAACCAAATTGAACTAAAACTAAATTAAGACCAAACGGGACCCGCATTATTACGGGAGGTAATTGGTGAAATATAAGCAAAGCATAAACGAATAATGGCCTATTAACAGCATTACTCTCTAGGAATCATGTGTCATTATGGACAGTTTTGTAACTGGATTGTTTTTCCCCCTTGATCTAGTCATTATTTTAGCAATATTTTTGAATCAACCTCTTCATTGGAATTTTACTTTAATCTTTTTTTTTACTACATCAAAACAATTACTACAAGCTTAAGCATTTATTCCCTTTTCCTGCATACATTTTTTAAACTATTTCATTCTTGCACAAAATTAACTATATAAAAAGCATAAGAGTTCACTCAATTGAATTGATGCACCACTATATTTTTCTGCTTTTTTTTTTTTAGGGTTAAAACTGGATCAAAACTCTAAAATGTTAAACATTTACCAGGGCAACGGAGGACGGTATGATAACTATCCGTCCTGCACTAAACATCACAACACCAGTATCCCTGGTATTTTTCCTGATATTCTGGAGGGACTGGTTCTGTTACTTTTCAACACTACATTTGATAGGCGTAAGGAGACGTGTGCAGGATTTTCAGTCAAACCATGTTTTTGTGATGGAAATATGCAATGTATCTATGTCAGTGCATCCCTGAGCTCTTCACTTTTTCACCCAGAAAAGATGGAACATCAAATACAAACATAGTCTATCACACATTACAGTTGTGATGAGGAGCTGTCCGCACAAGCGATTAGGCTTGGATAATTACATTTCTAATTTTCAGCTATAAATCTCTTCTGGTTTGAACTCGTCTTTAAATTAGATGCAACGGATTTTGGTGTTTTTGGAAACCGGAGTGCTGCCCCTCCCACACTTGTTGCCGTCGACTGCTTGGGAAAAAAAAAAGGCTACAACACTTTCCCTCACTTTCCAGAAAGACAATTTTTATCTTAATTACATCTTAAAGCATTAGATCATGGAATACCTTTTTGTTTTAGTTTTAGCGTCGATTCGGTCAAATGTTGGTTTTTTTTCCCTAAATGTTATCATTCAGTAATAATCTCAAGCTCAAATCAGCTTATTTAAAAAAAAAATAAAAAAATCTACTGAACCATGTATAATTAAACGCAGCGCCACTCAGGAAAAATAAGCTGTTATTCTTGCCTAACCACCTGTTATTAAATTCTTTCTGTAATTCTCAGTTCAACTTTGCGACGTGACCCGAGTGGTTCTGACATTACTGCTAAAAACAGCAGCAGAAATACAAAAACAACCAAAACACAGGATGGCTCAGGGGAATTAGAACTCCAGCGAAAACAACAACAACATCAACAGCAGCCAGAACCCGAAAAACAACATCATCATCATCATCATCTTCTTCTTCTTCTTCTAGTCGGAGCAATTATCACCCCCCCCCCCCCCCCCCCCCCACACACACACACACACAAACCCCCTCCTCAGCCCGCTTCACCCCCACCCCTCAACCGTCCCCTTGCTGTCAGCTTCACAGCTCAGGAGTTGTTTATGGTAAACATAAACCGAGGAATCAAAATGGCACAGAGATATAAATAATGAATAAAAAAAGCACACAGAGCCTGTTTACGAAAACAGAACTTGAGATTCGTATTTTAATTAAGGTTTGAACCACAAACAAACATTCCTCTCCAAAGGCACAGTCTGTTTGGAGTCGGGTAAACAAACTGACAGAGAATTTCACACAGGCTTTGGGCTAACAATAACAGAGGACTGCCTCCTGGTTTGCCCTTTCTTATGAAACTGCGTGCTGCAGAATGGCCACTAAAGCAATGAAAGGAAAAAGAAAAAAGAAAAAAGGCAGGTCCATCCCACGGACAGAGCCAGTTGGCCCCCTCTATTTTTTTTTCTGTGGACACCATCAACACAACAACAGCCTTCGCCTAATCCCCGTTGCTATGGCAGCGTGCAAGTCCAAACATCTTCTGTTGTTGTTATTGTTGAAAGTCATACCACTGAGCAACTGAGTGTAAACACAGATCTGTTCCCGCAAGACTGGTCTTGTGAACTCTTTTGAGAAAAGACTGACAGCAGAGAGAAATGCTGAAAACATGCAGGGGGAAAAAAAACACAAACAAGCAAACAATAAGCTTCTCATTCCGGAACCGATACTTACTGATGTGCTGCGTTTAAAAATAAAAACAACAACAAAAAACAAAAACAAAAAAACAACACCTCTTATGCAAAAAATAAAAAATAAATAAGAGACAATAAAGCAACTAATTACAGCAGTCTGGCTCTATATGCTAGAACACAACAAACCTGAGAGTCTCCATTGGAAGGTTTCTGAAACACTCCTCGGCAACTATGAAAATCTAACCCAGCTTTTCCACGTGACGCGAGCGTAAACAGACCTAACAATATAACACTGATCCCTCCACCCGGCAGGAGCCGAGCTCCCCCCTCCTCTTCTAAACCTCAGCCCCGCTCCACACACACACGCACACACCCCCGCACACGCACACACACACACACCCACTCCCCCAAAACCCATTCCCTGCACTCTCTTTCACCGTGAAGAAGCTGAGAAACCCAGACGAGAGAACAGACAGATTTAAAGACTCATTAAAGTTATCAAAGTGCGCGGGTACTGTGTAAAAAAAAACAAAAAAACAAATGAAACATAAAAACTGTGGTGCTTGGACATGGTTCAGATGAAACAAATCTATTCACGCGTTAGTGGGTGGGGGAAGCATCTGGATCTGCTGAAGTGGAGATAAATGTTTATCCATGTCTCCTTACACCTATCTAGTGTTACAAAGTAACAGAAACCCCTCGCTGCGGAATGATGTCATGAAAAATATCGAGGTCATCGTTTTCAGCTGCAACAACACGTTTGTTCTCTTTCTTTTCTCAGTCAAATGTCGTTCATTCGCCAGTCAGTCCGCCAGAGATCAGAATATCAGCTCCGATCAGCGACGGCTCCACACTGAAAAATCCAATTTGCTTTTCTTCCATTCATGAAACTGAGAAACTCCCAGCACTCCTTACACATATATGCGCCTGTAACTAAAAGCATGTGGGCTCTGTTTGGGTGAGGTAAAGTCCAGATAATCTAACGCAAGCTACAAACAATTTATCTAAAGAAGAAAGAATGCAGAACCTTTTCTTTTTAATTCTAACATTTAAATTGGATGAAAACTGGAATCAGGAAGTCAGACCTTAAATAAATGTGGCAATCATACGAGCCAGGAAAAGACTGTGCATCTGTAGAAAACACCTTAAAGAAAAATATAATTCTTTTTGGAGGCTGAAGTGTTGGAAATTAAAAGAAAAGATCTGTGAAATATGTATTTTTTAAAAATAATTACACCAATTAATCAGCTGATTTGGAATTTGACTGTTTTTTTGTTTTTTTTCCAGAATCGGCTCTGATCGACGATCGTCAGGTCGAATACTGAAAACCACATGGGTTTTTCCCCCCCCCCAATCCAAATGTATCAAAACTAAGAATGCATCAATAAGTAAAAATGATTTGAATCAGTGTCGGCCGGATCGACGCATCTCTAGTTGTTATTTGTAAAGCTGACTCTGACGGACTGAACGAACACCCGTGCGGACGACTGACCCCTGCGACCTCTGGAGGAGGAGTCTGGCTGCTCTTCACTCGACTCTCATTCTCAGAAGGATTTCTGCTTTCTCTGTGGATTGCTTGTATGGTGTGTCCTGCTGGATCTGACTGGGACTCATGCATCTGGACTTCACTGGCCTGCAAGAAAAGAAGAGAGAGACAAAAAAAAGAAAGACGTGAAAGTCACTCGATGAAGCCGTCGAGGAATGACGGAAGGCTGAAAACATACGTGTTTGGCCGCCTTCAACGAGACAACTTCACACGGCGATAAGAAATTCATTCTTTAAGAAGAAATAAAGAAGAATCGGCAGCAGCTGAAATGAGCGTCACAGCATGGTGGGTACGCGAGTGAAAAGCACTAAAAGCTGAGAAGTTTGCTTCTGCGGCCCAACCCAGTAATACAAACACACTCTACCACTAGTCAGAGAGGAAGATGTTAAATCTATTTGTTGAATAACCAAGTGCTGCCATGACTACTGTAAACACAGGGGCCCTGGGTCCGTGTTTATGTGCAAACATATCTTCCTTCTGGAACAATTTACCATTAACCAGGTGGTGCGATAAACGGCCGTGGCAGGTAGCACAATGCACAAGTAGGCTTTTATGTATACAGCTTGGGAGTGTTTGAGTAAAAAGCTCAGCAGCATAAACAAAGGTAAATAAAGAAGGCAAACAAAAAGCATAAGGAGGAGGAAAGCAGCGGAGAAATCCAGAGCCTAACATGCTTGAGAGCTCGACATTTTGAGATTAATCTTCGAATCAAATCAATCTCGTACGCACGACTGAGAGGCAACATTTAGAGAACATCAGATTAGACTGCGCTGCATGTACTGTGATAAACTTAAGGCCAAGAATCTACAATGAGTAAAAAGAAAAAATGAAAATCAAACAAATAAAAATAAGGTGAAAAATGATGACTAATCAGCAACAAGTTAAGTCTAGCTCTAGAGATGTGTCATCCATGCTCAAGACATAACTTAGACCTCTGAGCTTCCAGTAATGGCCAACTAAAGCTAAGATCTGTTGAAAACAGGCAGGGGCTGGTAACGTCTGCACTGTTTATTTTAGCTCCCGGGATCAGGATTAGTTTGGAAGACAAAGGGCAGAGTTTCCTGTAGAGTTTTTTAAAAGAAGGCTGGAGGGGAAAGCTGAGCATAAGGGCAAAACTGTAAACTTTTGTCAGCCACCTCGTTCTGAAAGTAATACAAACGTTATCTGGTTGTTCATCTGGTTAATCTTAGAAGAAGAAAAAAAAAAAGCACATCATATTTTTTTTTTCAAACAAAGTTGTAACTTTTCATGGTATGAATTTTGTTTTTGCTTAAATGAAACACTTTAAGTTGTAATAAGGACGATTTTGAACACCAAGCTAAAAAGAGCATGATTCTCAGATCTGAGCTGCGCCAAGAAATGGAGCAAACATTTTTAAATGATTTGTTGGTTGGCTTTGATCAGTGGTCAAATGCTCAAATACGGACAAAATCAGACTCCCCTCCTCTCCCCCCCTCCAACCATATTCATTTAAGTGTTTTTCGACCTGAAAATGCTTTAACCAACAGCGTGTACTTCAATGCTAGTTTTTTTTAAAGTTCAGTGGAAATCTGATGATCTTCTAAGGCATGTTCATTTGCATAAATGGAGCAATCTTGTAATTTCTTCACTTTCTAATAGATTGAGAACTATTATCTCAAGGAAGCCACCTGCAGCACATTCTCTCTCTCATACGTGCTCGAGTTGATACAGGAGTGAGAAAAAATGGAAATCGGTCAAAAACATACATTTGTAAGTGTGATAGATTTATTATGCTTTCTGAAAGCAGTTCATTAAGCCACAATTAATTCTTCAGTCCAATCGTTTTTATTTATTTGTCAGTATTTGTAATGTGGGCTGTGCTCCTTATGTTCATTTTATATGTACTCTCACGCTTTTATAGGATATGGATCGCCAATTAAAAATTGAATTAAACAAACCTACCGTGAAAAAAAACAAACAAAACAAAAACAATTCAACACTCAATTACAGTTATAACACTGGAACAATTAAGTAATACCCAAAATGAACCAAACGTCACAGCTAACTGCGTTCTGGAGCTGAACTAAGTGCAGCCATTTCACTCGCAGCAACTCCCAACGAAGAACTTAAACTTATTAACGACCAAT
This sequence comes from Poecilia reticulata, assembly GCF_904066995.2. Taxonomy (NCBI): domain Eukaryota; kingdom Metazoa; phylum Chordata; class Actinopteri; order Cyprinodontiformes; family Poeciliidae; genus Poecilia; species Poecilia reticulata. The sequence continues at coordinate 24,892,649 of NC_088836.1, read as the reverse complement.
TGAAGATGTCACCTGAACTGTGTTATTGTAATGCTATCTTTAACTTGCCTTGAGGCGACGTGATCACATCCGATATCTGTTAACGCCAACCACCGCAGTTCTGGGTTTCCGTTTAAGATTGGAGCCATTAGCTTACATAAGCTAGATAACCAGATAAACCCTGATACTTGAGTCTAATAGGTCAACTATACAAAACAATCGAGCAACATACATGAGAGTCGGCTTCACAGTGACGCCGTTTTCAATCAACATCACGCGTGGCGTGCACGTTAACATCAGCTCTGACAAAAGCTATATTATGGGTCCTGACGTTAGCTCAAATGAAACGGTTCTCCCTCTCCTCTTCGCTGCGCCTCCGGGTGCTTTTCAAAATAAACCCGTTGTTCACGCCTGTAATCGTTCAATATAAGGGAGTGAGCTGGTATAATGTCGTTTACTCACAGAAATGTGTGCGAGCGGACAGTCTTTGACGCTGGGTGGTGTCAGAAGAAGATCCCTCGATGCTCTCTGCCTTCCTCGGTAACGAGCTAGCCACAAGTTGCTAACGGGGGCGTGGTTTGGGTAAAAGTAAACAATGGTGACGTCATGTTAACACGAGGACTTCTAAATTTTTGACGCAAGTCACTGCAGAAAAAAATGTTTCTTCTTTAATAGTTTTTAATAAATAGATTTAAAAAAATTTAACACGACCAAACATTACCATGCAGTGTGTAAAATGTTAATTTGTTCATGAATAAATTGTCTCGAATATTTTTGAAGTAATAAAATAAGGAAACATGAAATTTTCTAAAAAGCCTCTTTTTTTTAATAAACAAGCAAATAAATGAGTAACGTGAGTAAAAAAAAAGTAAAAATAGAAAACATGCTGATAGCTTGCATAGAAAATGCTAATAAGTTGTTAAGTTGGTTATGAATAAATATCTGAATTCACCAAAACAACGACAAAAACAACGTTAACAAATGCAGACATTTCATAAAACACAAGAACAAAGCAAAAACTAAATGACCTTTTAGAAAACAAAAACAGTTTTGAACATGTAAAACCAACACACGAGTGTAATAACAGACCCAAGCACGTGAATCACTGATGCTAATTGTTTTCTTCTGTTTGTTTTCCTTTATCAAGATCTTTTGTTAATGTGGTTTTGCATAAATTACTGTATCAATATGGCCTGGCATAGAGGTTACCTGTGGCACTGGTGAGGTAAGGTTGAATAAGGTGGCATTCAACTCATCTACATTGTTGAGTCTAGTCCTTAATTAATCTCTTGACAATAATGGTCAGCTTCTTTATGGTATTTTGGTCAGCTTGCCAGCCTAACCAAACAGAGTGAAGCCATAACCATTAAAGCAAATAATGGTTGTGTGAGAAGGTTTCAAGTCCTGCTGGAAAATGAACCAGCATCTCCACAAATCTTGTCAGAAAAGTGAACTAAATTTTTCTAGCAGACCACTGCACTAACTTTGAACTTGGAAAAAATAAAAAATAAAGAAAACAGCAATGGATCAACACGAGGCGATGAGGTGATACCTATATTACTGATTGTGGAAACTTCACATTGGACTTCATGCAGCTTGGGTTCCTTTCTCTTCACTGATCCTCCATACTCTGCAACACTGATTTTCAAAGAAAGACAAAATTTACTTTCATTTTTGCACAACTGAGCAACAATGGAATCCTTTTTTTTCCTTCTTAGTCCTTATAAGATTCTTCCGACTTTATCTCTGCATCAAGCTAACAAAACCAAGCAATTACAAGCAGTTATATGCCATGACCTTGACACATCTGTGTGTGGTAATGCCCCCAAACTCTCTAATGGGCTGTTTCACAATCCCCTGGATGCTTCACTAGTTATACTAGTTGTTTGTGAACTTTGTTCAACCATATTTTTTTTCTTCCACTAAATTTTCCATTAATACCTTTTGATACATAATGTGAACAACCAGCTTTTATTTTTTATTATTATTTTTTATTTACAAGATACTTTTTGTGGCTTACCTTTGTTGAGTAGGGCATCAATGACAGCCTGCTGGACTGCTGAGAAGCATTTGACATTACCCCAACATGCATCATTTCTGTCCAACAAATCCTTTTTTGTTTTGGTCTTAAACAATGTTGATTTCCAGAGAGACCTGCATTTTAGGTATCATTTACCCTGAGCCATTATCATCAAAATTTAAAGAATTTATGATTGTGCATAACACAGTGATATGCATTTCACTCTTTGAATTGATTTACTAAAATAGAATTATAAAAAAAAAACCTAAACGTTCATCTAATTGATCTATTTTTAGTTGCCATGGTATAAAAATATATATTGCATCCTGCTCTGCAATTAATGGTTATTATGCTTATTAAGTTAAAAAATGTGACCACAAGAGGGAGACATTATCAAGGCAGATGCTGTTTAAAATGCAGTATTAATTTACTATTAGAAATAACAAGTGCATAAATATAAAAAATATTACTTACATCCCAGTGTAAATTTTTTTTTTATTATTTTACCCCCCTACCCCCAAGTTTGAAAAGGAAACATCCCAAATATAATATTTCATATAACTTTTCACACAATATTCCAAACAATAATGATTAAAAGTTCAGAAATCTTTATTGTTTCCATTTCAAACACATGGAAATCTAACAGTGAAACATGAATATGTGCACAATTAAACCACAAACAGCGAGAACTTTAACATCATAAACAATCAATAAACAAGGCACAATTTGAGATCAACAATCAGTTACAAGATCTTTGTTCTGAAGTCGTCTGTCAGCAGTATATATGTGCAGGACAAGAACATTGTTATTCTTTACAACATTGTACATTTGAATGAGCATAGGAATTACTAACAAAGACAAAATGAAGTTAAGTTTGATTAAGTGTGCTATATTAAAATGATTTTTCTTGTTGATACGTTTTTTAATACGAGAAGTGAAAACGGCACTGCCTTAGTCTTGGGTCCTAAGCGGCTCTGCAGAAACAAATTACATTTGCTGTACTGGATGCAGTCTTAGTCATACTACTTGGAATGAAACCCACATATGGATATCAGAGAAACTGCAGGAGATTTTGTGTTGAAGCAACCAACAATCTTTGATCTTTTCATTTTACTTTATACACCTAAGGCCAGCAACATAAGATATAAACAACTCCTGTGACAGTTATCTGATCAAGTTTCTCCGTTTTTTTTCTCCAAGGACCAGTTAGAATTTTAATCTGAACAGAAGTCAATTAAAAACAGAGAACCCCTTTGACAACATTTTCATCTATTAGGAAAAAAGCTAAACAAGCAGAGAAACTTCTCATTTCATCAAAATGTGACACAAAACCAAAGTGGATTTGGTCTCCAATATCACAATGTCACATAATTATCAGATTATCAGATGCCTTCCACACAGATAAAAAAAAATGAAACAAGGTGCTTAATTTAGAGCAAAAATGGCAACCACAACAAAGAACATTCTACTAGTTAAACGTAATTGCATATATTTCCCAGAATGTAATCAAGGTGTTTTGTGCATGGAGATTACTGCGTGTAAAGTTTAGGTAAACATCACACAGCATGTTTAGAGTTTTGCTACGTATTCTAAGAATGGTGTGTTCCTTCGCACAAAAATCCAACACGAGGAAGATGAAATGCTCTATGGTACAAAGGATTTCCATCTGTAGTGCATGTAACATTTTTCTAAATATAACTCAAAAAGACATTTTGTAGAACATATCACCTATGTATTATGTCGCTGTATCATCTTAGATCATTTATTTAATACAAACCAGCAGTACCTGTCATTAATTACATCAAAAAGATCTATGCTAGGTTAACGGCACATTGGATGTCAGAGAGCTGACAGATCTATTTTGCGTTTATAAAACTTTACAGTGCAATAAAAACAGAAATACATTCAAAGATACCATAAAACTAAACTACTCCGTATAACTGTTTTTTTTTTTTTGCAAATGTCAGTGATGCTCAGATGAAATGAATTTCTACTGATTAAAAACACTTGGGCTAAATTGAGGTACTTAAGAGGAACTATAGCAATTTGTAGTCTACCTGAGTAGTCTGTAATAACTTTATCAGCAGAAAAGATTGTTGCACAACTGAAAACATCTAATGTGCAAAAATACTTAGTGTCTTGTTCGACCTCCTTCGAAAGCGTGGTGCTCCTTGTGTGCTAAAGATAATAGAAGATGCAAGAGGAGAAGGTAAGCAAAGTACTCAAAAGTGTGCTACGAAAAACAAACAGAAGACAATGCTCAGTGGAAAGAAGATACTCACGTTTGTAAAAGACGGCTTTAAAAGGTGTCTGAGGGAGGAGCTCGTAGATCTTTCCCAAGATGTTTGACTCGTCGGCACAGGAAGCGTTCCCATTCCAGACCTGAACAATGTCTTCTCTGTCCCGTACGCTGATGCTGACCCCAACTACCTCGTCTCCTGTACACATAGAAACATACAATATGACAGACTGCTCATAGTGCAATAAAGACTCAGAGTCATTAAACTGGTTAGATGTTTAGTCTCTAAGCATGTTTTAAAAGCCTGGAAGTTTTTTTGTTTTTTTTTAATTCAGTTAAGACGCAGCTTCATCTCTAAGGATCTACATCACCCTTCACATTTATTGGTTCCCTTCGGAGAGATATGCTAACATTTCTAAAATAAATTCAGATTTTATTGTAGCATAATATGTCACTGAAAACTTAGTTTGCTCACGTCTTTCTTCACGTCCATGTTGGAAAACAAACTTTGGTCATCGACCCTGCATAATTCTCACAGTTGTCTTGGGAGTCATCACAAATGTTCTGATTGTAGATGCATGCAGTTTTATGAGATTAGCCATATTCTCGTAATAACTTATTGACTTATCCATTTTCTAAAATGGCTTGTTTTCATGCATTTCCCTATTAGGTCTCCAGTGTCACATTATATTGAAAAGGAAGTAATTGATTGCAAATGAATGTTCCACAACGCTTTTAATAACCCAGAAAAGACATGCTTAACATCCTTCAGGTGCATTTATTGTACATGAATAACTAGAGGTTGTTGTTAAATAAATGGTATTTAGAATTTGCTCTATATGCTGTTTTAAGGCACTTTATACACTAGGTGTACCTTTTTATGAAGTTTTAACTCTTTCCCTTACACAGCTTTTACAAAGTGGTATTCAGTGAGTAATATGCTGAATCTGACCACATTAAAAACAACGGGATAAAACAGGACTGGACATTATAGCAACTGCGATAGCTCACCAATTCAAATCATAAACTAACTTTAAGCCAGTTTATTTCAGCATTGAATTTCTTTATTCAAAGACATTTACCTGAAGCACAATAATCGCTGAACTGTTCTCCAATTGTGGCCAATAGTAACTCCTTCCACACAGAAGACTGTAAATATGAGGAAAGATTTAGTAAACAGAGAAATCAACTTGCATGTTAAGTACAGAAGAGTGCTGTTTCACTTACAGTACACTCTTTGGGTACTTTCATTTTCCAAACCCCGCCTTTAGCATTGCTTTCTTCTTCCCTGTATGCAAACCAGAAGGAACATGAGCAAATTATTGACTTATGAAGATCAACACATCCATTTTCTAAAATGGCTTGTTTTCATTGGCTTGTTTTCTATTAAGTCTCCAGTGTCACATTATATTGAAAAGGAAGTAATTGATTGCAAATACAAGCGCACCAATCATTTTTTAAAATTATTTTCCCATATTCCAGCCTCTGGTTTTTGTCAACTGTCAAGTATGTGTGTCTCATTTCCTTTCTGAAACAAACTTCTTGGGTGAAAGGAAATCATTTTAAATCTAAATAGGCCAGTGGTATGAATAATTTTGATCCCAACTGTATAGATCCTTATCTGAACCCTTAAGATTTCCAAAAGGCTGGCAGCTTTTCCAAATCCAACATGTTCCGTGGCAGACAACGTTGAAAGTTTGAAAGGATAACAAAGAGAAACTTGTCTGTAGCTGAGTCAAAAAGCGAAGCTCTTGATTTACCGGTCGATCTACGTTCCCACCCTCATCTATGGTCATGAGCTTTGGGTCATGACCGAAAGAACGAGATCACGGATACAAGCGGCCGAAATGGGTTTCCTCCGCAGGGTGGCTGGGCTCTCCCTTAGAGATAGGGTGAGAAGCTCGGTCATCCGGGAGGGACTCAGAGTAGAGCCGCTGCTCCTCCACGTCAAGAGGAGCCAGTTGAGGTGGCTCGGGCATCTGGTCAGGATGCCTCCTGGACGCCTCCCTGGTGAGGTGTTCCGGGCACGTCCCACCGGGAGGAGGCCTCAGGGAAGACCCAGGACACGCTGGAGGGACTATGTCTCTCGGCTGGCCTGGGAACGCCTTGGGATTCCCCCGGAGGAGCTGGAAGAAGTGGCTGGGGAGAGGGAAGTCTGGGCCTCCCTTCTGAAGCTGCTGCCCCCGCGACCCGACCCCGGATAAGCGGCAGAAAATAGATGGATGGATGAAACTTGTCTGTATTCTTTTCAAGCTTCCTGCAATCTGATGAAGCTCACTCGCTCTCAGCCTGAATTCATTCATCACTGATACTTAAAACTCTTCTTCACTCAGAGTAATGTCCAACATATTAAGGAGCGTTGACACACGGCATACCCTAATAGCTAATAGGTGTCCTAGTCTGGTCACCAGATGTCTTCTCTAACGGTTATCTAATTTGACCGTGCCAGCAGAACTCACCAGAGTGGCTTCCTTTCTCCCCTCATCATATGATAGCTACATCTCAAAGGCAAGCTGGAAACACTCGGGATGTTGTTGTAAACTCGCCAAAAGTTCTGTTACGTTTCCAAGGGGAAAAGAGAAAGCAGGTTAATGTTTGACATCAACAACAGTTAAAACAAATATGACTGACTGGCCATAAAACAAATTTATTATTTTAGCAAATAACTAAAACTCTAAATCAGACTTATTTTTCTTTTCCATACATGATTAAATTGTGACCGAAACATACCACAAATAGCCTCGCATCTTACCTGAACAGTCTCCACTGTGTAGATTTTCTTCAGGTTTGACTCACACTCAGCTGCTGTTGTACCTGGTAGAGATCTTACCAAAAAAGACAAATCAAATGTCTGTAAGTATATTTTATTTTAAATGTGAACATGTTTAAATGACTTTTTTGTTGTTGTTTGTTTCAGATATACCATGGCTGCCCTCTGTGCAGATAAATTAGAGCAGCGGGAGAGAGGGAGGGAGTCAGATGACTGACAAGACAGTAAACAGGACTGACCCCATTTTAACACTGTCTCCCCTATGCTCCTCCACTAACATGTACACATGGAGCAAGTTGCTTGAAATCAACACTGTTCTGATTACATTATACATAAAAGGGTGACTTATTTTTTTCCCACTTAACAGTTAATAAGAACTTGACCCACAAAAGCTTTGTTGCTAAAATTGAAATGGAACAGAGACACCAGCAATGACTCAGCAAGCTGAGAACAATATGCCGTGCTTATGAAAGCGGACACTGACCTGATTTCTACTTCTGGATTTATTTTGAGTTACTAATAGTTTCAAATTACAGTTTTTGTTGTAATGTTATTTTGTTTAACATATTAAAAAATATGTCATTTCCCACAGTTGTATGTTATATAAAAATGTTTTTTTTTTAAAGAAAAACACCTTTTTTCACCTTTTCCAACAATCTTATGATAACAAATGGATAACATAGATACATTCTAGGTATGTTTTTCTTTATTCCTTGAAATAACCAATCAATTCGAAAGAGTTCGCTCACTTGTCACCGACAACACTTTTATAACAAAGCAGTTTGGAGAAAATAAATGATTTCTTACCTATCAAGCCAGAAAGTCCAGGGTGAATGTAATGGCAGGATGTCATTTTCAGAGTCGTGTGAATTTTTTTCTAAATCTCTGTCGTTGATATGAATGTTTTTCTCCAGGCTTGGTGGTGAGCTCAGTTGTAAAGCAGCTAATGGCACTGCCATTTTTAACTATGAAAACCGACGAACTTTTTAGTGGAGAACTATTATAGAGCAGGATTCCCACGCAGGCGTTTCTTCGGAGTTACGGTTGTTTATACATATATATAGATTCCCTGGGTAAATTTATCCCAGACCAGCTGATGAGTCATTGGTCGAATCCCCAGTTAGCAGAGAAAAGACGCTCTATAACCGCCAGCCCACAAAACACCAGACAGATCTCGAAACTTGTATTGCCAAAGTCACGACATGCCTGCAAATGCAAATATAGTTATTCGCGTTATTGGATCGAGATGTTCTTGAACTACGCGGATTTATTTTTAACACCAAGTTGCATAAAGACCTTTGTTGATCTCCATCTCTCTTCCTCAAAAGTGCAAACGTAATTGCAGACATGCGCAGTTCTGCACTGCCAGCAGCTTTGTTGGATTGCTACCTGCTAGCTGTTCTGCTAACCAACAAGCATTTCCTGCCTGAGGACTGGACACAGCAATGGATATCGACGCAATATTGGAAGCGTTTCAAGGCAATGTTTACATTTATGAAAAACATAATAATTCGTTTTTTAAAAATGTTTAAGTTAAGTGTTTTTCCCCAACGATAAATCGGTATTATCTGCTAACTACGTAACGCACGTTACCCTACGAAATGCAGCTTTTTATGAAAAATGTGTTAAGAATATTCTTAGGCAATGAGGTGTTATCATTAGTTTGGCTTGGCTGCTTTACATGTACCTTTTGGTAGGAACAAGTCCGTCACATTCCACACTTTTAACCCGTTTATGTACCATCTGAGACGGTTATGTAAACAGCTAGCTCAGGAACACACTGCTAGCAATAAGCTGCTAACTTTGATTTGAAAGTAATGTGGTTATTTTAATATGTAACTATTTGTATTTGTGTGTCCCCCCGCCCCCAGCTATTTATATTTTCCTACTTCATAACTAAAGAAAAGAGCAGTTGAAATTATTAACCTAATGCCATTTTGTGTTGTGTGTGGCAGTCGTGGTTTGAAAGTGAGATTAATTTCAAAAAGTTTCACGGGCTGCTTTTTGACCGTCAATAAAGTTGATGTATTTTAGTTACTCAGTCCTAAAAGTAAAACTCATGTAAATATTTCTTGGTAATATATGTTTATTTTTTTTAGTCATTATGGCTAACAGCAAATGAAAACTCCGAAGAATTAATCTAATTTTCAGGCTATATTTTTTTTATTGGTCTCATAATAGTTTCTGAGAAACTAAATAGGTTTTTATCAGCTGTAAGTAAACAATTAACAGAAATAGACAACTGAAATATATATTGTGTGTTTTAAAGGCACTTTTTGATGCTATTTTAAGATTTTGATATGCATTTGTAATTTCTGTCTTTCATATTTATTTCCTGTATCTTCTGATGTGCTCATGTTATACAGTTGAATGAATTTTAATAATAAATAGCTATACCCTTTTTACTCACTGTGACTGTTTACAGATTTTGAGAAAAGAGGGAAGAAGGAGACCTGTCCCGCTCTAGAACAATTCCTGTGTCATGTCGCCAAAACAGGACAACCAATGTAAGTAGGAACCTGCAAATCTGACACAAGTAGCATAAAGTCTTTATGTTTTCAATTACACTGTGTTCACAATTATTAGGCATAGACAATGAGTATTTTGACCATAAGATAATTTTTAGATTTAGTTTTTTAACTTCAAGGCAGATGAACTTGAATTCTTAATGGGTTTAAATATAGCATATGATGTTTATCTGTGTAATGAATGTGTGGCCGAAGTAGATCAACACCATGTATTAAGGTGTGCATTATTATTAGGCAGTTTCTTTTTTTTAGGCTAAATGGGCCAGAAAAAGTAATTTAAGTGGTTGTAGTTCTTGGTGCACAATAAGTTGACTGTCAAGAGATCAAGATGCTGACAAACGTCATAATGGAAGGCTTGTAACAATTATTGAAAAGAAATGTGGCTTGCTTAGCCGCTGGTTTCACTTTTTTAAATGTCTGAAATGTTTATTAGACATTTTTGAGTTGTTCATGCACTTAAGCAATGAAAATAAAAAGAGATGGAGAAAATGTGTGTTTCATTTAGTTGAACTCTGCACAGTGATATTTGTCTGATAATTGTACATATATAAATATTCTTCTAACAAAACCCAAACCTCATTTTTGCTTTCTTAAAAATTCATGTTTTAAGGTTTACTAACATTTCGGATTGGTCAAGAGCACAGTAGATGGTGATTTATAAAACCAATCCAATAAGACTTGCCTAATAACTGTGCACACATTGTAGACCTGAACATATATAGTTACTTATTATCTGTACTTTTTCTATTATTACGTATCCCCTTTAGGATCCCTTGGTCACAGTTCAAAACATACTTTTTATTTAAGCTGGATAAAGTGATGGAGGATTTTCATGCTTCAACGCCAGAGGAGAGAGACTCTCACAATCCCAATGTGGAATATATTCCCTTTGAAGAAATGAAGAAAAGGATCTTAAAGATTGTGGATGGTTATAATGGGTGAGTGAAGCATGATATAAATACTCTGCAACCGGGCAAAAGAATCAATAAATTGCAAACTTTCCAGTTCTGATGCTGGGAGCGAGATGTCTTATTTATTACTTTTACTTATGTCTCTGATAACCTTTCCAGGATCCCATTCACCATCCAGCGGCTGTGTGAGCTGCTTACTGATCCCAAGCGTAATTACACGGGTACAGACAAGTTTCTCAGAGGTTTGGAAAAGGTGAGATACAGTCAACATTTCAAGGCCTAAAATCCACACATTTTGGTGCCATGTAATGGATATAAATGCGCAGTCTGTTGCTTTGAACTGTATTTTTATTTTCTTTACTGCAGAACGTAATGGTGGTAAGCTATCTGCATCCCACATCAGAGTAAGTAAATCAGCTGTCAAGTTGGTTGTAACAGCTACAAATATTAATGTGAAATTGATTAACTTTTTTTTTTCTTACTTCCTTAAAAGGAAAAATGGGACATCGACTATGAATAGAATGAATGGAGTGATGTTTCTTGGAAACTCGTCTCTATATTCAGAAAGGTGGGGCTAATTGCCGAGTTAAATAGTTGATATTTCTTTTAAGAAAAAAAAAAAACAGACTCCTGAATGTGTAGATATTAATGTGTTTGTTGTGGTCTTCTTCAGCAGTCGAAATGTGAATGGGCCAAGTTTGTCAAAAACGCTCAACAGACCAAAGCTGTCGTCGTCTTCACTTTCCACCAACGGGCTCCCAGAGTGTCCAGCCAGTAAAGAGCCAGATGGACTCACTGAAACAGAGGAGCATCATTCCAGGTAAATTATGAGTCAACAATGTAGTACAGCATCCGCCATGTTTACTGGTATTCGTAGTAAAGATGTGTAGAAAGAAGAGTTTAGAAAGGAAGACTAGGAGATAATTGTTTAAAGCAATTCGTCACAGATGCTCATGTAAAACATGAGGTGCTTTACACTTTTTCATCCTGAGTTTCACCTTGCTCAGTCTAAGTCTTGTCTGTTTTGAAATTGTTGATTCAATCTTGTGTCTCTGTAAGAATGGCTGCTCATCAAATGTTTATGATGAACAGCCATTTTCTATCTTATAAAGATGCATCTTTATAAGATGGACACCATGTTCCTTTTTTCCCCACTTTGAAAACTAGCAAAGACAAAAAAGGGCTTCTACATCCCTTTTTATTGGGATTTTATCCCTAAGAAATAGGAAGTTGTCCAATAAAATGCTTCAGTTATGCTTTTTTGACAGAAATTATAAGGGGTGAAAGTAAGTGGCATGTATGTAATATTTGATCCTTACTTCTGATGAGTGCATGGATTAAAGATTGAATATTTCAGAATTCAGCGTGAAATCATCTTTGTAAAACAATACTATTTTAATAACATTTACTAGGGATACCATTAGGCAAGTATGGAAAAGACTGTGTATATTCACTGTGAGGAGACTGTGTAAAGCCAGGTCCTCACATTAGTAATAAAATCTTGCCAAGTTAAGACTACGTCTTATAAAAACCATGAACATTACCGACAGATTTATTGTTTGTGACAGTGAAACGCCACCTTCAGAAGACGAGGCGAAACCAAAACATGGAGTAAAGCACAAACATCGAGAAGAAGACGAAGAATCTGATTGTGACAAACAGGAGGCCAAGAAACGGAAGACTGGTGAATATGATGACGAAACGGAAAGAGAAGAAAATGAGTCATCTTGTCATAAAGAACCTGAGAGTTCATCAGACACACCAGAGTCAGAGGAAGACACTTGTGGTGAAGAGTGCAGCAGTGAAACATATCATGACACACCCTGTAAATCAGACAGTCCTGGTAGGTGTGAGTTCATCCTTACTTAGCCTAACTTGTACTTAAGACACTTAACAGCAGGATTGTGTTGTTTGTTTAAGACACATTAAAAATGTGCTACTTCATAGTCCATAAACATTCATTTTTTTAGAGCACAAGTATGACTAATATATTGGTGGACATAAACATTTAACTGGTTCATGTACAGATGCATCTCCAATAAATTAGAATCTCATCAAAAAGTTTATTACAGTAATTAAATTTAAAAGCCAAATTCCTCTTCTGTATAGATTTAGAGGGCTCTTTCCAAGCATAATAATGGAAATTGAACTGGAACGTACTTTAAACAATCAGCTGATATTTCCACGCCCTTGTGAAGCAAAGGTCAAGTTGAGAAATATCAGAACCAACAATAAATCAGCTTTGGCTGTCTTAACACCTCAGCAACATCGATGCAGTAATTCAAGCGGAAGGAAAACCTCTACTTTCTGTATTATGCATTCATTGTAATACAGTAGGTGGATATAGTTTCCACTGAGCTGACATTTCTGTATGGAAATATCTTTATGATGTACTGTTGTCATTTCTGAAGAAACTTTATTTTCACATTTTCAGTAGCTGCAAGCCAAAATATTCAAAACGAGCAGAACTAAATACTTTAAACGTACCCCACCATGTGTAATGAATCTATTTAGAATTTGAATTTCACCTTTAAATTTAATTATAAAACACATTTTCAATGATTTTTAATTTTTATTTAATCTCGTTAAACAAATGAAGGATGTAATCCCTTTGACAATCTCCTCCTGCATAAAATGGAATGAAATCTAAGCATTTTCGATTTAACTGCAGTTCAATTTCTTCATAATTGTGAATATTTACTATATTCTGTCCCTAAAAAGTAGCATCTTCTCTCTTCTTAGGGGAAAGCAGCACACCGTCTGAACCACCTGAGAGGGAAGGGGAGTCGAACGACGCTGGTGCTGCCGCCAGTGTTCAGAGCAACATCTCTGTGGATCAGCCGGAGCAAGCGACTCCATCAGAGACACATTCAGCCTCCGAACAGGACAGTGCTTCGTGCAACAGCAGCAGCGATGCAGAGGGCTTAACCAGCGACAAAGCGTCTTGCAGTAATTCCCCTGAGCTGCCAACAGAGGGTGGTGCTGAAACTTCGGACAGCGCAGAGACCGCATTACAACTGGGAGAACACAACTAACATGGAAGGCGGGATTGCCAACTGACTTGTTTTCTACACTGTCTGATACAACCCCAAGGGTATATCTGTAGCACTGTGGACCCTTAGGCTTCAAGACCAAGAGGCATGTGAACGTGGAGATTTCTCAGAAGGATCTTGACGTCCTCTTCTGTTTCAGCTTCTCACGGCCACTGGTCACCAGATCTTTAAACTGGAAGATGATTTAACGACATAACGAAGACTGCCTTTTTCAATACACAAAACCTTTTTCTAACCTTTTTTTCCTTTCTTAATTTTTATATTTGAACATCTAATTTAATGTAGATAATGTATTCAGTAATTCCATTAGTTATTTGGTGTTTATTTCCAAGTAGAACCATTTGACAAAGTTGCTCTAGGCCAAGCACAGTAGTTTCAGGTTTCTTTTCTCTTTTTTTTGTATTAATGCAGTACAGAGATGATTGAGAACACCTTTAACCAAAATATCATACATGTCTGCTTTTATTTTGAATAAAGCACATGTCGCAAGTATATTTCCTGTGATCGTGCACTTGACACTCTTGAAAGCTGGAGAAATGTTTTGCTCCGTGTCCGTATGACACCAATACAACAAGTTGCCAGTTGTGAGCCCTTTTGTCTGAGCAATTTGGTTTGCTGTAAGGCTAGTTATTTTCAATTAAAACTCTGGAATAAAATCCAAGGTACTTTTATTTTCTTTGTGTCACACCGTAGTTATATAGCTGTCTTTTTTTGATAATTGAGATTTCTACAATACTTATCTGTAAATAAGCTTTTGTAGTCTTGTAATACATGTCCACATTCTTTGTAAAACTGACTGCTGGAAACCGAAGGCTAAAGCTTGTGAGAGTATTCACAGAAAGCAATAAAAGCTGAAATTGGGATTGGTTTGGCATCTTGTTTTTCTTACAAATCAACATGTTGTCACACATTTAGAATAATGAGAGGGAATTCTGGAAATGGCTGCTAAATTTTCCTTATGTTTTCATTTGATGCATCACCCTAAACAATTGATTATGGTAATGATGTGCACCAAACCCATGAAATTAATTGTTTGCATAGTCTTTCATACAATATTGCTGCATTTCTACAGCAGCAATACTTGGAGATTTTTCCCCTAGTGTCCTTATAAATCTTTAGTGATGGATGAAAACTATTACAATTTTATGTGTTTTTTTTTAATTATTACTGAAGAAAATATGAAAAGTTTGGGGTGCATGTTTTAAACCGTCTTCGCATAAATACTTGTAAATAAAATGCAGTTCCCTTCAGATCTCGCATGAATAGTAATAAGTCTACTTTTAGTGTAGTAATAAATACAGCAGTGCTGTGAAGACCTGAGAAGTTTGCTAGAGACCATTCATGAAAAAATGGTCTCTGATAGGTTGAGGATAAAGTTGTGGAGAAATTTAAAGCAGGGACAGGATACAAAATGATAAGTTAGCAAGAAAGCTACTGTAATAAAAACAATAAAAACAACTCACATGGTTTAGTAGAAGGATATGTTCTTATGTCTTTCCCATTTTAAAGAGTAGGTCAGAGAACTAGACCTCACTTCATGTATCACTTCATCCCCATCCATCCATTTTCTTTACACCCTTGTCCCTTAGTGGGGTCGGGAGGGTTGCTAGTGCCTATCTCCAGCTAACGTTCCAGGCGAGAGGCGGGGTCACCCTGGACAGGTCGCCAGTCTGTCGCAGGGCAACACAGAGACACACAGGACAAACAACCATGCACACACACTCTCACACCTAGGGGCAATTTAGACAGACCAATTAACCTGACAGTCATGTTTTTGGACTGTAGGAGGAAACCGGAGTACCCGGAGAAAACCCACGCATGCACATGGAGAACATGCAAACTCCATGCAGAAAGACCGGGGCCGGGAATCGAACCCAGAACATTCTTGGTACAAGGCAACAGCTCTACCAACTGCGCCACTGTGCAGCCAAATTTAAACCCCAGGTAAACAAATGCAAGGATTAATTACTTAAAAAAAAATAAAGCAGGTATTAATAAAATACATGTAATCTACAGATGGCGAATAAATCTGAAAAAATGTTAAGATCCAGATAACTGTCATAGTTTAAAATATTTATTTTTCATCCTCCTACGTAAGTCAAAATTTGGGTATTTCAGATTTCTTTGTGTGTTATAAACACAATTTATCTATGGAATTTTGAAAATCTTATAAGCAACTAATTATGGAGTATGCTGTAGGTAAATGGATCACTTCAACCCTGCATGTCCATTTAAGAAAATCTTTTAAACATACACCGCTTTTCATTCCCTCCGCTAATATTGATCCCAGGCTCAATCTTTAAATGTTGGTTGTAAAGGTTTTCCAGTTTACTTAACAACCCTCAGGTACAGACATGGATCGAACACTGGGAATATGAGCTAAGTGATTGGTAGAGAGAAAGCAAACAGGCTAATTTAAAATATCGGTTGTGTAAGACCAGAGGGTATGAATCATTTTAATCACAAGCGGATAACATCCAGTGACTCCCCAACGGCCTTGACACATCTAAGCTAAGATTATCAATATAGCTTCTGTCAGCACATATATGGCCTGGGGCAGACCTAGCCTACGTACAGTGTGGTCGTTTTTCCACTAAAGTAAGTTATTTCCAATGGTGTGACACTGAGATTATGTCACTTAGCAGCTCTCACATCAACACATTTATGGTGGCCTTTAGGTAGATAGACTACAGCAGACATGTAAATAGTAATTAGGACTTTCGAGGATAACTGAACACTTGACCTCAGTGAATCATCAGACGGATCAGGATCTTCCTATTCTGGGACTGGATTAAAATTGCCACACCAGACTCTTTGTTTTCATCTCATCTTCTCATGTTTTAGTAATGCATTAATTAATTTCACTAAGCCACCTTTGTCCTAAAACCTGTTGAGTGTGAAACGAGTAGCTTCTCTACAAATGGATACTTGAGACCAACTACACTAAATTCTACTTTTTGCACCATTTTGTGGCTTTTATGAAATTCTACTACAAATTAAATTTGAATTCAAATTTTTTTTTATTGAACTCAAAGGGAAATTAAATGTTGTTGTAACTTATACAAATTAAGTTATGCTTAAGTATGTGGTTTCACAATTTATTTGTTGCAATTTGTTTTGAGTGATCAGGCTAAATGCAACAAATTGTTAAGTTAAAAAAAGTTGATAAAAACCAACTTGTTTGAAAAGTGCGATAACGTATCAACAAGGACAAATTAGCTAATTATTCTCTATAATTCTTATTGAAATAGTGTAGGATAGTGTAGACGTGTAGCGTTATTGCTGTAAAAGAGAGGCCAAGTTTGTCAACCGTGGTTTCCAGTCATTGCTGTTAAAAAACAAAAGTATTTACTTTAAATATATTTTAAACTAAATATAGTATAGGATATATTCCTGGAACCTATTTTAAGGATGTAGAGCCCACAAGGCTTACAGACAACGCTAAGATGTTTCTTTGTTTAGTGTGATTGAGAAGGATATCCCTTCATGATTGCATGAACTAATTGATTTTGACAGGTCTTCATTTCTAATCCTTTACCATGTGACCCATAGCAGTCTGTGTCTCATCCTCACTTTCAGGAGGGATCTGCCACAACAACGAGGCTAATAACTGTACCGCTTGCATGCACCTTATTGCTTTTTTAAATTTTTGATTACTTTCATTTTTCTGATTAACAAAAAGCTACAGAAACCATTTTGTAGATGTGAACTGGAATTTATAGATTTTGATTTCTAGATAGAAGGCAGCAAAGCAGCTACAAATCTTAAACTGGTTATTTGTAATGTGAGAAACAATTTGAGTTTCGGGGGAGTTGCAGAAAACCTTCCCATCATGGGTCAGCGCCTGAGTGAAGACAACGACCCCGACAAGGAAATTGATGTGGCAGAGCTGCAGGAATGGTACAAGAAATTTGTCGTGGAGTGCCCAAGTGGAACACTATTCATGCACGAGTTCAAGAGTTTTTTTGGCGTCACCGACAACAAGGAGGCCGCAGATTACATCGAGAACATGTTTCGAGCCTTTGACAAGAACGGCGTAAGTACATTGGGCCTCGATTCTGATATTATTTGCTCTAAAAATAATGTTAAAATGTTATGCACATTTATATGGTTATGTGGTAATTTGTGTGGTTGTATGACACTGCATGTGTTTAACAGCAATTCAAGTGTAGCTGAAAAGCTCAAACAAACTCAAAAGTGGGTCGCACTTTAATTGTTACTCTGTATTCTTTAATTTTTTTCTTTTCTTTTTTTTTTTAAAGATATTGTCACCTTAAATGTCTCCAGACATTCTGAATAAATGTATCTTGTTTTACATTTTGCATAGCACCAATGTTGCCTCTTTAGGATTTCATCTAATTATTTTTTTAACATTTGAACTCTCTGATTTCACAGGACAACACCATAGATTTTCTGGAATACGTAGCAGCTTTAAACTTAGTTCTTCGAGGCAAATTGGAACATAAACTTAAATGGACATTCAAAATGTACGACAAAGATGGGAGTGGATGCATCGACAAAACAGAACTTCTTGAAATAGTGGAGGTAATATTTCCATTAAATTACTTTCACATGTGCAGTAGTGTTCATCTGCTGGAGATTTCAATGTTTGCTTAAAAATAGATGTGCAAGAAATCATGGTGACATCCTTTCCTGTCACTTACAGTCTATTTATCGGCTAAAGAAAGCCTGCCACGGGGAGCTGGACGAAGAATGTAATCTGCTTACCCCAGACCAAGTGGTTGACCGGATATTTGAGCTGGTCGACGAAAATGGAGATGGTGAGAGTTTGTGTTTTTGGTGTCATTTACACAAATATAAGGCTGCACTTGTGTTCATTGTTACTGGATCAAAAAATGGAAAACCTATATTTTGCTGTCACACAGGTGAGCTCTCGCTGGATGAGTTTATCGATGGAGCACGCAGGGACAAGTGGGTGATGAAGATGCTGCAGATGGACGTGAACCCCGGTGACTGGATCAATGAGCGAAGACGCAGTGCTAACTTCTAAGACTGGAAATCACATTGACCTATTATGTGACCATGTTGATTTTGTACATACATGTATATAAAACGGCATTTTGGCATAAAAAAAAATTATGCACATAACCTAGACGCATCCATTGCTTTTGAAGGGATTATGTGTTTATAGCAGTTGCACAATCTGTGAAGCATTGGTGCAAATGAAGAACTGTGTAAATAATCGCTACCTATTTTATTATAGGTTTGTTTTACAGCCATAAAGCAGTAACTGTGTGTTTTATTGATTGTGTCATGAATTAAGCATAAAAGTTGTTCAATAAAAAAAAGTTGAGAGTTGGCTTGTTGACTTGGGAAGTTATTTATTTTACATGACCTTCAGTAAAATATTGTGATTTTGTTTTGATAAAGGCAAAACAACTGGGCTGACAAACAGAAATGTTGCTAGAAAAAAAAAAAGTCAGTGCGAGTGAACAGGCAAATGCCCCAGCAAGAAGTGAGGATGTAAGAAGTCTGTGTTCTGATTCATCTCGCTGAAAAATAGAAACCCAGACCTCTTAGTAAATTTGGGACCAAGTTACCTTGTGGTTTAGGCACAAGGTAAATTGATGCTTTTTGGTAGAAGTATACGTCTTTCCATGGAGTTCTTCAGCTTCTAGCAGGTGGAAACTGAAAACTCAGAGGATGCTTCCAGGTATTGTTGCAGGTCCTTTGTGGTCAGTGGAAGAATTTTGACCACATGCCTCCCCAGGAAGATTTCTTCTTCTTTCTGCTACATCCAGGTTGGCACTGTTATGTTGCTTTAAGTCTAAATTTGCAAACTATGCTGTATTTCTAACTTGTATGGCAAGTTATCTTGCGTATTCATATTTCTAACATGCAATGAAACATTACCGGCAACATTCCAGGTATTCATCTCAAGCACCTGGTGCAACTAATTAAGTCTTTGATTAGTTGTGTGAGGTGTGCCTGATGTGGGTGTATAGTGCTTATTGCAATATTTGAACAATTAAAAAATTCCCAATAATCTTTATTTGCTGTGGGAGAACGGGGGATACTTTTAGGCACAATTATATGTTAGTATTACTCTTAATGAACCCTCTCCAGTCACAAAATATAAGGCTGAGATTGAAAGCATACTCCGCCGTCACGGCGGCGCCGCTTTCTGCGCTGGTATTTAAATGGTGCGAATCATTTCTCTTTTTCAAAAACTCGTTTTTTCCTCTCGCGAGAGTCTAGATTGTGTTTTGTTTCTCCGCTTTGGTCCTGCTGTAGGGCTAAGTATAAGCTAATTGTGTGTGTAGTTTTTAAACTCCGAACTGCTTTAAAGGTTTTGCTACTTAAACGAGACACTTTAAGACTTGGAAGAAAACTACCAAACTAGTCTTTCGGTCGGAAGTACATGCATATAGTCCTCCGTAGCGTTGCGTGTTTACTTAAGCAGAGGTGTTCACGGGTTTTACTTCTGAATCCAGTCAACAAACAGGATCTAAACATAATGTATTCAGTGTCTTCTAAAAGCCGAACCCCATCATCCACTTATAAAACGCAGGTAATGATTAAAGTTGGACGATTTAGCAATCGTAAATGCGTCAGAGCACATTGTTTCAGTTGCTGTTATTTAACTCTTGTTTAATGCCGCCCCCTCGTGGCTAGCGTTCAGAAGACACCTGGACGTTGAAGTATGTCACCGGCGACCTGTTTTCCTGCCCACGGGACGAATCCTTGGCCCACTGCATCAGTGAGGACATCCGCATGGGGGCGGGGATAGCAGTGATGTTCAGGAAGAGGTTCGGCGAAGTGTCGACGTTAAAGGAGCAGAGTGAGTCAGACTAGTAATAAATAAGCCTTTATTTGGGGAAGAATTTCAGGAGAAAAAGTTTTATCCTTGTAAAGTTTATTCAAATGTCTGGTTCCAACATTAGGTACAAAATCATAATGTTTTGTATTTTTCTATGCATGTCCGAATAGAGAAGGTGCCAGGGCAGTGTGCTGTCCTGACAAGTGATCGTCGTTTCATCTATTATCTGGTAAACATACTGTGGTCAGTTATTATAATGAAAGTTGTTTTATTGTTCAATCTTGTAACTGCGTCTTTCCTATGATGTGTCTCAGATAACAAAGCAGAAAGCCAGCCAGAAACCCACATATGACAGCCTGAGAGGGAGTCTGGAAGACATGAAGTCTCATTGCTTACAGAATGGTGTCAAAAGGATATCAATACCTCGGTTTGTAGGAACTGCTGTGGAGAAATACCGTTCTTCTTTTTTTACTCAATAATTTCCCTTAATTCTTCTTCTTCAGTGGGAATGATTAAACATCATGTTTGTCTCGTGTCTCCCCCTCAGAATTGGGTGTGGCCTGGACCGACTGCAGTGGTCAAAGGTGTCACAGATCCTGGAGCAGGTCTTTAAAGAGACGGACATCACCATAACCGTGTACAGTCTGCCCAAGAAAGCAGAGACCACAGTAATGAAGGAAAATATGCGATGATTCACGGTCTTTATAATTATTATTGGCAGGGTTCACTGTATGCACTTTTTCTCCATTATTATTAGGAGTTTTTCTAGTGAAAAGGCAGTTATGTAATGATTATATTGCAAATAAAATGCATTTTTTAGCAAATCAGTTTCACTGCATAGGGGGCTCCCTCTTGTGTGAATTTAGGTTTTTATCACCAAATCAATATTTAACGGAGGTGTTTAACACACCACTGTACTGGCTTTAGAACACACACCTCCTGTAGGGCTTTTATGAAAGCATTTTGACATTCTAATGTTTAGAATGCATTTGATCCCAAAATAACTCAGTTTCTCGCTTATAACTACACAGCTTCTTTTATTCTATATGTCCTTCATCTATGATGCTTTTATAACCTGCCTTGTTCCCCAGCTGTTAAGAATGAAACAATGGCTTACAGAATGTTTTCTTCAAAATATTGCAAATGAGTCATCTGAATATCCAAACAAACCCAAAATGTAACTTTTTTTTTTTCCGTTACATTAGATCAGAGGATTTTGCTCGACTACCCAGAGTAATTCATATTTACCTTTGATAAACACATGAAGGGATGGCTTCAGTCCTTTTGCTGTTGCATAAACGGCTCAGTAGTGAAGCGCGTCATCAATGACTTTGCTGCACATCAGTCAAAACACTTTCTAACTTTATTATAAAATTGTAACCCAGTTTGTAAGTAATGAAGATTTCTGCGCTTCAGAGCACCCAGAAATCTAACCGTTGCCTTCACATTTATATTCTAATAAATCTTTTAGCAGATCTACAAGTGTTTTAAATTTTTTTTTTTTTTACATCTATGTTTTACTGTGAATTTACTATGAGACTGTATAGAGTTGTGTCTCCAGTTGTGTCCGGTAACAGCAGTCCAACATCATTAAGCACATCAAGCTCTATTTTTGTAGGAAATATATTTCTACATGGCAATTTATTTACTACGATTTGTAACAGGGAGATGTTGTGATGTAAATAGTGCTGATTCTGAGAACTGATGAATGATTTTTTCATTGTAGAGTTCAATCAGTGAGGTCATTCATCTTGTGAACCAGCAGGTGGCCCTAATCTAAGAAAGAAGGCGACCAGTGAACATGCTGGTTACACAGGATTCCCCTGAAAATTTGGATGAAATCGGTCAAAGAGGGGGTAACGTATAAAGAAGCACAGATATTCTGGAGATGTGAATGCTACAAGTCAATGACATGAGGCAATCTGCATATTTCACTTAACTTTTTTTTTTTTTTTTTACTGATTTGAATAATAAACTTAACTTGATGCACTATATGATAAGTAGAATCAATTGGAAAGTTTATATGATTGAATTGAAATGACTTTTTTGTAAATTGCCTTGATATGTGTTGTGAATTAGCAGTTTATAAATAAACTGAATTGAATTACAAAAGGTTACAATTTGCCAAACTTACTGGAATGAAGAGAAATGACGCAATGAAAGCAAAATTGGTATTTTTGGGTCCTGCTGAAGAGGAAATATCCTTAGAAGTACCTGCTGTAACATGATATCAAACCCCTATCATGGCCTGCCGACCAAGATGCCAGTTGGCAGGAGGCTTCTTGGTTCCAAACCAATCAGATTTATATTATAGCGTGTTCAGTCCATTTCCTGGGTCTTTGTTTGGTAACATCTAAAATGAATTTCTGTGGCAAAACTAAGAAATGCAAGGAAATTGTAGAATTTATTCCAATTTGTTACGGATACCAGAGGATGGTGTCTTATTTCATCCTTTGAAATAATATGAAGGTAATTCTCAGAAACCGTGGTCTTGACCAAATAGTGAGCAAAGTTTATATACAAAGCGATTTTCAAAGACATAAAAGTCATAATATGCTGCACAACATTAATCACACATATAGAAAATATAAAAACTAGAAATAAAATCATGGTAAAAACATTGGAACAATAAGAGTTTTCAGGTCAATTTTAAAAATCTCCACAGAGTCAGCAAACTGTCTCACAGTTTTGGTTTGCAGATGCAGGAAAGCTAAATCTCCAAGAATTTTGTAGTTTCACAATAAATGTTTTTGTCAAATGTATGCATAACTGTTGTATTTTACCTCCCTAACGTTCCTTTTGGACCACTGTTTGTGGCTTGATACCAAGTTAGATCCTTTTTTCACCCTTTACACTTAGATCTTTGGGATAGAACAGGGGATGCGAATAGTGACAGAGTGCAGCATCAGTGTCTTGCAATAAGTTTTGCATCGTCTATGAATCAATGGCAGGAAACTGAGTCTTCATTGTGGTACTTTTGCCTCTGGCTGAAACGAGTCAAGCTAGGTGAAAGAAAAGACAGCCTCCCTGCCGAGGACGGCTTTGAAGCTCGTATTCCTCAGATAAAAGTGCTGCAGAAGACTCTCAACATAATACATGACACCTAACATTTTCTGTGCAACATAAAGAATAAACAAGAGAGCATATTCAGTTCAAAGCTTCTCCAGCTCTGCTGCAACAAGGAACAGGTCATCCCTGCCCACTATAATAACCGTACATTTAGTGTCCCCCTATAATTTCTGACTTGTATCAATACTACGTTTCAGGAAAATACATAAAAGCAACATTATTTCACCTTGAAGGTAATATAAGTTTAACTGTATTCAGATTTTTTGTGATTCTTCAGCTTTAACCCAAATTAAAGCAAGCTTATAACTATATGTCCTTATAATCTACCTAGCTCAATTACCAATAGTCTGACTTGTTAAAGGAGTGTTGATTTCATCCATAAACAAATTTTGAGTCATGTATATTTTCTCCTTCACAAGAATATGCAATGACAGACTTTTATACAATATTATATGGTAAAAAAAATAAATAAAACATCTTCCACATTAAAAATGCACTACATGTCTTGCATTGGAACCTTTAGTCCAACTCATCAGATTTTCTTTTGCTATTCTCTCATCTGCCATGATGGTGTTGACTGAACAAGCTCATCAAATATAACTTGTGGTGTGCTCATAGTGGCCCGTGCAGATGGTCGAGGTATTGTATGGTCCATTATTGATCTGCTCGGGTATTGTGCTTAAGTGCAGCTGGGACACAATAGACCAGATGTGAGTGGTTTCAAAAAAAAAAAAAAGAGGAGGAGGAAGAAATCTGACACCACAAAATCAATCTCACACATTTGCTGAGCAGGAAATCTTTCAGTGCATCATGAAATAAAAGTGGGCTGAGGAGACATTTTATTTTATTTTATTTTATTTTAGGGCATGCTGTTTAAGGTACCAGCTGAGGACATGTACGGGGGTTTGTAATGATCAGGAACCTTAGCAGCGGCAGCAGAGAGGCGGTCTGAACCACCAGACCTCCCATTCTCCTTTGGGACGCTTTCAATAATTCATAAGGTGAATGCATTAACCACAGTGAGCTCTGTGGCTGGATGGCCCCTTTTTTTTTTGCCCCCCTCCTTCAAGTCAAAGACATCCTGGAAGGCTGTACTTCGGCATCACTGCAGCCATCCGTAGCTCTCCTCCTCCTCCTCTTCCTCCTTCCTCCTCCTCCCTTCCCATCCCCCCATTCCTGCCTGGATGTCAGACTCACACTGCAGCAGATCCACCTAGCTGCGCTGCAGTGAGCGCAGAGAAATCTCGCTTTCATCTGACCTGCTGTCACGCTGCTGCGACGGGCTGAACCAGCCAGTGCATCCAAACCCATCTCTCACCACACCTGAGACCCCTCCTCATCTTTGTTCCCCTGCCTGCCTGCTTGTCCCGCTGCAGCATATTAATCTGCCTCAAATGCTCCCCCCCCCACCCCCTCCATCACCACTGTCACACACCCCGTCCCTTGTCTTCCTCCTCCTACTCCCTCTTCCCTCTGTCCTCCATTCCCGTTGTATTCTTTGGTCGACGCGTATGAAATTGCCGAGCTCAGCATTCTTCTCCACAGGCACTTAGGAAGGAGAGAAGAAAAAAAAACAAAAAAACAAAAACGGGATGAGTTGGGCGGGAGGGTTTCTGCTGCACCACATTACTGGCTCTCTTCCAATTAAAAAAGAGAGCTTATGTTACTGAAAAGCCGTGTACCCAATCAGGAGGCAGCGCAGGGTAAAGATAGCTGGATAAAAGCGAGCGGGAGAGTGGGCAAGAGGATGAAAAAAAGGAAAAGAAAAACTGCAGTGTGTGAGTGTGTGTAGTTTTCATCCCTCCCCCCCCCACTGAGCAAATCTTCATCAAATTGTGGTACTTCAGTGTTGGGGTGCATTTGCAGGGTTGTGAGGGTTTATGTGGCAGAGTTGTAAAGGTGTGTGTTCTGGGCTCTGTCAGATTTGCATTTGGTCTGAAACTGGAAGTACGAGAAAGTAAGAGGAGACTCATTCTTTTTCTCTCTATCTCAAAGTGTCTCGGAGTCTGCGGAGAAAGGGAACATCTCATTGTCAGGGGGAACATCCTGCACAGAAGGTAAGCTGCTGCTTTTGCTTCTTAACCTGCAGTCTATTCACTTTTAATGGGTCTGTAGTGGAGAGAAACAAATGGCTTTTAAAATAAATGTTGATCTTGATCTTCAGTGATTAGTAGACTTTACAAAATGAGACATTTCTACTGACCTTTTATCTATATTTTTATTTGTTTTCATTGCAAAGACTTGAAGTGGAGTGAGACAGTGAGGCAGAGGGAAAGGGGAGGGAGAAGCTCAGTGCGGGACTCCCTGATGCTCCTGGGCAAGTTTTCTGTGCACACGGTTCTCTTGTGCTGCAGTATCCTGTTATATCCCCTTGTGAAGCTGCCTCAGCATCCAGCAACCAGCATCCAGGCTGGGCTGCGCAAGGCAGCTTCCAGGTTTTGACAACATCGGCTTGGCTTGCCTTTTGTTTCGCACCCGGATCTTAAAACGAGCGAAGTTTCTCTGTGACATTTTGGATTCAGTTGGCCAGGAGGCTGCTGTAGCCCCTGTTAGTTTGGTGATGCGTGATCTCATCGCGGCTTCTCATGGGGCACTAACAGAAAACAGTGAGCTGGCTCAGGATTTGGTTGAGTCTGGTCACTAGTTTCTGTTCAGTTTGTCCAGTTAAGGGGAGGCGCTGCAGTCAGAGCTTGAAGCAAAAGTAGGTTACTTCATCGATCATTCAGCGCTTGCTGTGTGTAACATAAAGAATGAAAACAGAGCTACAAACATTGTAATATTAATAAACTTTCAGTCAGTAGTTGGAACACAGAAAATATCTTATATGGGAGAGCACGAAGGACTCAAATAACAGAAGTAAAGTTGACGTTTTTAGGAAATTTACTTCAGTCTTTTCTTTAAAATCTACAGCTGTTGTTCTCCACCTCATTCTCTTCTATTCTGACCTTCATTAACTACAAATGGAGAGCTTGATGCTGTCCAGCAGTGGGCAGTGTGTTACCTCTGCCCATGCACAGTGGCCTGCTGCAGAAAAAGGAGCAAATAATAGACTTGTGTTTTCCTGTAAGCACACTGCAAAGCCACATTAGAAGTAGTAAAAGGTACAGCATGTGCTAATTGTTGAACATATATATATATATTTTAAAACTTATCCTGCTCTTCTTAGGCATCTGGTCTTAGTTATACTGCAAAGCTGACCTGAATTTCTGATCCTTGTTGCAAGTTTTAAAAACATTTAAATTATTCAAGAAGATGGGAGAATGAAAGCAAATCCACTTCAGCACCATGGACAGCAGCTCCTCTTATCGCTGTTTAAACCCATTTAGTCTCACATCCAGCAGCATGTTTAATGCTGCCGAGAGCTTTGCGTGTCTTTTTCTGTTTTAGACAGAAAAACCCCCCCACTTTTTATTATTAATGTCATTTTTTCATAAAGTACCTCCAATGAGAACCAGTTTTCTTTTTCAGAAACAGCGTTTCACTGATTCAGCTCAAAACATGCTGTCCGTGCTGTACCTTCATTATCTCACTGTGCTCCATGTGGGAGTGCCTTCACTGTGGTTTTGTTCTCGCTTCTTTGTCGCTGCAAAGATCCAAATGGTTATGAGGCAAAACAGCAGCCCAGCAGAAACGGTAACATTAAGTCCAAAGATGAGAACAAGAACTACGCAAATTTGAGCCTCCAATACCGATTCAGCCAGTTTCTCTTTAAGGAAATATTCTTCTCTGCCGCTTAATCCTTCCAGATTATAATTGGAGGGCTGTCGATTATCTCTGTCAGTCAACGGCCAAGAGGCAGGATTCAAGCCGGACAGTTCACCTGTCCATCACAGAAACACACAGGTCAAACAACAGGATCTGAGGGTAATTGAGAAGTGGGCATTGATGCTTTCTGACTCTGAGAGGAAGCTGGAAAACTCACAGATAAACATGGAGAAAGTTCTCTAACTGGGAGCTAAACCACAGACCTTGTTGCAATAGCTGTTTAGACCCATTCAATAAATTAAAATATTTTTAAAGAGGTCATTTATTTCAGTAACTTAACTGTGAAACACCTTTCATGGCTTATTTACACCTAGACAGACAATTATCTTTGCTAGTTATGCTGATTTACCAATTATAGCTAATAAAAAAAACACTTAAGTATTATAACTTAAGTAAAAAGAGTACTGTACAGTAAAACCAGTCTTTAAATTGCATTTAGAAACATATACAACTAATCATAACAGAAAATGCAATTAGGTACCACCCATTTCTGGTAAAAGTATTGTTGTTGTGAGCACAAACCAGGTTGTGCTTAGTATGTTGAGTTCACAGATTGAAAAATGATTACATTTTTCAGTGTCTGGGTCACCAGTCATAGCTGATTGTCAGTTTAACTCTCAGATTTCAGTCACCAGTGGCTTTTTCTCTGTAAAGCACATTTATTAAAAAAAAATCTATATATATACTGAAATGTAGAAGGTGCTCAGAGACCTCAGTGAATTGTTACAGCTGTCATTAACCAAATCATTTAAAACATGTAATGTCCTCAGATCATATAAGTCTGACGCCAGCTGTGAAACAAAGCTTTGTTTCATGTCACGGTTGAGTGCAGTCTGGGTAGTGTCTCAGCAGGTCTCTGCTTGCATATGGTGAAACTCGTGATGATTAGAAACACAAGTTCTGTAATGGCAAATGGAATCGGGACCCCTCACTGTTACATGAATTAGCCAGTACCTGTCATTTCACACGAACATAAAGTACAAGGTGTGGACACGATTTAACATTTTTTCATCAGATGGAGTGACTAGTTTTGAAGAGAAAGAGTATTAAGGAGGAATTTACGAAAGTTTAATGATTCATTCTCTCAACCAATTCAGTTAAGCCGTCGAATGTGTGAATGATCAAATTATTCACGATAACTTTGTATTTGGAGGAAGAGAACAGCTGCGAGGTTTATCATTGCTCATCCTTTGAGCACGACATCCTCTGTCCCAGCATGTGTAGTACAGGGATTCAACGTGTCCCAGTAAATGATGGCCTGGGCAAAAACAGCAGAGCATCATTGGCCGTTACTACAGCTGGTAGCCATTCAAAAGTTCTTGATGTGGTTAGAAGAAAAGAAAATCTGCCAATGATGTTGTTAAGGTGGTTAAAAAAAAAAAAGAACATTTACGCCTTCATAAACACAATGAGTAAAAATACATGACACACGATAATAGAGGAATATGTTGGGATTTGCACATAAGGACACACCTGAAAAGACAGAACCTTTAACATATTAAATTCAATGCATGGAAAGAGATAAACTTCAGTCATTTAGAGTAGACAGCATCCATTGCATAAAGGTTTTTGGTGTGAAATTCATATGCTCTGAACAAATGGCTTTTTGATTTAAAGGAACTCAGTGTTTCAGCAGTTTTGCGGTTTTCTTGAAGTTTGCTCCAGATGTAGTCCAGCTTGTGTTGTGTAAATGCTTTTGTTCAGCAGGTGAAGGAAAAATGGTTTGAGTTGATTAGAATATAGATGGAGAGAATACTGAGTGATACCTTAAGAAAACCTGTTGAGGGCTACAAAAGACTTGAGATCTTCCTTTTGGGGCAACAACCCTACAACTCAGAGTTACGATATAATAGCTTGGATCAAAGAATATTCATATGTTACAAAGCCGCATTCAAAGTCCAAACCTAAATCTGACTTCTAATCATATTGAAAATTGCAGTCTATAGATGCTTTCTAGCAAATTAGACTGAGTCTGAGCTGCAAAGAAGAACGGCAACAATTCCTGATGAAGTGGCATTAGATGGAAACATTATCTAAACAAATGACATTGTTAATACTTCACTATTCAAAGCCCAACACTTTTCTAGCTCAATTGGGTTTGTTGAGACTTGAACTAACTCATCAAATAAATTATTTTGTAAATTTATGATTTTATTTCCCATTCACGCTTCAAGCCTAAAAAAATAGCATGATCACATTAAATGTAGAACTAATTTGAAATGCTAAGCAGCCAATCAGGGATCTAACTCACTAAGAAATATGCTGACGGAATCTGACAGAACCAATGATGCGTTACGCAATGAAGGAACCGAAGAGGCAGACTTTCACTGAGACTCCAGATGTTGCAGTCTATTAATGGCTTCTTGTAAAGACACTCATAGGAAATTAAGGGTTGTGGCCTTAATCTTGCATTTTTCCAAGTTTGGTTAAGTGTGGACATTTAGCTTTTCTCCACCCTTTCAAAAATAACTTGCTTTATAGATACACATGTCACAGGACATGCACAAAAGCATGGGGCAGTTTACTTCAAGAATGCATTAAGGACATGGACTGCAGTTTATCTACAGAGAATGGAGGAAAATAGACACCAGAAAAGGACAAGAGCCCTGTAAAGGAAGAGAAAAGACGACGGAAGTCAAATTATTTAGGCATGAGCCAGAAAGGGTTACAGAAGATTGAGAGACTGTCACAGGCAGAGCAGGGATGGAAGAGAGTGGGTGTGCATAGCAGAGCTATGAGCACTGCAGCACATTGCAGTGCCCAGCCCCCGCTGTGTTCTCTGCTCACCATCCGGCACCATGCGCTGAAAAGACCCCTGCAGCAGCAGAGCTGTTCCGCACACAGGGCTGCCTGCCGATGAACAGAAACAGGACAAAAAGCCTCTGACCCTCCGTTGTGCAGTCTGGACATCGGTTGGTGGACAAGTGATCGGTGGAAACAGAGTTGAAGGCGAGCAACCGATCGTCACCTGCAAAGTCATGTAAAAGAAAGGGAGCAAGTCACGTTGATGCTCCCCCTGGATTATTTAAGTGAATTGCACATTTACTTTCCCAAATGCCTGCTGAATGATCCCGTCTTCCCTGGCCACATTTTCCCAGATTAGGAACATCTGCCTTTCTGCTTGGATTTTGTCAGAGAGTAACACCTTCGCAAACA
Organism: Poecilia reticulata; assembly: GCF_904066995.2. NCBI lineage: Eukaryota > Metazoa > Chordata > Actinopteri > Cyprinodontiformes > Poeciliidae > Poecilia > Poecilia reticulata. The sequence goes on along the minus strand of NC_088836.1, from coordinate 24,862,378 downwards.
CTGGTGAGCAATTCTCTATAAACCAACAGAGAGGCAAGTATCAAGATGTCCTAAATGACAGAAAAGAGCAACTTATAGCTTCTATCTGATTAGGTCTCCAAGTTACTTCCAAGTTAGCAACTGTAGTGTAGTGTGGTAGTAATATGAGCTTTTATTTAACCAGATAAAGAACCCACTGAGACCAAGGCCTGGCCAAGAGGTCAACAGTATACACTTCAGAAACACAAAGCATTTAGAATAAAACAACAAATTTACAGGTAAAGTGCAATTTGCTATAAACAATAATTTTCAAAAAGCAGTACGGTCATGGACATTAAGCTAAAGTGCAGTAGCTGAAAAATAATAACATAAAGAACAATAAAACATTGGTTAAAAGGTGCAATTGTTCCCTCTGACATCCTGGCACTATTTTGTGAATTCTTTTCTGTCTTTTACATAAGAAAGAACTAAAAGTTTTGAATGAGACAAGTTAAGACGATTAAAGTATCGTATAGTATAGTAAGCACTAATGCCTCCCACTATGTGGTCCCACACTTAAGTTCTGTTGGATTCATTAAACAGCTTTCAGGGCAGGCGAGTAATACCAGAGCAAGCACAGGCACATGCATGTGAACACATGCAAGCAGATGTGAAATGAGTCGACATCACGTGAGAAGCCCAAAGGAAACGAAGGAGAAGCTTCTTTCTGCATCCATTAGCAGTAGCTGTGCTTCCGCCCACTGCTTGCCTGGGGGGCTGCTTGGCCAAAGCGTGAGAGCTTCCCCCTCATTTTGTGTTTGTAAATTCTTCCATTTCCCTCCGGTTTGCTGATACGGCTGATTCAGGTTTGCGGAGCGTGTACTCGCTCTGCTTCCTGTGACATGGTCTGATGGAGTGGCTGAATCAATTACACCTTAACAGACAGGTGTTAAGTGTGTTTACCTCGGCACTTAAGCCATGTTTGGTTCTGATTTGCAAATAAGTCAGCGGCAGGCTTTCAAACTGATACGACACAAAAAATATATGCTGCGTGGTGGATCACACTACAGCTGGCACAACTTGTATTCTTGTGAAATAAATGCAATGTTCAAGGGAGGTGAATTCTAATTTAAAATGTTATTTTGTATTTAGTCTGGTAGATTACAATAATTATTTTCATGCACTGCACATAAGAATGACCGAAATCCAGAAATATGAAGTACAAATACATGAAAATACAATGAAATAGTTATAATGTAGCTTAGAATGCAACTTAAAGAGCGATGAGATCACATTAGGATCGCTGATCTTGGACATCAGTGTTTAACCTAGTGACCACAACAAAATAATGATAAAATCTCCAGCAAAAAAAAAAAAAAAAAAGTTCATAAATTCTAAATTAAAATGTTGATTTATCCAATGAAGAGAAGGTCTTCGAAAATGTTAGCTAAAGCAGTAGCTTGGAAACATTGCAAACTAGCACCCTATGTTAGGATTTAAAAGCTCTCCATGGTGAGCCACTTTGCCATAATTTACCACAGTGTTAAATATGAAACACAGAAATTCTGCCACCATATTTTGTAATTTCTGCTCTCGTTCTGGCCAACATTGTTACTCCAAATGTTCTTATTTTCATCCGGCATAAGCCCTTTCAATAAAGGTGTCACTAGAATAGCTGACTTTACATTTGTGAGCTATGTAATTGTGCAAGTCTCACTTTTCTCCACATAAGTGCTTCACTCTAGGTTTACTGGCATGAATTTAACTACTACAGAAATGTATCCATCAAAATGGTTCTTCTGTCCAACCACTCAAACCCCATAAGTGCATCTATATTTAATTTCCCCACATTCTATTGCTAGCTACAAAAAGCCAATTCAAGCTGGTGCTACACATTTTTTTTTTCAGAACGAAGGTGTCTATGAGTGTGTAAATTATATTTACCCTTTAAACTTTAAAATTTGATCCAGTCAAGTCCATAGTAAGACATACTATTTTAATAAACTCAAATGTTGCTTCTTATTATGAAGAATAGAGAAATAAAGTAAATACTATTCTGTGGTCTGTGTGAGTTACAGAGACAGAGGGAGTGGGAGGAAGCTGGAGAGTATTGTGGTGTGGGTGAGCTGCAGCAGGGACTCAGAGTGCTGCATTGAGCTGCATAATTAATGTTAAGAGGGTGGAGCTAAAGGCGGAGATAACTTGCTATGAAGACAGAGCTGCTACAACACCAAAAGAAGAAGAGTAGCTCTGTCATAAAATATGAAGCAGCGCTCCAGCAGCCAGACAGAGATCAGTATGAGCCTGAATTTTTGAAGCAAAACAACAAAAGAGCTCAGACTCTTTTGGTCCGGTTCCATGCCCCCATCCCATCTGCTGCCCCAGCCCTCGAAGCCAATCTTTCTCCTCGGATCTGCTTACCTCAGCCAAATGTCTCAGTGTTGGCTGCGCTGTTCTGTTAATCATCCAATTTGTATCGAAGCACCTTCCTATATGACACATCTTCTATATTTCCCATCTGATCTGTCTGAATTGGACCTCAGAGAGGGAGGGGGCAGTTGTTTTAATCTGTTGGATGGCGTTATATTTAGCCAGCTTCTCAAAGATTCTCAGCATCGGTTTTCTTTTAATACTCTGTGTGTGCTTCTGTTTGATAAAGATGGAATGTGAGTCAGTGGAACTGGCTTTTGAATGAGCGTTAACGTCCACAGAGGTGCATATTGAATGCATTCAGGCATTAATGTGAATACTCATAATCCTCTATGCTGCTGTCAGAGCTCACAAACTCGTTTAGCCTCTCTGTCTCCAAGGCCATGTTTCTTGTTTGCTGACCGCATCATTATCGCACTCCTCCGCTTGCACCTCTGTCACGGCACCTCACTGTCACAGAAGCTGCTCTGAGTTGTTCTCTGCAGCAGTGCTCCATGCCTCTTTCCTCCCCGCATTACAGTAAACAAAGGGTAAAGAATCTCAACTTGCGTAGCACTTTTCCAAAACCTGTGTTATTTTTTTTTTCCTACCAGAGCCACTTTCATCCAGCTGCACTCACAAACAAATACACATTTACACACCAGTATGCAGATTGGCAAGCAACTTGGGGCACATAACCAGCTGGTGGATGATGCTTGAAATGAACTCGGCTTTAACTCTGTAATTGCAAGATGACTGCTCTTTCTAGTGAGCCCTATCTGCCTGTGTCTTTGGAAGAGATGTCGCCTGTCTGTTTAAAGAACTTCAATGTCTTCTTTTTACCATGTTTCTTATGAAGCAATGTAGTTGTAGTGTGAGAAAAAATATTGTTAAAGTTACTACAAATGCTCATACAAACGCTCCTGAGTCAAAAACCTGTCCAATTTTTTATTTTTTTGCCAATTCTTCTTCTGCAAAACAGTTAAAACTCAGTGAGACAAACATCAATTTTTAAATGAAGTCTTACCAGCACCTCTGTAGAAAAGCATCCAAACAGATTGGTCACAACTAATAGTTGATCTGTAAATGGTTTCTCCGACCTGAGCTGCAGATCTCTGCAACTCCTCCAGGGTTACCATGGGGATTTGAGCTACGTCATTGTTTAATCTTCTTGCCCAGTTTGTCATTGTACTTTGACAGTCATAGTTGAAGTTCAAAGGTTTGAAGCTGTGTCATATTCTTCCTATTTTCAGATAGATCAGTTTTCCCTATTGAAAGACCCAAAATATTCATTCATTCATAGAAAAACAAAACTTTAATGTAGACATTTCTTATCCTTTGAAATGCCTGATTTGGAGAGAAAATGTATTTTTTTTTTCTCTTTGCCTTTCCAGGGGCTTTTGCAGTGGCAGAGCAGTGTTACCATTTCTTACTGTTGCCTAGAGAAAATGTGCCCACCTGACATGTGGACCACCGATAGCGAAGCAAATATCAGAAGAAAACCTTTAGGAAAAAAAAGTGTTTTTCCTTCTTTGAGATAAACCAAAGGTTTTCACTTCGTTTGACAGTGTCATCCAGTAAAATAGTCTGAAATCCATTTAACTGCAGGCAGCGTGGGTGAATTTTAAAATCTTATTGATTCAAGTAACCTGAAAGCTTCTGTGACCTATGGCTTTAAGTTTCTGCACAGATCAGGTGTACAACAAGTAGCTTTTCATTTGACAAACACATTAGCATTCAGAGAGAAATAAGATGAGAGGACCAAACAGGCAAGAAAATGTTTTCAAAGTGAGAGTAGGTGTGTAGAATAAAAGACTTTGTACTTGGAGATGTTTGAGGTGAGGGACATTGCAAAAACGAATCACAGCTTTTCTTTGATAGGAAGACGATGAAAAGAGGTGGAGAAAAAAGGGTACAAAGAAAAGACTTCAATTTTGCACAATTTGAAAAGTTTCACAGTTCAAAGTACATTGTGTTGTTGGTCATTGGCACAACCTTGAATCAAAAAAGAAAAGATTGGATAATCTGTTTTCAGCCCAGTTTCATCAATAAAAGAACCCATAAAAACATCTGATATTAAATTTAGAATTCAACAAAGGTAAGGTACTTGGAAAAAGTTGAACCTGTGGATCAGATCCAAGGCCAAAACAAAATTTGACCAAAGGCCCATCTCACATGTATCATGAAACGCCTTCATGATACTTAGCAACCCCAGTCAAGCCCAGCCCCACTCAGAACAACCCAAGTGGATCTACGTCCATTTTATTTTAAGAAGATTAGCATGTTTCGTCAGCTTGTTTGTACAATGACTGCTGGAAAAGACATGTGTTTTGATGTAGACTTGCATTCAGAAACTACTTGTTGCATCCTTTCTGGCTGTGCAGGAGGCTTCTTCTGCTTCTGGGTCTGACTCAGGTTCAAAGATGTGCGGCTGTACAAATGTGCATCTGTTAGCTGCCATTTTCATGTGTATTTTAGATTCAATAGAAGATTGAAGCCAAAAGAAACAAAGGGCATTTTGAAAAAGAGGAAAAGGTGACAAGCAAGAACATAGAACATCAACGACCAGAATGTGTTGAGCGGTGACTCTACAAGCCTCAGTGATTTGGGAAAAGTCAAATATCTGGCCTAGACTGCAAAAAAACGTGTATTTATCGTTCATCACAGTTTAAGTTTTAAATCGCTCTTGTAGCACATTTCTACAACCTGTCTTTCACTTCTGCCGTTTTGTAGCCAAATTAGGAACATCCTGGTCCCAAGTGAGCCAGAAATTATATAAAGCTCTGTTAAATAAAGCCTTTTGAGTAGTACTTAAACACAAAGTCAGTGGATCTGAATGCTGAAAAATATACTGAGGATTTACACCAACACATGTTTACTGTAAAATCATACAGAGATTAATATGCATTTTATAATGTGTCACTAAGAATTCTCAATGTACATGCATTATAAAGACTCTAAGATGATGGTTCCCCCTTACTGGCCTGCTGCAGTGCTTACCTGTCCCCACCAGAGCTACTGGGCTAATAAACTAAGGCTCTGTGAGTGACAGGTCTTTTAAGGTGCTTCATAAAGCTGAAGGTGTTGAGCCATCCTTTTAACTCATTCTCTTCTACGGTTGTTCTTTAGCCACCAAGATTACAGCTGCTCATCAGTATTCAGCAGATATGTCTCGAGTCACAGAGTTGACAGAATCAAATCAAAACAAAGCATTTATAATCTACCTCCTAAATAGGGGAGCATATAGTTTGAATGTGATTTTCTCAGTGAGAATGCGTGTGTGGGTGTGTGTGGGTGTGTGTGTGTGTGTTTCAGCTATATTGTGGAAATCTTGCAGATTTCATCTCCCCCCGATGAGATTATTGACTTGACAGCAAATTGGTTGGTGCTCCCAAGATCATGATGGAGGGTTGCAAAGTGTATTATATCCCACGATAAGCCTGGTAATAGTTGTGCCTCGCAAGAGGGACACGGCACTTGTTCTGTTATATTGATCCAAATAAATACCCTGATCATCCGTGAGCTTCTGGTGACCATCTTAGAGCAAAGCTGTCGCAGTCTATCGGGTTTATATGGATCATTTTCAACACACAGAGTTTAACACGTTAATAGTGATTTTGGATTCTCGTAAAGTTCACAAACTGCATGTGTACTTACAGACATGGAGCTGTGGTAGTTGCCAAAAAACTTGTATGATGGATGTATAATATCTGACAGCTAAGAAAGAAAACAAGGAAAAGAAGAAAATCCAGAAGCCTCCTCAGTGGCCTTGTGTCCTGTTGCATGCTGGGGGGAACCGTGTTCTAATTTAAACCTTCAGTGAGTCATTACCACTTCCAGTTTTTCTCCAAATCATGTTTTAATCAGTCAACATGTTCATATGTTTTACTGACCCTCTGTTTGGTTATCTTCTCCCATTTAGTTTGACATGTTGGATGTTTTGCCACACATTCAGCCAGTTAAACAGCGTTGATTAATATCAATCATCAGAGATTTGCTACGCTGATTTTAAAACTCAGCTTCATCAGATCACTTTCTGCGTATCGCCTGATAATTAGCAACATGTTTTTTTTCCTCAGGAAATGTATGTTGTTACTTGACAGGAGGTGAGCTGCTTTTGTTCATTGCAGCTCTGGAAGCGATGTGTCCCTTTGCACAGTCTGATGTCATGTAAACCTGAATGCTATAAAGAGCTTTTCAACGCAGTGCAGGGTATTGTTTATCTGGGACATGGCTGCTTTGTGGTCCCTGACTGGGAAGTGACTAAGACACTCTGAAAGCAAGCCTGATATTTAGATTTTTTTTAAAGGCTCCTCATTGATACAGTGGGTAAATATTTGGCTAACATTTCCAGCTCGTTCTTGTGATTCAGCAAGCTATTAAGGCTTATTTGTGGTTATTTTATCTGCCTACATAAAGAAAAGGGATAATGGAAATACTCTAGGAGGGCTAAAGGAACATAAACGGTCAAGAGTAGTTTAATGTTATATTGAAAGTTTAAGTGGTGGATGCTTGACTTTTATATGTTTTCTGTCTGTTTAGTTTCAGTTTATAAATGTGCCTTTATTGGTTATTCTAAAATAATGTAATTAATTAGAAAAAGATAAGTAGTAGGTAAATGTTCTGGGCGTCAACATGAAAGAAAAAACTGGGCAGTTATTGTTTTTGGCAACAAAAAAAAATTGTAAAATTATTAGCATATATTTGTTGATATAACCATTGGTCACAGTGTTCAGATCATAATTCTGCCAAAAGACTCGGTGTTTCCAATTGAAGCCCACTAGACTTTCTAAAATCAAAAATCTCCTGGAATTTCAAAGAGTTCATAAAATGGGGCAGCTTAATAATGTTGTCCAGATCTTCATAATGGGGAAAAGACCCTTAGCACCACAGGTCCACCGCCGAGCTTATCAATGAACAGAAGTTGCTTCTTCACACTAACATTGTTTTTTTAAGTAATCTATGAAGTATTTTGTTGATTAATCTTTATGCACAACATTTTATTTGATCAATTAAGGACTAAATAAAACTGATCAAGGCTTCTGCACAAATGTACATATGTATGGACAATGCTAATCAATTATACATGCATCTAAACAAACGGAACAATTTAGACAGTTTCATGTCACAGTGAATTTAGCAGGAAACAAACTTATACAACTTAGTTTTTTTCTAGCTGAGTTTATTAAGCCGCTCTCACATGCTCTGGTGCTGATGTGCACGTGACGAGACCTTATAGAGAATTCAAGTCTCTATTTATTTTTTACTGACATGAAGTGCTGAGACACTTTAGACCACTTTGGTTTTTAAAAGTTTTACAAACGCCAGTGAGAAGAGCTGAAGTTGCCTGAAACATGCAGAGTGCATAGTCACATATTACAAAAACTTTTAGCATTGCTGACTGTAGCCAGGGAGTTCTTCACACAAACTGCAATTTTGGGTTTATGTCAATGGTTTGTCATAGTAAATATCATTGATTACACTGACAAACAGATATGGCTTTTCCTAGTTTACTTTCCAAACAAGTAGCTGGAATGGAGATTGTATCTGATGGTTGTTTTAGAGATATTGTGACTTCAAAATGCAAACAAACACAAAACTTATGTCAGTGAGATTAGACAATAAGAGATTCATTTACTCTGAGGATTTTAACACATCTTTGTCAGACTTCTAATTTAACTGCTTTAATTTTCATTCATCTTCAGACTATCATCTCTCTTCTGGATTTTTTTCTCTAATAAATTAAACATCACGGAGAGTGAGAAATTGTGGAAACTGGACAACATCTTATCTTGGCTCCATGTCAGCTGGCAGACTTGACCTGCTTCTGACTGGGTTTCCCCGCTGCCACGGCTCTATGACAGCTAAATGGACCTCTGGTGCCGAGATGATTGTGCTGTTCTCAGACTGAAAGCACAGAAAGAAAAAAAAGTGAATTACAGAGTGGCTCATACAAACACTCCAACTGACATTTTCCTCCTTATCTAGCTTCTGGCACACTGCCGAAAAGCCTCAGGATCTTTTCATAAGAGCACTTTTTTTTGCAGCCTCATCATTTTCATTTCACAGAATAAAGGAATTCAAATTAAAAAGTTAAGCTGAAGCAAAAGTCAACTGTGCATTATGTGTTCACCAGCGTCTACTGGAAGCTCAACTTTGAGTCTCTGTAGGATTTTACAGACATAAAGCTGTAGCTTTTAAAAGGTGGCAAAAAGATCACCTTATTTTTGATAACCTTGCAATATTTCTAGAAACGGTAATTAGAAATTAGGAATTTCTTTGACTCACTGCTGGAAAACACATATTTTTCTTCAAGCAAAACATTTACATGATCTGCATGAGACAAGATTTTGCAATCAAGGTTCATTTTTAGTATTGTATGGACTCTTTCATCATCCCCTCCACACACAACAGGCACACAGATAGAATAAGACGCAGTGCATTTTCTTCGCCCTTTAGCCTATTCAATTCAATACTGATGGAAATTTGGAACGTGTCGGCACTACAAACTAGTTCTTGTTGCTGAGCTATCTCAGTGCGTTCCCAAACATAAAATCTGATGCTGATATAAATTTATCACACTCAAAATTCAAGGACTTACATAATTTTTTTAATAAACACTGTCCAGTGACAGAAGACACGTCAAAGTAGTAACTAGTTTTAGGTGTTCTCACATCCTTTGCTTTTTTTCAGGATGTTTGATGTCAGATGACATACTCCTGTCTTGAAAAGCATTGTAATAATAATAATAATAATAAAATAATAATAAAATAATAATAATAATAATAATAATAATAATAATAATAATAATAATAATAATAATAATAATAATAATAATCAATTTAATTTGTACCGCACTCAAAGTGCTACACAGAGCAACTAATATCGTAGATAAAATCATTGTAGTGGTTGTCACACAACTTTGGGAATTACTATCACCTTGTGGCAGTAAGGTTAGCAGTGTGTTGCCACGAGGTGCTGGTGGGAGAAAGCGAGAAATCTTTCAAAAATAATAGTGGCAGCAAATTCAGATTTGTACACTTGAATAATCTTTTGAACACTCATAAGTTAAAGAAAATCTCTCATATGAACAGAATAGAGAAGTTGCTATTTCCTCTTACATATTTTGCAGTTTTCCTTGAGAGATTTCAAACCAGAGGATTAAACAGTACCCAGAGAAGGTTTCCATAAGGCCTGCTGATTCGACGCGTCCTTATCCGAGAAGCATTATGACACAAACAAGCAGTTAAATGTCTGATTTATCAGACATTTAGGGGTCATGCAAAGTTTTTTTGGAAAGTACTTTGAAACTGACAGAAGGGGTAAAATGTGGCAGGAGTGACTCACACTGCGACACCAAAACGTGTAACAACACGGTGCAAATAATGAGATGAGCCGCAGTTTTGACAGGGTGAATGACAAAGCATGATATTGAGTTTGACATGCCAAAATAACAGTTAATCAAGAACATAATGAGTACTGCAGTGGCTTCATTTTCTTTCATTTCAGTTTGGGAAATGGCTAATGTGCCAGAAGAACAAGTCATTCTGCCCTGACAACTGTGTTTTTGCTAATCTGTTTGTAAAAAAGGTTTACCCAAAAAACACTTTGCACTTTGTACCTTTCAGCAACATGGTTTGAAGATTATTTGCACTGATTCTATTGTACAAAAACAAGATGAATGTCTTGTCCACGTGTAATGATCAAAACTTGAATTAGGTATTCTAAGCGACTTGTCAAGCAGAATTTTGGTTCTGAGAAGGAGAGCTTTGTGTTATTGAAGTTTGAACATGGCACATTTTGCCATGAGTAAAGTAAAAGGACAGTATTCTCCATATTACGTAATACTGTTCATAGTACCATTTTATAATACAATTAAGAATCTATGTTACTGTCAGTTGTTGAAAAACTGCTCTATAGGTCAAACACGACTGGAAAGAAATTTGACGTTGTGATTTAGCACATAGAAATTGGGCCTCTGTCTCTTTAAGAAGCTCCTATTCTACTGACACGCTGCCATCAGCACGTTGTCACAACAATTTTTCTCATGAAGCCATTTGAAACCGTTCTTAGAAGCATTGGACTGAGAAGTAGTTTGTATGAGAAGCTCAGCAGACAAGACAGGATGAATGTCACCTTGCAGCAGTATTGTTAGCATTAGCCGCAGCGGCTAGTCTGGAGGAGCTGAGTGGGGATGGGGTGATTCTGTGAGGCGGAAGCTTGGCTGGAGACTGCAGCTTCAAGGAGGACCTTTGTGGAAATAGGTGGCGCTTTAGCAAAGGTTTAGGCACTCAGAAATGGATGCTGGGGGAGATTCAAGGATTTATCAAACATGCATGAAAGAATCAAAAGCAACTCTCCAAATGTTTTCATGAGGGATTTGTTGAAATTTAAATGATAGAATGATCAGAGAGCGAATTCTGCATAACAACCCCATTTTAGATATCCAAAACAACTATGATGTGAGCATATCTTCTTCACACAGTATTTTAATTCTAATCAATCACTAATAAAAATCAAAACTTCAGGACCGATTTTGCAGCATGCTCCCGTGCACACAGAAACCGATGAATGCGACGTGCAGCAGATGGTGCGCTATACAGTGATTTACTGCTGTGGAGCCAGAGGGTGCCATACTTTTTGCGAGCATTTCTTTTCCTGAATAATTGATGGAATCCTGTCAGTTGCCTGTGCTAGATTTAACATATTGCCAGCTGAGTGGAGAGATTTGCAATAGGTTATGTGTTTCTTCAAGGCTGCCTGCTTTTTAATTCTCAGAGCAGTAGCTCATATCTTCTGGGAGGTGGTAAAGTGTGAAAATTATTGTTTGTTTTTATTGTGAAATCTGGCTTAATGTAGTGTCATAATTCTCTGACTGCTTCTCAACTTGGCAGTGTTAGGCAGTGATAAAGACTTAAAGATTATTAATAAAGAGAACTGGCTTAGACTATTAAGACTATAAGGAGTTTCCGTCAAATCCGCTGCATCATATAAACCACATTAGGATTGTTTCTGAATGTCAGCTCACTTTTCTAGCTGTGATTTTTCTTGCTTCCCTAGCTGCTGCAGGTATTGTTTGCCTTTTCAAAAGTGACATTTTCTGTGCCCTAATTGTTTTTGCTTTTCTTGGCCAGGCAAAATCCTGCTAGGATAATTTGATAGGCTAAACGGACCAATGGCAGGACCCATGTGGCTGTCCTGGAGGATTCAGTTTGTGTTTTGGCCAAGGAAGAAAGGAATCTATTGTAATATTTACCAGCCAAACCCTGAAAACTGTTTGTGTTTTTGTGCCAACTGACACTAACAGCCAGGGATGCTTGACAGTTCCAGGTTTTGCACCATATTTTGGAAATTCTCGTTTGTGAAAAAACATTATTTTGTTCAGGCTACTTTCAGCTGTGGTGTTTTGTTGTTTTTTTTAATTAGAGCAAGGCATCCACTATGACATTATGGCAGGACACAGAGGCTTATTTCTGTCAGCCACCCTGCATAATTATAAAATACTCGACAATATACCATTAAAGTATGACATGTATGTGTTGATCATTATACGTTGGACATTTATTACAAGAACATAGCTATTCTCCTAAGCATGCCTGGTTCAGTCAGAGCAATATTTAACAAGAAACCAATTATACTGGACAAGTGTCCATGTTTGCGGTCACAGTCTGCTTAACAGTTTATGTTAGAGCTTTGGTCTGGGTGTAATGCAGACACTCATCAGTGTTTATTGTTTACATTCAGAATACATAGCATTTAATATGTCTGTTTCCAACTGTAAAGTATTGTTACTGTCAGCGATCCGTGTTGCCAAACAGTCTATAAAATAACAAGCAACCACATTATTAGCCGAGTTAGTCAGAAAGTGAAGTTATAAGTTTTACTTTCAACTTTAACCATCCCACAACCCATAGGTGTGAAATCACTGCAATATTTGAGCTGCTGTTGCATTGCTTCTGCAGCAATGCTGCTCTAACGATATGTGTGAGCTGAGGTGCATAAGTGACAACATTTTTCAACATATTCCTAAACCTTGTGGCAGACCTGTGCACTGCTGGTCAGCTGCCAAAAAAAAAGACACGTTTTTTTTTTGCTTAAAACAAGGACAAGCAAGTAGCCTGTCTTATTAACTAGTTAATGCCAGTCAATCATCCAAGCTTTAATATTTTTAACAATTGAAGAATGCTGCTAAATTTGCAGGGTATTTGTACTCTGTTTTTTCATCAGCACATATGAAAGTAAAACTAGTGGCAACTACATTTTATAGATAAATATGTTATATATACTTAATATAATGTTACCAACATTATGTGCAGCAGTTTAAAACATGTTTTTGTGACTTGTGTAAATACCATGATATAGTGGTATTTTTTTGTACTGAATATTCTCATCCAGAAAGAATTTTTTTACCATAATCAGCACTTTATAGACTGTTCTCTCAGATGCTAATATCCAATGATAAGAACAGCATGTGAATAAAAGACTGACAGACAGAAAACCTGTCACTACTTGGTCCCAAATCTGGTAAAATGGTGGGTTACATGAAAGTTAAACTGCCTTTGAACTTCACCGGATTGGCAGAAGCGGCCAGAGGTCATTTTCAACCTCTGAAATTGTTACGGGGCATCATAAAAACATATAAACTGACAGGGGATGCACATTGTCAGATCCACAGACAGCAGAGGGATTCCGTAAAATGAGAGAGCTCCTCTTCACAAGAACCACTACAGCCACCATTGCCATTGTAAATAAGCATAACAAATAAGTCATTTAATGTAATATTCTGATAATTCAACTGAAAATACTAATACCCAAATAAAATGCTTCTTTTTAGTCCAGAATAAAACATCTGAAAAGTACAGTTGAATAAGTTGCTCAACCTGGATGAAGACAAGACACACCGACTGTGTTTTAGACTCTATGGAAGATATGTTACCCATTGAATGAATTAAATTGTTATCCCGGGGATATTGTTACTTTTATATCTGCCACTTGCATTGTATGAAGGTTTAACTAGTTAAATGTGCTTGTTTATGATCAAACACCCAGAAAACAAATAACTCCTCCATCTGCCTCAGCAACACTTTGTGTCTAATTAGCAACCGCTAGCACACATTTGCCCGTTTTATTGTTGCTGTAGAAGCAAAATATCCTCCCATAAGAACGGTCAATTTGGGTCCTGCACATAACAGTTCTTCTGTTTTTCTTCTAGAATTCCCTTACTCGACCCATAATATGCTAATTGGATAGTCCTCTATTAAACTGAATGCTCCATAACGTTGTGCAAAATGAGGTCTGGGGAAACAGCTGCACAATAACCAGTCTGAAAATATATTTCTATTTAGTTTCTATAGAGCAGATAAACTGAAGCAGTTACAATTCTAATAGAAAAATAAGCAACCTAAGTTTTATCTTTTGGTCAACCAACTCAGACTCATTGCGGTTTCTGCTTTGAACTGATAAGTGCACAATTACCGTAGTGTTTCTAACAGGCATCGATTGGTCTTGTCTTCTCTTTCCCTCCCAGCATTGATTGTGAATGCCATTCTCAGATTACAGGGCTATGTGAGGCCAGATGATAAAAGACTACTAGCTGGCTCTCTGGCTGGCCGGCTGCAGGGGCTTCCCTGCATCCTCTTATCTTCGTGTGTAACATTCTGTCGGGGTTATATTTTTAAAACAAAAGCGCGACTGAGTTCCATATTGAAAGGACTGGGTCAAGGATGGATAGTTTATGTGCAACTTATGAAGACAGTTGTGAATAATTGATCACTTCTCAGTTGAGTGCACTCTCTTAGGATTTAATTAACATCAGATATTTACAAATTCTTGAGAGCTTTGGAGATTTAAAATTATAAATGCAATTATATTGATATTAGATAAAGTGCATTTCAAAAACATTCATACTCCTCGAACTTCTTCACATTTTGTTATGTGACAACTTTTCTCTAAATTATGAGAAATTGCTTAAACTTTCCATGCAATTTCACTGAAAATGAGCAAAACTATGAGCAAACATTGTATTTTTTAGCAGAGCTGGTAGAGACTTATCCCAAAAGGCTTGTGTCTGTAATTGGAGTAAAGATGGTTGTACAAAGGGTTGACTCAAGGGACTGAACACAAACCCACATCACACACTTTTGGATTGATGAAAAAAAACTGTGCATTGTTTACTTCCCTTTGAACAATAATTTGCTACTATGTGTAGGTATATCATCTAAGACCCTAAAACAATTCACTTTATTTTGTTACATTAATGTGACAAAATGTAAAACCAATCAAGAGACATGAATACTTTAGCAAATCACTGATTTCATGTATTTATTTTTTGTATCGCAAGACAAAACATCAGAATCTCCAAGCAGCTGAATATATGCTGAAAAACAAAATTTTATACAAAAATAATAAACGATTAATTGCACAACCCAAGGAGATATTTTGCTAAGGAAACCTCTTAACAGCTCAGAATTAGGAATAAGGTAAGACAAAAAACAAATTGCAGCATTATGAAGGAGCTTTTGTAGTCTGGAGGCAATTTCTTGTTGACATGAAATTAAATAAACCTTTGAAACAAAATCCGAAGTTCATATTTTAATTAGAGATAGATGTTTTGAAACCTCATGTCTACCTGTCTGTTCTCTTCCCTCTGCAAGTTCCTTTCAGCGGTCAGTGCCTAATTTAGTTTTTAATGAGCCTTTAATTGAAATATGGTTGTCTGTCTACTTTACAGATGATCTCAGTTAAATATTGCAGTGTTATTAGGTCAAATCTTCCCATCACTTATCAGGAGACTTTTTTTTTTTTTAAAGAATTTAGCTGTGTTGTGGAAGACTATAGTTTGAAAATGTGAGTAACAGAACTGTATTTTACACAATGGATAGTCTTTCAGCGTAGAGCAAGGTGGTGCTAAAGCTGTGTGAATCTATTTTACTCTTAGACGAGCTGGAAAATAAAGACTTTAAATGAGAAATCATCCAGGTGGGAAGCAACAACTTACAGTAAGCCCACTAAAGCTCACTAAATCTTGTTTCTTGTAAGCACAGCATGCAAGAATGGAAAACCTATTGTAAACATGCAACAAATTACACAGTAACTTGTAAAAGTGTTGACCTTTGCAAAACATACTGTATCACATTACAATCACAGACTCCAATATTACGTTTTTATTTGACAAGCCTTCAGAATATGCAGACTTTGTGTGAAATGGAAGATAAAAAATGCATTGTTTTATTTATTTAGCATTGCACCTAAGAATCGGGAAAATGCAGCATACTACGTATTTGCCAGTCTTGAACAGAAAAGATGTGCACAAATATGCTCTGGTCAAATGTAATTTTCATATATGGGTTCAAAATTATTTGCTAGTTGGAAAGCACAGCATATGACAGGTAAAACACTATTTCTATGTTGGAACGTGGCGGTGGCAGCCTTTTGTTTTGGGGATGTTTTAGCCAGAAATGACACTGGTAGGACCTTAAAGCTGTTCACATACGATCTCCGTCTAATTCACTGAGCTCGAGGTTTTCAGTAAAGAAGAATGGGTGAACGTTTTAGTCTCTGGATGTGCAAAGCTAGTAGTTGTACTCCAAATACTTGCAGATGTAATTGCAGCAAAAAGAGATCTTAAAAAATATTAAGTCCACCTAAACATGTATGTCACCCTGCTAAAATAGTTATACATGCGCTATATATTTTGGGAAAACAGTGTTCTTTTAAAGTCAAGTTTTATGTAGTACAGGAAGATCATCACCAGGGGTGAGCTGTCACTCTCAATCTGTGTTTGACTAATAGCACAGTGGTTTCCAAGATTTGGGCCTGACTGATAATGGTGGCTCACTGCTGATGTGAAGGTGAAGGATCCCCATGAGCGTCCACTCGTCTGCTGTTTGTCCTACAATAACTTTGACTGCATAACAAGGAGCAAAAGAGAACATCTTGTCCTACGAGTTTTTCGTCTGGAACTTTTGCAGTTTCATAACAGGCCTGTTGTCGTTTTGTACTGGCCTTTCAGACTAACAAACCAGCAACTCAAAAATGTGTCTTGAAGGAGATGTAGCACTGAGTGGACAGTGTGGGAATAAAATATTCCTTCAGCTATGGATGGACCTTAGAAGGTAATATGATTTCTTATGCTGAAAAGCACTGTCCAATAGCAGTAGCTGTTTGCAGAGCACATTACTAAAATCTATTTGACATTTATTGGAGTTCGTTGGTCCCTGGGGAGTTTGTTGTTTTTCACGTGTCACACTGTTTTTCAGCAGTCGTGCAATGCAGGGACACCGAGTTCTGGATGCTTTTGTGTGCTGCTCCCTTTTCTACTTTTCTGCTTCCAAAGATTTCCCTCTTTGCTCACAGTTGGCTTATTATTTACCATAACGTACTACATGCACAGTGTTCAAGTTGATCTGCCAGCAAATTATGCTAAACAACGGCGATGTATGTAAGGAGCAAAGACTAAACTGACACAATTTGTGGTTTCCTTAATCATTTTTCTCGGTGTGGCGGGGTTTGTAGCTTTATGTTTCATCCATCAGGCAGGTAAAAATGGAAGTAATTAATCTGGAACTGTGTGCCGTTTCGATCCTACTGTTGCCCGTTTCTTTGGGACCCGGTGACAAATTGCCTTATTTTGGCACATAAACACAGCTCCTGTCTCCCAGTGAAGCTGGTTGCCAGAGGAAAGGAGGCACTGTGCACCAGGATTTATTGACAGTACATTTTTGAAAAATAGCTGTTGTTCCAAAAAAGTGAAGTGAGATTACTGCTCGTGTAAAAGGTTTGACAATTTAAATGAAATGGAAACCTTCTGAATAAAAACAAACAGATTTTTTTCCTTTTGGGTATTTTGTGCTGCGTCACACATCTGATTGAACAATTAGTTTGTAACTGCTGCCGGGCAAGAAGCTAAAATTTATTTGTTGCAGCCATTTTAAATTTAAGAGATTTATGAGATGTATCCTGTTCTGCTAAATTAAATGTGATTTTCACAAGGTTTAATGAATGTAATCTCTAGTTAGGGCTACATTTCTGGGGAAAAAAAAAAATCAGATGTCAGGTTTTCTATGCAAAATTTTAAATAAAATATTGAATGTTTTCCTCAGTAATTTTTTGTTTTTATTGTGTGACATTATGGACATTTGAGAACAACATATTGACCTTTAACAGCTTTATTTGTATTCATAACCTTATTATCTGAATGTTTTATGAATTATGAAAGAAAACGACGCCTTCTGATTTTTGGAGAGTGGTAAAGCCCCACTTAACATTTCATTTATTGCATCTGCACTCAGACAGAAAAATATATAATTGTTGGACTACAACTGTAACATAGACGGCCATTTCACTTAGCTACTCTCCAAAATGGAAATGACAGGAAAGCATACCATCCAAGTAGAACGTGTGTATGTTGATATTCTTATGTCAGGAAATTGCTACGCGAATAAAACTATTCACCTAAACTTGGTTACATCAAGCTCTCATGGCATCTTTAAGCCACCAAATCTTTGTAACACCAAAGCATTTCAAGTTTTTTATTGCACTTGTTTATTGCATTAGCTCTTCAGCACAACATCAAGTTTGGCGAAGGCCTGGTAACTATGGAAACAAGCCATTCATTTGATTCAGCTTTTTTAGAGCAGGGTTATATCTCAAACCTACAGGACTGCAACTCTCAAGGACCCGGGTGGGAGACGCCTCTTATAACCCAGAATGTATCGCACCATTATTTGGCATGTCAAAGTTTCTGTTTTTGTATATAATGCGACCAGATTTAACCATCACATCACATTTAAAACACTTTGTCGAACATTATGTACTCAGTTGGGAGTAAATGAGTAACTACTTAAACTATGTTATAAAGCACATATTGAAATATTTAGGCACTTGAGCCAAACAGTTAATGGATGCTTTAGAATGAGTGAAAACAGCAATTAACCTCAAAATCTCAAAATTAAAAAAGCATGTATATACAAGAGCCTTTAAACACATTTCATTGAATCTGTATAGCTGAATTTTGTAAGCAAGACACTTTGAAGGCTGGTTACAAAAATGCTCTGTGTTGCATAGTATAAAATTATCAAAATATCTTATAAATGGAAGAATTATAGATATATTTTGTTGCAACGCCAGTTAAACTGCTTTTGAACCCTGTCAGTATAATCTCCTCCTAGCTAAAAATGTCCCATTAACCCAACTGGCAGAAGAGTCTGGGGGCCATTTAGAGCCTCTGAAACTGTTAAAGGGGCTTTTTTATAAACATATAAACTGACAAAGGATACACCAGGTCAGCACAGAGGACAGCAGAGGGTTTCCCTGCATCAAGAGAACAGCTTTCCGTGAGTCAGCTTGGATAAGAATCACCACCTGTATATTCTGGCATTTTTAAACATAATATTTTAATTAACATAATACCCTGGAATATTTGATGAGCAACAATATCAATTCTCCCTTATATCCTTGCTTCTGGTTTCTGTCAGAAGTCAACGTAATTATTTCTGCTAAATGTAAAAGACACAGTCAGCATTTTGTCTTAAGGAACCTCCCATCGCCTACCTTCTTCAACCTTCGTACGCTGAGAGAGTGGATTGGCTGAAGTGACCTTCTTTTAAAAAATTTAGTCCAACTTTGTTAAGGTTGCTGCACTTTTGCAATTTATATTGATAATGTTCAATCTAAATTAATGGGATTTTATGAAATACACTGAGAAAAAGTAATAATTGTGAAGTGGAAGAAAAAAGAATGAAGATGTTCTCTTTAAAAAAAATGTCAGTGTTGTAGCGTTTAACCCAGTTTACTGTAAAACACTAAATAAAATCCAATGGAGCCAACCGAGTTTAGAAATTCAAAATGTGATATTTAGAGGAAAACTAAAACCACTCATGAACTTGAACACACACATATAATGTTGGCAGTATTACCCTGTGTGAATTCTTTTCAGAACTGGACAGAGCGGTGATTTAATTCAATCTTATTGTCAGCTTTTGGCACTTGCACAATAAATGCAAACAAACACCAATATAGGAACTCAATTTATAGTACACAATATCTAGGCAGAGCAGTAGCTTATTACATTTGTACGTTTTGTAAAACAGGCAAAACAAATAAAACAGAAAAAAACAACCACAAAGGTGACAGAATAAAAAAAAACATCAATAGTGATGGAAATATACATGATGGGGAAAAAGGATGAATAAAAAAACCTGCAAAAGACTTTGGAACAAGAGAGCAACAATGACCTTAAAATCCAGCCACAGCTAAATCTATCAAAACACATCCATGTGCTAGAATGATCCAGAAAGTTAGAATATCAATGCACAAATCTGGATCCAACTGATTATTTCTGGCAAAATTTGCTGTTCACAGACACGCCCCATTCAATATGACTGAGCAACAAAGACACACTCGCTTCACATTTTAGAAAAAATGTATTTCAGTCTCTGGGTTTGTATACTGTATCTGGTAGCAGAGGCACTGCCAGAACTCTTGAGCCACCTGACAAAAGTTTAGTTTGGGCCCCCCTGCGCAGCTGCTGTTACAATGTTTTGAGTCTATTTGACCCCTAAAAAGCGTCACAATTTTAAAGGCTTGCATCTGCCTTGCTTTCTTTGGTTCAATACGGATAATTAGCACAATATTTACTGCTCATGAATTAAGTTGGTAATTTTATTTTTTTTATTTTATTTTGATATTCTTACATTAAACTACCAAATCAACTGAGTCCTGACGTGCAGATGCTTTTTAGAACAGCTGGTAAGACGTGTTATAACATGGGATCTGCCTTCAAGTGTTTTTGTCATGCAGTTAACTCAGATAACATGGGCTGCTGTGTTGTGCATGCAAGCATTTGTATGTCTGCACGTACACATGCTTGTGTGAGAAGAGCCTATTATCCAAAGGCAAGTTATTTAATGTGTTTGCCTACCTTCTGGCTCAGTGTTAAACCCCTGCATTGCAGCACTGCCAGTGGGATTTCAGCAGGCACCCCGCTCCCTCTCTCCCTCCCTCCTTCCTTCCCTTCCCTTCCCCTTTTCTTCCCTCTCTAACCCTCCATCCTCACAATAGAGCGATTAAATTTGGGGCAGACCCCTCCTGCGTGGAGAGCTCTTCGTTCACACATGCACATCTTCCCGTGTTCATATGCCACGCTCCAGAGACCCTGGGCAGCTGAGAGAACCCCCAAAAGTCTCCGGTAGCAACAGTCATGGAGAGCCACGTGTCTTGGAGACAGAGAGAAAGAGAAAGAATGGGAGACTAAGACAGAGGGAGAGGAAGCAAGCACAGGACTCTCAGGGGCTCTGCAATTTGAGCGCTGTCAGAGAGGATGCACAGTGGTTTTCTTAAAGAATGGAAAAACTGTGTGGATGTGGTACTGTGTGACTTTTCCGGTTCTTTGGCTTGCATGGTACTCTTAATTAAACAGTTACTTTTAGAGAGAAATATTAATCAAAGGATTCCTTCTTCTGGGCTGCAGGGTATTTTTATCAGTTTGGGATATTAGAGCAAAGCTTTGTTTCAGAACTGCTGCTGTGGGTTTGTTTCATCTGGGAAACAAATTGACAGCCATGGACAGAGACAGCAGAAACACCGACCAGCACAGACATCTAAGGGACTGTGTTGGGTCATTTTTAAATATAAATGCTGAAATGAAAACTCCCCACTGCTACAACATGGTTTAATTGTGATGCAGTCTTTAAACATGTGGACTTAGTCCAGAGCATTTCTGACAAAATGATGAACATACGTGTTTTCAAACCTGTCGAAAAACAGTCAAGGATCACAGATCAGATCTGATCAGTTTCTCCAGTTAAATATTCATACATGTACTGCTGAACTTGCTCAAAAGCAGAGACATTGTAGGGTCCATTTAAAGGGTCCTAGAGTGGCTAAGACAACATAGCCACTCTAAGAGTGTTACTGTACAAAGCTAACACTAACACAGAGTCAATGCATTATAAATGCAGGATCCATTCCCATTATTAGCAGTTAATATTAACTCACCTATCATAATAATTACGTTCCTTTAAAGACATAATTTTTTGTGTGTGGAATGAATATACAATAAAGACTAAGTGCTTCAAAACTCTTTTAAACAATTGGCTTCCTGGCATACGCTGTTATTTATTTGAATTCAATTCAGTTAGCTTATTTCAGAACCAGTTTGATGAGTGTTGTTCAATAGAAACCCTAATTGTAGACATCTGACCCAGGCTGTCGCCCTCAGAGGAAAGTACATTGATTCCGACGTTCAGAAACAACACATGAACCACCATGGGTCAAGCCTGCTAGGAATCCAAAACTGCTGAACATGAGCGTTTCTGTCCACAGAGAAGCCGGTTTAATATCAGCATAGAGTGAGAAGGTATCGACCAAGAAGTAAGTTGCTGCTCCAAAATAGATTTATTAAAGCTCAACTGAACTTATGGCCCTTTTCCCACTGGTATCTACTCCGCGTGGCTCAACTACGCTCCGTTCTAATGCTTTTCCAGTAGTAGCAGTTACGTGGTATCAAACCCTTCCCCCTTTTTCTTCCCTCTCTAACCCTATAACCGACTTCACTGTGGTTCCAAGTGAGCAGAGTCGGGCTGAAAATGTGACATCAGAAAACCTCTCCAGTGTTTTGTCTAGCTTCCCTGAAGAATAAGAGTTTTTATTCCATAGAGAAAGCTTAATAGATAAACAGCAAGCTTGTGAAAGGGCGATAACCTTAACCCCATCCAAACAGTTTTACCTGCAGTTGGTATCTGTGCTGAGAAAGACAAATGATCTCTCTATTACCAATAAGAGAGGTCCAGTCACAATTATTCCAGAGGCTTAAAGGTGGATAAAAAAGGTGATTTATTTCACTGTAACTTAGGAACAAGTTACAAAACACCATGTGGCGTGTATGTAGATATTTTAGCGTGTATGTATATTTTTGATCCTTAGTGGATTAGAAAATTTTGCCACAAAAGATTCAAACATCAGAAGTCAGATTTTCAGTTTGAAGTTGTTTGCTGTGAAGTCATTCCACCGTGAAAAGATAATGCCAAATTAAAGACCTGATATTAATATGTCATTACCGCCTACGGTTGTTTGTGTAAACCTAACTGAATTACTGTTATACTCTCTTGGTTACGCAAAGATACCATTTATTTCCGCAGTTCTCCAACAGTGAGCTATATTGTTCTTCTCACTACGCATCATGGGAAGGTAAACTTGGATTCTCATCTAGGTTTTTTGAGGGGATTTTGTCGCAGTTCCAGTGATTCCAGAGTTTGTCATTGTTGCTCTGACAGCAGGTTGTTTATGAGAACAGTCATTGAGATTCTGTTCCCATTTCCTAACCGCTGACGTCTCTAACCAGAAGGTCAACATGAATCCCTTTCTTGCATCACTTTTCTCAGTTCTCCTAATTAGTCTTGTCAAATTCATTCCACCATTCATAGATTACGTAAAAAGTTTTACAGATTTGCCGATATGTAGATTAGGCTGCATGTATTTTGCTTTTATTTGACTCCATTGACAGGTTGCCTCACTTATGTGAGCCTATGTGTCATTGCAAAATTCTGTCTTGTTTCATCTCGGCATTGTTTGCTCCCGTAGGGCCATAAATAATAAGTCTGGAAGGATGCAATTATGTTCACCAAGAGGCAATTTCCTTTAATGTGATTCTATCTGAGAAGATGCACATCAGAGTCTGTGGCTCCTTTCAGCTGCTAAAATTACAATCATTCTAGATTTTATTTGTTCTTGTGGAGTAACTCGTACATGTGCTGTTAAGTCATCCTGCTTCATGGCAATGTATTGACCTTCTTGTTTTGTTTAATTGAACGTCCTTGTTTTTGTGAATTTTTTAGTCTTCTTCCTAAGGAAATGCCACTTGGATTCTTTCAGGGTGCAGTGTTAGAGCTGTTTTTTGCCTTCCTGTCACTGGTACCGCTCAGCTAGCTGCAAACATCTCACTTTGACATTTTCATTGTGTTTTTACAAAGACTGCAGGTATTCCTCTGTGAAGCCAGATAGAAACGGCCCCTGTCTCCTAGTACCATGAAGTTATATATATATATATATTGCTTTGTGATCAGCCATCTTGTTGTCTAAGAGTACCTCAAGCTGTTTTTTGGCAATAAAAGCCTGCTTATACTGGTTATGAAAACATAGTTTTTTGTATTTTGCTGCAGTGTACACATAAGTAAGTTAAATTATATGAATTACAATAAATACGTAACTAAAATCTCACTAACTTTGCGGATTTAAATTGGATGACAGGCATTTTCTTCACTGAAGTGCACAAATGAATTTGAAAATCTCCCCCAATGGAAGTTTTTGATGACACAATTACAATAACTCAATTATGTCTACTGAGTCATGAAATTGATTGATTTTATAAAGCACAGTGGGAAAATTGTGCCTCAAATAGACACAAAGTCTCTAAAGATCTGAGACGGCAAATACAATTTGAAGAACCACAAATGTCTGTTGCTCCTCTAGTCAGCAAATTTGAGATTCGACACTTTAAAGAAAAAGACATGTTAAATGTAGTTGTTAGACCATAGATAATTATTTTATTATTTTGAGATTCATTTTGACAAGAGCTGATCCGCCCCAAAGCAGGAAACCATCTCTTTCTGTCTCAACAAATAGATTTTTTCACCTTACAAGCATAAATTTCAACCTACTTAATTGGTGTTTATACCAACAGTAAAGCATAATTATGAAGCTAAACATAACAATGTTAACATTTTCACAAACTAAAATCTGCCTGCCTGTGTTCTTAATCAAATCAACAATAATGAGTTGACTTGAGAAGTAATCTACCGGTAATTAATAAGTAAGGACCACTTGTGTGTAATTTTATTCCAAACCTCTAGGGGGGGCAGAGGGCAGGTGAATTGAGTCTCAATGGAAAAAACCCAATATTAAAATATATTAAGCAGTTCTGAAACACTATGCATGAAGGCAAAACTGTGTTACTGTCGTTCAAATGCAGCGTATACTATATACTAGGTTCATTTTTACATGCTTGAACTAAAGCATTCAACTTAAGCTTCCTTAACTACTTTTCTTTTGCTTTTCTCTGTGCTGCAGACTGTCATCTCTAGTTTCCCTTCACTCCTGAGAGCAGAGCATCATTCAGATGCTGGAGTGTTGATGTTAGTGTGGATGCAGCTAAACACAGGGAAGTCCTTGGAAAATAACCTGTAAGTAGTTCAGGGGAAGGAATAATTTGTTTACATAAAAGCACACTGGCAAAATTTATCAATTTAAAAAGTTTTCTGAGAAAAATACAGGCAGTATGTCTGGCCATGGCTGTACAGATATGTTCATGAAGGTCCAGCATGCTACTTCAGTGATCTATTCAGAAAGATCAGCATAGAAATATGAAAACTTGCATAATTATTTCAAAGGGCATACTCAGCTTACGTTCAAAGATCAATTCAGACAGATGACTTAATTTTCTTTAAACATTATCAATGTCAAAGTGTACTGGTCCTGGTTAATGCTAGTTAAATAAGCCAGTTAAGTAAATATTCTGTTAAAAAGCTTTTCATGCAGGAGAAAGGATTTAATTCTGCTAAAATTATACAAAATGAAATAAGATCTGTTATAAATGATACAAATACCATCAAAGCGATGCCATTATAAAATATAGTTTTGGTTATTAAAAATCATTTATAATTCTTTTGTAAAAAGATTATAATTTTTATTGTTTTACAACTGTGTGACTAAAACTGATGTTCTGTGTTTTTCCAAATGTTCATTAGACTGCTGTTACAATAATGAGATTGAATTAGTTCAGTTGTTGGTGGGCACCAGTGTGCAACAAATTAGCTGCCAGCAATCTTTTATATGTCTCCCACTTTTATGGATTTAAGCAGATTTAGACATCAGGTTCCCTTTGTGACCAGGAGATGTTTTTCTGTCAGGTTTGTTTGCGTTTCAGTGGTTATGTAAGGTGCCATCTTAATATACATACCAGTTATTCTGTATTTGGAACAGTCACAAGAAATCGCCATTTATGTAAACCGTACTTCGTTCCAAGCCTTACAAAGTGTTTTTCTTTGAAATAAATTTCCTAATTTCACTTCATTTTTTTTTCTTCCAGGACTTTGGACTGAAAACACTCACTGTGATAACTTCCAGCTAAGACAACAGATTTTGGCTGTGAGTATGCCAGAAGTAGATCTCCCTTGTGTTTGGACTATACCATTTGAGATTTACAAATATAAGAGAAAAAAGAAATGGATAGAAAATTACTCACCCCATAAGAAAGAGTCACAGCTATTGCTGTGACTGCCCTTTTTTTTTTTATCCTGGGGACAGATCACTGCACATTGATACACACCTTCATCCTCTGCAGAAATCCAGCCTCCATATGTGCCCTTACTGTCCACTAATGGCATGGCCCAGTTGGCAGACAGTCCATGGCTGGATGCTTTCTGAAGCTGTCCAACAATATAACACTCTTACGAGCAGTAGAGTTGAAGCAGCAACTGACTCGTGAGGCAGATCTTCTTGAATTTTGTTTAGAATTGAGATACAATAGAAGGCTTTTTTAAACTTCACACTGATTTACCGCATGTTTTCCCATGCACAGTCGATATTTACGTCACAAATCAGCTGAATGTAAATCGATTTGAGCTTGGTGTTTGGTCACATGTTGTAGGTTCCACTAGATGTCAGGATGAAGCATGTGCTGGGTTTTCTCATCTGTTCTTAAAAAAAAAAAAGGCTTTCCATGTGCCAGGCAGGAGGCAGCCAGCTGCAGTGTGAACAGAGCAGGAAAGGCGTGCTGAGGATGAAGGAGCAGCCCAGTGTGAACAAGCATGATTTAGTGTTAGATTTGCTCTTCATACGCCAGTCTTCAGCATTTCCCCCACACGCCTGCACTCAGTTGATTAATCCCAGTCATTTTTATGAGTGATGCAAGCGTGAGTACCACAGCAGCTACAGAAAGCTAATAAAACCTACTGGAAAACATCAGTGCCTGTAAGGGCAGTTATGGGCTGCTGCTTTGAAACTCATTTAATTCATCTCTCTCTGCCCTCTGCCAGCCTCATTAATACTAACTTTAGTTAGCTCAAAATCTATTCAGAGACATTCCCAACATTGGAGGTTGTGGTTGGAATATGATACTTACATACTCTGCATGAAGACATAATCCTTTTCCTCACTGAAGCATGCTGGACCAATTGGACCTAACACAGCATGCATGCTGCATGCTGTGTTGGGATGGTTCAAGTCACCCACATTATTTCTGTTGTCTGAATACCACAATACACAAAGAGAGCTTGCATTATAGAAAGTCATAATTTAGATACATTTCTACTGTATTTGGTACAATGCCCAGTTAAAAAGAAAACCTTGGTTAGTTGCTTTGGGTCTCCTCCGTCAAGCTTCTCTATTTAGTTTGCTGGAACTGCTGGTACTGAATCAGACTTTGTTCACACATTCGTTTTCAGCTTTGCCCACAATTTTTCTAAAAGACTGAGATTAGGGTTCTAAAATGGACACCCCAAAATATTTGTCTTTGTCATCTTTTAGTCACATTATAACTAGTTTGACTGTATGTTTAGGTGACTTGTCTATTTGGATGACAATTTCTGTCCAAGCTTAACTTTTTTGGCCGATGTCTTGAGATGTTGTTAAAATATTTCCATATTTTGTACTTTTTTGTACGGCAGGCCATTGTTGGTCAAAGTAAAAAAAAAATTAAATGCCTGTTTAAAAATATTTGTTAAAACTGTCACTATTTTGTGACGTGGGACAATAGTGACTAAAACTTAATAAGATAATATTGAAACCGTTGAAATTTGAATTACAAGTAAATTGAAACAAAAGAAATTACATATAATAAGTAAAGTAGGATTTATATTTAAAATATTGCATTTGTCATATCTATAGTAAATTCTTATCTACTCAAACCTAAGGTAAAATTTTTGGGTACATCTGGCTTGATGTTATGAACAATTTCACAATCAAATCCACCTTCTGCACTCTCGCCCGATGCTTTTTAAAAAGCAGCTTTGGGGCTCATTATGAAGGCGACAGCAGCAGTGAGGTTTCCCTCTCACTCTTCCTGATCTGAATGAGCCAACACGATGAAATGCACAGCATCGCATTATTGCGTCACCTCACGTCTGCCACAACCAGGCAGAGAAACAGAACCAGATCTAATGCTAAACTGCCACTGTGGCATGCAATATTTATCATGGCTACATGAAAGCAGCAATCAGTGAAAAGATGGTGCAGATGGAACAGACTCACACAGCTTTCTGTTCGCAAGCCTAACCTCCTTTGATAAACAGCACCAGTCCTTTTGTGTGCAAATGCAGCTCCAGTTCTCATGTTACTTATGATGAAAATAAGCTTTGGATTTTTCTTTTTGTACTTCCTTTTCCCCATTTTGGTTAGGATTTATTGCAGTCTCTATGAAGTAAATCATACATAAGCAAGAGGAAAGGTTTTACGGAGATAGGCACATGGAGCATCACAAGAACATGCAGAAAGATAAAAAGTTAAACTATGCAGCCTGAAGGACACAACAGGAAGATAGAGTGGCTTTCAAACACGTGGCTTTCAAACACGTACACACCGCTGTTAAAATGTCTGGATTTTGTCCTGTAGGAGGTTAGACCTTCATAAATCATTTCAAACGTTTTGCCACTTTTATAGTGACATACGTCCTGTTCCAAGGGAACAGGAAAACAAATGAATGCGTTGCATGACAATAATGTTAAACATAAAATACAGCAATAACCTGGTTTGCATAAATACAGACGCTAGAAAACGAATGTTTTATTGAGATGCCTTATAAATCAGATTCTGCAATAAGCATTTTTAGGTTTTACAGCTTTGATCTGCAGCACGATAGTGATGGTGCTGCTGCAATAGTTGGGGAAAACATTGGACAAAAAAAGACATACTCAAATACTGACGAAAAGGAAGGCTTCCAAGAAACCGACAACAGCAAAAGTACTTCCAATAAATAGGGTTGAGAGACAGAAGTCCAATTTTCCAGAGAAAACATAAAAAATCTGAAAATGTTGTTGGAATATATGGCATGGGCTAATTAAACCCGACTCAAAGCTTTTCAATTTCAACAGTTTCAACACTGAAACAACACTGCAAGTTCTCACAAGAACATACACTGTAGTGACACACGGTGGTGGCAGCATCATGGTTTGGGGTGAGGCTCTTCTTCTGAGGGTTTTGAAAGCTAAAGATGAAGGGGGTTTCATTTTTCAGCATTGCAGGGAATCCAAACATTCACTCAAAATCAACATAATAATTGCTACATGGGAAGTAATGTGAAGTTTTGGAATGGCTAAGTAGCAGTCTAGAAAGATGTCCTCGAGGTTTTAATATTCTTGTGTTTTTCTGGTTTTCTGAAGTGAGATTCTGTGAGATACATTCATGTCAGTGTAAGTAATGCACAGAAAACATACAGTGCTCTATGTCATTTTCTTTCAAAACTCCGAGCGGTGCATGTTAATGGCTTCACAGTCAGCTTTTGATACATGCTGCACGTATGCTTTATTAAATATGCATTCCAGCTTTCACTGGATCTCTCTGGAGGCTTGGCCTGTTTAGTTTGAAGTCAAGTCTGATGAATTTTGTTTTCTCCTTCCTTTACTCCTTACCTGATGAAATTGTGCTGATAATTATTAGATTATCCATACATTTAGTATCTGCTGCAGTGAGGACAGCATAAATCTATGACAAGAATAAAGTATTAGCCTCATGTCTCTACAAGTCAGTGCTTCTGTGCGCCTCCTGCATCATAAAAAAGGCACCAGCGCCGGTCACGATGGGTTTATCCAACAAGCTATGAATCTTGGTTGGATCAATATTCTGTTCCCACTCAGCCACTAAAACAAACCTGCCAGGATTTCAGGGCGACAGACTGCAAGAAATGTGTTACTCTGACTGCAAAAAAAAAAAAAAAAAACATGAGTCTGAGCAAAATGCCCAGTTGTTTATGAGTTAAACATTTCAGATGCAGGAAGAACAATTACTGTTATGCTTTGGGTGCACATTGCGAAGGAGTTTGACTTGCTCTTTTTCACTGTTATATAAAACAATATGGAGGTGTACTGCTGCAGAGAGATCAGAGGCCTACCCTGTCAGGATGTCTCTCAGTTATGTCTCAAAGAAGTTAAAAGTAAGACGTAGAACTTCTGACAAGTCAACTAAAAAGTCAAAAACCAGGACAACACAGAGTTATAATGCTTAACCCACATGTCATATGTTTATTCTTTTAGAATAATGTGAAAAATGAAAGAATTCACCTTTCTGTTTTGAAGTTCTTTGAGGTCCCTTTTGATGTATCAATAACAAAATCTAACCTTACCCTCCAAGTTCAAAGTGGGCCCCTTTGCACAAAAATTGGGCTAAAATGTGACACTTTTTTTACGTGTAAGGAGTGGATTTGGTGAAAATAATTATTCAAATTAAATTTGTTGACACTTTGTAGAAGTCTGTGTTTCTGGAAAGCTTGGCTTGCACTTAGTACTTTCAAGATGTTACCATCAAAGCTCTCCTGGGGAGCCATACACCATCTCAATAGAGCTGTTTAAAACAAAATCTGCTCCAAATGTTGTTGCTTCGAGTGTTAGACACTAACACTCGAATAACATTCAAAATTTTGTTTTACAACAATTTGTAAAACAAAAAAAAGTTAGTTTTATTCTCAGTGTGGCACTGAACTGTTTTCATGTCAGGTTTAGCTGCAAAATTGAAGGGAGAGACCGAAGAAGAACTTATGATTGACTTGTCTTTATTTTCTCTTTTGAGACTGTGAACATTCATATAAAAAGTTAATATGAAAGCTGGGACCACCTGGATAATTAAGGCAGATTCTTAGTAGCAACACTGGTACTATTCCATTGCTCAGCTACAGCCCACTTTCCAAATTAGATTATTTTTATTACCCTGTTGCTATAAAAAAAAATCTCTGCTAGTGCATACAGTATTTTACATTCTTGAACTTAGGTGGCAATACATCCTTACACTGAAACTAGTCTTATTCTTTAAGGCTTGCCAATTTTCTTAACCGAGTGAATTGCTGTTGTATAATAGGGGACCATTTACAAACATGACTACTTTTCTTGTCTCACCTCCCCTTTAATTAGTGTATCACTTCTTATTAAAATCAGGTTTGCAGCTGTATAATTAGAATAAAAGTAAAACAAAGCAAAATAAAAAAAGCGCAGTATTCTTCACTCTTTCTGCTTTCCATTTTTACTGATTTAGACTACGTTGATCTTTGGATCAAGTACTCTTTGCTGGCCAATAAGGTGTGTGATTCATTTGGGAGGAGGAATATAATTCTTGGTGACACACAGCAACACCCAAAGGGCTCCGAAGCGTCTGGCTCACCACTGGTGTTAAGCAAACAAGGGCGTCATTATGTCTTATTGAGCAGATTTACAGAATTGCTTGCTGACTCCAAGGGTAAAATATGGCAGTTTTTATAAACTTCAGAGGTTTGGTAACGCAGGACGGAATGGCAAACATTTGTAGGTCAGCTAAAGTTTTTAAAATACATGTACACACCATGTTTTATTATTTGTTTATAATGCTAACATCAAAAATTTTAATTATTCTTGTTGACAGTGGCAGGAGTGAAAGTACAAAGCTTAAATCAGGTGAAAGGAATGTGATGACACAAGAGTCAACGTAGCAAATAACTACTGTTGTAACAACTCAGCAAGCAAGAACTTTGTCCTTTTACTTTTTTATCTCACTTTAATCTTTTATGCCACAACCCTTTCTTTTTTTATTATTTATTTATTTATTTTTATTTACATCCACTTTCCCCCACACTGAGTTGCAGCTCAGGGACATATCTGATTTCCATGGATTCCCAGAGCAGCAGCTCTGTTTGAATGAGAGTATGCATGCTGGTGGCTCCCACAATCCCACAAGCATATGGATGCTTTTGGTCTGCCCTTACGCGTCGGGACACAGATTGCTGCATGCAGCGCCCTGTGAGCAGCATTGCAAATCAGTCGTCCGAGCAGCGAGCACCGCTGGTGCGGAGGGAACGGGTGGGAGATAAAGGGGAAAAGCAAGGAGAGGAAAGGAGAGGTGAAAAGGAAGGGAGGGGGATCCTTTCAGGGTAAGAGACAGAGTGGAGAGAGGGAGAGTATGAGGGGATGGAGAGATACAGCGGTGGGGGTAGTTACAGAGCGAGTGAATGCGTGCGTGTGTGTGGGTATGCGTTCGTTTGTGTGTGTGTGTGTGAGTGTGTATGCAGGAGAACAAGTATTGCTGCAGTGGAAACAGTGCGAAGAGGACTGCAGTTTCTGGTACTGATGGGAGAGCGGTCGAGGCACATCATCAAGGCACTGTCATTTTAACCCCAAGTGCCTGTTTGGTGAAGGGGTTTGCCCGTTGTGGAGAGCAGGATTACGCAATTACGGGAGTACTGGTAAGGGTGTATTTCAACTCTGTTCTTGGGATTGCAGGAACACTACGTCTGAGGAATCTGTAATAGCTTATTGGCTATAGTAGTGTTGTATTTTCACCCGCAACAAGAAAGTTAGTATTTATATTATTGTGTTTTCCTGATTACACCACGGTGAAACTGTGTATTAGTCTCTGTTTTGTGCTGTTGCAACTTTACTCCGAGCTACATTAATGTCTCCGTATTAAACACTCAGTTACTTGCATCCTAGTCTGCCCTATAAAATGAAGTCATAAGTCACGTCCTCCTTAGTACAGAGCTTTTGTATGAATTTTGGATGAGTTGTGGTTTTTAACAGTGGTGCTCAATTATTTTCATTGATCATGCCTTGGTTAGCCTCTGCTGCTAGGTGCACCCCTCTCTCGGAGAGTCTCCTGGAGGCTGCCATGCTGACAGATACCCTGCTTACCTTTTTAGTCTCACCAGCATCCCGAACACTGACAAGTAGCCAGGAAGAGCCAGAACGGAGCATGCTACACTTATGAATTCCCAGGACAGATGTGTTGTATCTGTAACGTAACAAAACAGGACCCAGCCCGCCATTGGTCTTTACCTTTAAAGGCTGAGTAATCCAACGTAAAAAGAGGCTGACAGTTGTGCTGAGGAGTATAGAGAGATGGGTGGGGATTTTATAAAGTGCTGCAGGATGCCCTTTTTTTCCCCTGCTGTCTCTCGTGGGACATTTAGCTCAGGCAGCACTGAGGTGACTGTACCAAGGACAAAAACCTATCTTTGGGCTGCTTGCACTTCATACTGGTGACTGCTGACTCTTATGCTTCTGGCTGGAACCTGTCATTAGCATCGTTATGTGTATCCAAATCCCTCATAACAAATCTACCACAAAAAAGCACAATGAAAATTGTGCTTTGAATACTATCATTCTTGAAAAAGGATATCTTTTTAGGTGGGGTTCTTTACCATGCACATATTTCTCTGACACCACATGTCCTCATATGACCTGAAGTGAAACCTTAAAATATGACCTCGTTTACTATCTGGGTTTATCACAGCAGTCAATGTTTTATGTCTTGAGCAAATGATTTCTGAGGTTTTAGAAATGCAGTTAACAATGAACACTACTATATTAAATACACACAAAAACTGGCATTCTATTTAGGAACACACAAAATTCAGTCGAAATGTAAAAAGTAGCTGCCTGATATTGTGCAAGTCAATAATATCTCACGAAACCACTCTGACTCATTGGAGTATCAAAACACAATATTTCTGATTGCCTATTTCCTGTACATCAGGCTCCAGTGTCAAACTATATTCAGCAGAAACAGAATAGGAAACCAGGGAGCTTTTGAGCTGTTGCTAAGTGTATTCTGTGGTTTGTGTGTGTGTGGGGGGGGAGTGCTACAGCAATGGTGAGTGTTCAGGTGGGTCAAACCATCCACCCATGCATGCATTGTCTGTACCTGTGTGTCCTCACACATGGTTGAGAGTGGTCAGTGTGTACTCCCAGAGGCAAATAGCTAAAAGGCAAGTTACACCCACAGGTTTACAATGCATCGCAGAGGCATAAAAGACAAACAGCCGTTCCCACGCACTCATACTTAAGTTACTTTCACTCTCATATTTCTGGACTGGGGCAGAAACCAGAACATCAAGAGAAAACACATGCATGTTCCAGGAGAACATGCAAAATACACAATGAAAGCTGGTTGGATTGGATCTGAATTTAAAACCTTGCTGCAAGGCACCAGTGGCAACTATTGCACCACTATGCAGACCCTTCAAAATATACATAAAAATTCTGTGGTCCATTGCTCACCTGCCCATTGTTGAATGCGGTGACCATAAATACTGGCACCTTGACTGGTCTGTGGCTACAAAGCTCCATTGTTGGACCGAACCACAGTCTAGGTTTTGTCCTCCATGTGTATCAGTGAGGCTTAACATTGCATGACTGCGTTCTCAATTATTTTCTTGGATCACTTTTTACAGCTAAGTTTTAACCGCAGCTTCAGTTTTGGTCATGATCTGAGTCAGTTGTCTTGCCATTGTAGTTTAGGTTTTAGCAAACTTCCTAACACCAACACCTTACACGTGTCCATTTTCCAGCTTCTGACATGTCATCTATGAAGCTCACTAACTGTCTTATAATGCGCCAATTAACTGATGTGGTATTCATGTCACCTGTGAGCTGTTATAATGTATTTCCTGATTGGTTTATACCAGTTATTATTTATCTTAACTCCACCAATAGTTGAGTGCTATTGCTGCATGTCTGCTTTGATAAGGCCAATAATACAGAGGACTGTGATAATGAGCATGCTCTGATTGTTCATTGTTGAAGGCCTCGGGGTCAATACTGGCACCTTGACCCATGTGTGGTTACTCAGCCAAACATGCAAGAAACTACACTTAGCTACTCTTTTGGATCTGACCACAGGTCAGCATTTGCTCTCCTTGTGTGTCAGTGAGGTTTGGCCACCCATTTCTCTGTCCTCAATTGATCTCTGTTATTTCCTTGGTCCACTTTTTATACCTGGTGTTCACTGCAGCTTGGGTCATCAAGAGCTGCAGTTTGGTACATGATCTAAGTCAGTATAATTACGAAGCTCACTAACTGGCTTACACTGTGAGATTCATGTCATCTGTCAGTAATTACAATACTATGCCTGATTGGTGTGTACCAGTTATTATTTATTATAACTCCACCTGACAATGTTTATGTTGTGTGCTACTGCTGCATGTTTACTTCTCTAATGCCAATAGCGCAGAGGAGTATGTGATACTGAGCATGCTCTGATCGTTCTTTTTTTGTCAGGCTTTAAAACATTTAGACAGGCTCATTAAGTCTGTACCTCAGGCAGCCGCTCCCAGTGGCTCTCACACTAAGAAATACTCTCAGAGTCTCTCATACATAATCAGAAAAATGAGACGAAGCTTTGAAGTTCACCAGTCTCCTTTCTTTTTTCTTGTTTGCTCCCTTCCAAGAAGGCAGCTGGCGCCCAAATGCTGAAAGTGCTCAAAGAGGAAGAGAGAAAGGAAAGAGGCTTACTGTAATAGTGTAGGCTTCAAATAATTCAAGCAATATTCTGGTAGAGTGGATGTGCCCTCCTGGGGCTACGTCGCTGCTGTTGTCCAAACTCTTGCAACTTTATTGAAACATTCTCTTTAAGCTCATATTTGTCTGTTTTCTAAATGCAAATTATTGCTGAAAAGGATCTTACTTGGATATCTCATTGAACGCCATCAGCTCTTCACCCTACACTGAGGGCTGAGCCTTCCCAGGCTTGGGCCCTGGCCCATTTGATGATGTGTCTCTGGCAGACAACAGCAGGGCACCTCGGTGTTAAACGGTCAGATGCTGTCACAAATCACACACATCCTGCTGTGCTGACCGAGCAGTTTGGCTTCTCTTTAAACTGTGGAGCCAGCTGTCATTGTGGGGTGTTGTGAGATTTTTACCTACTTGCATTTTCTGTCTGTGTTGCTTTACGGTGGAAATAGAGGTTTGTGACGGTTAAATAGCGTACAAATTAGAACAGGCAACACTAGAGGTTCACGACATTGACTTTTCAGAGATATTTTTGAATTAATTATATTTTTGGATGAATGCAAGTTGACAGGTGATCAAGTTGCATAGTTGGTGTATTTGTTTTGTTTGCGTACAGGTAGATGTATTTCAGCATTTTAGTAGATAATCTGATGACCTGCAGATTATTTCCTTGCCATCAAATCCTCAAAGAAAGCTCTGTGTGTTGAGATGTGGTATTGGGGGAGAAATTGCTAAGAATTTGCGATTCACTTTTCATGAAAGCTAGCAGAGATCTAACATAAATAAAAATGAGTATAAGGATCACAGACCAGTGCGGCTCAACCACTGTTGCGGTGGAAGAAGTGCATGCTGTTAGATTCTCCTCCCATTGAAACGAGAGCTTGAGAAATCAGAAAACCTCTTATTCAGAGAGTCTTGCCAACTTGTGATTACGTCTACTGGAGAAATATTTCCATATTTCAAAATTTTGTAGCTCCTCTTCCAGACCTAGTGTGGCTGCAGAGTGCAGCTTCAGCCTCCAGATCTACATCGAAATGCCCATAAGAAGTCAACTTTCTGAGGTAAAAAAGACAAAATCCCATGACAAAAGCATCTGCAACAAGCCCCCTTTGAGACATTTTATTATGCACAAGCAGGTGAATGCAGAACACCTGGAATAATGAAACCTACAAAATAATAATGCATCCGAGCATTAATTGTGCAGTACTGCACAATAATTATTGGGATTCCATGTAAGTGTGTGGTGCTAGTTTAAAATAAGGTCTATCCCTTCATATTTTAGCTCCTAAACTAATTTGAGAGTAAATTATAAATTTGGCCATTACAACGACAGCTTGTTAAATTTCAGACCACCATCCCTTCATTCGTTTGTCTGCTTTCCCTGCATTTTATTGTTTCAGTGTATAACAGATTAATCTGTGATGCTCTGAATACCTACTGGTTTCACCTCAAAATCTAGCAAACAGACGTAAGAGTAGTAAATCTTTCTCCTCATCTCATTCTCCACCTGAACGGATGGAAGCAAATAGCTCAATATGACAGGCTGCTTCTTTAATACACCTTTTCCTTGAATTATTTCCGTCGCCTGAAAACCATTTTTCACTTACGGCCTCCTTTGCTAAGAATTTTCCCCTCTGAACGTTATTAGACGTTGCTTATCTGCTGTGGTGCAGGAGACCCTCTGCTTGTGTCACATTTCCTCTACGCAGTTTTACATGCAGATTGGGTCACTGTCTGCGTGACAGAATGATTAATCGGCCTATCGGGAGACAGGGGAAGGGGCCGTGCTGAGGGGGAACAGGGAGGATGTATGGCAACTGGCTGTAAATGATGCCCGAAGTGCCTCGGCTCAGGATTCAAATCCTGGCGCCTCACTCCTCCTTTCCAAGTATCCCTCCTGATAATACCTGAGTCACAGCCGCGGGTGAGAATGAGCATTGTTTTATCTATGCAAGCAGGTTTGTAAATGAGCCTGTCTGCACCGCCCTTTGGGTCAAGACCTGCAGAGGTGTACGAACGCGAGGCCTTTTTCTCTAATTGTCTTTAGCGAGATGAAGCATAAAATAACTTTCTGACATCCTTATCTCGGCTGCTGCCTTCCCATCAGTAGGACATCGCGATGCTCTTGCATTTGTGGACATGGAGGTGTAATTGCCCTGATAGCATCACTGATTGATGGTCAGTTTTTCCCTCAAGGATCTTTATAACGTTTATGTTTATCTGAAAAGCATTTGTGCTCCCCCCCCCCAGGCTGAAAACAGTGTGCTATTTAAAATGTCCAGGCGTGGATGGAAGCATGAGCTGTTTTGCTGACAGAGTTAAAGTTCAGACGCTGAGTGAGAGTTAGTAAATGTCATCAGAAAGTAAGCCTGTAAAGTTGTTCTACCATGAAATATTTTGTCCTGCTGCAAGTCCACTCTTGACTGAATGTTGCGTCTTAATGTATTAGAACGGTACGTGAAGCATTAACCTTTAGGAGAATGCCACTCTAAGAGAGCATGCTCTGTCGGGACCAATGCCCCGTCCACAGAGTTAAAGGAAGTGATTCACGTCAAAATGCCACTAAGCTTTATGAAAGAAAACATGATCATGAAGTCTTCTCCTATAACTTTTCACGAGGCTGAAGCAGAGAAATATGAGGCTATTTAACCATTATATGATCAGTGTAGATTGCCCAAAGGCCTGGGTCATTTCTTTGTTCACTCTTTATTATTTTTTTTTGTATGATTGTGTATGGTGAATTAAATGTGTAGATTTGTCCATATTTGGGTTCATTTTTCTGTTGAAAGACCCGTTGATGAACCACTTCTGATTTCCTGCTAGAGCCCATAATATTTCCTAAAACTCTGCTGGTACATCAGGTTCAAGAGAAGTTCCCCTTATTTTCCACAGTAATTAACGGTGGGCTTGAGGTGAATTTCTTCTTATTCAGCATAATGTATGTTGCTGAAAAGCTAAATCTTAATGTCATCTGACTGACTAAATAGTTCCAGTTAACATCCCAGTAGAGATAACAATAATCTTGGCTTATTTACTTATGGCAGGAGAGTGTTGTCTCCTGACAACTGGTCAGCTGATGTGCAGCCTCAAACGGTCTGGTTAGATTTTCTTAACCTTCTTCCCCTTGTCACGCTCTCTGTTTATACACATTTAATGTAAAATCAGAGCAAAACTATTTACTAAAAGACTATACAATGTTTTTATTACACACCACAGAAATCACCCATTCTCATATATGCATAAGTACTAAAGAGCCCCAGATTGTGAAAACATTGAAATGTGTTAGTTAATTGTTGTGTTTTAACCTTCGCAAAGAGGAACTATGCAATCTGGGTTGCTTTCATTGATGTATTTAAGCTGAAGACTTTTTGGTTATCAATGTCTGGTTCTGGCACATCGTTTTGGAACATGAGCTGCGACTTCAGCTTTGCCAAAGCCTTGTCATCTTTTGGCTCTCTGTCGTGAAATGATAAAAGAGCTAGTGCTATGTAACCACAGTAGACAACCTTGAAGAAATATGTCTCTGTCATGCACTTAATATTTATTTTACTGAAAACAACAAATGATTTTCATTGTTCTGTTTCTTCTCAAGTCATTTGGAAGACAAGCGCTTAAAATGAATATTTTGCTTTTCTACATTAAGCAGTTGTAAATTTGGGTAAGTTCAAGAGAGCTTCGCTGTGATTACAATAGATTCGAATGTTCACAGTTCAGAGCACATCCAACTGAAAATAGTCTCAGAATATATTCAGACTTACTTCAGCGGACTCTCTCATCTTTCTGTGGTAAATAGCAAGCACTGCAGCCATCAGTATCCACCCTGTAATCTTATTAAAATTGACTAAAATGACACCATTATGACTGCGGGAGCCCCAAGTCCATTTCAGTTGAGGAGAATTGCCATGAAGTAGCAAGCATTCAGAATCAAAGCCACGCATTATCTCTAATTGAACCAAGTCCAGTTTTTCAGTTCAGCTCATCCAAAGCAGGAATTTTTCTCACTGAGAGATTCTCTAAAATATTGCCTTCTTTTGTTCTGTAGCTGGTCCAGTACACGTTTTCTTCTTAAATCAAGTTCCCGAGAAATCAGAGGTCAGCTGTGACTCAGTGCTAATAGAGCCAATATTTTCATCTTGTAGCAAACCTTAATGGGTGTTTCTCATAATTCTGAAACGTATATGTTATACTTTAAATAGCTCATTGGGATTCAGATGATGAAATCGCATAGTGTGAAAAATCCAAGTATTAATCATATCACATGCTCAATGAGAATTATCTTAAACTGTTTCAACCTGAATCAAAGAAGGGATTTCCTAATGCGTAGAACTTTGCAAATATCTGAATTAATGCAAATTTTCTAAGGAAACCAATCCATATTAATGCAACCATCACATCAGTTAGACTTGGAGGAAATGAAGCTGCACAGTATGCACTGCTAGTTCAGCTGGAGGCCAACCACTCAGCCCACCCACACATAACCCGTAATGTCACAGATGGCGGGGGCCTCTGTGGGGACTTGAATTATGTCACTGGGGACATATTATTTAGTTTTCTTTGCATTTTTTAGAACCCATATCACACAGTGACTAATGGCAACCTAGTAGCTATTTCTGTTGTTCGTCTTCGAACACAACAGCATATTCACAGTGCCTAATATTCAATACTTAATTTGTCGCCCCAATGCTCCTAACCGTTGCCCCGAGGAGCAGTCGTGTGACTCTGGTCTCAATTTACTCTTTGTTAAAGAGGCCATTTTGAAAGTGAACGTGAAATGTTTTTAGGCTTTGAACCAATTTACTCTTTGTTAGAGAGGCCATTTTGAAAGTTGAATGGTGAAATGTTTTTAGGCTTTGAACCACAAATGAAGTTTGAATGAAAATATGGGTTGTGATTCCTACTTGCACAGATCGGCTACTGGCCGACAGCTGCTACAGACGCAACTGTCTGTGCTGGAGGGAAGCAAATGTGGTTGACTGATTTTAGATAGTTAATTAATTGCTGTTTGTGGTACTTGTTGTCATCCTGTAAAACAGCTGCATGACTTTAGCTCCCCATCCTTAGGTTGTTTTCACTTGGAGCTGACGTGGATGCTAATAAGCTCCTGATAAACACCCACTAACCCCCCCCCCCCCCCCCACATGCACACACTCTTCACAAACTGACTTACGTGCCGCTTGGGTTTTCCTATCAGTGGAAAGTTTGGTTCACTGATCCACTATCAGACATGTTTTTATTGTAACAGATTTAGATGCTATGTTAAACTATTTCATTTACATATAACCATTTTTCAGTCAGTTTCTCTCTTCATCAATCCTACGATGTGATTCCATATTTCATTTATAGAACCAGAAAAAGATTTTACATGTCACTCAGATGTGTGATTTCTTTACCATAAATCAAATTAATTACAAATGATCACATATGTTCATTTTTAACACTATTCTAACTCATAACCCAATCATGCTGTGTTGCATCAGCCAAACTAAATTACCATAAACACAGCAGTTTATCACCATGCAGAAATACAACAGTTTCAATATTTGAAGAGAATTACTCTTATGTAAGGTTTATAATGGCTTCATCAAAAGCAAACAAAAGAACAAACCAAAAAGCCCTCTATGCCAGTCTGACGAGGTTCACATTTTGCATTGTTTTGTCACTGACTTAACTGATTAATTCAACATCAGGTGAATAACAAAGTTGTCCACAACTGAAATTCATTTGAGCATCACTCCTTCCTTCAATGTGCTCTATCAGAAGTGTGACCAAGAAATCAAAGCAGAAATATGTATCAGTGCCACATTATGGCTAGATATTGGTGGGGTGATATCACTCTCATATATGCTGCTTAACAAATCCCCTTCCAGGTGAATCATAGCTGAAATTACAGTATGCAGATTATCTCGTGTAGCTTTCAGATAATACTTTGGCCATGGAGACGTACGGAAATCTTGATCTCCGTTTCTTAGAGTGGGCCTCACATTGTTAGAGTCTGAGTCATTATAGTTAGTTAAAATAAAATTGCTTGGCTGCACATTCTAAAGGAGCCTCAAGCATGAGCTGGCCCTTATCACAAAATCCACTGCTCAGAGTTGGATGGTGATTAAGTAGTTTCATCTTCGAGCAAGCTGGATGTGGTAAACACACTCGAGAAGTGATTTTACTAGAAACAATACTAGAGCTGTGACGTTTCTCAAAAAATAAAAAAAGTCCCACCTGAAAGAGTACACTTAAAAGAGAAGGATGGATTTTATGATGCTTTCCAAAATCTTTATACAGAAAACAATTTTAGCTATGTCTATCATCAAGGGACTAACGATTTTCTCTGTGCTGTTACCCGGCCCCTGTGAAAACAAAAGATCCCTTTGCTCTAAGGCGAAGCATAATGTAAAGAAGCCGGTAAAACTTTGGATAAAAGTTAAAGCCAGTTAACATGTTCTTTACTGTAAACAATGCAATCTTGTTGTAAAAACCCCATTCTGAGTCCAGGCAATGACACGTCAATCTTAATCTTTCAATAAGATTTTTCCAAAGCTTTTTCAGCCTCAAACAAATTGTCTGAAAACTGAAAAGATGCCCACTCAATTGCACAAAGAGAGGTCTGAATGTGATTCAAAGGTGTTGTGGGTTGATGACATGGCCTGCCTTAGCTTACACTTCAGCATCCTTGGTTTGTATAAAATATGACAAGACATAAGCGGATGTGTAGGTTCTCAGTGCAGAAGACCATACAAACCTGGATAGTCTTGTTTGTCATCTGAATGCACGCTAATTTTGTTGCACATGTGTCAGCAGCCTCAGTTTACAGGACGTTGTCTATTTTAACCTTGGTTAAAAGATGAATTTAGGAGTAGCGTTTCAAAATCTGACTGGCTTGCACAGCTTTCTCTTCCTCTGTGAGTAAGTGCTGACGTTAAAACAGGACTGATGGTGATCATAAAATGGTTTTGGTCTGTGTTCTTTTTGTCCTTTACGGCCTCCATAGAGGACAGACCCACAACTGTTAATTAAATTGATACACTTTAATCTGATGAGGGAGGGGGGACAAACAGAATAAAATAGACATTTCTTCTTTTGTGACCTTTAAACACTGTCATAGCAAAGCATGAAATATAATTCAGGCAGAGATTTATGTTTTTTAAGATAATTTCATTCTGAATATGATCGATTGTTTTAAGTAATTTTCTTCGCCCACACAAAGTTTTATCATTTCTCTGTAGCAGAGTTCCCATTTCAATATATTTACCAAGTAGTTTCATCAGCAGAAAAAAAGTTTGTCCTCCATCTCACATTTTTTGAAGATGTATAACCCAGTCCATGGCCCTGAATAATATAAGCTTATCCTTCCTGCTGTTAGCCTCAGTTTGAATAATTGATATGCAGCAATAAATAGAAACGGCATCTCTGGCAGCAACTTGAAAATTGGCACTTGAGAAATGGGAGATTCATCTTTTTGCAAACCAACGTGTTAGAAAATAAAATGAGGAGCCCCAGTCTTTTTATGCTTGTCTTTGCTTCCTTTGCAATCATTCACTCAGCACTCTGAAGGTAGGCTGCTTTCAACTGCACTTCATGTTCAGAGATATCTGGAACCACAAAGTGCCCTGTTACAACTGTCGTTTAGGTCTGTGCAGATACTTAACCTATTTCTTGCTTGGCCAAACAGCCAAGCAGGTCAGGTACTCACGGCTTAATATCAGAAACAGTAATACAGAAAACCAAATTAGGTTTCAGTTACAGACAGTGCCTTTTCTCGAGATTCTAGGAATTTATCCCTAGTAATTTTCTATCATAAAAAGTGGGAACAAAAATGTTCACCATTGTATGCCCTGTTCCTTGTGAAAGTTTTCAGGTAAATGAGCCAAAATGACAAGTTTTGGGAACTTGTAAATTCACTTTCTTTCACATGGATGTTCATGTTGGAGCCGTTATAGGTTTCACCTTCCCTCCTGAGGTGCCTCGTGTCTCTAATGACTAAAACCTATTGGTATTTAATTTGCATGCCACCACTAGATAATGCAGTTAGGGACGTTTTCAGGTGTATGTGTGAGTACAATACAATACAGTGTGATATATTCTAATGCCCCCCATCTCATTAGGGAAATTTACCCTCTATTCAAAAACGTCACTTAGCTAACCGGTAAAACAATATGCACAAAACAGTAACCAATTGTATTACTAATCACAGTGCAGTGCAGGAATGCAAGCTACACCATACACATTGCACTTACCTCATTTAAAAGAAAAACTGTGAGCTAAACCATTACTCTAGGATTTGGGTGTGGGTATTGTTTTATCCAGGTACATCTGTTTTGAGTTCCTGTCTGGCTTAAGAAGATGAGTTTGCATGTGAAGTTACAACAATAACAGGCAGAGCACCAGCCATCTGTTTATGTAACACATATTCTAATTTATTTAATACAGCTGTACCTGTGTCGCCAAATGTCAAGTCTTTGAAACTGTAATGCTGATGATCGTGTGTTTTCATGCTGTTTTTCAGGGACTGAGCAGCCTTAGTGATGAAGTTTAACTTGTTCAAGCAAGAAACAACGCCTATGGTCGCAGCAAAACCAACGGGGGCCAGTGACTCGACGGTTACTCCAGCCCCCGTAGGGTTGGTCTCCGCTGGAAACGCCACGGAGCCAGTCAACAAGAACGATGCCTTTGATGAGATCAAAAACAAGTTCCTGAATGAAATCGACAAGATCCCACGTGAGTGCCAGGCAAAGCCCAAAACTCTTATTGACGTGGCTCTCAACAATTATTTTGGAATTAGATTTTCTCTTTTGCTGCAGGCATCATCAGTCCTATAATGTCTTTATTTGATATTGATCACTGGCTGCTCTTCCTAATGGCAGGGAAATCTAATTTTCATCCAATCTAATTGCTAACCTTCCACCTTTTACTAAATCTGTGTGGCCTGGGGCATGACATGAAGCAGCCTAAATGATCACTTGGCCAGACTTCAGATTATGTGCTTCTCATTTCTTGTTTCTGAGTGGGGCTGTTCCGTCTTTGAACTGGTCTGTGTGTTTTCCTCAGTGCCATCCTGGGCCATCATTGCCATTGCCGTGGTCGCTGCTTTACTGATTCTAACGTGTTGCTTCTGCATCATCAAGAAATGCTGTTGCAAGAAGAAGAAGAACAAGAAGGGCAAGAAGGGGAAGGGTGACATGGGAATGAAGAACTTAAAAGGAGAGGTATGTTTCACTGACACAGGTTGCGTCACAGCTAGGAAAATCTATATTGTTACTGCATATGAACCACAAATAACTGACCCATTCATGACCCTATTAGCTAATGTCTATTG
This sequence comes from Poecilia reticulata, assembly GCF_904066995.2. Classification (NCBI taxonomy): domain Eukaryota; kingdom Metazoa; phylum Chordata; class Actinopteri; order Cyprinodontiformes; family Poeciliidae; genus Poecilia; species Poecilia reticulata. The sequence goes on along the minus strand of NC_088836.1, from coordinate 24,818,242 downwards.
GTTTAATGTGAGGCGCTGTGGTGGAATAAAGATTAAAAAAAAAAGATGAGTCATACGCACGACTCAGCTAATTTATTTCACTTTAGTGCAGTAGCACACACACATTATTTTTCTTCTTAAAGTTATTTCGATTACTGATTAGAAATGAACAAAGTTGCATACTGTGTTGATGTCTTTCTAACCCGGTCAAGGATTTTTCACAGATTTTGATTGCACTGTTTGTCAACCATAATTATTTGTTTCATTTTCTCTTTCTTTCTCTGTTATTCAATGTATTTGTCATAAATGTCATTGTTGCTCTTTCTTTCATGTGGGCTTTGGGGTTTGAGTAAAAAATGACAGCGTCCTTGGCTGCACAGTCTCCTTTTTGTCTGCCTCTCTTACATTCAATAAAGAGTCATTATCAAAAATTACTAGCTTGCACTAAAAGTTGCCTCAGGACGTAAAAATTCAATTGTGTGCTGATGCGAATTGAACACGGTAAAAATGCAGGTATTATAAAACATAAAAGCACACAACTGAGCCAATAAGGAGGCTTTTCCATCTGTCATTTTCCTCACTCCCTGCAGAGCAGCTTACTGCATTTGCTGTGATTACCCTTCTTTGGTGTCTGCTGTGAGTTCAATCTCTTCCTTTGTCTCTGCTCTCCTCCTTCCTGCTTTGTGTCTTATGTGTGCTCCGTGTATCTTGACTGTGGTGGACTTCTCTGTCTACGGTAGGTCTGACAGCACACGGCACCCCTCTCTGGCTGCTCTGTGTAAGCACAGACCAGGGCAGGGCGGCGGCGGTGCTGGAGGGGGGAAAGGGGTGGAGGGGTTGGGCTGGGTTGGGCTGGGCTTGGAGGGGTTGGATTGCAGTGATGATGACAATGATTGCTATGGCTTCCCTAGTTTTTTGCAATTTTTGGTGCTGCAGGTGCTTGAGGACTCGATGGGAACAATTAAGCTGCTTTGCAGAATCCACTAAACTGTTATGCTGCACCAACTGCCATGTCTTGACAATCCAGAGATTGCAGTTTTGTTTTGCTTTTTTTCTTTTTGCAAAAATAAGTGAAAAAAAAAATCTCTATATGGTTTGAAGTGAACATGAAACTCATCCTATGGTTAAGCCTTTGAATGTTGAGCGCACTGAGCAACTCACTAGAGATCACTAACATGCATGTGCAAGGGTTAAGCTGGGTATTTGTCAAATATCGGCTGTAACTTTATTTACCTAAAAGCTCAAAGCAAGCTTCTGCTATGACAGAAGTCAACTGCTGAGCACAATCACAACTGGTGTCTCACCAACTATTCCTCTGTATCTTGACTCGGGTATAAAATTCATTCCATTACCTGGTTGTACAAATAAGCTTCTTGTTTTACAACAGATGAATAGTCTGCATCTCTTGACAAAGACCAGCATATGCCCTTGCAGTAGGTTACCATTGAATGGCCACAACTTGACTTGAGAGTAACTTTCCTGGATGACCCATGCTGCTGACATACTAGGTGAAAGTCATTGATGCCCCCTCTTCCCTAAAGCCCTTGGATCTCACTGAAGAGATATGGTGACCCTGAATGGATGCCTAGATTAGCAATAAATAGAGGCCTGAAACATCTCAGTCCAAAATAAACTGTCTGTTTCCGTGGACAATTTATTTACTAAACCTAAAACTGAGCTCTGATGTTACTCAGCAAAAGGCATTCATCCAGGCACAGTATCTGTATCTCTGAGCTCCTGCAGGAAGTATGAAAAGAACCAAATCGTATGCATATAGCATGATACCTTCATGGATTTGTACATTATATTTAGGACAAATAGGTGGATAAATTTTTGGACCTTACAAAAATTTGTGACTTTCTTGTTTTGAATACTTATTGCCTCTCAGATTTTTATAAAACATCTACTCTTACCATCAGAAATAAACTTGAATCCTGCATTGTGTGGCCTGGCATGCTTGAATGAAATACATTATTAGCACAACACAGCCACAGAATCCAACATAAACGGACGCAGGGTGAGAAAGGGTGCGCGCGCCTGTGTGTGTGTATGAGAGAGAGTGTTAAGCATGCTTGAGAGTCTGCATGTAAGCAAAATGTAGGTGTCCTGTGTGTTCAGCTGATTTTCTCCAGCTGAACAAAAACAGAGCTGAAGTTACCAACTTTGGACCTAAAGAGGAACGATCAAGAATCGGCACACGTTTTCAGTTATTACTTATGTAGGCTTAAAGGGCTACTGTTTCGGCAAGATCTAAAGAAACTCACCCATGCGTTTATCCTCAGTCACATTAATTACTGCAACAATCCTTCTGCTGGCTCCCTGTAGCTCAGAGAAGAGACTCTTAAATACTTTTGTTAATTTATCATTCATTGAATGGCTTAGCACCTAAATACAACAACAACACACAGCTGTTGTTGTATAAACCTTCCGGACCACTCAGGTCTTTTGGTTCTGGTCTGCTCTGAATTCCCCGAATCAGAAGCTGACATGGAGAAGTAGTGTTATGTTTTCATGCTCCTCTAATCTGGAACAAACTTCCAGAAAACTGCAAAACTGCCAAAACACTGAGTGCCTTTAAATCTTGACTAAAACCCCACCATGTTAGAGCCACCTGGGGAACATTGATCAATATATTTTTTACAAATTTATATATAAATAAATACATGTACAGTATATATGTTTTTTGATTTTGATGGTGGCGTGTGGAAAAATGTAACTTTTCTTGCTTGTTTCACAATTGGTTACTGTATTGTGTTTTATGGTGTAAAGCACTTTGAACTGCTCTATTTATATGCTAAATAAACTTGACATGAATTGACTTGTGATAAGTTCTGCATTGAATGTGTTTATTGTTTATTTGTTAGTGCATGTCATGTTCTTCTGGCTTATCAGTGAGTAGTGTTTCTCTAGTTTCATGAAGACTTTGTCAAAAATAGTCAGGCACCAATTTGTCATGAAGTCATGTGTGCTGAATAAGTTTATTTCTTTAAAATATAGTGAGATTTTTCCACCTGAGTGATCGAGATTCCTGCCAAAGCCATAAGAGTGTGACATTATTGTAGCAAAGATATTCAATACATGCCAATCATAACTCTGGTTTACTTATTTTCCATTGTTGTCAAAAGTTGTTGTCCTTGCATAAACCTCATGAAGTGGGACATTTTTACCTCTAGAGTCTGACAATTGAAAATTCCCCCATCATAAAGATGCGAGAAAGCTTTATGTACTTTAGAAATCACATTGTTATTTGACACTGTTGATATAAAACAGGTAAACTCAATTTTCAGACTTTTTCAATTTACTCTTGTAAAAACCAATTAGGCCAGAGATCACTTTGTGTATAACATCATAGTATGTTTGAGGCTCTGGGGATGAAGCATTTGTTTTCCAACTAAAAGATGAAAGGTTGTATCCTCAGTCGCTCTTTGTGTCGGATCACTGCATTCAAATGTCCACTCACTCACTATGTTACTCCTTGCTCTTTGTTTTGCAATTTATTATATTCAGCAACTCTCAAAATTGTAGCATAAGGCGTAGTCTGTTAAAATGACGTGTGATCAATAATTTCAAAACTATTTTCTCATAAAATTGGCATAATTATGTGCTGTACAATTAAACTGAAAACCAAACACCTTTATTTCAGAACAAAAGGAAATGTATATATAAAAAAATGTCCATAAAAATAGGGATAAGTAAAAAATATGTTGAATACTCACTAAAACCACTTAATTTTACAAGTTTAATTAAAAAAATCTCTCTCCAAAATAAGTTTATTTTTATAAGCCCATAATAAATTAACATTTCAGTTTGCTCAGTTGTGATTAGTGAAACAGTGTGCTCAATTCACAACTTGGTATGTATCTGAGTGTTGAGCTTATGGATTGGAAAAGGTTTTAACAAAAAACAGAAAGTAAAATATGTCAAAATTCTATTCATTAGTAGCTAACATGGCATAGTCCCATTTTGACAGAGTGGTAGAGCACAAGACTGTGTGGTTCAGTACATTATTTTGTCTCTTTCCATTGTACCCCATAAAAACATTCTTGGGCCCAGTTGTACAGTATAGTTCATTTACTGTACAACATGGTACAGTAAAGGTGAAGCTACTGGCGTCACACAACACAGTCTGTTGATCGGAAGACAGAAAAACATCACTGTTTGTGACAACAAGCTTGAAACATGCTAGTGCATCACGTTTGTTGTTACCCTAGTATGATGCAATTTGGGTTTAGCCCCACCTGCCCAATAAGAATCCAACTGGTGGTGAAAATACTCTTCTGAATACGCTGGACCATAAAATAGGATATCGAGCCGCACTGACCCGTGCTGTACTGCCCAGTGGAAATGACGCACATGTGTGAAAGGATAGGATTAGTTTTCTGTCTATAGACCAGAGATTAAGCAAAATGTTAAGTCCAAAAGTGAACACAAATCATTGGTGTGAGATCAGTACAAAATGCATAATTGACAGCTGTTTAATACACGTCATTTGATCTCACAAAACAGCAGATACAGAAGGAAATAACTTTTATCAGTTTGGAAATATAAAGTAAATGTCTCACCTTTAGCTTGACTGTTTGGATGCTAGTTTGTGCTTGTTGGGTGCCTGATTATGTGTATTTAGCACCCATAGGTGCTTATTAAATGACTTATGGCATATTTACCCACATGTATCAACACAGTGTATGAATTTACTTTATTCACTTTTGGTCCTCCCCTTCTATGTTGTGTTCTAGATCTGTGACACATCAGCCATGGGTTGTAATGAGTAGTGTTATGTCAACAACACCGTGTAGATGAAGAAAAGTTCCTATTTTATATTTAACATTCTTCTAACACATGAAAAACCAAAACCAGCAAATGGTGTCACCCAGGAAATAGTGAAATCAAGTCAGGTTGCAACCGTGGTCATTGATGAACAGTTTGCACTTGTAACACTGGGGTAAGTCGAAGGTAGGTGCTGTGACTAACCTGACTGCTGTGCTGACATGTAAGGTTTAATGTTCTGCTCAGCCACCCTTTCACTGCCATCCTCTCACACTCTCCTTTGTCGCCTGTCCAACTTCTGTCATTGCAGAAACCCCAGGATGATGACGATGAAGAAGATGATGTTGAGCCAGGCCTAACTGGAGATGAGAAGGAGGAAGAGGTGAAGGAGAAGGAAAAGCTTGGGAAGCTGCAGTACTCCATTGATTATGATTTCCAGGAAAACAAGGCAAGAATACTACAGATTTATTTTTTTTTTACAGATTACCCACACTACATTGCAAGTAAATTATAGATTTTTAATAATATTTTTACAAAGAAAAACTTGATGTATAACTTGAGACTATCTTTCAGAAGGACAACCCAACACCTACAGCTAGAGTTACTTTGGAATTATTCGTATCAAAACATAATGATGTATTGGAGTCAAAACTAATTTTTTCTTTTTTCATGGAACCAGGTGGGTTTCTAGTCCACAGCAGCTGTAGGATTCAGGTTTTGCCGCTTTCCTGAGTCTACTTTCACTGCTAGTTTGTGTAATTCATCATGCATTTTTGGGGTGATATGTAGAAAGTTGATGTTTTACAAAGTGACTTGACCAAAAGACAGTAAACAAAAACACAGGCACTTAAATGTTGAATGTCATTGGTATGAGTGGAGACAAAACAAAACAGAAAAAAAAGAAATCTTTATTTTTCTGGGGTAGTGTAAGTTTTTTAATGTAAAAAAAAAAAAAAAGATGGATACTTCCAGCCATCCAGAGCAGGCGGACGGATGGAAGGAAGTAAACGTGCACCCCATACTTTACAGATATTTTTCTGTGAAAAATAGAGAAAAGACTAAGTTTCCCTTACACTTCACAACAATGCTCACCTTTGTGTAGGTCTCGGACAAAATTCCAATGAATTGTGTGTTTGTATAATAAAATACTGAAAAGGATTTTCAGCTCAAGTACAAGGCACTATACATTTCGCCTTTGGTTGATCAAAAGACATTCTTTGCACTGTTTTAATGACATTATGTTACACTCCTCAGCTAACAATAGGAATTCTACAAGCAGCTGACCTCATCTCTATGGACAGTGGAGGCACTTCAGACCCCTACGTCAGAGTCTTCGTCCTGCCTGATAAGAAGAAAAAGTTTGACACAAAAGTACATAAGAAAACACTCAACCCAGTCTTCAATGAGACATTCATTTTTAAGGTAAGCTTAAAGTGACTGGTGCCCGCCTGTCATTCATCATCACTCTCTTCCTGCTCATGAATCATGCACCTCTGCTTACGTGATTTGTAAACATGTCTAGTTAAAAATAGATGAAGTTAACTTCCCTTTCTTCCTTGTCCTGGAGCAAGATATTTGGATTCTGTCTTCTCCTACACTTTGACTTTTTCCCCCCCCCACAGTGATAAAAAGAAGCAGACATATTGAATGTGTCTTACAAAGGAGAGTCTGAAGGGGAATCATATTAAAGGAGGGGCCCACCTCTGGTGCACCTTGTCTGCTGACAGCTTCATACAAAACAATTCAACTGTTTTAGTAGCTTGTCAAAGTCAGACAGTCCTTATGGAGAGCCATTTCAGCCAAAATTAAATAAATAAATAAATGGGTGAAATAAATAAAAAATGAATAAAATAAATCAAAAAATGAAGAAAATGAGTGAAATAAATAAATAATTTGTTAAATAAATAATTCAGCTTTTTCATTAACCCATTTTTTCATTTATTTATTTTTCATATTATCAATTTCTCAATTTCCCTTTTTTCATTAATCTATTTTTCATTTACCCACTTTTCATTAATCTATTTTTCATTTAACCATTTTTTAATTTAGCTTTTTCATTAACCCCATTTTTCATTTCTTTATTTTTCACATTATCAATTTCCCAATTTCTCTTTTTCATTTATCTATTTTTTATTTATCCCTTTATCCATTTACCCATTTTTCATTAATTTATTTTTCAATTAACCACTTTTCAATTTCCCTTTTTATTAACCCAATTTTTTCATTTATTTATTTTTCCGATTATCAATTTCTCTATTTCTCTTTTTCATTAATCTATTTTTCATTAATCTATTTTTCATTTGTCCATTTTTTCATTTATCCCTTTATCTATTTACCCATTTTTCATTAATCTATTTTTTAATTTAAACATTTTTTGATTTCCTTTTTCCATTAACCCGATTTTCTATTTCCCAGTTTCATTAATCAATTTCTCATATATCCCTTTTTTATTTACCCAATTTTCTTTTATCTATTTTTCATTCAACATTTGTTTGAAAAATCTTTACTTTTCCCATTTTCCAATTCCCCTTATTCATTTAGTATTTCCTTATTTTCTTATTTATCACATTCTATTTCCCCGCAAAACTTAGGGAAAAAATAAATGCAAATGAGGAGAGGCACGTCATCAGGCTACAACTTCCCCAATTGGTTGGTTAGCGTCATACCCATACTTTGCTTCAAGAAAGATGGCGACCTACTAACGGGTTATCAATAGGCTGAAGCTCATTAACTTCATTAGAAAATAGTGTTATTACTCCTGACTTTAGTTCTCGTGTGGCCGCTCAGACAGAACGTGTTTCAGTTGGCGGCTCTCATGGACTCAGAGCTTCACCGTCGGGAGTTTTTATAGTTTGAACGAAGCGGCCGCTGAAGTTGGCTTACGATTGAAGGTTCGGGACACCTTCGTAGCTACCAGCTGTGATCCAACTATAAGGAGCAACTTTACTGTACATCGTAAGTGAACTGCAATATCCAGAGGAAGCTCTACGGAGCATCGAGCTGAAAGAATGAGAGTGGAGAGCCTTGGAGATCTGCATCGGAGGCCATCTTTCAGACATGCACCGCTGCTGTCCGTCCAGGATCCTCCGGTTGCCCAGACGTTGCACGGTAAGCTACTAACGCTGATGTTTGTTTTCCAACTACAGTCATATTTAATCAATAGGGCTCAATTACGATCGCGGGAGTTTTTGAGTTGATCTCGGCAGTAGGTGACAAGCTGAACGTCTCCAGGATGTTGAGACCAGCACGTCCTCTGATCCAATACATCTTATTAAGGATAAAATCAACAAAACGTGTTCAAATTAATGGCCCAACAGGTTGATTAAAGACAGTAAAAAGGTAGGAGTGGTTTCGAGTCGATCGCCTTGTTTTACCTTTGTAAACAGACAACCGGAATACAGTGACCTTTAGTGAGGGTACAGAATGGAGAATGGATAAAAGCTGAACTCCTGCTACAATCTTTGCCTCTTGGTTACATCCCTGAGGTGTGCCAAGTGTGGCCCACATGCATATAAAGTAAATATGACTATTAATTTAAGTATTTCTTTGTATGTATATCTTGCCCACCTTAGTTTGCCTGTTTTTGGTCAACGTGTGCCTCAACATGTGGTTACTGTTCCTTAGAGGTGGACAGAGGACCCACAATTTATCCTCCAGGAATAACAGTAGCACTTCAACATGTTTTTACTCAAAGTAAATCGTAGCTGAATAAGAAATTACACAAGAGTAAAGAAGCATTTGGTAAAAAGTTGATCAGTACTGAGTAACTAATCAAGTTATCAATTATTTCATATCTAAAAAAAATACACAATTAGAAGGCCGAAAATATTAAGTTCAGTGGAAATTTTGGTATTTTAAAGACAAAATGAAAAATTAGTTTAAATAATAGTGATGCTTCATAATAAAATGACTTGAGTAAAAGTAAAAAGTTCAGCATAGTAAGAGTATTCCTAAAAGTTCATTTGAGTTTCAAAAAGTTACTCAACTATATTTAAGTAAATGTAATTAGTCACTCCTAAACTCTGCCCTTCTGAGGGAATAGGAGAAGGAACTGTTAAGGAAATAAATTAATCTTATTTTGATACTAAACATTGTTTCAATTAACAAATGAATCATAACACCCAGAACATATTCTGTTATGTTTATTCAAGGGTGAAGGAACAGAATGACTGGAGATCCTGGCTGAGAGGGACCAGGGCTGACACGACGAACAGTGAGGAGAACCGTCTGCACTGTGAGCAGCACCAGAACTCCTGATGGGTCTCCTTCAGGAAGAAGCAGAGAGACGGCCGACCTCCACAGAGAAGAGTTCACCCAAACATCAGAGGAAAAATGAATGCTGGTGCTCAAACAGAGCAGCCTCTTTTCTTAAACCCAACACACACAGGGTGCTGTGGCCCTGATTAAAAACCTGCTAACTTCAATTTAACTGAAACACAGAACATCCAGAAATGTGATGAACTTCAGCTATAGAGTGGAAATGACAGTGAGATGAAAACATTTGTCTATATCACTCTGTTATACAGGACATTAACATTTTAAAGTGTTTGTTCCAGAGCCCCTGATACAAACGATAGCATTAGCTCATCCATCAGACATTTACTGAGGCCTGAAACATGCAGGGCAGACGACCTGAGGACTGACTGGTTAAACTATTTCATTGATACTTCAGATTGCAGATTTACAATTGAAGGCGTCCGTAAATGAACACAATCATTATTCAATAAACCAAGCTGTGTAAAATAACTGCTAGGGTTGCTATTAAGAACCCAATATGTCATGTTTGTTCATTTCTACGTTGTCATACATACAAGGTACTCCACTCACTGTTTAGCTTCATGTTGAAGAATCTTCAGTGTAATGAAACCAAAAAATAAAACAGGTCCAAAACTTTCAATCTGTATTCTATTTTTGTAGCTTTGTTCTATTAAGATTGTTTCGTTTATTTTAAGCCACAAACAAACAATCATTTTATTGTCTCTGGGACGTGAAAACATGAGATTTGATTAAATTAGAACTTCACATATTAGAAGGAACACAGATTTCATAATAATCAGTTTGTTTATTCAAAACAGTAAAATACAGACGGTTCATGCATATCAATGGTATAAGAACAGCCAATTTTTTTTAAATGAATGTGTCACCAGTGCATTTGGCCGAGTGTTCCTGCTCCAGAAAGCTGAAGGTCTCTGGTCATCCTGAAGCTGTGAGCCCACTGGGAGTCTGAAGGGAAACACTGAGACCAGAGGCCTGCAGGATGGTCTGCATCTGAAAACATACATGATGGAAACATTAATGAATGTGCTGCGCCAAAAAGCTGTACTTTTGACCTGGTGGCGATGGAACCAGTTATGGTAGATCTGAACTTTGGTTTGATGACCCAAATATGAGAAGCTTCAGACTGACAGGAGTTAGGTTAAAGCCACATCTTGTGAAGTTGGGATATTTTTCCTCCAACAGGATCCAGAGGAATAGCAACAAACCAGAAGTTGGACTAGAATTTATTTCAATGTCATTTGTGAATGTCAGCTTCTCATTTTCAACAGTGCATATGCATGTGGGCCACACTTGGCACACCTCAGGGATGTAACCAAGAGGCAAAGATTGTAGCAGGAGTTCAGCTTTTATCCATTCTCCATTCTGTACCCTCACTAAAGGTCACTGTATTCAGGTTGTCTGTTTACAAAGGTAAAACAAGGCGATCGACTCGAAACCACTCCTACCTTTTTACTGTCTTTAATCAACCTGTTGGGCCATTAATTTGAACACGTTTTGTTGATTTTATCCTTAATAAGATGTATTGGATCAGAGGACGTGCTGGTCTCAACATCCTGGAGACGTTCAGCTTGTCACCTACTGCCGAGATCAACTCAAAAACTCCCGCGATCGTAATTGAGCCCTATTGATTAAATATGACTGTAGTTGGAAGACAAACATCAGCGTTAGTAGCTTACCGTGTAACGTCTGGGCAACCGGAGGATCCTGGACGGACAGCAGCGGTTCATGTCTGAAAGATGGCCTCCGATGCAGATCTCCAAGGCTCTCCACTCTCATTCTTTCAGCTCGATGCTCCGTAGAGCTTCCTCTGGATATTGCAGTTCACTTACGATGTACAGTAAAGTTGCTCCTTATAGTTGGATCACAGCTGGTAGCTACGAAGGTGTCCCGAACCTTCAATCGTAAGCCAACTTCAGCGGCCGCTTCGTTCAAACTATAAAAACTCCCGACGGTGAAGCTCTGAGTCCATGAGAGCCGCCAACTGAAACACGTTCTGTCTGAGCGGCCACACGAGAACTAAAGTCAGGAGTAATAACACTATTTTCTAATGAAGTTAATGAGCTTCAGCTTATTGATAACCCGTTAGTAGGTCGCCATCTTTCTTGAAGCAAAGTATGGGTGTGACGCTAACCAACCAATTGGGGAAGTTGTAGCCTGATGACGTGCCTCTCCTCATTTGCATTTATTTTTCCCTAAGTTTTGCGGGGAAATAGAATGTGATAAATAAGAAAATAAGGAAATACTAAATGAATAAGGGGAATTGGAAAATGGGAAAAGTAAAGATTTTTCAAACAAATGTTGAATGAAAAATAGATAAAAGAAAATTGGGTAAATAAAAAGGGATATATGAGAAATTGATTAATGAAACTGGGAAATAGAAAATCGGGTTAATGGAAAAAGGAAATCAAAAAATGTTTAAATTAAAAAATAGATTAATGAAAATGGGTAAATAGATAAAGGGATAAATGAAAAAATGGACAAATGAAAAATAGATTAATGAAAATAGATTAATGAAAAGAGAAATAGAGAAATTGATAATCGGAAAAATAAATAAATGAAAAAATTGGGTTAATAAAAAGGGAAATTGAAAAGTGGTTAATTGAAAAATAAATTAATGAAAAATGGGTAAATGGATAAAGGGATAAATAAAAATAGATAAATGAAAAAGAGAAATTGGGAAATTGATAATGTGAAAATAAAGAAATGAAAAATGGGGTTAATGAAAAAGCTAAATTAAAAATGGTTAAATGAAAAATAGATTAATGAAAAGTGGGTAAATGAAAAATAGATTAATGAAAAAAGGGAAATTGAGAAATTGATAATATGAAAAATAAATAAATGAAAAAATGGGTTAATGAAAAAGCTGAATTATTTATTTAACAAATTATTTATTTATTTCACTCATTTTCTTCATTTTTTGATTTATTTTACTCATTTTTTATTTATTTCACCCATTTATTTATTTATTTAATTTTGGCTGAAATGGCTCTCCATAAGTCCTACTGAGGCAGCTTGCATAAAGCTAAATACATTTAATCCGTCAAAAGGTCAGATTTGTGTATAATTTATTGTGTACCGAAAAAGCTACACTCATGTACGTAAAAATGAACTGCATTAAGTTGATGCTTTCATCTAATCGACATAACTGAAAGTGTGGATAGTGAAAACAAATATACAAACTATTGGTTTATTGGTAGAGCTTTGTTAAGTGAACGTGAGCCAGACTTAATAAGGGCGTTAGAGGAGGAAGTGTTCTTATTAAAAATGCAACCCATGAAATGTAGAGGGGGGGAGACACATCGTTCTGACTGATGTCCTCAGCTATTTCAACAACTAAAGTTAGACTCGCTGGTCGTTTTCAGATCCCGTTCACTGAAATGGGAGGGAAGACTCTGGTGATGGCCGTCTATGACTTTGACCGCTTCTCCAAACACGACATCATTGGAGAGATTAAGATACCCATGAACACGCTGGACCTTGCAAAACCAATCGAAGAGTGGAGAGACCTCGACAGTGCTGACCAAGAAGAGGTAAGGTCTGCTCTGTCGGTACTCAAGCAATAAACTTACTGTAATTTTTTTACTCCCAATTTTGAATAACCAAGTACTGCTCACAGAATGAGAGTATTATAAAAATGTTACATATTTATTGTGTAACACCAGCAACTGCCTCGAGGAGACTGTCAAGCAAATTATGCATTAAATCTAAATAACTTATGAGCTTCACGTTCTGAAATAAGTGACAAAAACATTGCAATTTCAGAATATCTTTTCCAGGACATTCTGATTTCTATTTTCAGGGTGGAATTTTTATGCAGCACACAATGGGCTGCAAAGGTTCAGCCCAATGTTGATGTACTGTATAACATCAACATTAGTGAAATTTCCATTACCCAGTTACCATCAACCTTCTCCCTCCTTTCAGTCATCAGTAAGTTTCTGGTATAATTATGGACCACTGCAAATATTTAAGCACTCTTCCTGTCAGAAATAGCAAATAGAATTTAATTGGCTGCCTTCCTAGCACAGACATTTAAGCTTATTCCATTAATGTTTAGTGGAGTTTATGCCAGGTTCAGTCCAGATTCTCGTGTTAGCCTGCTTTATCCATTTAGGAATGTAGTTGGAGTCACTGACCTGCAGGAACATGCCACTATGCCCAAATTTCATCCATCCAGTTTTTACTTTGTGGTGAAGTTAAACAACTTGAGGATTGTTCCCTTTCATTATTTTTCCCCCTATTGTGAGCTGTGTGCCAGTATCACTGGCAGCAACATGAAGCCTACATGGCTACTTAACCATGTGCAAAGTTCTTAGGTTCAAAAACTCATTTTAACTCCTCCAAAAATGATCCTTTTCATTCTGGCTAAATCTGTTTCTCAACTCTTCTTATTTGGTTTGACCAAATAGGAAGCTGCAACATATTTCTTGAAGGTGTTTTCAAAGGACAAGGTACATTTTTATTGGGTGACAGCCTCCAATTTCATGCTGATATAAAACTCACTTCCCTGTCGGACCTTGACACTGTTGTTCTAGTCTATGACAGGCTTCAGTCTTGGTGGATCTTAGTTGTTCCTAAACATCCTGACTAACATCTGGCTATTAAAACTGACAGTTTGGATCAATTTGATAAAACCTGAGTGTGATATTTTGAACCAATATTTGAAATTGTAGTTTTGAGTTGGTCTTCATTAGTAAAAATGTGAACACAATTCAAACTTCTGTATGAAATTTAGACTTTAAAATTAAATTATTTTTTTCCTGGGTGGAATGGTGACACAATATTGCACCCAAAATAACAAATAACAGCTCAAAATGCACCACTTAAGGTCAAGATTTATGACAATAATGCTAATTATGAATGTCTGTCAGCTTCTGATGAGGTTCTATGAAGTAGATGGGATTTTTTAGAAATATTACCTGACATTTTTTCATTGTTTATAAACTGTGATTTGCTGTTTAGACTTTAAAAAAACCAACACACAAATTCTCTTCTGTAATTTAGGCAACATGTCTGTTATGCTACACTGCTCACTGATTAACTGTGCAGCTTGTTATGTGGAGCTGTCACTGTGATGAAAATATGAGGAAACCACTTTAATCCAAGAAACTGCTCCCCCAGAAACATATTAAAATGGAACATTTTCTCTACAGCAATTTCAGTCTAAAGAAGTAAAACCAAACTGCATGTCTTTGAAAGAAAAAAAAAATACTTAAAGTCTTTATATGTTGTAGGTGAAGCTCTTTGTCTAATTTATCACTTTATCGTCCTCAACATTCTGCTTTCTTTGCTCCTTCTCACAGCCAGAGAAGCTTGGTGATATCTGCATCTCTTTACGTTACGTCCCGACTGCTGGCAAACTCACCATCTGCATCTTGGAGGCTAAGAACCTAAAGAAAATGGATGTGGGAGGACTGTCAGGTGGGCTAGTTTATATAAACACAGCTGTTCAGTTTTGCTTCACACTTGACCCCATATCACGGCACAGTCCTGAGTAAAAGGGCCGTCTCCTTGCTCTGAGACTGCGGAATGCTAAAGAACGTGACTTCAAGCCCAGCCATCAATTTTGTGCCGCTCTTGCTCACGTGCTGCCGCTGCAGTGCTCACCCATTCTTCACTCTGTCTTGCGTTAGAAGTGGCGCCATCTGTTGGCGTAATAGAGTACTGCAACCCAGATTTGCATGAGCACAGAGGTTTCTCGTCCTCATGTCGTGATTCAGTCCTGTGTCTGTTTTGTCAGATCCCTACGTAAAAATTAACCTGCTGCAAAATGGAAAGAGGCTGAAGAAGAAGAAGACGACAGTAAAGAAGAATACTCTGAATCCTTACTACAACGAGTCCTTCAGCTTTGAGATTCCTCTTGAGCAAATGCAGGTATGGATAAGGAGCATGTCTTAATTACAGTATTTTATTTTGTATTTTTTTATTTTAGTTCTTTTCAGAAATGTAAATAGTACTTAACTTAATATTATAGAGAGATGTTCCAGTCTGAAGGAAAAAAAATGTTGTTGAAGGAAGCTACTTTAAAGTTGAAATATGTAGATATTGTTTCATAACTTAACAGTTTCTTCATAACTTTATTTCGGACCTGTGTGGTGTGCTCCCTCGTCTTCACGATGCTGTTTGTGGTGATGCCGTAAAAATTATGACGAGAGAAACTGCTAAACACAAAACTCTGGGATAACACCACGGAAAATTAAACCAGCACAACATCTCCAGTCCTGACGATCCTGTGGCCTTCACTGTACTCTGAACCAGGTTGTAATGCTCTCTCCCTGTTTCCTCAGAAAATCCACGCCGTCATCACAGTGCTAGATTATGACAAGATCGGCAAGAACGATGCCATCGGGAAGATTTGGGTGGGAAGCAAGTCCACGGGGGCTGGGCTGAAACACTGGTCCGACATGCTGGCCAACCCCCGCCGCCCGATTGCCCAGTGGCATCCGCTGCAGCCAGAAGAAGAGGTGGATGCCGCCCTAGCAGCGCTGACTGCCAAGAAGTAAAATTAAGAAAAAAAAAAACAAACTCCCACCACCCGCCCCCACACTTTCCTACCTTTGCATATCCAGTTGTTTCACGCAAGTCCCACATATCAATGTATATTCCAGAAGAACACCCAAATCTGCTCCTTCCAGCACATTTCTGTCCCACAGCCATCATTTTAAAAGATCCATAGAAACTATTTGACATGATGGAAAATGTAGTTTAAAAAAAAAAATCATATTATATTAAGTCATGTCACTAAGAAAAGAAGACAAGTTGCAGGATGGACAAATACTCAGTCATTTTTGTTTTAGATCTATTTTTATATCGGAGTTGTGGTTCCATTATTAAGCTTACAGAGTAGACTATAAGAGGAGTGTTATTTGGGAATCTAGTGATTTAGAGGGATGACACGTACATTCATTCATATTCTACTTCTCACCCTTTTTCCCTTTAGTGACAAAGTTTGCTTAGAATAGTGCTTAACAATAAAATGCTTTATACTGCCATATGATAGAGAAACAACACAAGCAGGTCCATTCCGTAGGTGTTTTGTGCACCATATCCCACACCTGCCAGTTATCATCCTAGATGATTCTGTTAGTTGGAAGTACATTCCTAGAGTTGGGTAGCAAAGTAGGGATTAGATCCAGTTGCCCACAAACACTGCCTTTTTGGATTAGTTACCCTTCCGCCCATCGTCTCAGGAGAACTGAGAGGAAAAACTCCATGCCTTTTTTTTCTAAACGGGTTCTTATTGTTAGCAGTTATACAGCGTGATGAGAAAAAACAATATGTTACACTAAAATTGTAAGAATTCTGCTGACCTTAGGCTTATGACTGAAGTTAGTAAAACCACAGTTTATTGAGTTATATGGAGGGTATGACAGATAATTTGCAAAACAAAAAACAAAAAAAAAACGTGTGCTTGTGTATTTTAAATTGTGTTAAAAAAAAAAGAAAAAAAAAAAAAGCAACGTCTGTCATCCGTACTACAAAAAAGTTTGGAAATACCAGAGCGGCTACAAAAAGAGAGACTGATCCCAACCACAGCTGACATTATATTTACAAGGTGTCGATTACTGCCTACAGCCCTCGACGTTCCCCTCCCGACATCTCTGATTCTGTATATCACTTGTTCAGTGTTACTGCCATTAGTCATGGACTTGACACAAGGGTTTTTACTTCAAAGGAATCCCTATAACCGTCTTACAGTCATAAAGGAGACAAGCCTTCCAAGTAACAAAATAAGCAATTTTCAACTACCAGGGACGCCTTCCAGTTAGAGGTGTTGTTCTCTTCCTTTCCTTTTTTTTTGTTCTACTTATTTTTTCTTGTACTTAATCATTTATTTTAACTTCAAACACTTTTATTCCTTAAGCACTTTAATTCCTAACGTTTTGTGTACATACGTTCAGAAGTCAGAGCTTTAACAATTTAGGGAGATTCATTTTGTTGCTTTTGCTTCTGCTTACTTTGGCCTCAGCTTATATATGTTTGTGTGTGTGTGTGTGTGTTTTGAATTGTTTGGATTACAATTATTTCACTTAACTGCAAAAAGTCTGGAAGAAATCGCACTGATCCATGTGTATTTTATGCACAGCTTACCAAACTGTCGATTGTGAATTGCACTAGCAAGTATTGTTCTGTCCCGACGCTGTTCTTAGCGTGTGTTTTTCTTCTCCTGAGTGATATAGCGTGATGAAATTGATCATTTCTGTGGCACACACAGACGAGTCTTGTCTTGCGAATGGAAGGGAAAAGAAACACATTGAGTTCAGTGCTGCTTTGTCCTCTCTTCCCACAGTGACACAGTGCAGTATAGAGAGCCAAAGTCGGTTCCAGGTAACTGTAACTGATTTTTTGGACTAATTTCGACCGTTTCACACATAACATCTCTCAAAATGTGATTTCAGTTAGTCTGCTCAGGTGGACAACTCCACTTAGACTGAATAATCAATGTGATGTCAAATTATTAACTTTATATATGAACTATAAATGTTTTAAAAAGCTGCTATTGAGCTTTTATGGCCACATTTTTGACTGATATCGTTCATCCAGTGACACTGAAATGACACTTCAGGAAACGCTCTCTACACATTCCTGTCCAATTCACCTATCACGCAGCTATTTCCTCTTTCAATTTAAAAATGTGTTTCTGCAAAAACAATGAAAATATTTGCCGTAACTAAAAGGGAAAGATCACCATTCATCATCTTATTGATCAAGAAACATATTTACAATTGTAAGCAGTTACAAATATCTCTGAGATCATTTGGCTCTTTATATTTGTACGTTTAGATTCTGAGAGAAATTTTTTGAACGAAAACTTGCAACAAACAACGCACTCCTAGAGCTCATCACCCGTGAATAAAATCAGTTAAATGCTTATTAGGTTTGGTGAGTATTTGGAGCCCACTATGCTTTTTCACAAGAAAACTTCCAGTTAGCTTTCTGTATAGCAAATGCAGGTACAAACATTTGATTGCATTTTTTTGGGGTGTGAAATTTCTGTTTTTTTCTTTCTTTTTCTTTCTTTTTTTTTTTTTTTAGATATTTATATATATATAGAACAATCAAAACCAAATTTCTGTTTGTCATCTTGCACAATTCTTTGTTTTTAAAGCAACACTAAAGAAAAAGGCAACATGGAAGCAATCAAGCAACTCATTGGTGTGTAGTTTTGCCTATATACATAGTTCATACACGTTGGTACTGCATGTTTATAAGAACTACTGTACATAAGAGCATGTTTTAGAGACGACGCAAAAATAACTTGTGTACGTTAAATGGGTGTCATTTGCCATTTTAATAACACAGCAAACTGAAAAAAAAAATGCACTGTATATTTTCTAAATAGAACAAAGTGTGTATTTATTTTCCATGAGGGTCATTGGAGAGAATGTCATGCAAATATTAGAGTACTATTACAAATAGGAATCTTTCCACGCCTGAAAACTCTTAAGCAAGTGTGTCGTCCAGTGCTGTGTGTGAGTTCATGTAGGAAGAAAAATGTAGCCGCATGCTTGCTATGTAAATTCCTTGTGCTCAGATTTTTTTTTTTGGCACCATTTATTTGCCATTTATTTCATTACTGTACCTTTTAAAAATATTAGCGATTGTTAATTATGCTACAGTTTCTATTTTATTTATTTTTTTAATTAGAAAATTGTTATATTTTATTTCAACCAGGGGATCTCCAAGTCTGCAGGACTATTTCTTTCTCTCTTATTTTTAAGTAAGTAATGCAGATTAAACTTGATGTTATTCTGGAATAGCTTATTTGGAAAAACAATGTATGAAATTGATTCTAGGAGTTATTTATGCCAGCACTAGCCAAGACTAAAGTCATACGGACCATATCCTACCTTAGGATGCATTTCCAGGGCCAAACTGTGAATAAGCCCTTTTCCACTGAACACAAATGACTTGGAGTCCTCTCTCTCTCTCTCTCTCTCTCTCTCTCTCTCTCTCTCTCTCTCTCTCTCTCTCTCTCTCTCTCTCTCTCTCCCCTTTATTACTGTTGCTATCATTTTTAATCAGAAGATTATTTTCCCTCTTTCTGTTTGACTGACCTGATACATGTTACAGATTGTGTCTCTTTTACTCTGTTACTATACAATGGGTGTACTTGTAAGCAAAATAAATTAATAAGATGAAAACAACTAAAAGCCATAAAACTCAAGCACTAACTCTTTAGAGCTCTGCTGAACAGCTAGAGTTTATTTGTGAGGGAACAACAAATCTGACGTCTTCATTTTTCCATGAATAATGTTCCTTCTCACATTCCTTTTCTAAAGTCTTTGTTCAACCAGAGGGAGAAAACCATTCTGCTGTCTGTGTGAGCGTGGAGAACAGCTGCCAATTCAGGAGAGCAAGTGTATTTTTTATTTTATTTATTTATTTATTTTTTTGAGTGGCTGGTGTCATTGTTGGTTGGTGATTTTACAGGATTGTGTTTGGTCATGTTTGATTAGCATAAATAAATAATATTTACAATTATGACATTGAATTCTGAGTAATAAGGCTAAAACTATATGTGTGAGAGTGTGTTCTATTTTAGGGCTGAGTGCAATTTGTGACGCAAACTGGGTCAAGCTGCTAGTTTCTGTTCTCCCAGTTTGAGAAAAAGAACTCATACAATCAAATAATAATAATAATAATAATAGTGAACCTCTGCATTATTTTAGAGGCTATTAGCAACAGTATTTGTTCTTTTTTTAAATCAACTGCTCAGCAAGAATGAATAAATTGAAAGAAAAAAAAAAATCAAACCTAAAATTTAAGGCTGAATCCCTCCCACAGAACTATGCATATGTTTATTTTTCAGACTTGTGTCTACAACTCTACAACTTGCTTTCTTGCCCTGAGTTATGTATAAATGACAACCTCACACATCGGCATATGCTGATGTTGCTCAGTCAGAAAAGCTTACAGGTTCATAAAATGGCTTTTGGTGTGTAAAACCATATCCACAAAACAATCAGCAATAAACCTTTTTTTTTTTTTTTTTTACCTGAGACATTAAACATGTTTATTTCAGGCATTTTAACGTTACAGGATACAACTTATGTTTAGTCTTTTGCAGTAAAGCCAAATAGATTTAAAACAATAGTTTTACCTCATTCTTTTTCAGAGAAAGTAAAAAAAAGAAGAATGCTGGAGAAGAAAGTAAAAATGTAATAAAAATGTTTTACACTTTACCTGAAACGTAATCTGGAACATTTAAGGGTTTTTGTCCCTTTCACAACAACTAAAGAAAATTAATAGAAAAGTAAAGCCAGGTTTAAACATGTATTCATTTATTTTGAATAATATAGAATTATTCCCCGTTTTAAGATCTAAGTGAGAAATAATTGATTTAGCTTGTTTATATTTATGATAATGGTACAATTTACGTAGGAAATTGTATATTTTTAACGGGTCAACAAAATTTTACACCTCTAGGCAAATTTCATTTTACAGAGAAAGAAAAAAGTTGCTCTTTTGGATTGAATGTTGCCGACCTGTGCTGGTAGCAAACATTTGAACATTTCATCTAGATTACGTGAGAAAGTGGCTTCAACTCTCCCTTAACTTTTGGCAAGAAAGCAAACAAGCCCATATTTTCCAAAATGTTGAAGCATTTTTTTAAATGTTTTTGTTTGATGTAAGTTGCTGCAGTTTCCTAAATTGAACTGCCACGTCCGTCATGACAACAATCTTCAATGTGCTGCATAAAACTGATGCTCCACATTCTCTTAACGCAATACAGCAACAATCACTGTCCCATCAATGCCAATGACTGTGACCAAATGATGCACTGAGAGCAGGTTTCAGTGTGTTTTAGAAATACTGCCACCACCTGATTACGCCTGCCAGCATTTATCTCCACAGTTTAACTCTGCACAGCCGATATCACAGGAGAAACTACAATAGGAAAGCACCAAATATAAAAAATAAATAAATAAATAAAATTGCAAAGGTACATTCATGGTGCATTTACAAAAGTCTTTGTTTCCTTTTAAAACCTGGGTCATCACACATACACAAGATCCTCAGACGATATGGTGGACTGAGACTGGTGAGCTGTGATTGTGTTCTTGTGTATGTGGAATCATAAAATGTCCAAAACATTGCTTAAAATCACAGAGTTAGATTATGCTACTCTCAGTACAAGTCTGCATGCATATTGTTATTTTTTTATGTATGAGTAACACGGTAAAAATAAAAGCTTTATGGTTTAAAAATGGCTAGTGATCTGTTTCCCTGATTGCCGAGTGCATGTACTTGTCTACAAATGCATCTGCAGTCGCCCTGCTTCAGCTGGGCAAAGACAGTTTTAGAACACCGTTCACACATGTGTGATTTGTTTCTGTCTTGTTTTTTTTTTTAAACAAACACTGGGATTTAAAAAGGGAAACTGTGCAAAATTCAGTCCATTTGACAGTCGAAACGTGATGTCGAGACCTGCAGCGGGTAAAGGCGCTGCTTTGAAACATGCTGGTTCTCTTGTCAGTTGCTGTATTTCTTCTTGCTCTCTCTGTGCATAGGCGCAATCACTTTTGTTGTTTATTTTTTTTATTCTGTGTATCCCTGATGTAGAAAGTGGAGCTGTGTTTGAAACGACGGCACAGATGCGTCTCCATGCTCTCTCCTCATTTGCTTTCTGCTTGTGTCCTTGTCTGGTTTCTGTGTAGCCGATTCCGTCACTGTCATCGAGGTGAATAGGAGCCTGAATCTGCTTTTGCAGAGCATAAGGAACCACCGGCCTTCATGTTAACAACATGGACATACTGTATACTGTCAAACATGCAGGGCCGTACCGACCTCCCCCCTTGAGCACTCAGTTCTCCACCTCTGTTCCATCATGCAGCTGTTTTCTCGAGACTCATTTGTTTTCCCAGCTTCACCTTCTTCTCTTCATCCTCTTTTAAAGCATCGGAGGACAGTCAGGTTACGTCCCCTAGCTGTGTTTCTTCGTGTCTAGTGTTGTGGTGCGCGTGTTCATGTCAGTACTTGTGCCTACTGTGGATCGCATGCTTTAGCCTTTGACTGGACACAAACGTTGCTCACAAACTCCTCTCGACCCTTATGTGGACATACGTTGGGGATCCTTCTGAAGTTATCAAGGGAACCAAATAACTTATTACAAATTTATCTTATGTGTTGCCAGTTCTGTAAAAACAAATAGGAAATAAAGGCCTTTTAATAACCATGAGTTGTATGTGTTTACTATGCAGTATGTTTCATCTCACAAAGGCACTTGATCTTTAGATGTTTCCTTTGGTTACGCTATTCCATACCAAGCTATCAGTATCAGTCACTTTTAACCCTTTTAAAGTCGTGGATTTACCTCAGGCAGGAGCAACACAGCTCCTTCTATGCTACTATTAACTCTGACCATCTCCCCCCATCAACGTTGAAGAAAACTGTACATCCTATCCAATCTGTTCTTATTACGTATTCGCAGCAGATCCTTTTTTCTTGTGTGGTGTGTGACAGATCTTGTGCGGTCCGAAACTGGAAGTGGGCGTGGCTCCTATACTGACATGCTATACAACCCAGTTGGTTCTTTCCAGTAGTTCTAATCAAGTTCGAAAAGTCCCAGCAAGAACAAACTTTGTTCTTAGCCCAGAATAAAAGAACAATTTTCTCTGTTCTTAGGGAGTATGCACTTTTACAAAAAGCACATTAGCCTAGCATTGAACAAGGAAGAAAAACCAAAGAGTGTATAATGTGTGTAGTTGTTTAGAAATAATATTCAGACCATTTCTGCCATATTTACTAACCTGAAGGTCGTTAGTAAATGTGGCAGACCAAAGCCCAGTCCAAATATGGTGGTTTAGGGTTAGGTGTTAGGTTTAGTGATAATGTGTAAAGTAGGTTTTGTTTAAAGCTGGGGTTAGAAAGATACTAGTAAAGGTTAGGGTTAGGAAAATTGTCTGGGTTATTTATAAATGCAGTTAGTAAAATGAATGGAAGTCGATAATACAAACCAGTGTGTGTGCATAGACTTTGAAAAACACAACTTCAGTCAATATAGCCGTCAGAGATATTACACAAGCAAATAGCTTTGCAATGTTTTTTATTTCCTGTGACGGTCGGTTACATAGCAATCCAACTCATCCCCCGAGTCTAGATGTTGTGAATTTCTCTTGGAAACTTGAAACCACTGCTGTAGACAATCTGGTAACTTACAGTTAAAGATGTGACAATTCTGATAAAAAAATTACAATTTTAATGAAAATGGGATGGAGTTTAAGACTAAAAATTTAAACAGTTGCTTGGCAATTCAGAAACATTTTCTTGGGCAATGATTTTGTTTTTAGTTTTAGAATGTCATGGTTTTAAAATTCCTTTTTTACTATTTCAATCAAGGACAGCCATCACATCAACCCCCTCTCCTGCAGCCCACTCCAAACAAAAATGTGTTCATCCAAAGCATCAAATGTGAACACAGAGTACAAATAAAATATATATATATTTTTATTAATAAATACATTTAAATCAGTCTTTCTTCTTTATGTACAGAAATACCTCCTTAGTCTTTAGTTTTTTCAATATGATATATATGGATTTTAATAAACATATCCGATTCAGGGGTGTTTATGTATTCTGGTGAAAACAAAATATTTTTGTGACTCATAAGATGATTTCTTTTTTTTTGTGCTGAAGATATAAATGTAAATTCAACATTTGCAGGCCACTGAACTTTCCTTCATCCGGATGATGCATCAAACAATATCAACCAGAACCTATAACCACAAAGTTTTATCTTTCAGGCATCACTCTTATTTGTGAGAAAAATCTAATATACTATAAAGAATGTATTCTCAAGTCCATTGGTATGTTCCAGTAAAATTATCAAATCTTATAGACTATTTAAGTATTATTAAAACCATGTGTTGCAAAGAGTATAAACAGAAGTGAAGAATCAGTGTGATATCACACACTATGGGAAAAGTTCAAATGCATTTCTAAGTTTTCAGAGTCACTGCAGTCCAAATAGTGCACCTGTTCCCTTGTTTGTGGATGTGAAACATACCATCTACTATAAATAATATATACTATGTATTATAAGAAAATAATTATAAGGTGAGAAAACTGAAGTGAGTCTGCTCAAGATCTATGTCTACAAGAGCTTCAAAGGTGGCCTATCAATAACTCATAGAGGAGGTAAAACATGGAACCTTGTGAATAATTAAACTGCTGAATGAAGGTTGGAGCACGAGAACAAAAGCTTCAGACATCTTTTCACTTTGATAGTTTGCTGATTACTCGAATGAGAGCTCCGTTCTCATCCTTTAGCCTCTGGTTGTCTGACTTGAGTTCTGTTAGGACCTGCAGAAAGGAAAAGGAAAGACACAAAATTAGAAAATGCCCGTTTACCTTGTGCATATTTGGAAGCTAATATTAGTAGCTACTGAAGACGTTTGCAATATAAAGCGTCAAGTATTGCAATGGCCAATTCGCCACTGTTTCAAATGCAATAAGAAACGCTCTAGCAGTATTAACAAGTGGGCCAAAGGTTTCACCAAAATCTGAGAGTAGGTATGACAGCATGCTTAGAAGATGATCATGCAGTGAGAAGTGTGACAGCAGTATGCAGAGAGACGATGTATGAGATACTCGTTAACAAAAGTGAGAAAAGCTCAAGTTTCTAAATCTTAGTCTGATGAGGAACTTTGACTAAAAACATCAACTCTTCAGAATATATTCCCCTTACAGGAGACAAATAACAATCCTTTGATCATGAAACACGACACATATCTGAAAACAGCGAGGGGCCGGAGGGGCTGGGTACCCCTCTGTCCGCCCCAGAGAACCACGTTCAGTTCATACAAGAGCATGTTAAGTCATCTCCAATCAAGACATAAAGGCAACCCCCCCCCCCCAAAATAAAGACATTCTACATATATACATGCATGTATATATGTGCATATACACACATATTTATTAATATATATAATGAGCTGATCTGTCCACCCTGAGGGCAACACTACCACTGGACACACCTGTGGAGTGCCATGGAAAGTATTTACCCCCTTAAAGCTGGATTCAGTTTTTTTAATACTTACTTAAACCTTGAATAAATACAAAATTGAACTTTTAAATGATAGTTTAATTTCAGAAAAATGCTTTGTGATAAAGTAATTTCCCCCCTAAACCTAATAACTGGCTGTGCCACCTTTTGAGACAATTAAGCAACTGTATTAGCTGTCAGTGAGTTTTCAACATTGCTGTGTTGAAATCATTGCAGAATTTTGAGGTTCAGTTTCATATACTACAAAATATCTATTAGACTTAAGTACAGAATTTGACAAGCGTACCTCGCAACCATTTTTTTCCCCCAGTTTTTCTGAGTTGGACCTGCCGGTGTGGTTTGCATCAGTGTCAGGTCCTGTAACTGCAGAGCAACTGACCATCAGTTCACACAGACTGAAGGACAGAAGTTTTCTTTCGGATTATTTTAGTGGGGAGAAGAATTGATTGTTCCAAAGGAAAGCTATCTGATACCATCGCTATGTTTCTGTTAATACTTTTGTCTTAATATGCACAATACAGAATACTTGCCCCATAACCTTTGGAGAAATATTCTACTTTCAGAATCGTCCGGCACACTGATTTTTGGCAAATGCGAGGTGAACCTTAGTGTTGTTTTTGGGTAAACACAGTGGTTTTGGGCCTGGAACTCTCCCATGGATGTATTTTTTTTTGTTTTTGTTCAGTCTCTTTGTTTTTGTCGACTCATGAACACTGACCTCAAACGAGGTAAGTGAGGCCTGCGGTGCTTTAGATGTTGTTCGGGGTTTTTTAGGGACTTGCTGAATGAGTCACTAGTTCTGTCTTGGAGCAACAAATCCCTCCTGTCACAGTTCAACGCTGCTCCATGTTTCTCTACTTGTTTTGGTTTTCACTGTGGTTTGCTGGAGTGTCAAAGACATGTTATTTGACAGCTTCTAGTTCAATCATTTATTGATTATACAGGTCTGGCATCAACTTCCTGGATGTGCCCAGTGAAGCAAAACTCACCTTTCCTAAATATGTGGCTATTAAGAGGTTTTTCTATGATCAAACAAGGGGGCAATTATATTTTCATATAAGGTCAGGTTAATTTGGAGAGCTTTGTCCTTAACACATTGCAGGCTCAAGACAAGGATCTTGTTACAACCACAAAAAAGTCAAAGTGCGGTAAAAGAATGCCAAGTGTTAAATGTTTTCCAAACAGCCAACTTTAGATGGATCAATGTGATTAGTAAACTTGTGTGCAGTTCATACAGCAAAATGTCAACTGCACATAGTCAAAGAAACTATCAGGTAGAAAAGTAAGAGTGTAAATATAACATCCAGTTAAATTTCCATGTTGTTCCAATATAAACTAACTGAAGAATATAAAATTATCAGCAAGGTATGTACCCACCTCAACACCAATGAAATGATGGCCTTTTGCCAGCTGTATGTGCCATTTGTTCTTTTGTTAGATAAAACCTTTTGTGAACTTCCTTGTTCAGGATCTAAGCTCTGGGCACAAAAGTGCTACAGCCTGAATCTAGTTCTTATATGTTCAGTCTGTCTTTGCTCAATGCTGCTCATGGGTTGTTCCTTCTTGTCAAGCAGACGCGCCCTGAGGAGAAGATTACAGCTTCAAATAAGTGTATTGGTGTTTAAAGGCTATCATTATCATTATCAACCCAGCAACCCACTGATGATAATGAATGAGTGCGTGATGTGAAGCTTTCCTATAAATTACAGCCTTTTAACCTAAGTTGTAATTTACATTAAAAAAAATGTATGTCCATTACAGTGATGTGCAAAATTGAGGAAAGCCAAATACAATGCAATGCTTGTATTGATTAGACTCCCAATCAAACATATCCTGCAAACATCAACACATGCTCTTCAAGCTTGTATTTGTATACAACTGGTCCGTATCCAGACCAGTCGTATTGCTCCCTTTACACAAGCAACAGGGAGAACATTTTGTTTTAGTCATTTTAAATTAGCATGAATGTAAATATACTCATGTTAATAACAAATGTGGCAGAAAGTATAAAAAAAGACCGGGTGAAAAAGCAAGCATGCAAAACAGCAATCATCCAAAGGGGACGGGACCTGCCTGAGGGGAGGACAGCAGAAGAGGAGAGGCGGAAGCTGTGACAGCTCCAGAAGGAAAGAGAAGTGTAAAAGTTAAACGGCGCAGGAAGGGGGACAGCAGGGAGGAAATTAAGGCCAGACAATCCCAAGGATCAGAGGTCCTCTGTCTCCGGCATGGAGGCCGTTTCAGAGAGGCGGGTGAGGACACGCAGCATGGCTCTGTTCTCAGCCAGGAGACACTCGTTGATTCTCCGCAAAGCCTGGACCTGGGCCAGGGCAGGGAAAGCCTGCGTACATGGGGAGAGAGATGTAGAGAGGAGCAAGCAGAGAAAGCAGGCGGGAAGCAAAAAGCAGAAAGAAACACGGACAGCGACAGGGTCCATGTCCACTCATACAAGCATGCGTACACAGAGGAAATGAGGTCAGCTCAGCTACAGAACTTACTTAAAAAACAAAAAACTAACAAGAACAAATATTTACACACGAGGGATCATTTGAAAAAAGTGTAGAAAAGCTAAAATATGCAAGAGAAATGATGAGACATGTACTGTTTAAAACTGACCTTAAATCATTGCTCAGTAAAATTCAGAAAACACACTCTTGTTCAGTTTTATTCACTGAACAAGAGTTCAGTGATTAAAACTAATCAGCAGTGAAATGAATCATCTCCCTCTTTATTGTTGGCCTGGTTTCTTGAGGTTAACCTCAATGCGGTTTGAAAGAAATGTCTACGGTTTGACGCTGCGCCCGTGGGCAAACCACGCAAGTGAGACAGATGGAGTCAATGGAAATCTACAACGCTCACTCTGACAAATTGATATCGATTTCATCATGTGATCCCCAGACAAGTTACAAAAAAAAAAAAAAAAGAATCCCAGGCCACCCAGAAACACATTTGTTGTAAATATAAAATACATTTTTTATACGTTTACATTAAAGCCCCAACTACTTCAAATAACACCCAAACAGACTCATAAACCTAATTCAAAACAGTCTGGTTTTAGAGCTTAACAGCTCAAGCATATAATGTTCTCCTGGCATTAGAACAAACCATTTCAGCTTTTGGCCAGCTTTCCAAGTCCTTGGCAAAACAGGAGGAAAAAGTCAGAATGAGGTGAGAATATGTAATGACCAGCATCCCTTATTCATCCTGTTCTAATTCAGACCTTTGATTCTGAGTAAGCAAGAACAAGACTCTCAGGTTCCACAGATTCTTCTGATTATGTCAAAAATAATTTAGGTTTTCTGCAAGAGGTTAAAGACACGGGAACGTTTTTGTTTTGTAAAGTAGGAATAACCAGAGTTGAAACTCTTTCACTTTTAGAGCTTGGAACAAAAAATAAAGAAGATAAAAATGTGTTGGTCAGTACTGGCAAGGAGCATAGCAGCCTCATGAATTTGGACACTGACTGGCAACTAATGCTAATGAATGTTGTTTTGTTTATGTTTTAAGCTGCACAGACTTAATATCAGTAAGAATATCCACCATTAAAGCTGGTAGGCAGTTCGCCTATACAAAAGCTAAAACTCTGCAAGTTTATTTGTATTTCACATTTATTTTTGTTTATTTCAATAATTATGGCTGACAGCTAATGAAAACCAAAAAACACAATTTTCTGATTAGTAATAAAAACATAACATAAAACCAAACAAAAATCTTTTTTACAATAAAAATGTGCTTTTATGACCTTCACCGTCATGGGAAAGACTTCTGATCACAGTCCTCCAAGTGGGCTGTCCAAGAGGTTAAGTAACAAATCATTACTGCGAAAGAATCTGGCTGCCTATGGAGTATTTTATCCAAGCATAGTGATACAAAGTTCAGTAAAAAACAAAACTGTGGTCCTAATGGTGCCTGAGCAACAGCTTTGGGTTATAGCTGTTACATTTCTTTATTTAAATCTCTTTTGAACCAGACACCTCAGTAGTTAACCTCTTCTCAGATGGAAATAAATTCTGCATTTTATTTGGAAATCATGGTCCCAGCAGGCTCTGAGGGAAGAAAGGAAATGGATCCAAGCTGCTTCAGGCTCGGTGTATAGTATCCACAGCCAATGATCATTCGGGGAGCTATGTTATGTGCTGTTGCAGGTCTACTGGGTTCTATCAAGTCAAAACGCAGGGAACTGCTTCTATCCACACTGCCAAAAGCACCAACACCTGGTTAAATGAGCATTATAAAACTGTAGTTGACTGGCCAGCAAACTCGCCTGACTTTAACATCGTAGAGAAGCTAAAAAGTACAGAGAGAAGGATGAGAGGCACCACAGCCAAAAAATGCAGATGAGTTGGAAGACACTATTAAAGCAACTCAGGCTTCTTTAACACTTCTGCACAAACTGCCACAATCATCAAAATGCACAGAAATACGTGCTTACAGTGATATTCTGATTTGTTAAGTTGCACCTCTACGAACAAGTTGGAGATGCTACTTTTAAGGGCTGCGTACTGAAACTGAACAGTTCCCCCTTGTGTTGGAAGACTTGCATCTCGCTCGGTGCGAACAAATAGCTGTGGCAGAGGTGCAAACTAGAGCGGCTTGACTGAGGTGCTTCAGAGCAAAAGTTGTGAAGCTCAAACAGTGAAGTGTGTGTGTGTGTGTGTGTGTGTGTGTGCGCGTGTGTGTGCATGCCCCAATCCCTGGCAAAAGCAGACCGTGTGAGGTGAAGGGTGGGTTTTGATCACTCATCAACATCAGGGCGAGCACTCACCATCCCCCCTCCCTGAGAAAGCCCCTTCTCAGGGCTGGTACCCACAGCGGAAGCGCAGTGGGGGAGTCTGCTGGGGGGAACCAGGATGACACGTGGATAAAACATCATTCCATCTCAGACTGCTCTTTGCTACATTTCTACCGTTCTTTGCTCACGTTTGATTTTTCTCACATCTAAGCCATGACTTT
The DNA here is from genome assembly GCF_904066995.2 of Poecilia reticulata. NCBI lineage: Eukaryota > Metazoa > Chordata > Actinopteri > Cyprinodontiformes > Poeciliidae > Poecilia > Poecilia reticulata. Next base: position 24,788,259 of record NC_088836.1, on the reverse strand, counting down.
AAATATTTATAGCTTAACAGAAAAAGTGATTCAAAGTTTAATAGCACGTAAAACGTATTTGATTTCAAGTGCAAATTCAAATCCTTTGTCTGTGTACACTCAGGCTTGAAAGTTGCCTGCTGCTGTCGCCTGCGTTTCTGTGTCAGGCAGAATGCACTCTGGAATGTCTCACAAAAGAAGGCCTTTTGCAATTGGACGCATTTTGGTATTCGGATGGAACTAGGTCACAATGTTCACCCCGACAGTGGGAGAATTGGAGCAGGGGAGCTGCAACACAAGGCAGAAAGTAGCCCAGCATAACAGTGTGGCTAATGAGCCTGGAGCATTAACCTTCTCCTCCCCTTGACTTCGAACCCACCTGGCCGACCACAGAGTCTAAGGAGGGCTATATGTGCAGTCCGCTCTGGGAAAACTATTTACAGGCAGTCTTTAGCAGCAGTGGAAGCAGCTTTGCTTGAGCTGTGTACTGTCAGGGACTGTTAGTTAGTTAAGGATTTCGGAGAAAACATCAATGAGAGAAATGAAGCCCAGCATGTGTCTGAGACAAAATGATTGCCATATAATCCCAGGGTGGGTGCACAACATTTACTGATGCAAGGACTGACCTTTATTTCCTCCTCCATGTCGGTGACTCTTTTCTCCAGCGCTTGTTTTTCCTGGAAGTCATAAAGAAATTAAATACAGGGATGTTGAAGGAGGGGAAGCCATAAAAACATCAGGATGTTCACTCATTTAGTGATATTTCATAATGAATTTAAATGGCATGAGTTACTCACCCTTTTCTCTGTTTCAAGAACGGTGGATCGCTCGGACATTCTGTCCTGCCTCTGTATGTTAGAAAAGCAAATGTTAAAGAATTTTGGCTTAATCAATCAGAGTTGTAAGAAAGTTCCATCCATCCATCGGTATTGTCTACACCGGCGTGCCCTTGCAGAGCTGCAGGATGCCTATTTCTAGAAGCATGACAGACCCTGGACATGATGCCAGTTCACCGCAGGACAGATAACCACGAAGAAAGAGTGACCAGTTAGTCTCACAGTCATGACTTTGGTATTATTGGGAAATAAGTTTGTTTTTTTTTCCCATTTTCCATTTCAATTTGGTTTCCATTTCCTGACGTGTCTTCTCAAATTCTTTTTGAAATTGAAAGATTGGTACCTGAGCAACTCTCTCCAGTTGAGAGCGAATCTTCACCAACTCTTGTTTGCTGTCCTGAAGTCTGGACTTGAGCCTTTCATTTTCTTGCAAAGCTTCTGTGTACATCTAAAACAAAAAGAAACAGATTACATGCTATTAAACTTTGGATCACTTTTGTACTGAAACACAAATTCAGCTGAACAGACAAAAAAAAGGGAGGGGGGCGGAATAAACATAACAAAAGACAGATTTGAAAAAAATATAGACATTTTAAAATAATCTAAAGCAGAAAACAAAATGCTGCAGTTTTCAAACAGTGAAGTTTACAAGTATATTTACTTCCCTTACCAGCCTCCTCTGTATGCATAGTGGCAATATAAACTGGGGTTCTTGTTCAACCTTGTTCGTTGCAGTTACAGGATTTTTTAGCTATTTAAAAATTGTTCTAACCTTGTTTATACAAGTGGAAATTGTAATATATCAATTTCTACGAGCAATTTCTAGGTCTGACTTCCTTGCTTTGGCTTGTTTGCTTTGTCTTTCACATTCTGAAGCGTGATTAAGAAATTAAATCAATGAAACAAGAAGTACTGGATTACTGGATCAAAAGTTCCTCAACACTCAGTTTTAACAAAGTTGAGCAGAAAATGTGCAGGACGGAAGGAAGTAAGGAAATGAAAATTCAGATCCAGATGAAACTGCTCAGAGTGAATATCGCTGCCATTTAATAAGGGAGGCAAAAATTACATTACTTGTAATTCAAGGTTTATTGCTGTAGCATGACAAAATACAAAAACTCATCTGTCAGTTTGAGATCCAGGCTACTTTATGGCCCCGTTAAACATATACGTCATATTCTATGTACCTTACATGAGCACAATATTTTAGAAAACTCACAATAATTGCAAGCCTGCTCTTAATATTCCTTTTAGGTCCAATTAGATTTCACAGGGTTATAAAAATGAAGGCATTAATATAAGGTGTGGGCAGTCAGGCTGTGTTCAAAGCAGCAGCATTGAGTCAGTTGAAGGGAAGAAATGTGTTTGTAACCCAGGCCTGGGTTACTTACTACCTTCTTATAGTCTTTGGCAGTGGAGTCTTGCTCCTGTTTATTCAGAGCCGCCAGCCTCGTCTCTCTCCTCGTGTACGAACTGGTGCGGCCCATAGGTTTGTCTGTGGCGCTTTCGCCGGTGGAATCGTATCTGAAGTCAACACAGCTCCATCTCAGTACACAATGGAGCTGTATGTTATTAAAAGAACAAAAATAAAAGTTTTCTTTTTTTTCCTTACCTCGACAGTCTTTCATGCTGGGAAAACAAAAAAAAAAAAGACGTTAGTTTGATCAGTCAGAATCACATCATGAGAACAACACAGTGTAAACATTTCTGAAGTGGATCCAGATTTGTTTGTTTGATAGGACTAAACAAAGGCTCAGCAGATAAATATTTTCCATTTGAGAGAAAAGGAGAATAGTAAGGAAGTTTGAGAGTCGAATTTTGACTCCATGCTCAGGAGCCCATGGCACCAGGAGGAAATGTGCAGAAGAGAGATATAATCCCAAAACGTCTTTAAAATGTTTCACACGTCATGCCGCCTGAGCCTGGTTGAGCTTTCTAAATTAGGTAACTGCTGCCTCCACAGTGACAGCGGCACACAGATGACATCATGACATCAGGAGTGAAGTATGACAGGCCGCCGACTGACCCCAAACAACTGGCAGATATCAAACTGGCCTGGAAGGTTTGTGCTGTCAGGAGTCCTGTCATGGCTGCCAAGTTCACTGTTGTGACCACATTTTGTGTTTGCTTGAGCATTGGGGGGCAATCTGTGTAAAGTGGCAGATTTGTACAGCACCTGGCAAAAATTCATGACTCTTTAACTTTGAATTCAATGTTTTCTTATAGAATTTTATGTCAATAATCTATGTGCAGCAGTACAGAGTTGGGATTTTTATTTTTTCCTCACTTTTGCAAAACAGCTTGAGCTCAGTTATAGATGGGAAGGAGAGTTTGTGAGCAGCAAATGTGACGTCCTACCACAGGCTGTGAATTAGAGTTAGGTCTGAACTTTGACTTGAACATTCCAACACGCAACTTTGCTTCTGCTTGGGTGTAGTCTGACCATCTTTACATTCCTTACTGAACAAAACCATCTCCACAGAATGATGCTGCCAATGCAGGTGAAGTTCATAGTTACTGTTGGTTTCCTCCATGCACATTTTGAATATAGTCTATAAATTAAAATTTTGATCTCTGACTCTTATACACATTTTTTCATTGCCCCATAATGCATGTGAAAGGGAGCTTTAATGACTTTGCTTTAATTCTGGTTTGGTTTTGGCCATTTCCATTAAAGCCATTTTTGCTGAAAGCAAAACTAATAGTGGTGTTGTTGCCCTGGATTTTATTTAGAGATATTAGAGTAGATGGGGTCGGGTAAATAACTATATATTTCTATGCCACAAAAGTTAAAGTTTTATTTGTGTTGTGTGTCATTTTTCTTTCACTTCAGGTTTGTGTTCCTATATCACATTTAATCCAGTGATATGGTTGCATTGTGAAGAAAAAGTGCATAAATACTAACACTTTAGAAAACACCTGAATACAGCTGGCTTTAACTTGTCCTCTGTGCGTCAGAAATCACAATACTAGCAAAAAAAAAAAAAAAACTATTGTGAAATTGTTTGACTAATAGTTGTCTTTAGATATGTCTTTTAACAACTATTTTACACGTCGGTCAGAGATGTTTAACTCATGTTTCAGATGGTTACTTTACTAAAGAAATATGGCTCCAATCTATGTTAAAGTACCTGTTATCCCAGTTTTCACATTTGCTGAAGCATGAAGATCCTTCACAAGGAGTCACAGGAGCTGCTCTGCAGCAAGTGTTTACATAACTAAGCCTAGCAGCCGCTGCCTGTCCTTATGTGGTCATGTGCTTTTGCACAGTTATCCAGAAAAAGGCAGACTTAAAAGGCCTCAGATGAAAAAGAGCCAAGGAAGAAACTGGGAACAAAATTCTACTTTCTTTTTCTCCCTCGTCCGTTTAAGAACAGGAGGATTGCTCGATCAGACTTGGCATTCATGCATTAATCAACAGGGGTGACTGGATCCCTCGTAGTGAGAATAAATTATCACAAAATCTTCATGTAGGGTTATGAACCAAACTTCGTTCCTGAGGGCAATTTAATGAGTATTTCACATTAAATGATCTGTAAATTGGTTAAATCACTTATCGCCTAAACTAACTTCTAGAAATGACTGATTTCTTAAAATTGAGAGGTGAATACGACTCACCAGGCAGTTTATTCATTTTCAACTTGGAGTTTAAAAATTTTGTTCTCTCAGAGGAATGCATTAAGCTGAATTATTCAACGAAGAAAATAAATGAATAAGAACAGCGGTTTCCCTCTTCTTTTATAACACGTGGAAATAAAACACAGGATTCACAATTTTATTGCAAAATGATTAAAAAAAAAGAGTCTTTAGCTTTTACAAGGTTGCTATTTATTATAAAACAAATGCAAACTGCCATAACTAACTGGGCCTTATTTAGAGACAGGTTCAGTCAAGAAAGTTCAGAACTAAAGAACAGCTTATACCAGAGAGAAATCTAGATTTACATTTCATCTTTTCAGATTATTTCAAAACAAATTGTTTTTTATTTATCTGATATCAATTTTTTATTTATTTTTTTTTACAATTTTGTGCAATTTAAAAGAATAACCTTCATAGTTACACAGGTGATACTCCCCGTCACACTGTTGCTCATTTGCGTTGTAGCTCATTTGATTAGAAAAATAAGCACCTCTACAAATAACACTCCAGCATCATCTTCCTATGCGCCTTACACTGTAGCATTCTTCACTTTATCTCCAGCAAAGTGTCAAGGATTATGTCTAAAAAGTAATTTTAAATTGAGTAGCTTTTTTAAATAATGATAAAGATCTCATCTTCCATTCGTATTTCTTAAAATTAAGGATAAGCTCAAACTCAAACTCATTTTTATACATGCTTCAAGTATTTGATTAAGATATTATTGTTGCTGTTTGTGGATGACTGCCAAATGGCCAGCAGCAGTGCCAGCACTTGTTTGCTTGTGTTCATGTTGATCCGTAGCTATAATGCCTCAAATTTTACTGAACCTATCAAAAATCTTAGCAATGCACAGCAAGCGCTCTAATCATCCATCTATCACTTTTCCCCTCTGCGTTTTCCCTTCCAACAAAAAATTCTGCCATTTCAGACAAGGCTGACATCATGGAAAACTAGTGTCTGCGTTTTACCAGGGACAAAGCAGAGAAGGAATGACACTTCCATAAAAGAGAGCAAAATCCTCTCTAGGGAGTGACAACATGTACTTTTGGCAACCATGCAACAACAAGAACATCTGCGGCGTTGCATGATATTCCTGTATACATTTCTAGATAGACAGAATCACGTTGTGTCCCTTTTTCCTCCTTCCTATTTTCTTGAAACGTCTGTGTCACACAGACTCCAGCTGACATAAACACAACAGTCAAACTACGCCCAGGAGAATAGGCCACTTAAAACAGAAAAAAAAGCAACAGGAAATTACAGAAGGAATGCTTCAGTCCTACAGCCTTTTCCAGAAAACAGGATCAGACCGCATCAGAATAAAACATTTGCCTCTCTTTCACAGGTTTAGTACGTAAGCTGTGAATAGAAACTGATTATGACATGCCATGTTAAGTGCTGAATCACGCCAATGTAACACTAATCCAGTTAACTTTTAGTGACAGGTGAAATTTAAAGTGCACTACAGGCTTAGTGTGTTAGTACTTATGAGAGAGAAATAATAGATGATAATACACTGAAGTTAAATTGTTAACAAATATATTTGCGGTAGACTGATGCAATTATTTCGATATTTTCAATAGCAAAAATAATTCAGATAAAACTTTTAAAAAACAGAAGAAAAAAAAAACAGATTTAGTCTAATATGTTTTAAATGAAGAACTTCTTAGGAAGAGAAGCTTACTCTGTAGTTTTTGTCTGTATAGGATGGAGAAGACGGAGGTGAATCTGTCACCGACTTCCTGGTGCGGGTCAGGTCTTTGGTGCGAGGGTAATAGGATGACATCTTCCGCTTCTACCCTTAACAGGCAGGTACACTTCAACTTTAACACTCGCTGAAGGCCGCTCAGTGGATAACAGACACGCAGATTCCCTCAGGCAACAGAGCAACAGGAGTCCATGACACGGCTCCGGGGGAATCCTTTGCAACAGGTGTTGGAGTGTGGCTACACGTGGTGTCCCAGTCCAGTTTAAAGCTCCGATACGAGCCTGAACGACAGCTACGCTTGGAGAAATTTTCAGATTTTTGGGTTTTTCTTTTTTACTGGTGATCAGATGAATCAAACAAGTAATCTCTCCAGATAGAAAAAAAGGAAAATAATTATTTAGTCAGGACATCAAGCACAAAAATGCTTTCCTGTCTTCTTGTTGAAGACTTTTAGAAAATTCGCCAAAAAAAGAAGCTTAAAGTAAACAACTGTGCAATGCTGCCTCTTCCTGGGTTTCCCAAAGTTATACCCATCTCCCTCCCTCTCATGCTTTTTCTTTCTCTTCTCCTTCTCTCTCTCTCTCTCCGTTTGGCCACCCCCTCGTCTAACCCCAGCCCCCTGCTTCTTCCTGCTCTTTTCAGCTTTGGCAGCTCTCTGTGGCAGTCGGCCAGAGAGGTTCTGGCTGCTGCGGACAAACTCGGCAGTGGGGGCTAAAAATTGTCCACTGATGTGAATGGGGATAAGAGGGTAGGTGGAGCACAAGGCCAGACGCAGGAGGGGGTTGCAGCAGCTTGTGTTCCTCTAGATAGGGCTACCACTACCTGAGGAGCCATCAGCAGCCTGGAGGTGCTGAGTGCATGCTTGCTCTGCACACATAGACGAAGAGTGGTTGTTGGTCCAGGTGCTCCATGATGTTAACACAAAGCACTCATGACATGTCTCCTCCTCATAAAATATGCCTGATCTGAGGCCGAAAACTGTAAAGAGAACCCCCAGTAATAACTTTATTTTCACAGTTCAGTTTTAAATTCAGCTTGAATGAAATATAAACACTGTTCCATCTTGGGAACAATAACTTCAATGCATAAATAGTAAGTAATTATGGGACTATTCTAACCTGAGGATTTCTTAAGGATTATTTAAAAAGCAGAGTATCAAACAAATTACTTATCTTTCATTAAAAAAGCTGTATTTTTAGTGCTTCTCTCTTAGATTTTTAACCTGGTATACTGGAAAAAGTGGACAAAACTATTTGATACCCTTCTAGATTAGATTTAGCAAACCAGGACTACTCTGTGTCATTTGGCAATTAAAAATCTAATCCATCACATTTGTGGTTCCTCAAGACTTCAGGTTGTGACCACTTTTATTTATGCCAGATGCTCTCATTTAGCTTTGGGGACATGTTAATCAATCAATCAATCAATCAAATTTTATTTGTATAGCACATTCAGCAGCAAGGCATTTCAAAGTGCTTTACATAATTAAAATAAAAACAGCATGTGACATTAAATAAACAGTGAGAAAGAGATAAAAAAAAAGATAAAAACATTAAAACCCGCACCCCTTTAGGACTTCAGTGAAACGCCGTTTAACTGGGATTCTAACCCTCAGGGACTTTAGTCAAAAACACCGTTTGACAAGGACTTCAACCTCTAGGTTTTTAGTTGAACGCTGTCAACAGGGACTCTAAACCCCGTAGAACTTTAGTGAAACGTCGTTTAACTGGGACGTTTTCTGGGGGGCTTTACTGTCACCATCTTCACATTTGTTCCTATATTTTCCTGTCAAACGTTTGAATTCTCCTATGGCTGACAGGGCCGTGCACAGACCACTAAAGGGGCATGTGCTCAACGACAAAAAAAGGGCACATCTAACCGCATTCTAGGACAGAATTTTAACAAAGCCACTCAGCTTTCAGAGTTTAATAAACAATGATAAATTACAAAAATGTGAGATATACAATCAAAGCTAACAAACATCTCCATATAGAGCATAACACTATGCCTATGTAAGATATTTTATTAGTAATTTATTTCTGCAGGTCTATTTTGTTATAGTAAAGTATTGCTATATTCAAACCCGCAATTTAGCAGGATATGTAAATCAGAGCTGGACCAGACATATTTTGTCTTTACGGAATTACACTATTAAAAATATAAACAAGGGCACAATGCAACCTTTTACTGTACTCTAATCTTTAAAAAAGAGCTGCCTGTTTGCTACACTTGCAGTTGAGATGAAGACGGTCCATTCAGGAAAGCAGAGCTGCATCAAACTTTAACGTGGAACTGCAGAATAAAAAACAAAAGCAAATATTGAATTGTTAATGCATGCCAAAAAGCCCGACTTTTGCTTAAAAAAAAATTTAAATCAGTTTTGACTCATGAAGTTAACTTTCTTTGCAAAACAAAGTTATTTGCACTTGTCAGAAATCTTTTCTTGCTATTCTTGCTTGTGATTCTCACTTGACGTCGTGAGCAGGGCCTAAAATCACAACAAAAGATTTCTGATGTGGGCACATAAATGTTTATGTTTGGTAAAAAATGAGTTATTTAATTAAAAAAAAGTCTTTTAAACAAATTTTTTTTTAAAGGAATCATTACAATTCCAAAAGTTTTGATTACAATTTTATTTTACTTAACTGAGGTTAGTTTTTTTTTTTTCCATTGAATAATTAGGAAACAAATTTCACTTCATACTCTGCGAACCAGACCCTAAAAAGTCTGGGTTGAGTTTTTTTCCCCTTCATTAATGTCACTTTTATTACATTCATTATATCAATCATGGTAGTTCAGGGCAAGTTATTTTTAATTCTAAATGAATATCCTTGTTGGGCTATTATTTAAGTGTTATTCTCCTTCAAGATACATTTACCTAACGCTAGAATAAATGAAATGTACATTATGCAGCAAAGGAAATTAGAAGATCGGACATATATCCATTGATGATAGGTTTTGGACGGGCGATGTGCCCTTATTGCATAAGCAATACTAAAGAATGACTGATATCATTAAAGATACAGGGGAGAAGCTTTTTAGTTATCTAGCTTTGCTAGCAAAGTCGTTAGCTATCAGCTAGCTAATAGCACAACAACAGCCTAATGTAGGATAAAAATAGTGAATTGATAGATAAGAACAGTTTTTCCTCACCTGGCTGTCTCCTCCCGCTCACTCGTTCTTCAGGCCTCTGCGTCCGCCTTTCTCTGTCAGTGTCTGTTGTATTTCATTACCTCTCTGCTTAAACCGCTCCGAGCTGAAGCAGAAACGATACTTCAACATGTTCCGTCATCTGACAAGTAGCAAGTCTACTCCACTTTATTCACCAAAAACTGTTCTGTAATCTGGAACGTTCGCTACGTTGAGCTCTGCAGTTAGCCGCCTTATCTCACTGCGCGAGAGGCAATTGCGTCATGCGTCACGGGCAAAAGGTCAAAGGTAACAAGGTGACCGGCTTATTATGTTGTACCAAAAAGAAACAAAAAAGCAAAGAATTTTAGCACATGTTTTTATGTGTCAGAAGAGGACTTAGGAAATAATACCAAAAAATAAATAAATAAATTTGACCAAAAGGGGCAAGGAGCAAAAAGGGCAGGTGCTCAAGCACCCCCAGCTACCTCCTATGCACGTGCCTGTCAGGTTACATTGTGTTGCAATCAATGTTGTCGGAAGAAAGAGTTTTATGCGCTTAATGTCCGATTTGCTATAGCTATATATTGAATTCATTGTCGCTAGCTGGGGTGGCAACAGGGGTGGAAAGGCTCTCGTTTGGGGTGGCAACTTCTCCGAGTGCTGATGCCTTGCCTGTCCTGAACGCAGCGCACAATTGGAGATGAAGCCAAGAACAGAGGAGGTGTATTCCTCCAGGTCTACCTCTCCCTCATAAGTAGCTGCCTCTCAGAAGATCAACCAATCTGTGGGCTGAAAACAGTCCTGGAACACAAAGGCTGCATCTCTGGGCCACACAGTGACTGTCTTCTTCGTTGGTCTAATCCATCTCATCAGTGGATGATATGCTGGCACCAGGAGGATGGAGATGTGTTTGGAGAGGCCAAGATGAGGGTGAGGAAGAGCTCTGTACGCACTGTGAATGTTGGTGTGGACATGGTCCAGAGTGTAAGATGGATGAAAACTGGGCAGAGTGTCCGTCAGTTTCACGTGGTTAAAGTCTCCCAGCTCATGTAAAACGCCTCCGGGTGCTTCATCTGCATTGAGCTAACGGTGTCATACAGCTCCTTCGATGCTTCGTTGCCGTTAGCACCCTGTGGAATGTAAACAATGTTGACGAACATCGCAGTAAACTCCTGAGGCAGATAGGATAGCTGACAGCTGTTAACCAGTCCACAGTTAGTACACCAATCTGCATTCACTTACATACACTGTCCTGCTCCTTCTGACATACATTGTTTTTTCTGAGTGTTGGTCGCGGTCTGCTTGGAATAACTGAATACTGTTAATCTGGAAGGCTCAACGGCATGTTGCTGTTAAGCCAGGTTTACGTTAGGCAAAGAATGGCACAGTCCATCTCTGCAAAAACTCTCAGCCTCAGATGTAACAAATCCACTATCTTATCCAGTGACGGGACATTAGCCAGAAAGAGAGTCAGAATTGGTGGCTTCCTAGGCACCAGTAACATGCTCACCGGTTTCCCCTTTTTCAGGTTTCAGGCACAAACTTTTCTTTTGATCATTGGTCCTGGCACCCTTGCTGTGCCACTCCATTATACTGAAGAGCCGCTGTCTCCCAAGTGTGGATTTCAGCCTTTTCGATATTTTACCAGCTGAACTGTCTCCAATGGCCATCAGCTTAACTGAGCTGCATTCAGATGTCACAAAGAGTGATGCACAAAAAGCTGCATTCTTGAATTCTACCGTCATAACCATTGCAGAACCTAGAGAGCAAGAAGAAGGATTGCATCCCAACAAGACTTTGAAAACGATTTGTCCAGACGAAGAATTAACAATGAGTCAAAGCAGCAAGACTTCGTTTTCGGATTCCGAAGAAGAAAAAGCCCATCAGATGTTAGCAAGAGAAAGACAGAGGCTTCATGACATCCTGCAAGAAGTCGGCAGGATGTCCTTTGAGACTCACTCATTAATGAAAAGCAAATGAGGAGTTAAAAATCAAAGTTCTAAACCTAGAACAAGCAGAGTTCGAAAAAAACGAGCATGTTCAAGAGAAGGATGAAGAATTTAAAAAACTGGTGGAAATGAACATAACCTTAGAAGAGGATAAGGACATACTGGAAAAGAGGAACACTGCAATGGAGAATAAAAACATTGACTATAATAAGGAAATTGTCGCGTTGAAGCAGAAATTCAGGGCTTTGGAGAAGGAGAATATCAACCTGACCCTAAAAACCAACACTCTAGAGGAGAAAAACACCGCCCTGGAGGAGGAAAACTCTGTCCTCGAGGACAAAAACACCACCCTGCAGTAGGAAAACTTAATCTTGGAGGGGAAAAACAAAGTTTATTCTACGAAAGTCTCTAACCTGAGGCGGGAAAGGAATTTTCTGTATAGGAAATCCACTTTCTTGGAGAAAGAAAACGCAACACTGAAGGAGGAAAACGCCTCCCGGCAGATGGAAAACAAAAAATTTGTGGAACAGCATAACCAGGAGCCATCTGATGAAGAAGCCAACAAAGACATCCAGTCGGTATCAGACCAGCCACAAAAGGAGCCACATCTTTTCAGACGTGTAATCGGAGGCGTCTACAATACACTGCTGACAATGTATCAAACCGGCACTCTGAGGTATTGGGTATAAAGATGGTACTTCTAACTAAAGAAGTGAACCTCCAGGGCTTTATATGGAGTCCTCCAGGGCTTTATATGGAGTCCTGTTGGTCTCTCAGACTGCTTCCGCCTCCTTCCGTGACTTGGTAGGGAGTCCTGTGGGTTTCCGGTCTGACCTCTAGGGTTCACAGCGAGTCCTGTTGGTCTCCGGGCTAACCTCCAGGGCCCCGTAGCAAGTCCCGTCGGTCTCCCGGCCTGCTTCTCTGCTTCCTTGACTTGGTAGGGAGTCCTGTGGGTCTCCGGTCTGACCACTAGGGTTCACAGCGAGTCCTGTTGGTCTCCGGGCTAACCTTCAGGGCTTCGTAGCAAGTCCTTTCGGTCTCCCGGGCTGCTTCCGTGACTTGGTAGGGAGTCCTGTGGGTTTCCGGTCTGACCTCTAGGGTTCACAGCGAGTCCTGTTGGTCTCCGGGCTAACCTCCAGGGCTGTGTAGCAAGTCCTGTCTGTCTCCCGGCCTGCTTCTTTCTGCTTCCCTGACTTGGTAGGGAGTCCTGTGGGTCTCCGTTCTGACCACTAGGGTTCACAGCGAGTCCTGTTGGTCTCCGGGCTAACCTCCAGGGCTCCGTAGCAAGTCCTGTCGGTCTCCCAGCCTGCTTCCCTGACTTGGTAGGGAGTCCTGTGGGTCCACAGGCTGACCTCTAGGGTTAACAGCGAGTCCTGTTAGTCTCTGGGCTAACCTCCAGGCCTCCGTAGCAAGTCCTGTCGGTCTCCCAGCCTGCTTCAGTGACTTGGTAGGGAGTCCTGTGGGTCTCTGGTCTGACCTCTAGGGTTCACAGCGAGTCCTGTTGGTCTCCGGGCTAACCTCGAGGGCTTCGTAGCAAGTCCTTCCGGCCTGCTTCTGTGACTTGGTAGGGAGTCCTGTGCGTCTCCGGTCTGACCTCTAGGGTTCACAGCGAGTCCTTTTGGTCTCCGGGCTAACCTCCAGGTCTTCGTAGCAAGTCCTTTCGGTCTCCCGGCCTGCTTCCGTGACTTGGTAGGGAGTCCTGTGGGTCTCCGGTCTGACCTCTAGGGTTCACAGCGAGTCCTGTTGGTCTCCGGGCTAACCTCGAGGGCTTCGTAGCAAGTCCTTCCGGCCTGCTTCTGTGACTTGGTAGGGAGTCCTGTGCGTCTCCGGTCTGACCTCTAGGGTTCACAGCGAGTCCTTTTGGTCTCCGTGCTAACCTCCAGGTCTTCGTAGCAAGTCCTTTCGGTCTCCCGGCCTGCTTCCGTGACTTGGTAGGGAGTCCTGTGCGTCTCCGGTCTGACCTCTAGGGTTCACAGCGAGTCCTTTTGGTCTCCGTGCTAACCTCCAGGGCTTCGTAGCAAATCCTGTAGGTCTTAAAGTTCCACCCTGTTAGGAAAGATTGTGAAAAATGTTAATTCAGTAGAATTCCATCCATCCATTTTCTTACACCCTTGTCCCTCAGTGGGGTCGGGAGGGGTGCTGGTGCCTATCTCCAGCTAGCGTATCGGGCGAGAGGCGGGGTACACCCTGGACAGGTCGCCAGTCTGTCGCAGGGCAACACAGAGACACACAACCATGCACACACACACTCAACACCTAGGGGCAATGTGGAGAGGCCAATTTACCTGACAGTCCTGTTTTTGAACTGTGGGAGGAAACCAGAGTACCAGGAGAAAACCCACGCATGCACAGGGAGAACATACAAACTCCATGCAGAAAGACCAGGGCCGGGAATCGAACCCAGAACCTTCTTGCTGCAAGGCAACAGCTCTACCATTCAGTAGAATTTAAAAAACATAATATTGGATTTAGTCATTAAAGGTTTGTTATTCTGTTGAATATTAGCTAGCTAAATGTTAACCACATAAGGAGCTACAGGTAGATTAGTTAGAAAGTTCCACCCTGTTATGTTCCACCCTGTTATGATAGATTGTGAAAAATGTTTATTCAGTAGAATTAAAAAAACCCATAATTTTAGATTTAGTCATTAAAGGTTTGTTATTTTGTTGAAGGTTAGCTAGCTAAATGTTGACCACATAAAGAACTACAGGTAGATTAGTTAGAAAAGTTCCACCGTTATGTTCATGAACCAAATAAGGTAGAAATTAGGGTGAAAAGTAATATTTTTAAGTCAAATAAAAAAATGTCAGATGATGGAATAGAGTTGCAGAGTAGTCTGAGGTATTATCAGATGTCTTTGCCATTTATCTGTTTTCATTTCACTAGTTACCCCCATTGACTCCTGTGAGGGGAACAATGAGTACCTGTCATGGGAAAATCCACTACAGAGATATCACCTGTTTTTGCCAAATAGAGCCAGGACAAATACTCTACCTATACTTTGACTTGAAAGAGGCAATCCTGCAACTAATAATAAAATCATCAGATTTTAGAATCAAAGACTTTGATTTTCCACCCTGTTTTGGGACAATTCACCATGTTATGTTCCATTCCACACGTTTTTATTAAATATTGTTACAGAAACATTAAGTACTGTGAATTTATCTGTGCCATGTTGGGAATTGAAGACCAATAAATGCAAATATTGGTATAAGTTTTTAAAATTACCAATATTTTCAATGCTACCAGTAATAATGAGTAAAAAAACAGTTTTTTCTTTACAATAGTCATAAATGATTCGTAACTTTATGATGCATTACAATTTCAAGAATAAAACATATTATATAGTAAAAGGGACACACTCTGTTTAAGAAAAAGTCATAATTTTTCCAAATTTAAATGTTTAACTATGTGTAGTCTATATGTAAATGTTCATAAGAGGGTGGAACACATTCAGAGACAATGGTGAAAAAAAAACACATGTAATTATTAATTTATCCAATCCTGAGCTTGCCCATTATTAATTTCTTATTGTTTACATGTCAGTGTTGTAACAAAATATTTAAAACTTAAAACAATACTTCTTTTTTTTTCAAAAATCCTAAGGCCAAAATGTTGCCGCAAAAAAAGAATCACCCAGTACAATTGTATTATTTAAGTATGTTTTTAATACATAGTTCAGCATATTTAAATATGCTTAGTGGCTATAACAATAGAATAGGAATGGAATATTCTGATATCAATGTATGAAGAGCACTTTACAAAGCACACTGCCGTTCATAATTTATTTAATAAATTATTTAGTAATATCAATACATATTTATATAACTATACAAACACAATTAAATAATGATTAATACTGAATAATATATTGGATATATATATATATATATATATATATATATACATACATACATACAGGGGTGAAAGTAGTTTTAAATTCTTGGGGGTACTATGACAAAAAGTAAAACTGCTTCTTTGGGTGCTTTGGAGTTTCTGTGCTGATTAATTTTTTTTGCGGAGCAATAAAAGCTGGGTATCTCTTGCATTGTTACAGAATGGAGCTGTATTTTCCTCAGCCCACTGGCTGCAATGTTGACACCTTGAGATGCCATGAGACCTAATTCTGAACATCATGGAATGGAGTGCATCCCAGTTTTCCATGTCTGGCATATAACCGTTCATTTTAGCTTTTAAACTGGTTTTATTGATCCTGTGTCCAGACTGAGGGATAATCAGTAGCCTACCATCATGACCTGTTTGTTCTGAAGATCCTGCAGCTTCCACTTCTCTTCCTAACATGGCGCCTCCTCACCCTGACTCTCATACTGACAGGAGGAACCACAGAGCTCTGTTAGGTTAAAGCTCATCTTCTAAAGTTGGGATATTTTTCCTCCAACAGGTTCCAGAGGAATAACCTCAAACCAGATGTTGGACTGGATTTTATTTCACTGTCATTTGTGAATGTTAGCTTGTCATTTAACAGTGGTGCAATAAAAGTTGAAAAAAGAAAACCTTCCGCGATCGACGTATCGCACCCCTGCTCTAACAAAGAACAGTTCAGAAACTATATGAAATTTTGGGGGGAAAGCTATTTATTAACTGATTAAGTCGTGTTTTGGATTGTTCTTGAAAAACTAATCAGTCACGGCTGCACAGTGAACCCACTGATTTTTTACAGCAGACAGCCGCCCCACTCTTTTGCAGGTACTGCGTACCCCCGCTACATCTTTTAAGGGAACGCAGCACCCTGCCGTACCCCCCTACTTTCACCTCTGATTATGTTTTTCAGCCAACGAGTTCTAGCTTCAGAGAGATTCAGCAGCTGAGATCGAGTCCAATATCTGATGTGAGATTCATCCGTGCTGCAGTGAATCCGTCTCTCTTTATAGATATCTCCCTCTTCTTCCTCACATCGTGTCTTTAGGAAACTTTCAAAACAAAAACGGAAGATTTGGGATGTATTTTACTAGTGAAAGAATTACGATTAAATAATAGTCTTTACCACCTTCAGGGCCATGCAGAGACCACTAAAGGGGCAGGTGCTCAACAACAAAAAAGGGCACATCTAACCACATTCTAGGACAAAATATTAAAGCCACACAGCTTTCAGAGTTTAATAAACAATGATAAATTACAAAAATGTCCATCCATCCATACAACTATGCATATGTAAGATATTTTATTAGAAATCACAACAAAAGATTTCAGATGTGTGCAAATAAATGTTTATGTTTAGTAAAAAATGAGTTATTTAATTTTAAAAAAGTCTTTTAATCAAAACTTTTTTTTTAAAGGAATCATTACAATTCCAAAAGTTTTGATTACAATTTTATTTTACTTAACTGAGGTTAGTGTTTTTTTCCATTGAATAATTGGGAAACAAATTTAACTTCACACTCTGCAAACCAGACCCTAAACTTAAAGTCTGGGTTGAGTTTTTTTCCCCTTCATTAATTACACACTTTTATTACATTCATTATATCTTATCATGGTAATTCAGGGTGAGTTATTTTTAATTCTAAATGAATATCTTTGTTGGACTATTATTTAAGTGTTATTCTCCTTCAAGATACATTTACCTATCGCCAGAATAAATGCAGCATACATTAATACATTACGCAGCAAAGGAAATTAGAAGATCGGACATATATTCATTATGGAGATGATCGGTTTTGGACGGGCGATGTGCCCTTATTGCATAAGCGATACTGAAGAATGACTGATATCATTAAAGATACAGGGAAGAAGCTTTTTAGTTATCTAGCTTTGCTAGCAAAGTCGTTAGCTAGCAGCTAGCTAATAGCATATCAACAACACTCAAATGTCTGTATGATAAAAATAGTGAATTGATAGATAAGAACAGTTTTTCCTCACCTGGCTGTCTCCTCCCGCTCAGTGGTTCTTCAGAGAAAGACAGACCCAGAGGCCTGTCAGTGTCTGTTGTATTTCATTACCTCTCTGCTTAAACCGCGACTCCGAGCTGAAGCAGAAACGATACTTCAACGTTTTCCGTCATCTGACAAGTAGCAAGTCTACTCCACTTTATTCACCAAAAACTGTTCTGTAATCTGGAACGTTCGCTACGTTGAGCTCCGCAGTTAGCCGCCTTATCTCACTGCGCGAGAGGCAATAGCGTCATGCGTCACGGGCAAAAGGTCAAAGGTAACAAGGTGACCGGCTTATTATGTTGTACAAAAAAGAAACAAAAAAGCAAAGAATTTTAGCACATGTTTTTATGTGTCAGAAGAGGGCTTAGGAAATAATAATACCAAAAAAATAAATAAAAATAAATAAATACATTGACCAAAACGGCACTTGGGGGCAAGGAGAAAAAAGGGCAGGTGCTCAAGCACCCCAGCTGCCCCCTCTGCACGTGCCTGATGGCTGATGCTGTACAAATGCAGTTTTCTGTCCATGATTTGCAGTGTTTTCAGGAGTAGTGAGGGGCAACATGTGGCATTCTCACGATTTAATAGCCCTTCAGTCAGGAGCTTGTTTATAGCCTAGCTTAGCATAAAGACTAAAAGCATCAGAGGAAAAACTATGGTTTCCAAATCCAACTTTTTCTGACAGAAAGATTAAACATGTACTACACTAAAACTTGGACTAATCCAGTTTAATCTGTTTCATACAAACAAGTAGTCACTACTATTTGGTTTTAGTTTACACTGGAAGATCTCTACATAGCTGTGTATTTTGATTTGTTTCTCTTTAAAATTGTAATGCAGGTGTCATCTGCTGCAAACAGCAGTGCATTTTACCTTGCAATTGGTTGATATCAATATTTCTTCTAATGCTATTACTACCTCTGTAACCACTAGATAAGATGGGAACCATGACATATAGTCTCTTTCTGCAATTTCTTTGGATTCTCATGCGTAAGCACAACATTTTTCTAGGCCAAGGAAAAATAATTAGTCATCCTAACAGACATGATTCACTAAGTCTGGCAGTCCAGGTTAGTTGGAAAGAGTGCTCCTCTGCACTTTAATTAGCAAAAAGTGTTTGTAAAGAATAAAAGAGAGGCAGGTAGCTATCTTTGTGCCAAATTATTTGCAAGAAAGCCATCTGAATGCTTCATAAAATAAAAAAAGTCTGCAATGCTTTCTCACTCTTCCCCTACTTTTGTTGAATCCAAATCCCTCCTCCTTTTATAGAGAGGTTCACAGCACCTTCCTCTTCCTAAAGTCTCTCATCTTTGCTCAGGGGAATTAGACAGAAAGTCTGACATGAAAGAAACCATCTGAACAAAAGCACAAGCTAAGAACAAGAAAACAGAAAAAAGACAGGAGAGAAATGAGAGACAATAGAATAGATTCATGCAAGTTCATAATTTAAAAAAGAACATGTAATGTGACTTTTCAGCTTGCACTAACAGTGAGTTCCTCTAGAAGGTGAATTAAAAATGAGTTAATTCACCTTTATGTATCTATAAAGTGAATGTTAAGAGATATAACTAATTAAACTTTTCATTGATCCGATATGACACACTGTTGTTTTACATGTGATTTAAAATTCCAAGTTTGAGTTTTAAAAAATAAAATAGCAAAAAGTCTCAATATCTTCATCAGTCTTTTTTTTTTTTTACCATGCAATTATAACCTGAAAAAAAAAGAAGTCATACAAAACGTAAAGAAAATAGTCAGGATGAAAACAGTGGCTCAATAGTCAGATGAATATGAAATAGCCTAAATAGGTGAAGTCCATTGAATATTTGTGCATCAAGCTAATTTAAAGATGATGAACTTTGTCTTTAGTCATTTAAATATGTAGCTGCTCTTATTTTATAACAAACATAAGTGGCAACAAAAAGTTGTTTGCTTAATCAGAGGCCCCTTTAAAATGTTCAGGCACCTAGAGTACGTGCAGTAAACTATTTAATATTTTATAGATTATAATATTTAATATTTCATAAAATATCCCATAAAATATAGAATATTTAGTCGACAGCATTAATCAAGAATATACTGCATTATCTAAATTGACTGTGAGGCATTGAACTCCACTGGAGCCTGCGCTGGAATCTCGTATTGAAATTATATTGAATTGTCCCTTGTCTTTAGTGTATTACCTTCGTATTATACAGCGTTTGAAACTTAGTGATTACCAAAAATAAACGGAGCACTGGAGCAAGTGTCATGGTGAAGGTTGTGCCACTACCAGCAAGATCAAATTTCTGTCCTGCCTCCAGTTGTAAATGCTGCTGCACCGCGGCGATAGACATATTACTGCTGGCTCTGGGCGTCACTATCGAGCAGCAGAAATGTCCTAGATGCCCTGCTCTGTACTTGACTCTTTCAGAGTCGTTAAATCAGTGGAAAATCTGTTCATATCATCAAAGAGTCACGCAGAGGTTGGCTCCGGTAATAGGCAGCCTGTCATGGAACCTCACCGCTCTGGATGATTATCACAGACAGATATAGTTCACTTGGTAATGCTCTCATGTTACCAACAGATCTCTGTTTCAGATTCCAGAAGCGGGGGGACAGCTGAAGTTCTGAGCTGGACTAGGCTCAAACAAAATACACTTCACTTTCATGATGCATTGCATGCAAGAAACCCACGATCGGTTTCTTTGTTAAAGAAAATACCGATGAGTGTGTGCTGTTGTAAAGCACCACCCACGTCACAGGTTCGAATCCCGGCCTGATGACCTGTGCCGCGTGTCTTTCCCCCCTTTCCCCTGAAGGTTTGTTTCAAGTAAAGTAGGCAGGTGGAGAGAAAAGAGTATCAGTCAAAAAAGTGAAAGATTGAAATAAAGTAAATCCTTCTGAATCCAAAGCTAAGACCAAGCAGAGAGCATCTCAGTTTTGCCCAATAAGGTATGGAATGCTGAGATACCTCGGCCATGTGATGTGAAGAAGCAAAGTGACTTAGAGGGAGTGGGAGGCTGGTTCTCCTGCTATGTCTGCCAACAAGATAATAACCAGCTTTTCTAGTTAGATAAATCTCTGAACACGTGTTATCTAAAATTACAAAAGTGTTGCGTCACAGATCTAAGAAAATTGTAGCCTTGAAGGAGGTTGAAACAGAATGTTAGAACAATGATGGTGATAAAATGTGATTTTTTTCAGAATAGATTTTGTGTCTGTGGGGAAAAAAAAGAGAAACATATCCTCTAGAGATTATTAGAAATATTATATGTTGCAATATTTTTGATCATTTATGCAATGACAATCTTTAAGAACTGAAGTACTTTTGCATATAGACAGAACAAATATATTAAATGGCTGCTAAAAATTCTGGAAAAATTATGAAGAAAAACAAATGTACTTTTGGCTCCATCTAGTGGTACAACAACACTCGACTCATCTTTCTCCTGGTTGGTATAAGAGTGAAATCTGAAGAAGGATTTTCACACACCTCTGAGCCCTCAGCATCACAGCGGCGGTATCTTTGCTGGAGCTCCGTAGAAGATGTGAGCTGTGCTGCATCTTCAACTGGATTCTGGTTTTCATCTCTCCACGTCTTTTCACCAACTGCACATAAAAATGTATTCACAGCGTTTTGGGCTGCTAGAGTTCTTTGGCCCACTTTATGGAATAAAACAGAATTAACTTATTCTGTTTTGGTCCAAACAGAATCAGTTAATGACTCGAGAATACCCCAAACCAAAAAAATGACATCAGGATGTAAATTTCGTTGTTTGTCTTGCATGCTGTGGATGTGTAGTGACATTAACATGTAGGGCATGCCTGTTTGGGCAGTTGAAATTTTGCTAGTTTATTTATCTATAAGACATGGAAGTCACAATTAAACAAGAATGTGAGCTTAAGGTAAAAATGTATCCATCCTAATTCAGCATTACTTCGCTGTGGTAACAAGGCTAGGAAGGAAACCCAGATATTCCGCTCTCCCAGGAGGCATACTTGAAGAATCTTCAAAATAAATCCACCTGGGAAGCATCCTTATCTGATGCCCCACTCAACACAGGAAACCATTTTTCGGTGAGGAGGAGTAGTTCACCTCTTTGCCCCCCAAAGGTGAAGTTCATTGTCTTATCACTGAGATTCATCACGGTGAAGCTTATTTCGGTGTTTTGTATCCAAGATCTTGTGCTTTCATTCCTGATCCATATCTCATGGCCACAGGTGAGGGTCAGAATGTAGACAGTCCAGCAAATCAAGAAGTTAGCCTTTAGGCTGACCTCATTCTTCACCACCACGACAAAAGGTAGCTCCCTACACATATACTGCTGCATTACACAGATCTTAGTGACCACAAGGTATCACATGTAAATTGGAGAGTTTAGAAGCATATTAGGATCTCCATATTAGGATCTCCTTGTTTATCAAAGGCAGCTCCACTGTAGAAAATTCCCTTTCCTGCTCACAGCTAATCGAATTAGCCCCGTCATTATCAAAGTCTATTTTGAAGACAAAAGCGCAACACAGAACATTCACTACCTGGCAACAATAGACAAGATTAAACCCGTAGAAAATGCGTCTTAACAAGAAAGCATGAAGAGCATTCTATGAACAGACAGTTAACTCAGTTAAACTTGTTTCAGAAAATGTGAAAAATAAAAGTACTGTGCACAAACAGGCTCATCATCTAATGCAAATGAGATTAACTGCAAAATTTATTGAGCCACAAAAATAGACCACGATTCCATCATTCTAAAACAGGGGCAATGCGGCTTGCTGATGCAACACCAGCAGCTGAAGTTGAGGAAGTTATTTAGAGCACAGATAGACTACAGACTAAGACAATTCTCTTTTTATTGAGGCGTCTGTGGAACAGCATGGGAGAGAAATCGCCTTGCAATTGGAAGTTGGTGAGTTCATCCTCAGCTTCCCCTAACTGTATGTCAAAGTCTCCTTAGGGTATACACTAAACTTCATTGTCTACCAATCTGCAACCTTGTGTGTCTTTGTATGTGTGAGCAGTGTAAAAAAAAAGGCACTGCAACTATATAAATGCATTTTATCTCCCATCACTGAAATACATTGATTTAGGTTTTGAATGTAAAACCTTGAAATTTCCAGTTAACAGAAGAACTGTCTCAATTACTTTAGACACCTGGAGAATAATCCTACTAAAGCAAACCAAAACCAAAGGCCAAGGTAAAGTTATGGTTAGCTAATTTATGTACATGTTTCCATCATGTAAACCACTTTGAATTGCGTTGTTGCTTAAATGTGCTATACAGATAAGCTTGCCTTGCCTTACCTTAGATTTTAACTGCTGAAAAAGGAGAATGTGACATCAGAGAGGTGGAATTCCTCCATAAATATATTATAGATAAAAAAAATATTAAAAGGAATATGAACATTAAGTAGAAGAATTCCTTTAATTTAATTAAATCACAATATCAAAAATTCTAATTTGAATATCTAAAATTAGCTATAAATATATATCAAAAGTTGTTTGCAGTAAAAATGTATGTGACTGCTGTGATTTGACTTTAAATTATCTCTCCATCCATTTCCCATGATATCAAATGCGGTGAAGGATTTAAGACCTACATGACTGGACAGGTTACCTCTTCATCACAAGATATTAATCGGGTTTAAATGTTGATTCATTATGTTCCACTGATCCCTAATATTGGTAATATCATTTCATTTCCCATAAATATTTGTGACACCATGTATCATGAAAGAACAGCCTAGTAAAAAAATATATTAAATAACTTCAATCCTACCTCTGAAGAAGCCACTGCTTTGAGGGAAACCATGGTATCCAGACGCAGACAGATTTGACAGGTTTGGAGATTCTGCAACAGTCTCTAACCTGTTCTCAATGTTCCCCTCCTAAATAAGTAAGAAAGTCATATAGAATACATTAAGAAACTCCAGATTTCATAAAATGTACAAATAAACTTCTGCAGCAAAAAAGCTCAGGTGTGATTTCTGGCTACCTTGTCTATTTGGGTCCACTTCAGAGTAAACTCAGACGTTTCTATGGACTCAGTCAGGCCAGTCTGATCTCCTGTGTCATCTGCAAAGCCTCTTCTCAGACACAGCCTGTTTCCTTGAGTGCCTTCTTCCTCCTTCTCTCTGTCTTGATGAGACAGGCTGTAGCTCATCTGAGCCTCTTTCAGGTCTGTGAGAGTCACACCCTGCGGGATATCCACGCAGCTTCGTGTCTGTCAGCAGTCAAACACAATCTATTAAAGCCAGAGCTTGTGAAGCACTTAGTTTATACCTGTGTTGACCTGCGAGTTTGCCTGGCATGGCGGGACTTCGCTTTCCTCTGAGATTCTGCTTCTTCATCCTTCACAGGAGCCAGATACGACCTGACAATAACAAGCAGATAGATGTTTAAGAGAAAGTACAACTGTAGAAGAGACCTTTCTGTAGATGTAGGCTGCGTTTCTGAAAGTAACCCCGACATATGTAATTAAAAAGCAAGAAAACTCTAACTCCAGTTGAAATATGCCAGCAAAGGCTTTTCAATGTGAAATTGTTACATTTCTCATCCATGTAATGCACCTTTTGTACACGTTTTGTACACGTTTTTTTATATATTAAAAATTGCTTAGTGTTATACAGATTACAGACGTTGTCTCATATCTGACGCCACATTTAAGCATTAAAACATCAGAAATATCTGCAAAAACACATACACACCATCTCTATATCCTGCCATACAAATTTTAAAACAAATATAAGAAACCAAATCAAATAGGAATAGAAACCAAATTATCTTTGCTTGTACTTGCAGCATTACCGGTTTTGCAGTCTTGCTGCATCCCCCCAAAAGATGAAAGCTACAGTTGAAAGAAAACCGTAAGTACTTGTATTCTAAACCGTAAGTATTAGAATACAAAGTCTTGGTCTATCATTGAGGTTTGAAGTGGAAAAAAATTAGAAAAAGATCAAGGAGAAAGTTGGCAGAGTAACTATTGAAATGCATTCTTGTGCTGAAAAAAATAACTCCTATTTTTTATTTAGAAATATATTTACTGTTATCTTTGTAAATTCTACATAAACTGGGAGCTTAGCATTGACAGCAGCTATTCAGAGTCAAGCACATTATGCACCACTGCCTTCACAGACACTAGAAAAGAGCTGAAAAAGCACAAGCTGCGGTTGTGTTTTAGCCACTCCTCTGCTTCACTTTAACAGTTATTGATCGTTCGGTTCCAGAGTCACCACGAGATTTCACAAAGCTGTTCAGCAGCAGATTCTATTGTAAAGTAAAAAAAAGCTTTGGATATGGATAGACTAACTGTACACAGGTTCTGTGGCTGACATCAACAATGACAAAGCAAAAGAAGTGAGAAGTCAAATATATTATTATTTGAAAGACTATATCTCAGATTTTGGAGGAAATACTGCTCATAGTATGGAAAACTGATTCCCTTAATATTTAGAACTAATTAAGAAAGTGAAAGCCTCAAGCCAACAATTGTTATTTACAAGAAAAGCCCATCAGCACCAGTAAAGAGTGTAATTACTACATTGAGATAATGAACCTGATGACAAAGAGCTTCAGGCCTTTTAAAAGTCTGAAAGTGAAATAGTTTACATAATAACCCAGGAATAAAGCAGAATGACTCAGACTTTTTTGAAACGTACCTGGAAACAACAGCTTGCATGGTTCCTGTGGAAGGTCAGCGAATAAGGCACGGAGATAGTACAGCAGTGATGACAGGGAGAGGCTGGAGAAAATGACTCTCTGCAGCAGGCTGCACAACGGGGGAGAGAGCAGGGGAGAGCAGCTTCCTGTCTGGATGATGCATACACAATCAATTTATGCTTTCTGTCTAAGAGCAGCTGATACAAGCAAATCTACTTCAAAAGGCAAGCAGCAGGACAGATCTGTACAGAGAGCCTGCAGGCAATTAGCTAAGGAAAACTAAAAGCAAAAAATAAAATAATATAAAATATTCTTTGATGCTCACTTGACTTAGAAAATAAATAAAAAAACATAGGATAGTTTTGTAAAAAAAAATAAAAATAAAGCTGCTAAATATGGTTTATAATATATAAAACTAGGGTGGCATACTCAATTATGTATCTATGGATGGATAATGAATCATATTTAGCAGTAAACATGCATGTGATATATATATATATATATATATATATACACATACCCCCACTTCCAAAATGACCAGTACCTGGGTTACAACAGATTAAGCTCCAGTAACAATGCCGTCTCTTCAAACGTCGTCAGCATCCTGTAGCTATGGCTGACTGCGTCTTATTTCCTGTACCAAGGGTTTGTTTGAAAGCATTTATTTGGCCAATTAGAAACAATATAAGCTTAGTATAGATCCGAAGAGGAAAATGGTGGCTTTGCTCAAGACATAAATGGTATTTGTGACTTTTTTCAAACAACTCTGGACTTCAAAAACAAATAATTCCCAAATCTGTGTTGAATAAGTGTTACCAGCTTTCAGAGGTCTAAAAGAAATATTTCCACCTTTTTCATAATTAAGAGACCAATGTTTGGAGGAACCCCAGAACTTACTAGCTTGGGAAAATGGACTTCCAAAACCCAAATCGAAGCGTGAATGTTCAGATGAGACACTCTTAACGGTGTACTGAGAAACTAATGTCAATCTGATCAACATATGAATGTAATAGAACAGAACTACATCGAGTGTATAAAAGGAAAGAGGGTTTATTTTAACAACAGGGGATACCGACATACATTAACAGAAACCACACCAAGGAAAAACAAAACAGACAGATTCAGTAAAAACTCACAAAGTAACATATTTTGCCCTTATTATTGTTGTGCAGCAAACAATGACTGTCATGTGAGGGTTCACAGTATCAATAGTCTTTTCCTGATGAGTTCTGAAAAAGTCTGATGTGGCTTTACTTCCAATACAGCAGATGAGATTTGTGACTGCAATCAAAGGAACCATGAAAACCATCGTTTCATATTCCTTTAAATATTACTACCCAGGACATATTTTTTATTAATATCTGGCACTATAAAGATATGAGACAGCAAATTGAAGTGGTTAATCTACTTGATACATCATCACCTTTTTTTTCCTGCACTGGCCTCATACAAGCTCGTTTCCACACCAAAATTAGTTGAAAACCTCGGGCTCTTTTTTTGTTGAAGTGTGCTTAATGTTTGGCATCATAACGTTGCTATAGTTCAGCGGTGGCCGTACAGCTATCTATGTAAAGAATGATTTGTCCCTGAGCTTCTTCACTGTGCCAATTAAAGGCTGCATGAAACAGTATTCACTCCGAGTAAATCCACCCATTGTACAGTAAACTAAATTATAAATAAGAAGTCATAAAATACTGCTGAAGAAATAAGTCGATCGACTTCTTTGACCATCTTGAGTATATAAATCTAGCTTGAACTATGCATGTACATCTTAGTAAAATATATTACGTCATATTTCAAAGTCAATACTTTACAATTAATTCCACTATTTTATTAGATTCATTTTACTGATATTTTTCAAGTATTTATTTCTGTTCAGTTTGATGGTTGAGAACCCAAATTCAAATTCAGAAAGAAAAAAAATATACATACATATCACATATGAGCACAGACAAAAAAGGGTTTTAGCACAGTAATGTTGTGCTAAGGGCACCGTTTGATGTACGCAGTCATGCAGTGAAGACTGCTGTCTGATTGGTGTTCAGCAGAAAGCCGTTACCTCTCTCCACAAGAAAGCATCCAAAAAATGATAATAAAGCTGACTGTTCACAGAATGCAGTGCATTAAAGCAGCAGAAAAATCAACTCCGTGTTCATATATTAATGGCTATTAAAGGAAAACTGAATAAAAGGAAAGAAGTGTGGTTAAAAAAGAGAGATGCACAAACAACATGGGACGTAGTCTTGAGAGGACAGTGATGCAAACCCATTAAAGAGTTTGGCAGAGCTTCCAACAAGCATAACCAGGACATGAGATTTAATTTTCAGTTCTCATTAGCTGTAAGCCGCAATTATAAAAAGTAGCAGAAATAAATGCTTGCAAAACATAACGCTGTGTGTAATGAATCCATATAATAGATGACTCCCACTTTGTCAGCTGAATTACCGAGAGAAAGCCGCATGGGATTTTATTGCACCGAAAAAGCTTATGCAATGGCTTCTTATGTTACTTGGTTAAACCTTTCAGGTTGTGCAGAGACATGATGGGAAAAGTGGGACTTAAGAAGAATGGATCATTTTCTTTGAAAAGGTAACTCTGTTATGAATTAAGGCTTTTGACACTGTTACTGAGAGGCAAACATAAAGAAAAAAAAACAACTAAATTTCATCATTTTGATGTTTTTAGTTTCACTTAATCTCCAGCCCAGTGCACTCTGATTTGGTCTGCCTTATAAACGTCATCTGCCTTCAAACACAACTAAACAAAAACGGCATTTTGTCATGGTGTAGACAGTCTGAAAAAGTTCCCATTCTTCTTGGGGGATTTCTTCAGCATACCAACAACAACAACAAAAAAAATCATCCACACCTGTAACAAAGATCAGAGCACATAAAAAATGTAACAGAAGGGGCATCGTCTCAAAAGTAGTCTGTGTCTGTCTTACGATATATTCACACCCAAACATTTTCATTGTTTGTCATTTTAGTCAATTTTAAGTGACAGACCAACAAAAACAAAACAAGGTTTTCAATATTGTACAAAAAAATGAAAAGGTGAGACCTTGCATTTATACCCCCTTTACTCCAATATAGCCAAAGAACATCCAATTAAAGAATTGCTTCCAGGGGTGATCTAATAAATAAATAGTCACTTTTATCTATTTTAATCTCAATAATGTTACAGCTGCTCTGTGAAGGTATCAGAGGTCTGTTAGAGAACTCCGGTGAATAAAAAGCATCATGAAGACAAAAGTAAAACATGGCATTTTTGAAGGAAAGTCACTAGAAGCACGGAAGCTGGTCAGAGTTCATGGGAAGATGGACGGAGCCAAATGCAAAAAAAAAAAAAAAAAAAGATAAGGCGAGATCTCAGGTTTTCAAAAAAAGCTGAAATTCTGAATGTGCTTGAGCAATTTTTCTAAAGAGCTAGTACAAAACGTTTAATTTGTAGATGGACTTACGAAGGTTTTTAAATGTAATAAAATAATAGCATACTTGTCAAAATTTTAGTTTGAAAGCCTCATATTTATTCCCTTCCAATTTACATTAAATAGTACTCTGTGTTGGTCTGCCACATAAAACCTAACATGACAAACATGTTCAAGGAGTGAATAATATCACAAGACGTTGGATTTTCAATTCACTGAGTCCAATAAATTAATTTATGGAACTCAAAAGTGATTTTCTTACTTGCTTCATTTATTTTCTAGAAAAGGAAATTCTTCCGATAACTCTTCTTCTTCTTCTTCTGCCTCCTGTGGCTCCTCTTCAGCAGGTAGTTCTTGGTGTTCTTCAGTCATCTCTTTTATTTTGCCATTTTTATCCTCCTCTGCCTCTGGTTTCTCCTCCAGCGCTGATTTCTCCTGAACTTTTTCTTCATAATCTGTCTTGCTTTCTGACCCAGCAATCAACTCTTCGTGCTCCGTGTCATTTCCCTCCTCTTCAGGAGTGGTTTCTTCCATCTCTCCGTCTTTCTGCTCAACAGGAGATGAATGTTGTTCATCTGCTGCTGCATATTCCTCCTGTGGCAAAGACGCTCCTGATTCTTTCTCTGAAGATGGTTCCTGTCCATCTTCAGCTGCTGGAAGTGCGTCTTCTGGAGTTTTTTCTGTGTCCTCCTCTCCAGGTGCTGCAGCTACCTCTTCTAATTCCTCAGTTGAGGGAGCTTCCTCTTCCTCAGCAGGTTCCTGGTCTTCAGTTTCAGGTTCAGCAGCCTCTTCTACTTGCTCCTCAGATTTGACAACATCCTCCAATTGCTCCTCGATTTTGGTAGCCTCCTCTTGATTCTCAGGTTCGGCAGCTTCCTCACCATGTTGTACAACTTCCTCTTCTTCCTCACCATGTTGTGCAACTTCCTCTTCTTCCTCATCACGTTCTGCAACTTCCTCTTCTTCCTCACCATGTTGTGCAACTTCCTCTTCTTCCTCATCACGTTCTGCAGCTTCCTCCTCTTCCTCATCACGTTCTGCAGCCTCCTCCTCTTCCTCATCACGTTCTGCAGCCTCCTCCTCTTCCTCATCACATTCTGCAGCCTCCTCCTCTTCCTCATCACGTTCTGCAACTTCCTTTTCTTCATCAGGTTCCGTTTCCTCCTCTATTTGCTTCTCATCAAGTTCTGCAGGCTCTTTTTCTTCTTCACTTGTGCCGGCATTGTCTACTTGTTCCTCACTTGCTTCAGCTACCTGGTTCTTTTCAGCTGCCATAATCTCTTCTTCCTCCTCAGTCTCTGCAGCTGCCGTTTGCTCCGCAGCAGCTTCAGCCGCCTTTTCGTCTTCTTCATCATCAGCTGCAGCCAATTCTTCTTCATCGTCAGTTACCTCTTCATCCTCGGCCACTGCTTTTTCCTCAGCGTCATCTGCCTCTTTCCTTTCAAGATGCTCAGCAGGAGGCTGTATCTGGTCTTCCACCTAAGACAAGACAGAAGCAGTGTTACTTCAGATGAAAAGCCTGCAGCGTAGAAGCACCTAAACACGTGGCTGCTTCAGTCAATGATATGTGATTGCAGTGACTCAGAAATGATATTTGACTGTAGTTTGAATGTGAAGCCGTACCAAGCAATTACTTTACTCAAATTAATGACATAAAAATCTCATTAACGTCTCCCTACAGGCAGAGTACAGGAATAGTAAGGAGACCGTGGAAGATGTCTCTGTGTGAGTCAAGCCTGTTCTGGCATAATTCTCAAGGTTAATCTGCTCAAAGCCAACCGTTTCTGGAACTGTAAAATTTGCTAAACTGGTAAGCTATGCATGTTTATATGAGCAGGAATCTGATTCATCTCCAATTTAAAACAACAATGTGTTTGCTTGTACAGACAAAAGGTACTCGTAAAATGTAATTGGACCCCTTGAGAATATCCATTTTGTCTTTTTTTTTCTTCACAAATGAAGTGTGGTGTGCATTTCTATGTATCCCTCGAATCTATTTTGTGCAGAACAATATTTTTTCTTTAATTACAACTTAAGTTCACAGGTTACTTCAAAGATTCGCTGTGTCTTTACCTTGTCAGAAACTACAAATGGAACCATTTATGGCTTTTGTTCAGCAAATCTTTCTATTTTTCCATGAGGGTCAGATTAATAAAGAGCATGAGTAAAATGTTTGAAAACCCTGTTTATTTCTGGCCGTTATGCAGCACTTCTTGTTGGTCTATAACCAGAAATCTCGATAGTGCATTGAAGTTTGTGATTGTGATGTGACACAAGCTCCAGGAGTATGAATATTTTTGCTTACCTGCTCCTCTTCACTGGCCTTCAGGAACAGCTGGGACCCCTTACGTTCAAGGAACGCTCTGAAAGATCCAAGAATGCCATTATCAGACTTGTTGTCAGGGTTGGTGGTGGTAGACTACACTTTCTAAAAATGTGTGAATCGTAAAATGTCATTTTCCAAATGTGCTCATTTAACAAACACGATAAAGTAAGGCGAGCAAATCACAGAAGTGCTTACACAGATCAGGGCAGCCTCACAACATGAACACAAGACCTACCAACATTGGACTAGACAGATAAGCGACCCATGCACTGTGATAGAAAAGAAGGCTTTGACTAAGTTGACAAAGTTCTGGGTGAGAGGAAGGAAGCAGATTTCTCAACTTCTCTAAAAGCTGCACTGTTTTCCCCCAGAATTTACCTGAGTTGAGCAGTTTCCACCAGCGGTGCCTGGTAAGTGTCCAGTTGATTTTTCAGTTTCAACACCTCACTGGTCTGTTTATCCAAGGTAGCGGTCATTGTGGTAATCTGGGCAATCTTTTCTTCCATCTTTGATTCAGCTTCAGCAAAGTTCAAAGACAAGCCCTCAACCTTGTGGGACAGCTCCCAGCTCAGAGCAGCCAAATCCTCCATCTGCAACCTGATGTCCTCAAACTCCACGCTCTTCCCCGTCAGCGTGCTCTGCAACTGGCTCAGTTGCTCCAGAGACACGGTGGCTTGCTGTACTTCTGCCAGACGGGTTTTCATCTCGGTGTGCAAAGACAGCACCTGAGCAGGGAGGTCGGACGTCTTCAGCTGCTCGGCCGTAGCCAAAGCCATGCCCACCTGTTTCTGAGTCAGTGCATAAGACTCCTCCAAGGAAGCCAGTCGTGTGTTCACGTTCTCTGAAACATGTTGCTGCAAAGAAAGAGACGCATAGTCTTAAAGAACTAAAGCATTAAAAGTTTCATCAACCACCATAGATAAATGGAATATTAAGGAAATGTTTGCACTGAAGAAGAGAAGAGGGCTGAAAACAGCCGAAGGTTTTAGCGAATTGAAGTATTTCTAATTAACTTCTTCAGAAGACAGATATGCCACTTTTGTTTGCAGATTTTGAAACACAGATTTGTGCCAGATCACAAATTTACTCTACTAGATCAATTCTAAATAGGTTTCAGCTGTGTCCAACTTAACAGATCAAAGCAAAAAGAGTTCATATTTACTGTTCATACATGTTAAATTGTTAAGTCGTTTATTTTAACTAGAAAGAAACGTTAAACCTTGATCAATAATTTGTTTCATTGGGACCAGAGGTGATGTCACAATGAGTGTGTCTGAGACCAAAACAACTCTACAGGTAAACCTGATTTCACAAGAACTCCTGAAACAAAAATACAATGAAAAGAAGACATTTTAAAATCTGCCTTTGGCATCTTATGTTGCCATCTAGCATGATCTGCACAATTAGATTTACCAGGTGTATTTCTCAAAGTTTTCCAAAAAGCCCTGCAAATTTTCTAATCCAGAATGTCGTGTGAAAAATTTGACTTTTCGAAAGGATTAAAAAGAGCAGCCTGGCTAGATTAGATGATTAGATGAGCTATTCCTAAATTGAATCTACTAGTTACAAAACCAAAATCTAAAAACTGGTTCAGAGACCATCTGGGTCATGGTGAAACAAACGTTGCAATTTTTTGAAAACATGGATGAACATTTACCTCAAAATGTGCGCATTCCCAAGTCTGTTCATACGGAAAAGACTCGCTGAAAAAGTCCGAGCGTCATGCGTGCAAAGTTTCCACAGAGAGGTTTTCCCTTTGGACATCTCATAGTACAGAGAAATATAGCCTGTGGCAGCCATGACACAACAGAGCTGGTAGGTTCTTACTACCTTATATATGCATATTCTGACATTGTGTATTATTTTAATAATACAAAATATTGTATTTCCCAACTTTCTGATTAGTTGTTACTCACACATTCTGCACACAAGTTTTCAAACAGTGTTGTTTGGCATCAGAAATCTCTATCTAAATATAGTCTTGGCACATTGCTGTCTTGTTTATGAAGTTTGTGCATCTTCTGCCCTGCTTTAGGTTTGTTGTTCTGTTTAATTCATGTAGTAGAATCATTTCCACTGACAATTTCGACAATATAAAGATCTGATACAGAGTCTGGCTAAAATAACATACAGTCTTCTTATTGGTCTGAAACAAACATCAACAGCTGCGTGTATGTTGGAAATAGCAGGAAACTCCTGGCATTTTGAAACTTGATAAGAGTCCTACATATTTTAGTTTTCTTCACTGCAGCTTAAAGCTTGTATGTGGCCTAAGGGCTGTTCTTCTATTTTCAGAAACATGTATTTTAAACAGCAGTTCATTCATTAAATAGGTCATCATTAAAGGGAAGTCGGATCAGGTCCACAAGCAGGGCTCCAGCAGAGACTTTAACTATGTTAAGTTTTTACCTTTGTATTTGACAGCCTCAGCTCCTCGTGAGAAGACTGCAGTTTGGCTATTTTCACCTGAATGCCCATGACGTTGTCTGTTAGGTCAGTTAAAGTTAGGTGCTGCTGGAAAAAAAAACATGCACCGGCGACCCATCCGATCACAACGACCGAAACTAAAACCAGCAGATGAGTGTGGTTGTTCCCACCGGGGCGAACTTCTGTCTCCAAGAGCTCACTTTTAAAAAAGTTATCCTCCTGTTTGTGGTTGTTTTTCCCTTTTCGGTGCTTGGCTGTCATTATTCCCCTTTATGTCAAGGACACGATGTTCCAGTCAGGCACAGAGGTGATATCCAAACAGCCTGCGGGTCAAACAGAGACGAGCCGCGGCGAGAGCCCTGACCAACTTCTGACGCTGTGAAAACGGACCGGGGCCTAACTGACGCGGCGGAACCGATAAGCTACACGGAGGAGTCGGATGAAGAAAAGGAGGCGTGACAGAGCGGTGTGATTTTGTCAAATTCGGAATGAAGAGGGGGGCGTGAGGCCTGGCTGGCGCTGGGAGTGGCTGACCCCCCGCCATGGCAGCCCGCCACGTGCACCGCTCACGGTGAGAATGGAGCTATTTATGAGCACAACCATGCGAGCTCTATGACCTTTGAAAGTAGACATTTATTCTATTGAGTATGCAAAAAAATAAAATAAAATACTGCACCGCTGGAAAAAAAAAACAAAAAAAAAACGTTATTAGTGATAACTGTGAACATATTAGCTCCCCATTTGTATGTCATGTTTTATTTTTAGACTTTTTAAAAATTTAGTGTAAGCCACAGTATTTGGACTAAAACATGATTGGTTTTACTCCTAAATTCCAAGTTTTTTTGTTTTTTTTTCGATATAAATTTAGTCAATTAAAATATGAAGGTCTCTTACAGGCTTAGGCAAAAAATAATGCCTGATACAAATTAGCTGCAGGTGTTACTGCCATCTGATTTATGGGAATCTGAGCCATACAGGCTGAAGAGCCCTATGCAGTGTGGATCACAGATTGGAAAAAGGTTAACACAGGCCAGCAACTGTGTTCCTAAAGACTATGTCTAATTGAAAGGAGCTACATTTTTAATTTGCTGTATGCAAAATTGCAACACACAAATATTACCTCTTTTGATATGTGACACATCTGCCTTTTAAATTGAGTGGCTGAAATTTTTGCCCAACCTCGTGCAACTTACGTGAAGTTCAGTAAGATCAGGAAGGCAGTGTGTGGACTTTTATTTTCAAGTCAGATTTTTGTATAAATTTAAGTGTGGACTTTGATCTATTAGAAGGTCTGAAGCTCTTAAAATAAAGTTCAGGCTTTCTGAATGTTTTACAAAGTTTTTCTTTGGACTAAAACAAATCTCTTTAGGATACACAAAAACCAAGGAGAGGTTTCGTTAATGTATTGTTAAAGGTACAAATCTTATTTAAAATATCTCTGAGGCAATGAGTCACTGTATGTAAGAAATTAAATATAAAAGACAACAGGCAAGAGAATAAATTATGTTTGGAAATATTCATTCACAGAATGTCACAAATCGAAAGCTTTACTATTGAAATGGCTTTATTTCCAAAGCTAGAATTGAATCCACATTATTTCACAGCCATTCTCATCTTCCCATGATGGACAGAGGACCTTCGAATGTCGGTGTCTTCAACTTCTTCACTCTGTATAAAGACACAGATAACACCATAATGAACTCACATTTACTACTTTCAATCTATTGTTGATATGAAAAGTTTACATAATCCTGTTAAAATACTAGATTTTAGTGACATGAAAAATTTAAACCAAAATAAATTTTAGAACCTTTCTACCCTCAATGTGACACACAATCTGTACAACCCATTTGAAAAAGAATATAAAACTGTTTAAAGGGAAAAATAAAAACTTCAAATAAAATGGTTGCACAAGTATGCCCTCCTTCTTATAACTGTGAATAAGATTGTGTTAAAACGTAACCACCACATTTAAGCTTATGCTAGGTAGGAGTGAGTAAAAAAAACCTGCCACCATTGGCAGGATCTCTTTGTCAAAAGGTATTGGTCATGAAAAGACTACCAAACAATTTCCAAGGCATTCAGTACGTTAAGAACACTCTAAAAATGATCTTCATCAAGCTGGGAAAAATACTGCACAACAGGGACCTCACCAAGAATTGTAGATTCATCCAGAATTGCTGAAAAGATGAGATGAAAACTAGTCAAGGAGATTCCTATTGTCTGAAATGACTTTAATGAAGCAAAATGAGCACCAGGCATTTTTTGCCCGTATGGCAGAAGCGACAACAATATCCCCTATTCTCCATATTTCCAGGCTATGAGAAACGGTGGTTAGATGGAAGTGTTTTCTTAAAAAGATTTCAGCCTGTTTGTCAATTTGGTTAAGCAGATTATAGCTCCAAAAAAGGGAAACATTTGGTAAGGAAATCAGAATCAGCTGGCATGGTAACAGGGGTGTGTATACTTTTTACATGAAACAGAAGTGCAGCCATGTTTCAGTCTTACCTCTGACACTGAGCACTGTGGAGCATTCAGCTCGTCCTAAGCTGTTTTCAGCAACGACTTTATACTCTCCTACGTCTTTGGGACCTACACGAAGTATCAGCAAGGAACAGACACCACATGTATTGGAGATGTAGTAGTTGGTATCTGTGTTTATGCTGACGTGGTTTCGATACCACGTGATACGAGCTGCAGGGTCTCCCTTCACTGCACAGCTCATATAACACTCATAGCCTACTGTTGCAGTTTGAGGCTTCAAAGGTACAATGAAAGTTGGAGCACATCGCAGATCGCAGTCCTTTTTAGTTGGTTCGGTTATCACCATTTTTTCTGCAGGAGATTACAGATAGAGTTAGTGTGTTTTTCTTAAAGTTAATTGATTTGAACCAGAAGATAAAAAAAACACACCTTTCTTCTTTTCCATTCCCCAGGTTGGGGATTCTGAGGGTGCTGATATACCCATGTCATTTTTGGCGTACACTCGGAAATGGTACTCCCTCCCTTGCATAATGTTGCAAACTGTGAGCCTGTTATTGAAGAGTCTATCAGCCACTGTGGTCCACGTGTGCTTGGTGGATTCCAGTTTGGACACTGTATAGTGGAGACGATCATCACGCTTCTCATCAGGAGAAGGTTGCCAGATCACAGTCACAGTCCCAGGAACACTTTCTTCCAGTTCCACTGGTCCAGGAGGCTTTGGATCATCTGGGAACAGAGTTTTCCTTATATAACTGAAGTCACAAACATAAGCCAAAACTCACAGAAGATATAGTTTTACCTGTTACCCTAACCTCCGTACTGAAAGTTTCCTGCCCAACAATGTTTTTCACCAAGACAGAGTAGATGCCCGAATCCAAGCGCTCAGAGGTGGGAATCAGCAGCTGAGATGAGCCGTCAGAGTTACTGATTGTAACACGCTTCATCACTGGCACATTGTCTTTTAACCATGTAATTTCTGGCCATGGGGAAGCCTGTTCATGAAATAAAAGTAGTGGTGTAGCTTGAATATAATTAGTTTAAAACAATATCCTAAGCTTTGAAAGTTGGATAACTTTTGAGTTTGTCATAGTATTTGTCATAGTATTGCACAAGTATAAACCCACCAAGATATGGCCATACACTTAAACTGACTAGCCAGGAAAAGAGAGTAATCATCAGTGATGTAGCTAAAAGGCTAAATATAACTAGAGGAACTGCTGAGGTCCAAATGTCTGATCAAATGAGACTGAAACATGTTTTCAGCATTCACAATCTATTTATCACCCTGACAACATGGTGGTACATATTTTCTTTAGTGACAGAAAATAGTTGATCCAAAGATGGGTGTAGCTATATTCAGGATAGTCTTTGAGGAAAACATTTTGGATGACTTAACACTGAGGCAGATGTTCACCTACCAGCAGGACAACAATCATAAACATAAACCCAAAGCTACAATATCATGGTTAACATGAAGTCATATTCATGTACAACAATTGCTAAGCCAAAGTTCAGAGCTAGATTAAGTCTTTAAGTCAAGACTTACAAACTGATCTTGAGAAAAACTCTTCAATCTGTTTCAGCTTGAGGTACTTTGTGATGAAGAGTGAGCAAAGCTATCAGAAGTATACCCCAGAACACAGCTACAAATGAAGTAAGACATTACTACACAATGTTTTCTTCACAAATATTTAAAACTTTACATAATTTCTTTTTTGTCAAAATCGAGAACAATTATACTTTTTCTTGATCTGTTACACACAATCCTCATTAAATGCATTGAAGTTTAGGGTTGTAACAGAACAAAATGTGAAAACAATTGAGTACTAGCATGTTATAAGCCAACATGCTAATTATAAAAATATATATATATTTTTGCTCAGAATCAAATCTGTGACTTGAGTAAATCTTACCTCAAAGTTAACAGTTATCCTGACAGAGTTTCCTGCCCTCACAACCATGAAACTCTTCATCTTGATGTTTGTGAACCTTGGTCTCACTTTATTGAGAACA
Source organism: Poecilia reticulata (assembly GCF_904066995.2). Taxonomy (NCBI): domain Eukaryota; kingdom Metazoa; phylum Chordata; class Actinopteri; order Cyprinodontiformes; family Poeciliidae; genus Poecilia; species Poecilia reticulata. The sequence continues at coordinate 24,750,809 of NC_088836.1, read as the reverse complement.
ACATAATCAGTTTTAGTTTATATTTAGACTAAAACAGAAAAAGCAAATATTAAGAGCGTCAGAATGGTAGAAATCATGCAGTGTAAATTATTGCTTTTTGTTGACATACCAGGCAAAGGCATTGCAAGGATATAGTTTGGCAGCTCCTCAGGTGTGCCTTCTCCCCCATCATTTATAGCAATGACTCTCACCCAGTACATATCCATCGACTTAAGGCCTTTCACATTAAAGGAAGTCATGATAACGGGGCTGCTGTTACAGCGGCACCACTCTATGCAATCTGCCCGACGGATCTCCACAAAATATCCTTTAGCTTCATCCTGTATGCCTGGTTTGTCTTCAGGTTTTGTCCAAGTCACAACCATGTTGCTGTACGATGTTTCCGTCACCTTCAGGCATGTTACTTTACCCGGAGGCTCTAGACAAATATAGGATTGATATGATTAGTATTTTCAATATGTACACTTTATTTATCATATTCAGTTCTTTAATAGTGTTTTCTAATACTTACTTTTAGGATCCCTTGCGAAAACAAACTCTGATGCGTTGCTAAATTCACCAGCTCCTGAGAGGTTTATGGCACAAACTCTGAACTCGTATTCCATACCTTCCACAACATCTTTCACGGCATACTTTTTCTCTAGAAGCCATTTTAAAGCAAACAAAAATGAAATAATAAAAGAGACATACTCATTTGCAGACACACTCATACCACTTTCAGATACTGTAAGTAAATATGTAAGAATACCTTTTATTATTTCATCTGGTGCATTGACGCAAGTCCAAAGATTACTTCCCTGCTTGCGCTTCTCTAAAATATATCCCAGGAGACGGGACCCTCCAGTGCTAGATGGGGAAGACCATGAGATGTTGATGCAGTCATTGAATGCACTGACTACCTTGGGAGGTGCTGGAGGGCCTGGAAAAGCTGAAGAGTTCAGAAACAAAACAGAAATCACGTGAAGCTGAAGCTTTACTTAGTTGCAACTAAGGTTTTTTTTTTTTTTACTAATTACTGCTGGAATTCTTTTCAGATTTTCAGCACATTTCACAAACATCACTAACATTGTTTTGACTTACCAAATTTTCCAGCTTGCATTTCATCCGTCTCCATCACTTCGCTCATTCCCTCTGAAGTTACTGCCCAGATGCGGTAGCAGTACTTTCTCCCACGGTCCACATCTGTGTCCCGGTAGATGGGCAAACCTGGTATTTCACCCATTTTCTTCCAGGTGTTTCGTCCCACTTGCTGACGCTCCAATATGTAGTTAGTCACTGGTGAGCCGCCATCATCCTTTGGGGGACGCCACTTGAACTCAATGCATAAGGCTGAACCTTCAGTAACCTCTGCAGGTCCCAGAGGGGGAGATGGCTTGTCTGAAACACACAAGAAAAGCTTTATGAAGTCTCTTCACAGCTTATGAATAAGGAATTAAAACTGCATTTTGTAAAGGCAAATATGCAGAGTTAGTCCTGGGACACATTTTTTTTAACAAAACAAGGGACCACAATGTAAGAAAACAATGTATTAGTCAAAGAGCTGCCATTTGAACGTACATTCAGATCTGTGACAGGACAGATGGCCTAACATTCAATTGATGCATTCTGCTGTAGAAAAGACAGTTGTAATAAATATAAGCCATATTTTCCAGAAATATTATATTTATAAGCAGCAATCAGTCAAACATCACTTAACATTCTACTTCTGACTTTTTATTCTTAGAAACAATTCAGATGCAGCAGGGAAATTTACTCCTGGGTGACCTGCCATTTGTTTGTGACAAGATTTTTGATAGAAACCTCACTCTGACCTAAATAAAATACCATGTTAACATTCTGCTCATATCATCTTAACCTAGATTACCATACATCTAGAATCTGCTTCGTATTAAAAAAGTAAGCCCACTCGTTGATGTCTAAACTGCTACAAGTCACTTACCAAGCACAACAAGCTGTGATACTGCCTCAGTGAAGCCATGGTCATTTTTTATCTTTATCTTGATCTCTCCAGTGTCTCTTCTCTGACATCTGCTCAGGAGTAAGCGGGTGTGACTCGCAGATCTTTCTATCATTGTGCTGTTGTCGTCTTCCAGCTCATCACCTTCTTTGTACCACTGAACTTTTATAGGTTTGTGGCCAATGAACTGGAGTTTATAGATGGCGTTGTGTCCCACTTTAACTGTCACAGGCCTGGTGAAAGCACTGAGGTCTTCTGGGTCAAACCTCGGAGGATCTAAAAATATCAATCCAGTTTAGATAATTTTAGTTCTTTGACATTATTAATCATGTATTTAATTCCTTGATGAATACACAAACCTCGGATGCTGAGCATTGCCTCTGTCTTACGACCATCTGCTTCAAAGCGGTACTTTCCAGAGTTGTCCTCGCTGCATTTCATTATCATTAATTTATGGATGGGTCCATTCATAGTGATGGAGACATTATCATCTGAGTAAATCTGTTGGGGTTTAATATTTAACACAGGGTTTAATATTCAAGCACAGCGACGGACAGTATTTAAGCTAAGAAACAACACAGTATAAAATGACAACTACTCTGAGGTAAAAAAGATGAATTTGACCTTCGTGACAAACCTGTTTTCCATCTCTGAACCAGACTCCCTCACAGTCTTCCCTGCTGAGCTTACACATTAGCTCAGCACTCTCATGGATGATTGCATCGACATCTGACAAACCCCAGATAAACTGAACGCCTGGATCTAAAGACAGAGTCGAGTTTATTTTTAAATCATCATGTCATAAGAAGTTGGAGTTACTGAGATATTTGTTGCTATATATATTTTCTTTCAAGCACATATACCAACAGTGCATAACATCATGACTCTACTAAACATTTCACCTCTTAGTGGTTTGGATACATCAGCCAAATGGTAAATTTGGTTCACTTAAAATTGATGTGTCAAAAGCAGAAAAAGGGAACCTGTGCAACGTGGACTGATGAGTGTTCACCAAAACACACAGAGAAATGTACAGAGAAACCTACAGCATGCAGCTAATTGATTACTCACCAATCATCGAATCTGTAACCAGAAGGCCTTGTCTTTTACGCCTTGTGTGATTGGCAGAGTGGTTCACATTTTCAGTCTCGTCACACTCACCGTGCTCTCCAGGAAACGCACACTTGCCTTTTAAAATCACAAATACATTTTATTTGCCTAGTTTTCAATCCTCTAGGCAGATAGAGTAAGATGTAGCTCTCTTATGTCTATAAGCATGGCAAATCCTAGACATTTTGTCTTCATGTTAATAAAAGTGGCTGATACATTCAACTTTTTACAATAACAAAGTGTGCACTCGTGTTTAGAGCATATTATTTCCAAAGGTCTGCCTTTAATCAAAGCAATAATTTGATGCAGTGATATTGTACTACTTACCATTGGCTGCATGTTTAGACTTTTTGCTTTGTTTTAAACTTGGTTGGTACTTCCCTCGGTCAGCGGAGTCCTCGCTCTCCTCAGTGTTTAGTTCATCGTCGCTTACTTGTCCATTTGAATCTGTGCGTCAGATATTATTTCAAAAAGTTATCCACATGCAAAAAATATTACAGTTCCATTTGGCTGTAAAATGTCAATTTTAATTGAGTTTAAAAGACTAGCATAATCAGTTCTTACAGGAGTGGAATCTAAAAAGCAGTTGTGTTATTTAAATTTATCTTAATATAGTGATACGAAAGACGTCAGTTTCTTAATATTAATGTCCTTTCTTACCTGATGCCTGTTCTTTGCAGGCTGCATTATTTGTTTTCCGTTGGTTTCTTGCTGACTTATTGCAATTCGTATTTCCTCTGAACTGATTCAGCTGTTGGACAACATCATCCCATTGATCTATGAACTCTGCACAGTTACAAACCAATAATATAAGCACATTTAAGGACTTTTCCCCAAGCACACTCATGATGAAAATGCCATAAAAAGTGAGCTATTTTTATATTGTTAGTTCTGGAGCGGTTCTACTTTTTCTGAGATGTTTCTCACCGGTTGCATCATGCTCTGCTTCTTGATCTTGCTGTATGTTTGAAACATTACTCCCATGTCCAGGATCCTGGCTGTCCTCAAAGGGATCTCCTTCAATAGAATCTAATGAACAGTAAATGTGAGAGGCAAATTAGCTGTGAAATCAGTGTTATGTAAAGTAAAAGTTACTGATATTAAAAATGAAATGCATCACTATGTTCTTGTTATTGGCAGATCTGGTCTTTTTTTTTTCTTGAAGCCTTTCTGATTCAATCATTTAAACAAATATATTTCAGAAGTACATGTGACTGGTCTCTCTTTAAACTCAGTTGTTTTTAAATTAGTCATCTAACAGCTACTTATCCCTGATTTAAATCCAATAAGGTGAATGAAATAGAGAATAACTTGTTTTTGTCCTGAACAGAATGCTTAACAGCAGTTGTAGCAGGTTGTGGGACTGGATTCGTCAGGTATAAACCAGACTTCACCTGTGCTGTGTTTTTCCTTCTTTAGGCCCCCAGCTCTCATTTGCTCTCCTTCTCTTGTCACGTCACAATCCTCAAATGTTGTTAAAGCGCCATCTTTCATGTTTTTCCTCTCTTTAAACAAAGAAAACCAGTTAATCTTAACTGAGCCACCTGTAAGCGTGAATTAAATCCAGCAAAGTAAATGTTCTCAACAATACTTTGTGTATTTCTCCTAAAAAGCCATTTCTACAACAGTGATTCTAGCAGGTTGTGGAAATGGATTTTTCAGGTTAAAAACAGACTTTACCTGACGTTATGTTGCAGCCAGCTTGACCTTTGGTTTGTTTTTTCTTCTTTGGGTCACCATCTTCTGTTATACACCCAGAATCCTCAAACGTTGTCGCAGTGCCATCTTTTGTGTTTTTCCTCTGCATTTTACTTCTTTTATCACTTCCACCGCAGTCGTCTCCACCAGTTGGTATTTCTCCTTTCAGTTTTTCTGCTTCTGAGTATTTTTCTTTGACAGCTTTTAAAATCTTCTCCATTTCTTCTTGGATTTTTATTTGCTGCTCTTTGGCCACTTTTTCCAGGTCAGCCTGAACCCCTGCAGCCTTCGCAGTCTTGCGGATAGTTTTCTTAGCACCACCTGTTGGGTTGCGCTGATCTGCAAGCACGTTAAGTACGATGAATACGTTACTCATTTTCAGCCAGTCACCGACCACATCACATTGGTATCTGTTAATGGATTGTCCTGTATAAAAGGATGTTACCTTCTACCACCAGCCAGGCACTGCAGGAAATAATCCCTGCTACAGCAGAATAGATTCCTTTGTCCAGTTTCGTGCAGTCATTGATGAGCAGCCGGTGGATGAGTCTGTTGTCAGACACAGTTATGTTGCACTTCTCCCCATCTTCCAGGAGGACACCTTTTCTCATCCATGTAATCTTAGGTAGAGGGTGTGTTAGCACACACTCAAAGAGAGCATCATCGCTTTCTTCAGCTTTAATCTCTTGAATTTTGATCACAAAATCCACATTGGAAACTAGAGGGAGGGAAAATTACACTTTAAGAAATTAAACTCATTCAGTTCAACCTGTCACATGTAGCAACAGTCATTAATGGTCTGTATTGAAAGAAAGCAACTACATATTTTTTTTTAATTCTCAACAGTGTCAAGCTCGTTTAGTTTTTGAACTTACTTTTGAACTCTGTGAGGAGCAGGTCTTTTTCAGCACTAACCAGAGTTAGATGCCTGTTGTGGCGGTTAGCTTCTTCAACATCCCCGATATAAACCCCCGTGTCATGTTGCACAGTGCCTTCGTTTCTGATGTAGTTTTTCTTCCCAAGACTCTGAGTGTCCTGTTTTTTAGCATCATTGTCATAGGAAATTATAACATCCTGTATAAGTGAAGAAGCGCAGGAGTTAAAAGTATTTGGTACTTAGTGTTTGATCTAAAATTCCCCACCTTAGCCCAGCACAGACATGTTTATTGGATGCATTAACACTTTAAAACATGACACTGGATTGGGATAGAAAACAGAACACTGGGTTGTTGTTGGAGTTAGATTATTAAAATACAAAAATAAGGTACTAAATACATTGGATATGAGTGGAGATTGAGGAGGATTTCGGAATGTCAGTTCAGTTAATGAAAAGCTGCTAGAAACGGCTTTGCAGTTTGAGGTACAGCAGATAAGGGTTGGACAGTATTTTCCAGATCGCATAAATATCAGCAGATGTTGAAGAGTGTGTGTCTGTCCTGCTTTTATTAATCCTGCACGCTCTGCTGCAGCAGGCCTTGTAGATCTTTTCCCGGCTTTCAGGGGGAAAGAAGTGATTTTCTTTTATGTGTTAGCCACGCTCCAGAGAACTGCTCTGTCGACCACTGCTACATTCGCACCTCTGGTCATGCAGAGGTACCAAATTACATCCAAATCGGGCCATTACTTCTGGTCCTTAACTGGGTGCTAAACTTTTCTCTCTACAAGCTTAATTGAAAGTTTGCAGCTGTGGCAGCAGCACGGGTTTTGTTGACAGGGTGAAGTAGCTTACAGCTAATGCTCTGAGATTGTATTTTTTTTATTGGCATTGTGATCATTAAAACATGCTGTAGTAAATTCACATAAAATGTATTGCCATTCATTAATATTGTTACATTTTCATACCTTCTGTTTGTTTTTTGCTTTCTGTTTTCTTTTCTCCTCAAGTTTCTTGAGAATCATGTTCAAGTCAGCTACGCCATACTCAGAACAGATGCTCTCGTAGTCTCTTTTGTCAGCATTCATCATCGCATCCCAGAAAGTTTCATCGTTATCTCCACCTGCTGTCTGTGCTTTGCTAAAGTATTTAGCAAACATTGAATGTCACTGTTATTGTAATCAATATTGTATCAGAAATGTTAGGATTGAGCTGCTTGAAATGCTTACCTTTTCTTTAGCAGCTTTCTGAAATCTTCAGGAATTGTTGAACCTGGACAGAAGCAAAACATTTGCCAACTGTATTCATTATTATTATTATTATTGTTATTATTGTTATTATTATTATTATTATTATTATTATTATTATTATTATTATTATTATTATTATTATTATTATTATTATTATTATTGATCTAAAGTTCTACGACTGCACCAAACATTTCTGCGACACTAACACAACGTGGATATTTTAAGTCACTTTGAACTTTCTTAATGCAGTGATGTACAAAAAGAATCTGCCCACTAATAAGTTTCTGTTTTCACTTTCTTGTTGAATTTGAATCTTACATTTTAAATCTTGAATTTTAAATCATTAAATAATTTTTAATATCGCACAAGGTCAACTGTTTAAATACAAAATGCTGTTTTCAAATAATGATTTGCTACAAATTTATTTTGAGTTTGATTTCACTTTCTGCACACAAAAAAATCCTGCCAGATGAAAATAAGTAGGCTAAAAAACATCTTAGAATGAGGCACAAAAGTTCAAGAACAGATAAAAAGTCATTGACTTCAAATAATATCTTTCTTTTGTAGTCGTTATTCTCTATACTAGTACAATTTAAAAGACTACATCATAAAACTTGCATCTAAAGATACTCTTTATTTGTAGTCTAGCTTTTGCATTCACATTGCAGAGGTGCTGCCAACTGCTGATAGTCTATCACAGATGAGTTCATATGAATTTATATTTCCACTTAATTGTGCACAGTAGGCAGTGTACAATTTAAAGTAACATTAACTCAGAAATCAGTCTTACCATCAATAATGCTTAATGTTGTGGTGCAGACAGCTTTGCCGCATTCATTCACAGCGAAGCATTTGTACGTATCAGCCTCCTCTGCAGACACTTTATGAATCTGAAAATGGATACATACATACTATGTTGTAGTGTTTTCACACCTTCCTGCTTTGCTCAGTTATTTATTTATTTATTTATTTATTTATTTTTGCCAAACTGTGTGTTATAACACATTCAGTTGGTTACCTCTAATATGTGTTCCCCTGTTGATTCATCATATTTCCTTTGGAACTTTTCCTTGTCTGCCAGATTCCCTTTCGCTCTTCTCCATGAAACATCTGGTTTTGGGTCCCCTGTCACCACCGCCTTGAAAATGGCTACATTTCCTAAAAGGACGTTTTCAAAAGATCTCATTTGTTGTTGCATTTTTTTTAAATTCCAAATTTGTCTTGGTGAAAAGCATATTGTTAAAAACACATTGAGTCAATCATATATATATATTTTGGTTTTGATTTCATGTGCAAGTTTAGTGTGACTCAACAGCTGCATGAAAAACATAAGCTTCATCGCTTCTCATCACATAAACAAACCGACCTTCCTTGACTGCAACTGGCATGGGTTTGCACTGGAAGTCTGGAGTACTTTTACCCTCAGGTAAAATTGCTGCATACTGTGTGATCATCACTCCGGGGGTTTTAGATCTCCTCCGGATTGCAGCTAAATGAAGTCAAAAGAATGTTGAGAGAATTAGTCAATGAAAAGGGTTTTAACAAATCAATAATCAGGTCAACATCCATGAATGAGAAAAAATAATGGTTTTTTTATTTCAAAAGTAAGAAAAAGCGTTATTTTTAACTATCAAAATTATTTCTGTATATTTGCAACTTCAGGTTTCTGCTCATCTTTTATTTCTTTCAAGTACATTTATAAACAATATTTAACATCTGTTTGCAAAAGCCGGAATGTATTATTTATACTTTATAAAAGGCTACAAACCTGACTCATAAATATATATATAAAAAAAATAATTTCCAAAGGCATGTAATCATGTAATAAGCGTAGTGGATTTCACCTTTTATAATCTCTTTTAAAAAGTTCTTGCTGACAGCTGCAGATTATTTACTCTCACTATCATCTTATCTCAATTGACCCATTCCTTATTCTACAGGAAAAGTTAATGTTAGTAGCTGCTAATTTTTCAAATCATTCTAAAAAAAAATCTGATCGTCACTTTGTCCTATTTGCTGTTTTTATTTTCTACTTCATAATGTGTATAGCATGCACAACAAGCTGAGCTAAAGACAGAGAAACAAAACATTAGGAATAAAATCATTCTAAAATCATAATACACATGTGTAGTAAGCATGGGTTACAATGAGCATATTCTTTGTGAGTTTATTTAAGATTTTAATCACGAGTGAACAGATCACAGCCAGGCTATGGATGTGTATTTCTGTCATGATGTCCAACAATCTGGGGACTAGCGATGGCAAGAGCGAAAACAGTGGAGGTACTCTTTCACGTCTCTACTTCAAGACTTTAAAATGCACAACAAATTTAAAGCAATGACAAGTAATAAGCAGACAGTGAATCTAAGTAACACAGTGCGTATTATGACTGTGTCACAAAATGTCTTTTAAAACCCAAACAGAAAGCCCTCATTCCCCAGAAGACAGCTAACTCATTTACCTGACTTGTTGCCAGACACCTCATTAAAACGTAGAATGTACTGATGAACCAGGGAGAAACCTGAATTGGATAAACAGAGATAAATTAATTTAAATCACATAATATCAGAATATTGTGGCTGATAAAACACCAGTGATGCATTATTTTGTACTCTTTGTACAAAATAATATTGTTGCATGTCATGTGAGATGTTTACGTAGACTCTTGAAAAAATTCATATGAGTAATAAGGAAATGAACTACTGTACGTGATGATCTGGTTGCTAACTCTCCCGAGTTTTTGCCTCTTGTCCACATCTTGGCTAGAGTTGAGAAAGCAAAATGTGATCTGAAAATAAAAAGACATCAATTTCAATAAAGATTTTAGCACAATGCAGATTTTATCATTCATTATAGTCTGTACTCTATATTATGATAGAGAAAAACTACTCATCTAATTACAAACCAAACGAACAAAAGAACCTAGTTAAACTGTTCTAAACTAGATCAGTTTAAATATTCGTCCCTGAAACATTAATATATTTAGTGATAAATATTACTAGGTATAGCCAGATGATGGTCCGTTTTTTTTTAATTTTCATGACTTCAGTGTTTGGAAATACTGTATAAATACTCAGAATAAAATAGCGGAAGTCTATTTTCAAATAGAAATCTGATAGTTTTACAGGTAGTCACAATAAACGGAGATGAGTGACTCACCTGTTTTCAGCTCTGTGCTCACGCCGCCTCACACAGGTTGATTGTTGTGGTATAAATCTGCTGCCTCTTAGGTTTTACAGACTTTGTTTGGATGTTTCTGGTTTGAAAGTCCGCGAGCTGCCTCTGCTGAGATGGTTTGATGCCGAATGCGGGTGGCTTATATTGTTAAGGAAGACGGAAGGGAGGGGGGGGGGGATGCAGCAGGGGGATTAAGGGCTCTTGGGTTGAAAGATGAATAAGGAGTGGGGAGGGATTGCTGCTGGGTTTGTCTGTCATAATAATAATTACTGATGACAAAATGCGAATCTTTGGAAGAGAACTGTTGTTGCTTTACTGATTATTTTAGATTTAATTAAACACAGTTGTCACAAAGTCACTCTTAAGTCTTTCATAAAGAGTTTAGGTCACCTAAGCAAAGCACTAATCTGTGAAAATAATAAATTGCTTGTTATTTATCAAAAAATATGCATTTTTGTCATTTCTCTGTCCACATAATGTGATTTCAAACAAAGAGCATGTACTATGCAAAAATAATTGTAGAGGAGCAAGATCCCACTTTATGTTATTGCTAAAGATTTGGATTTCAAAGCTATTTAGTAACTCTTACTTTCTAGTGAAGCTCTACATTTTTATGAAGCTGACTTTTTCTTTTTTTAATCCACTCGCTTGTTTTATTAAACCTAACCGTTGCCTGGATACCATGAGAAATCACATGATACTAACAAGGCACTAATCTGTTGGTATGCAGTGTTCTTCTATCGTTAAGACACATTATGCAATCAAGGTTGTGTCATTTCTGTGGTACAGGCTCTTCCTCTAAAGTCTTTGATGCCAACTTGTTCCTGGAAAGGGACGGTCAAATGAAGAGCAAGGAGTTACTGACGAAGGTCAGTCAATAGAATGTTGAATATATTTGTCACATTAAGATTCAAGCCATGTATAACATTGTCTTTGAAGTGTGAACAGAGAACAACTAAAAGTCATGCTAAAAGTAACCCATTGTTTGGCATTTTCAATCAAAGCATAATGAAGCAATCGGGGAACGATGTCTTAAAGTGAGATGAATATAGTTTTTGATTAACCATAAATAATTATCTCAGTTTCAGTGTTTAACGATAAATAGGAATTACAGAACATAATTTAAGGTGTGATAACTGAGCAGTCAAGCTTATAGAAAAGTTCTTGAAGTAGAAGTTTGTTTGTTTTTTAATATTCTGAACTTCTACACTGTGAGGGATTCATTTTGAGTCATTTTATTAACATTAATTAATTCATCGATGATTTGAGGCTTTCATTTATGCACAACACTTTTAAGATTCCAGAGCTTGTAAGACTTTAAATGTTGACCCAAATATATTTCACAACAGCAGGTGATATACATTGGCGTCTAAATTAAACAGCCTTTGTTTTGACAGTTGCTTTTCAAAGTTCCTCTTGTGATGTAACAATGTTTAAGTCCTGTTATGTTCTCTCCATGGAAACTTTTTCTTTGGACACATTAGGCATCATGTATCCAAAATGGGAATGCTTCTGACTGGTACCATAATTTATCACCTCAGTTTGGACAAAGCTCTAGCTAACAGATGCCATGTATGTCCACTGCCCCCAGAATTTTACTGGTATAGACAAATTAAAATATATTATTGTTCATCGGCATAAAAATTTAGTCTTCAATCATTTCGTATTAAATCTTTTTTTTTTTTTTTCACATTTTGTTACAGTACAATCAAAAACTTCTATGTATTTCACCAAATCCAAGCAAGACAATGACCCTAAACGTATGACCATATATATTTTTTTTCTGGTTTCTAATATAAAAAGTTCCCAAGATGTTATAGTCCCTGTGGCAGTGTAAAATACAGAGCACCATTTTTCACAGTGACTCGGTGAAAAATAAAACTCAAAATCTAACTAAATACTATCAATCTTTTATCTGGCCTGAATAATGTACACCATGTTAGATATCTGTGCCCTAAAAACTATTAAATCTATGAGCACAATCCAAAAAATCCAAGATCCCAATAGTGTGTGCATCCTGTCACGCTCGACCTTCCACATGCTGCACCTCTAATTCAATTGGCTCAAAAGACTTTTGAAATGGCCTGAGCTCACATAAACCACCTGGATTAGTTATTAAACCCCCGCTGCCAACTTTCCTTATATTGACAAAATGTCACGCAGCATAGCTTTCATTCCAGTCATGGCAAACCAAAGTGAGCTGCTGCTGAGGTGCTAACTAGACAGCTAGACTCATCTCTCTGTACTACAGATTGCTCTTTGGGCAAAACCTCAACTGTAGGACCTTGTTCCTCAAAGGTCTGATAACCATGGTTCAGTTGACCCAGCCACATCTGTCAGATATGTCACGCTTTAACATTTTGGAAGTATTAGAAAATGTTAAATATTGTCTTGATTTTGGTAAAACGCTGAATAGTTTCTGTTATGGAGTACATGAGTTTACCAGTACAGCCACAAAAGATGTAATGTCTTAGAAAAAAATTATAATTTTTGTCACATACTGTGTTTCAAAAACTCATATAAATTAATTAGACATATAAACTAAAATGACAGTAACTAACAACAGATAGAGAGGAAAACTTTCAGCAGATAACAGAAGGCTGAATTTGTTGTGTTTTATCATTTTGAACTTCTTCATGTCTGTTTTGGAACATGTCCGATATGGAATGGTTGGCAGTCATTTGGAAATCTCAGAGATTGCAGCATATCTCCTTGGTTTGCAGTGACGGTAACGCAGAAAGATTGCTTTGTGACATTTCTCCTGCTTTTTCATGAGGATTTTGGTGGTCATTAAAACACTGTGTAATGTGTAATACATGCTCTTGTTCTTTTCTGTGTAAAGTGCTGGGGGGTAGTTTCCACTTTCAATTTAATGGATTAGTTCAAGTGGATTCAAGAGGCATGGTATAATTACCATAGGCCAAGTCTATTTCGGTGAGACAGATTAAAAACAAAACCTCTCCCACCTCTGACATTTATCGTATGATCAACACCTTCTTCAAGTCACATTGTTACATTTTAATGACACTTTGTTCTGTTTTGCTTTATTAGTAATATTTTTCAACAAAGCACTTACATTTTGCCAAAAATATTTCATATAGAGCAATTTACTTTCCTCCTAAAACAAACTCTTGTTGGTGAGTCCCTGTTGCTGTCTCATTGTCTGTGTTTTTCAGAGGAAGCTCAAAACAGCTTGAAATATTGAATCACTGTCACCCACTCCCAGCAGTATGTAACTTGCTGTCATGCAAAAGGCCTCATTGCTTATCTCTTGTGAAAAGCTCCCTCTGCTTTCTTTTGCTCTATACACGGAATAGGGTGTTTCTGCAGCAAAGAAAACTTAAAGTTAATTATTTTCACTGCCATTGAAGTGTTTAAAATGAAAATCAAAAGAAGCTATTTAAAAAGACAACTGTTAAAAGGCCTCTTTTTGGTTGCAGGAGAATTAGAGAGAACACGACTTTCAGCAGATAACAGAAAGGCTGAATGGAATGCAAAAAAGTTGCTCTATTTTATCATATTGAACTTCAACATGTCTGTTTTGGAACATGTGGGATATGAAAATGCTGGCAGTCATTTGGAAATATCAGATTTAGTAAATCTTGTAGATTATTTGGGGAATACACACAAAGAACTGCCTACAGTTAGTATTGGTGAAAAATATTAGCATGACTCAAGTGAGATCCTGGGCAAAGTTTAAAATTATCGGCTCCTGAGACTTTTTCTGTCATAAAATATTGTTAAAGTCAGCTTCCCAGTTCTCTAATTTATGTGCACAGACTTTGCCTTTACACTTAAGATAAACAATTCATATACCGTATTGTTTTTGAACGATTATCTCTAAATCTGTTTATGAAATATCAAAAGTGGTTAAAAGAAAAATCAGAGATTGAAAATAAGCTAGTTAGTGTCTCAATCTCAAATAAATTGTTTAAAAAATAAAAAAGCAATTGGTACCGCCTTAAACTGGGCATGGGATAGCAGAATGGAAGACAATTTTGTGTTGCACTGGCCTAGTCAAAGCACTAAATTTATCTCAATTGAAATACTGTAATAGGATAATAAAAGACCTATCCATAAATTAATGTACACAAACTTAAGTGAACAGATGTGCTGTAAAGATTTCACCAAATTATTTAGCCAGTAGCATTAAAATGGGGTGTTAAAATCAAGAATACTGACATTTTAAACAAAAAAAATAAAAAATCTGTTTTCACTAAATTCCTGTTTAAAAATGACAGTGTAATACTTAATTGCATGATCATTCTCTGCAGTTCAATTTAACTGATTTAAGGAATTTATAAAGACCACATAAGTTTTTTTTCTTGTCTTAATATGTTAAAGCTATAAAAGCTATGAAAAAAAACCCACATTTCCCTCTTGATTTCATAAATGGTAAAAAGCTCCCCCACTGACAAGCAACAATCAAATCTGTGTGATAGGGGATTCCCTGTAATGAATTCCTCTCTAAATCCTCATCACAGCTTTCTGATGGCCCATCTCCATGCCCATTACTCACAGCTCCAAACGCTCCAAGCATTATTAATTCTCCTCACTAACAAATAATCTGTTTGCTTTCATCACTCAGACGTCGGCTCTCTGATTGGTGCTTATACAGTCTCTCCGATAGCGGAATGAATTCACTTGAGAGCTGACCCATTACAACAAAGCTGTACATACTTGAGAGCATTATTCTGGGATGCAAGTAATGTTCTCCTGCAGAAATATAAGGAAGAGCACAGACATGTGTCGCAGAGGTGTCCTTGCTTTTGTCTTAGCTGGGATCAACACCAAGGATATTGTACATTAAATGATATTGGATACAATGAGTAAGTTTTGCATATTTGAAAACAGAACTACAAATAGTGATATTTCTGTTTTTCTGCTTGTTTCCTGCCAAGTAAATCAGCACAAACTTTTCTCTCACATTTTAAAATCACAGTTTAGATTGTTTTAGAGCATTTTCTGATTGGATAGTCAAGGAATATATTTATTGTAGTTTTGTATGACAGCAGTTACAAAGAACAGGGTTTTTTTCCCCCAAGAAACAGAACAGGGCATTTTATGAAACAAGGTTAAACTCAACGTCTCCCAATGAAACTAATTGTGTCTATATACGATACAGTCTTAGAGAATCGTTTGTTAATATATGCGGTTATTTTATATGCCTTTGGACATACCTGACACGTTTCAACGCTGTGTTTCTGTCTCCGTCTGATGTCACAACGGCTTAGAGAAATGAACTGGCTTTATCAGATCCAGGTTGTTTGTGGTGGATATGTGACAATTTTTCACTTGACAACTTTTGAAATGTTCCTTAAAGAGGAAGCATTGTATTTCAGATACATAGTGTCATGATTGAAACCCATTGATCTTGATAAAGTTGTCAGACACCAGACTGACTATTTGTAGGCATGATGGATCATGCTGCCATTAACATACAAGCTAATTTTAGATTTCTCAACAATGTTAAAATTTCAATCAAGTCTTGAATTTTTGTGCTGCATGATGTGAGCACAGTACATTGTTGGGAATGGCCTTTGCAAATGTATATTTTTCATAAATATGAATACAGAAGCACTATTAAATTGCTTTTAAAACAATATAAATTCATCTCAGTATGTTGCACTTTGGATTTTAATCTCTTTTTGGTTTTCCATATCATTTAACTTAAATAATTGAAATTTCTATTACTTTTTTTCAGTAAGTACCTTTTTGAAAATTGAATTGAGTGAAACCCCTTTATATTGAAATTCAAGTAACTTTTTTCTCGTTAATTCCACAAGATGGCAGCACATTTCCTTGGTTTGCAAAAAAGATTTCTTTGTAACATTTTGACCTCCGTTTTCATGAACATTTTTTCTGGTCATTAAAGCACTTGTTTGTCTTTTTTTTCTTTTCTGTGCAAAGTGGTCGGTCGGTTTCTATTTTCAATTTAATAGATTAGTTCAAGTGGATTCAAGAGGCCTGGTATAATTACCACAGGCCAAGTCTATTTCGGTGAGACCGATTAAAAACAAAACCTCTCCCACCTCTGACATTTACCATACGATCAACAACTTCTTCAAGTCACATTGTTACATTTTAATGACACTTATCTTTGTTCTGTTTTGCTTTATTAGTAACGCACTTACTTATTTGCCCAAAACTGTTTTACATTTAGTCATCTATCTTCTTCCTAAAACAAACTGTTGTTGGTGAGTCCCTGTTGCTGTCTCATTGTCTGTGTTTTTCAGAGGAAGCTCAAAACAGCTTGAAATATTGAATCACTGTCACCCACTCCTTGCTGTCATGCAAAAGGCCTTGTTACTTGCCTCTTGTGAAAAGCTCCCTCTGCTTTCTGTTCCCAGTGCTCTACGTGGGTTCTGCACCGATCTGACTGTTAGATATAACTGGTTTAACCCAATAAGATTCTGTTTATTTAGGATG
The DNA here is from genome assembly GCF_904066995.2 of Poecilia reticulata. Lineage (NCBI taxonomy): Eukaryota > Metazoa > Chordata > Actinopteri > Cyprinodontiformes > Poeciliidae > Poecilia > Poecilia reticulata. Next base: position 24,734,314 of record NC_088836.1, on the reverse strand, counting down.
GGACTAATCAAAAATGCTTATTCCATCCAACTGTGTATGTTGTATTTTCTTTTATAGAAAAAAAGCTAGGAATGATAAATTGGTTAAATTAAATTTGCAGTAGAAAATGTTCCAAAATAATAGTTTCTGCTAGTTCAAATAATCTTCTGAAAAAGTTGCAGGCCTAACAAAAAAGTGGTTATCTTTTTGGTACTGGAGTTGTTATCAACTGTCTGTCGGTGTTGAACTGTGGTTCAAAAATAAATTAACTGCAGTCATTAACAAAGTCTATTCATATTATTATAAAAGAAGAAAAACAAAATCATTCTAATATATTTTACTTTATTTCTTTGCATCAGGTTTCTTGTCTACTCTCCTTGCAATCCAATCCTACAAACAGAATAGTCACCCAAGTAAGAGAGAAAAGGAATAATATTTTCTCACAGTTAGCTTCATTGTTCTGTAAGATCACATCTTGGCCCATCCCGGAAAAACGACACAAAACAGATCTGAATTTCTCAATTTTGAAACAAGTTGAGGGCAGCATTTCTAACTATTTGACTGTAGTTAAGCATGTATGAGACTTTTAATGAGAGATCCAGCATTTTAGTTTATATTTTTTTCCCATGAGCTGAGTTTATATACAAGATACATTTGTTGTGTTTACTGCATGTTACCAAGATCTCTGGTCCTTGAGAATTAGATGCCTTTTTCTTTCACTGTCATTTACATAGATATATCATAAATGTATCCATTTTGTATGCATGACTCATTATTTAATTTTAAACAAAGTGAACCGGGGAGATATTATTTGCTTGTCAGCACAATTATGGGTGGGAAATCACCATCAAAGATTCAATGCATTACAGGAGCCAAAACTGTCCAGCAGTACATTACCCAAGCTACATTATTTTTAGGCTGTGATGATTCTAAACTAAATATTTCATGACTCTCAAACGGTTGGCTTAAACAGTTGGCCTAGATTGAAAATCATCCATGTTGACTGGCAGGAAAGACGGCTTACATAAATGGCATAACCAACAAAATGAATGATGAGATATACCCAGGTTCCATTATTTTCTTGTGTTTTTCGATAATCATCTAAGAAGGACGTCTCCAGAGAAAAACAGTTTAATGATAGGTATTAGAAAATGGTTTTCCTTCAGTCACAATGCAAAAAAACCCCTAAAAGAGCTACTTATTAAACCAAAGGCAAATTACAGTCAACTTCAATTAATTAAAATATGCACTGCAATGTTTCCTCGCTGCTATTAAATTACAACCATAAACAGACTAGAGTTCTAAAACAGCGCAGAAAACAAATGTCATCATTCACAACAACTCCTTCTGTTTGCTGATTGGCCCAGTTGAAATTCAACTGGAAATCAAGCTCAATGGGAGAAATCTTTAACCGTGTACTGAACAGACATGAGAATCGATCTACTTTAATAGGTAATGGTCAGGCTAGGTCTAAGAGCCCTTTAGGTTCCTTTTGGCAGACTCCAGACAGGCTGCCATGTGGCTTTTATTAAGGAGTGGCTTTCATTTGACCGCTTTACCTGATTGGTGGATTGTAGAGATGGTTGTCTTTCTGGAAGGTTGTCCTTTCTCCACAGAGGAAGCTCGAGCTCTGACAGAGTTTACAAGTCAGTCGCACACACAAAACCAGGCCTGAAACTAGCGTAGGTCATGTTCCACCCAAAGGTTGTTATTTATCAAACAAACTTGATTGGAGAGTGTGCCATTTACACTTGTTTTGGAGACAGGAAAAACTGGCATGGCAGAGAGCGAGGCGGGGAAATGAAGCCTCACTACATCATGATTCCTTTCAGACATTTAATTTCACTCCATATCAATCTTTAAACAGTTTGACTTTATCATCGGCTTTCAAACAGCAGGGTCATTTATGATTCAGGTGGTGAACCATATGTATACATAAAGGCAAGGAGCCCTGGAAGCCAACTTAAATCTTAAAGTCTGCGTTTCATCATAGCTTTCTCACCAACACATTCCTCTCCCTGGAGGATCACCAGGATGATGTGTACCACAGACTGAGACATTAAACATGACAAAGTGTGAGGCAATCAGAGTGGTTTCTGTAAACATATAAATACAGTGGTGATACCCGTGCCTATTTCTATGTGATGGATGCACTGAAGCATCCATTGCACAGACATTGGTTACTGGTGGACCTTGCGAATGGGGGAATCAAGAAGAAAATTCAAAGGGCCTGATGTATTGCACTCTTCCGCTATAACCTGCAGGATACACTGGTTTCTATCAGCCACCGGCTCCTAATCTTGTTTCCTAAACCCCTAGAGCGCAGAGGAACATGCGTCAATACGGCTCACACGCGTGAGCAATCCACTGTCGAACATGTCTCGAGCATCTAAAATACCGGTATTGGTGTGTGAACTTTATTTGATGTAACCATGGCTACCAAGAATGAAATTTAGTCAACTGTCCACCACATCTCACATTGGTCTTGGTGATATTTCATTTTTTCTTTTCTCTATGGTTACCATTGATAATCATAACACAACGTTGATCAGCTGTCTCAATCAAATACACTGTGGTTGAATGTGGGCATGTTAGAGGGCAGAACATGAAGCAGGACTTTGTGTGTGTGTGAGAGTATGATTTTACAAATCTGATTTATTTATTTTTTTTGCCATACATACACTTTTAGTATGGTTCCTGTGCAATAATTTATAAATGAGACTCCTGGTGACTCCTAATTTATTGCATTTACAAGTAGTGGAGGCCAATGTGCTCATTTGGAGCTACAAAATAGTCTGTATCTGTCCCCAGATTTATGCATCAAGAAGGTCTTGGGGGTCTACAGACAATTCCCTTGATTTCATGCTAGGTGATTGTGTAGTCCACTTCCTGCTTTTGGAGTTGTTTCCTGTCTGCTTGGTATCCATATATGCTTTAGATTCATGCCAAAGTTCACTTCAACTGAACCAAGAACTAGGTTTTTAGGTGGACCAGAATTTGTTGCTTTGGTTCGCATCAGAGTCGAATTGCACGTCCACACTTGAGCTTCATAAGAAAGGGTGTGTATTCTTGTGCAAATGTAATTTCTTGGTTTTCTACTTTTTAAGAAATTTGCAAGAATTAAAAATCTTTTTTCCACACTGTCTCTATATGGGGTATTCTGTAGATATTTCTGTGACACCTATATGGAAAACTTCATGTTTCTGTGTAAGTGTTGAAAGAACTGTCAGATTGCAGCTGCTAATGTGTGGAGACTGAGGCTCTTTATCTCACAGCAAGTCCTCGTCCATCAACTGTCACGTCACGCTTCAGCGGGACAGCGATACTTAACTATCCACTTAACAAGATGCCACAGTAGCAGAAGTGTAAACAAAAAAAAGGGCAGGGAAACACTATCAGTCTTTGAACCACTACTTAACGGCACAGCAGCAGAAGATTATTTTAATATGGAAGGTAAGATATTCAGCTTTCTGAAGACATGACCCAACATCCTAAAAGCTTTGTCAAAATCATAGATTGAGCTATCACCATTGTGTTAACTTTTACAGAATGGCTCGGGACCTTATGTATTAATGTTCAGCGCAATATTTTGCCTCCAACTTGACATATTTTAAAATTAATTTAGCGTGAAAGTGTGTGATTATCTACACAAACTTTTGACCTGCACTCAAAAAGTGTTTACAGCAACGCAGGCATTTTTAGGAGGCAATAATAATAATGTTTGCGTTGCTCTAAACACTTTTGTACTGCAGGTCAAAAGTTCCAAAAATTAGAAAATTTAAAATGTGACTCCATTAAATGCAGTTCTTTTTCAAATAATAAAAAACTATGAATCTAATACTTACATAATACCTATATAATACTTGTACTAATGTGAACATACTGTATGTCACAACAAGGTGAAGTATTTCCAGTGGCAAATGGTTTGGCAGGCTTAGCAGCTGAAAAGACGATATTAGAAAAGCAAACCATGTTCACAAACAATCAGTTCTACTTTAGTTCAAATCGTGTTTGTGTCTGTATGTCATGCTTTTTTTTTTTTGGTTTTTCTTCATTCAGCAAAGTTACTCGGTGTGTAGAGTATCCAGAAATTTTCCTCCAGAGTAGCCATACTGTATATAAATATTACTCAAGTAAAAGTAAAAAGTGCAATAAAACTATTCCAACAAGATGCTCAAATAAATGTAACTGAGTGTTGGGTTCTGCAGGGGAGTGTTTTCTCTACTTTCTCAGGGTGGCAGGCTGATGGGATCCAGCTGGTGCTCATCATCTCCAATCAGCAAGGGCCTTAAATAGGAGTGGCTTCCCAGAAGAAGATGCCAGATGGTTCCGCTTCTACAGTGAACCAGCTCTGACCTCTCTCTGAGAGTCTGATCCACCTGGACCACCTGATCCTCGCTGTTTTGCTCGGCCTAGCTCCTGGATTCCTCCACAACCACCACCCTGCTGCCTGTCCACCCTGAGTTACCTGCTGGAACTCCTCCACCTGGAAACCCCCTCACTGCCCCAACTGCTGTACCCTCCTCCGCTCATCTGAACCCTCCAACCGTAAGCCTTCACCAGGTCACGCCTTCACTCCTGTCATTATTCCTCTGTCTAACCACTCACCCATTCCTCAGTTCCTCCTCTGGCCTGGTTCCCCCCTGCTGCCGCTGGTCTACACCTCTCCATCCTTCCCCCCCATTATACAATAAATCTGTTAAACTGAGTTTGGTGTCTGTAGTTGTTGCTTGCCTTCGAGTCCTGGTACTTCACATTATGACAGAACCATCTGGCCATTCGGACTCTGCAGCACAACTACGGACCGCACTTTCCGAACAGGGGGTCCTTCTGGGCAGGCACGATGCTACAATTAATGTTGTGATGCATCAGCAGAACTCCATACTTCAGTATCTTCATCAAATGGCTAATCAGATCCAGACTTTACAGAACAGGTCTCCTTCAGCCACCCCCGCTCCAGCTCCTGCTCCGGCTCCCGTTCCAGTCCCCACTCCATCCACTACGTCAGCTGCTTCTGCACCACCCCTGTGCCGTGAAGTCAACACGCCCACTCCTGAACACTACTCAGGTGAGCTAGAGAAAAGCAAGGGTTTTCTGCTTCAATGTGCATTAGCTTTTCGCCGGTCCCCACGCTCATTTCCCGATGACGCCAGCAAGATTTCTTTTATTGTTGGGTTACTAAGAGATCGAGCACTTAGATGGGCCGAGACAGTAGTAGATGAAGAGAACCTCGTATATTATTCCTATGAGGAATTTATCGAGCTCTTCAAACAAACATTTTGTCCCAAGCTTGGTGAGGAAGCTGCCTCAAAAAGAATATGGAATTTAAGACAAGGAAATAGATCAGTGGCTGATTTTGCCATTGATTTTCGCACTCTTGGAGCTGAATCAGGTTGGAATGAACCAGCTCTTAAAGGAGCTTTCCAACATGCCCTGAATGACAAATTGAAGGATGAGCTGGCATGCCGAGATGAACCTGACTCTCTTGACGAGCTAATTAACCTGGCCATCAAGATTGATAACAGAATTAGAGATAGATCCCGGTCCTCAAATACCCGGCCATCTCTGCCGCCTATTAGGAGGGGTTCTCCCAGTCCTGACTCGCCCAGTCCTCCAATCCAGAACCCACCAGAACCCATGCAGTTAGGCCGAGCCCGGCTAAGTTCAGAGGAACGGCAGCGCCGTTTATCCTCAGGTTGTTGTCTTTACTGCGGCTCCCCTCAACATTTCATCTCCTCCTGTCCGGTTCGCCCAAAAGCCCTGGCCCGCCAGTAGGTCTGGGGGTCCTGGCGGGCAGAATTAAAGAGAATGATTACCTCCGGCTAAGTCTTCCTGCTGTTCTCACTACCCAGCATGATTCCTACCCATTCCAAGCCTTGGTTGACTCAGGATCTGAGCAAAATCTCATACACCCTGATCTAGTTGCCCAATATCAGATTCCTGTCCATGCATTACCCTCTCCTCTCCAGGTGGCTGCCTTGGATGGTAGTCCTATGGCCAATATTACCCACCAAACCGACCCAGTTTCTCTCCTTGTCTCTGGCAATCACCAAGAGCTCATTCAATGCTTTGTGTTTCCCACTAAGGGTACTCCTTTGGTCCTTGGGTTTCCCTGGCTCTGCAAACACAACCCCCACATTAACTGGGCCGATGCTCGCATTGACTCATGGAGTCCCTTTTGTCTCAATCATTGCCTGCAGTCTGCTAAGCCATCTCCACCTTCAGAACTACCCCAGCCTATGTGTAAACCTGATCTAACTCAGGTCCCTAAAGAATACCACGACCTCCACCGGGTATTCAGTAAAGATCTCGCCCAATCTCTACCGCCTCATCGCCCCTATGACTGCTGTATAGACCTTCTTCCTGGAGCCCCACTTCCTTCCAGCCGTTTGTTTAATATCTCCAAGCAGGAGAGACTGACTATGGAACAGTACATAAATGACTCACTTAAAGCAGGTCTCATTCGTCACTCCTCTTCCCCCCTCGGTGCAGGATTCTTTTTTGTGTCTAAAAAAGATAAGACTCTCCGGCCATGTATTGACTATAGAGGACTCAACCAAATCACTGTAAAGAATAAATATTCTCTCCCTCTCTTGTCCTCAGTTTTTGAACCAGTTCACCAAGCCTCCATCTTCTCTAAGCTCGACCTGCGCAATGCCTACCACCTCATTCGCATTCGAGAGGGCGACGAATGGAAAACTGCATTCAAGACCCATATTGGTCACTTCGAATACTTAGTCATGCCCTTTGGTCTTTGCAACGCCCCCGCCACTTTCCAGAACCTGGTTAATGATGTCCTTCGGGACTTTCTCAATGTTTTTGTTTTTGTCTACCTTGACGATATTCTCATCTTTTCCAACAGCCTGGATGAACACCGCAAGCATGTCAGGTTGGTCCTCCAAAGGTTGTTGGAGAACCGGCTCTTCATCAAGGCTGAGAAGTGTCAATTCCACGTTCCATCCATAACCTTCCTCGGCTATGTATTTGAGGGTGGACAGGTGAAGACGGACCCGGCTAAGATCAAAGCGATAGAGGAGTGGCCTGTTCCGAACTCCAGAAAGCAACTTCAGCGCTTTCTAGGGTTTGCTAACTTTTACCGCCGTTTTATCCGGAACTTCAGTGTCATCGCAACTCCTCTCACTACTCTGACCACCACCAAACAACTTTTCAGATGGACCCCGGAGGCTAATCTGGCTTTTGATGAGCTAAAAAGAAGGTTTGTGGATGCTCCAATCCTTATTCACCCTGACCCTTCTGCTCAATTCACAGTTGAAGTTGATGCATCTGAGACTGGTGTGGGGGCCATCCTGTCCCAGCGTTCCTCCAGAGACAGCAAGCTCCATCCGTGTGCCTTTTTCTCAAAGAAGTTTACCACCACAGAGAGCAGGTATGACATTGGTGACCGAGAGCTTCTGGCCATAAAGCTGGCCCTTGAGGAGTGGAGACACTGGCTTGAGGGTACAGAGCTCCCGGTCATCATCTGGACGGACCATAAGAATCTGTTGTATCTGCAGTCTGCTAAACGCCTGAACCCACGGCAGTATCGTTGGTCCCTCTTTTTTTCCCGCTTCAACTTCAACATCACCTACCGCCCTGGTTCTAAGAACACTAAGCCAGATTCCCTCTCCAGACTCCACTCCCCAGATGACCCTTCCGAGGCTTCTGGAGCCATCCTCCCAGCCACCTGCACCATTGGGTCTCTCACCTGGGATTTGGAAAGGGCCATCCAGGAGGCCTTAACCAGTGATCCAGACCCAGGTAAGGGTCCCCCTAACCGCCAGTATGTTCCGACCCCCATCCGAGCTCGTGCCATCCAGTGGGCACACTCATCAGGTTTCTCTGGCCATCCTGGTATAAGCCGTACTATCGGCTTTCTTCGTCGATACTTTTGGTGGCCTTCCCTTAATAAAGATGTCATTGAATATGTGTCTGCCTGCTCCACTTGTGCTAGAAACAAGACCTCACACCGCCCACCTTCTGGTCTCCTACAACCACTGTCCATTCCTAGCCGTCCCTGGTCCCACATTTCTCTAGATTTTGTCACTGGTCTCCCCACATCCAAACAGAAGAGTGTCATCCTCACTATTATCGATCGTTTTTCTAAGGCTTGTCATCTGGTTGCCCTCACCAAACTCCCATCAGCCGCCGAGACCGCCAAACTTCTTTTTCGCCATGTTTTTCGCCTTCATGGCATTCCCACAGAGATTGTCTCTGATAGGGGGCCCCAATTTACTTCTCAGGTCTGGCGGGACTTCTGTTCTGTGCTCGGTGCTCGGCCTTGCTTGTCTTCAGGGTTCCATCCACAAACCAATGGACAGTGCGAGCGCCTTAACCAAGAACTAGAGAACACCCTGCGCTGTTTATGTGCTTCCAATCCCACCTCATGGAGTGTCTATTTACCATGGGTGGAGTACGCCCACAACGCGCACATCTCTTCCGCATCTGGTTTATCACCATTTGAGGCCTCGCAAGGGTTTCAGCCCTCCCTTCTACCTGAGTCCTTCCCAGACATGGTCATCCCGTCAGTCAGGCATCACATACAGAACTGTCAGCGTATTTGGAACCAGACTAAGTCTGCACTTCAAAGAACGTCTGCCCAAAATAAGCGTCTCGCAGATAGGAAAAGAGTTCCTGCCCCCATTTTCTCACCTGGCCAAAGAGTTTGGCTATCATCAAAAAATTTTCCACTAAAATCATGTTCCCGCAAGTTATCTCCCAGGTTTCTGGGTCCATTCATTGTTGAATCCATCATTAGCCCATCTGCAGTCCGTCTTAAGTTGCCTTCTCATCTCCGTGTCCATCCAGTGTTTCATGTGTCCCAGATCAAGCCCTACCTCTCAAGTCCTTTGTGCCCTCCTTCCAAGCCCCCTCCACCCGCCCGGGTCATTGATGGTCACCCGGCCTACTCCGTCCGTCGCATTGTGGATGTGCGTCCTCGTGGGCGGGGTAGGCAATATCTGGTTGACTGGGAGGGATATGGCCCAGAGGAGCGGTCCTGGGTCCCACGGTCCTTTATACTGGACCGATCCCTTATATCTTCTTTTGAACATTCCGCTGCGTCTTCTTCAGGTCGGCCGCCAGGAGGCGTCCGTTGAGGGGGGGGTACTGTTGGGTTCTGCAGGGGAGTGTTTTCTCTACTTTCTCAGGGTGGCAGGCTGATGGGATCCAGCTGGTGCTCATCATCTCCAATCAGCAAGGGCCTTAAATAGGAGTGGCTTCCCAGAAGAAGATGCCAGATGGTTCCGCTTCTACAGTGAACCAGCTCTGACCTCTCTCTGAGAGTCTGATCCACCTGGACCACCTGATCCTTGCTGTTTTGCTCGGCCTAGCTCCTGGATTCCTCCACAACCACCACCCTGCTGCCTGTCCACCCTGAGTTACCTGCTGGAACTCCTCCACCTGGAAACCCCCTCACTGCCCCAACTGCTGTACCCTCCTCCGCTCATCTGAACCCTCCGACCGTAAGCCTTCACCAGGTCACGCCTTCACTCCTGTCATTATTCCTCTGTCTAACCACTCACCCATTCCTCAGTTCCTCCTCTGGCCTGGTTCCCCCCTGCTGCCGCTGGTCTACACCTCTCCATCCTTCCCCCCCATTATACAATAAATCTGTTAAACTGAGTTTGGTGTCTGTAGTTGTTGCTTGCCTTCGAGTCCTGGTACTTCACATTATGACACTGAGTAAATAGCCACTATCCAGTTATCCAAGGGACGCATCTAAAAGCCTGTGCATCACAGGTGCCCATTCAAGGCATCAGTATGCTGCGATTTCTTTGCAAACGGAGCATTTTAGCAGGATGTGGCTGACAGATCGGCAGTGTCACAGTCGTCCCTCAGTGGAGCCGTGGCAGCTGTAAGGGACGGGAGGATCCGTATGTTGCCCAGATCCATAAGGTTCCCCAACACTGCAGTGGAACAGGCAGAAATGAAACTGCAATTTGTAACCATGAACCAATCTCCTAATGTAATGGTGAGCTGATATTACTGTAAGGGCACAGTTTGGAGGAGAATGTACCTTTATCAATAGAGAACATTTCCATTTTGTAAATGTAGAACTTATATCTGATGCATAAAACGCTTAACAAATAGTAGCATGATGGAATGATTCAACTGTGGAGTATTTGATTTTCAAACTAACTCCAAATGACTCTGACACTTTGTTTTTATTTATTTTTTGCTAAAAACTCATTTGTTCAGACAAGCATTTTTACTTTGATTCATCGACATATAACATTTGCTCAAAATTTTCTTTTTTTCTTTTCATTTCGAATGCTTTGCTCTTAATTTTATTGCTTTCATTTTTTTTTTTATATAAAGATGACCTCGTGTGCCCTGAAGATGCCTTTTGAATAAAATGTATTACTATTAGTAGTGGCAGTAGTTGGAAAGAGACTCAAGTGGAGGCCGTTGCCATGGTTAGTCAGACATATGGTGGGAGCATTTCAGGTATTTCTACTCAGTTCACCGCAAATATGGATTGAAAAAGGAAGCGTATAGGGCTACATGTCTGCGCACGGTTTTAGACATCCGAATCTTTTTGTTTGACAACTTATAGAATTGCTGCCTGCCACAAACTTGCAGTTTGAAAGGTGTGTACTCTTTTATGTGTGTGTGTGAGGCCCTGAGTGATTTAGGTTACAATCAAGCCTTCCTTTCATCAGTGAAATTATTGAAACTCTTTCAGCTGTTAAATAGTTGAAACACTATTAATTCTTCCAGTCTCCCAGTCATTGTCTTGACTGGAAGACAAAGCGACCAACTGCTTCGACGTCTTCCAGTCTGGCTTCTCACATTTATTGAAAAAAAAACATTATTTGTTATATTTCATATTTCAAGAGTCAACAGGCCTAAATGTTGACCACAACCTAAATAAATAGGAACTACAGCTTGAATCCATTCATACATCCATCCATACATACAAAGAGAGAGATAAATGTATTTTTATTTCAGTCAACAGAAATCTAGTTCAGAAAGAGGCTCCATTTAAGAAAACATGTCAGACATGTCCTCTTTGCTCATCTTTTTCTCATCTGTCACAATCTTAAATGGCTTAATCTGTCAAGAAAAATAAAATGAAATTACTGTTAACACTATTTTTCCTTCACTCATCTGTTCCTGTCATTGGCTACAAGGAATAGTCCGATCTATCACTTTCCAATCAAATTCTCACCCTTCAGTTCAACCTGACAGCCTAAAGTAGACATAAATAGGTTGATGCTCATTTATCGTGTAAGCCTTTGGTTGCTGTTTCTCTCCTTGTAAAGATGCCACAGCTCTTCTTTATAGTTTATTACTTAACGTATATTGGGGAAAATAAAGCCTTTGGTTTTTAATAATGATCACAGAATTTTATCTCAAGTTGGATTTTTAATTAATGATGGCACTGACCTGCAGCGTTTCAGTTCCTTCTATCACAAAATTTACTGTGTGGGGACTTACTGTGAGACATTACCAGCCTGCAGATAAAATAAAATACAAATGATATAAACCCAGCTGATAATACATTGCATTTTATGTAATTTTTGCTTCCACTGTCAGCATTTCTTTCCTTTTAATAGTTGTACTCAGGTAAATGAGGTGGATAAGTCATAGCATTACAGTGAGATGTATATTATTCCTGAAACATTTGCATTTAATCGTGTTTCCGTGTGGGGAAAAAAATGTAGTTGCTAAAATGTTGTATTTAATAATGTGTGTTTATTATGGTCAGCTTCCTCCTGTCATTATGAAACATCCTTACCAGATGTGAAGGGCATTTACAGTTTGATACATTTTTCTGCTTCAGAACTATATTTCCCCTGCATTGATATTTGCAAATTGAGAGGATTCCTGCAGGCTTATTACACAAGCAAATGGGGCCAATTGTGTTCAAAAGATAATGAGCCACAGAGCCAGCCCAGTGACATGGTACAGTAAATTGTGAAATGGGTAGAAAATGATAATTTCTTGTGTGCTGATGGATCTGAACTGCTAAGTCTTTCTCACAGCTTAATAGACCAAAATTTTGGTGTATTTCTTAAATATGGGATTGCTTATTATCGGTGCTACTCATTATGTTGCGTTACAGAGAGACTGGAAGTTATAGGTGCTCTGCTGCCATTTTTCTAGGAAAGAATGTAAAATCTTAAAATTAAAAAGGAAGCAAAAGAAATGTTGGCAGCATGGCTCAGCATGTGGAGTCTAATTTATTCACTTAATAAATTGGAACATTATCGAAAAGTTAATTTATTTCAATAACTCAGTTTGCTAAGTCAAAGACATTATATTGATGAATTACACCCAGACTGATGTTTTCATGCCTTCATTTTCTGTTAATTATGATGATTTTCCACTTACAGCTAACATTAAATCAGACCAATAGAAACAACATCTTTAAATATAGGATTAATGAAATATATGTTTATCATCTGTGCAAAGTTTATTTTCCAAAGGTACTTTTAAATCAGACAAATGAGCCTTGTCGGATTGCATCGCTTGATTTACTAAAGTATAGCTTATGTATAATGTATATGAGTGTTTCAAAATACATTTTACAGATCTTCTTCAAAATAAAAGGCGTATAGATAATATATATCCCAGATTTCACTTCCTTAAAACTTAATTTGGCAGGAAACATGTAATTCTGTTGCTCTTTCAGAATAAATCTCGCATTTTCTTCTTATGGTGGAATAAAGTCCTGTTACCATGTTAGTTAATGTTAATACTAACTACCATGGTTAGCATTTGAGCTAATGAAAGCATAGAAGCAGTTATCATAAATTAATAATTTGTTGTTAGCTAATGAGCTAGATGTGTTTAGCAAACAAGTCAGTGTTTGACAGTGGTGGTTATTTGCACTAACTAAACATGAGTTTTGCTAATGTGCTGCGTCAACATAATATTTAGCAGAAATTAAGGCACTAAGGCTGAAAATGTCAAAATGTGTTACATAATACTGAAAGTAGTTAAACTCACTAAAGACTTCATATAAATTGCATAGGGCAAATACTCTTAGCTTAGTTTAAACCTAAAATAAGCTGAGACTTAGTTTATTTCTTGTTAGTGTTTCTGTAAAAAGAAATACTAACTGTACGCAGAACTTGACAGAAACAAGATCTCAAACTCAAAAGTCATAAAGACAAAGACTTACTGTTTGACCTGAATCTTACCACCATAATGTTGTGATTATATTTTCTATAAAATGATCACTTCAATGTCAGCAAAAGGCTGAAAACAAAGAAACAAGGCCCATTTGTCAGTTTTCACAACTACATGTTCAAACATACATTTAAGTAAAGCTTTTATTCTTCTTTAATTATAAATTTTGATGTTCCACAATAAAAGGTATATTGATTTTCAAGACCAAAAAGCACCAGTGACTGGCCAGGGGACAATTTTCTGCAAACAGAACGGGTGAGAAGCAAGAAATTGTGATGACATGTTTTGCTTCAGTGCGTCGTTCTTATCATTATCTTTCTTCCCTCGGTCTGTCAAACAGACAAAAATGCCAACATACATATTCTACAACCATAAAGTCTAATATAATTTTTATTTTTTTTACTCATGTGATTTCATAAAACCTTAACCAAACTAGTTATTCAGTTCACCTTATGATTTATTTTTTTAGTTAAATTCTATCAACACGCTCTTTTAGGCTAACTGAAGACCAGATATGAGCTGCATTCTCCTGCAGGAAAAGATATACATTTTTGAAGTAATTATGAATTTTGCTATATCACAAACAGCATTTTTTTAGTGAATAGGAAAATTACAACATATTTAGGTCAACGTGTTCAAATAATTGTGGATCACTTCAACAGCACAGGACTGGGAGAGCAGTGAGGGTATTGCAGTAGTCAAGTCAGGAAATTATTATTATTATTATTATTATTATTATTATTATTATTATTATTATTATTATTATTATTATTATTCAGTGGTCAGCAATGTCTTGCCACCAGCTTGCAAAGCATTGCGAAAAAAAGTCATACAAACCCGAGTACTTCAGATCAATGACAATGGTTCAAAATGTAGAATGATGGCACGTAATTAGTTTTTCCCTTCAGTTTTGCAATGTCTTTTTCACATGATTGTTTGTGTTGGCAGGCTTGTGTGGCGTAGTTTGTAAATGCAAAATAGAGAAGACCTTCGGAAATATGTTCCTCAACTGTGTATGTTGCAGTGAATGGATGTGTAAATGACTCATAATAGAGCTGTATGGAAAGAGTGATCCACTTGCTGATGTTAAAGTTCACAAGTAAATTCTGCCATTGGAAATTTCAAGTGGCGGTTGAATGAAATGTGACTGCGCTCCACAGACTGGCATACAAATGCCCCCCATCTGTGGTCTCGGGGAAGGAATACTTCAGAATAAATCGACAGAAATGATATGCTGCTGTCAGTCAGCAAGAGCACTTCAGAGGCACCAGGGGAATGTGTTTTGTGGCCTCTCTGTCACTTAGAGTGGATGCTTCCTCTACAGCCCATTTACCTCTCATCTTCGTGATGGGTTTGAACGTAGAGCTAGTGTCTTCAGCGTCAGTTGCTTTGGGTACGTGCTTCTAAAGTTGAAGCACGTACCCAAACCACTTTTTGCTGTCAAAGTGAATGCCGGGCGAGCAGCACGTGACTGTTTTCCATAAGCACGCACACAATTTAGCCTTGTCTGATTTGCTGTGAACAGTTGCGGTGTTGAGCAACTTCCCGCTCGACTCGAACGAGTTCTAAGCTAAATGCAAACAAAGTATAATGTTGAAATGAAGAATTCTGCACTTGTCACAACTGCGGCAGGATCTGGCCAGCTAAGCATCGTAGAATATTCCATGAGTCCTACCATGCATTAGCGCGAGGCCGGAGGAAAATGTGTTGGCATCTGTAAAAAACAACATTGAAGCAAAACTTGTTTCTGCAAGAGACTGGTAAATGGCTCCGGCAGCCTCTCTCTGAAATTCTTTCAGCTGAAAAAAAAAACCAGTGAGATTTTGTTCATTCTGATTCAAAGGGTAAGATGTTAGAAGTTTTATTTTATTTTATTTTTTTGCCAAACTATTTTTTAGTAAACAAAACAAGGTTATTACGCAATTAAGGAAAACCAGGAGTTAAACAGAAACCTATGCTGCTCTTCTTATGTAACAGATTTATTCCCAAATATTTAAGACTTTTACTGAATAAACTCTTTTGGATTCTCATCAAGGCATTCCGTCACAGATTTACTTTCGAACTACTAAATGAAATTGATTTTAAGGTGACTTATTTGTCAAGATCTACTATCTTTTCAAATTACCCATCAGTAATCTAAGAAATATTTCTGGCCACCAGCATATCGTGCATCCAGTCCTTCGAAGACGGGTCGTAATTTACTTCTACTACGTCATGTGTGTTTTGTGGCTTCTCCAATAATAAGAGAAACCCCCTTTGGCTCAGTCTGTCAGCAGGCCAGTATCGACAGCCTCCTGAGTGGGAATTCATTGAAGAGGGAAGCTTGTATTTGTAGAGCAGGTGTTAAAGTGCACATCGAAGAGAAATGACTTGAAATGATAAAACATTCCAGAGGCCGTGCAACAGTGATGTCCAATGAAATCTCACTTCAGGATGTAAATACGGCTGCCGACTTTTAGGTAGTTTCAATTAATTGGACACAACAAATAAATAAATAGACTTGAGTATGAGCTACAATTGTCAAAAACAGCTGTCAATAATAATATTTCATTACATTTTTAACACAAAACTTCTACATAGGTAAGAAAAGTAACAGAAATAAGATTAAAACTTATTGTCTCCTGTTTTCTTTTTTTTTCTAAGACAATTCATGTAAGATCGATCTCAATTAAAGAGAGTCCCATTTAAAGTATGGTTAATATTCTTTTTTTTAAATAATTTTTATTCCTTCTTCAGATTAAGGCACAAGACTAATGACATTGCCATAGGTTCACCCCTTCTCTTAATATATTTTGTGATTAAAAACCACTTGAGTTTTTGCTTCTACACCCTTTAATAACTAGTTTTTTAACACAACTCTGTCTGAAATCTCACTGACACAGCAGAAAGGTAAACATACAAGGCAGGTATAATTTTACAATAATATTTCATATTTATAGGGAAAATAAGCCACAGAAATAATGTTAAGTGATTTTTTTTTAAGAATCATAACAAATGCATCCTCTTTAGCTGCAGACAGATCAGAGCTTGCCTGTGAAATCATAGTAATGAAAAGAGTCAATGCTCAGGGACATGGGAGTGCGCCTTCTGTGATTAACTGGAGCTGAACTGTGAAGGCCTGCAGGGCCTCGCAAAGCAAACATACTGTGAAAGTAACGTTTTCAAATCTACAATAGAAAAGATAATAAGACAGATAGACACAGAGTGAAAGCCTGTGATGAACTGGTGACCTTTTCTGACGTGCTGGAAACGGTAGCATGGACTACCCCTTCACACGATTCAATACGTATGAAAAATAAATGACTCTTCTATTTTTCATCGAGGCTAATGCCTCCTTACAGTATATTTAGTTCTTTGCACCAGTAGGTGATGGGAAATGTTTTCTAGTTTGGTATTCCACAGTGAGCTCTTGTAGATTCATGATTCTCTTCTCTCTGGAAACACTATCAAGTTATAACCAAATTTACATGAATAGGGAATATAAAATAAACTATTGGTAGCTTCAAATATTATTTACAGCTGTGTAATATTAGGAAAACTAGTGAATACAATATTGTTGGTGAATATTGTGATAATACTGCAGGTTACCCACCTTTTCATTCTTCTCTTTTTGTAACTTCATTATGATGCCCCTGTAACTCTGTAGACTTTAGCATCTACCAAACTAAAACTGATATCAATGAAAGCCCATCTAACTGGTCTTATATATGGTGCTGAACGCCAAGTTATGCATCCAAGCAGTTCATTGCAATTCCGTTGAAATTGCAGTGAGAAGTGGGATTTGATGTACTTTTTTATGCGGCATAATTTTCGGTGCTTGGCTTAAGCCGACTGTGAAATTGATTTTTATCATTTAGGAGTTAGGAACAGTTGAGATTATTTATGTTTTTGAGAATTTGGTGAACAAAACCCCCCCTGATATTTCTGTCTATTTGGAATAAAAATGGTGGGTGTTTCTCAGTCTCATTTCTTTCTGTCTTTTTTAATCTGCGCTGAATTAAAACCTGTCCACGGCGCGCTCTACGCTCACTCATTTACAGCAGGAAATAAGCATCAGCTCCCCACTGCGGCCTTGAACAGGACTGTGTTGGTAGAGGTGTGAGATGAATGAAGTATGCCTTCCTTGCACAGTCACCAATCTTATACTTGACTGACCTTGTTCCTATACAATATCTTTCTCCGAATCTTATGAATGCATTATTTTTTTCACTGGGGACCTTTTCACAGTTGACGAAGACCCAAACTCAGATATGAAGAGGATCATATTGCAGTAAAGTCTATGATGATAACGGACTAGGGGGGCCACACAAGAACAAAAACGAAGAGGACAAGATATCTTGAGGGAACAAAGTAATCAAACTGAAAAGAGCCAAGCGTATAAGAACAGAGGACCGTAATTATGAAACAAAGAACAAGTAAGTTCAATTAACTGAATGATAGAATGACCACAGAACCGAATCAGGGAACCAGGGAACCAGGGAACCAGGGAAAAGGTAGAGCAAGAATCCACTCAAAATGGAAAAAACTCCAACATATGTTGATTTTTTTAAATTGTCTTGTTTCTTCTTCATCAGCCAGCTTCTAAAGGTCTACAACCACTCCCGTCATTGCAGGTTAATGCTGAGTAAGGCCTTCACAAACGTTGCACAGAGGTGCTGTTGCTGGTACTACTGCCTTGCAGCAAGAAGTTATTGGACTTGAGCGCTGGCCAGAAACTTTTTCTGTGGCGTTTGCATTTTATCTCTTTGCTTTCAAATATTCCAGCGTCCTCATTGAAAGAACCTGATCCTCTTCAAACAAATCCGTAGATCCTGAGTAGTTGACATTCTGTCAATTCGGTTTACTGGGTAGTTGCATTCCTACCAGAAACAAACTGCACCAGGGTAACTTGCTAACAAACTCCATGTCTTCAGATTGATCTGAGTTTGCTTGTTTGGTCTGGACCAGAATTAGGGTGAACTGTCACACTTGGCCAAACAAAGCAAACTAAGAAAAAACACACTCTGATCTGTTAGCAGCTATGGGTTGAAAAGCTAAACCGGGCATTCTGAATCTCATAAAGGACAATAATAAAAGGATACATATTAAAACAATAGATCACAAAACTGCAAACAAAATGTTATGTTTAGTTTAAAAAGAAACAGAACTTCTTGCAGTTAATGTATTTTCTTTTTTACACAATCAGTTCTTCAAACCTGGTGCCATAGATTGTAGGAACCAGGAAAACCCAAAACAATTTATTTCAGGTGATAAGAAGATTATACATATTTTTGGATATCAAATGTTTGCAAAGTGTGAAATGGACAAAGGACCTAAGAACCAGTCAATTCTTACTCTAAATTTATTTAGTATAAGAAATTACAAAATGAACAAAAGTTGTGATCAAGGACATTTGGGAGCAGCCGTGTTGATAGAGCTGAAAGCAAGATAAACAGAGTGAGAGAGAAACACAAGGATAAGACATAAAACAAACACAGAAACATTGTTAATGCTACCTAGCAGCCATTAATATATTTACATTGGCCTGGAGCAGATGAGCACATCAAAGTGTAACATCATGAATGAGTAGCCACTATTTGAGGGGTCCTGAAATGATGTAATGAGAGAGGAGAGCTGCATTGTTTATCCAGACCAGAGGAACTAAAGTTCAGCCAGCCAGTTTTTCATCCTGTCTTGTGGCACTGTGCACCAGCAGGTTCATAATAGCTCTCTTTAATGAGGGATATGATATACCTCTGCCACTTTATTGGCAGAACTTGGATTTCTTCCCAGTGCAGACGGCCATTATTCACTGGAAAAGAAGCCTGCCATGAAAACAAGCAAAAATGCATTGCACTTCTTAGGTCAGAAGAACGTAAACCCATTACGGATGTTATTCTCGCTTTAGTTAAACAATGACTAATCGATAAATTGTTTGAGATGATTAACACAAGTGACTCTTTTGGCTCAAGCATACACTGTGCACACCTAGACAGTTTCTTTGTAAATCCTAACATCCAGCTAATCATTCCAGCACTGTTTCAGTAATTGAAAAGAAAACAAGTGTAACAATTTCAAGGACAGGAAAAATAATTCAACCTGGAGAAACTCAGACGCAGAAAAGACGATTAGAGAGTTTAATGGCAAGAATGAACAACAATTCTTTGAAAATGAATAACAGTTCTTTGGCGCTCGGGCCCCGGCAAAAGATTTGAGCTGTTATTTGCTGAGAACTCGGGTGTACATCCCCGACGCTGATTAGGGATACTCTTCCCCCCGGGGCCCGACACTGGTGGTGGAGGTCGGAAAAGGATGACGTCTTGGAGAGCTGAATGATGCTGGTGGAGAAGGGGGTGGAGGTGGGTTGAGCACAGCTGGAGAGCGGCTGGCGGCGTGGGTGTGGTTGCACACAAGCGGAGCTTGATTGATGATTGAACACGCCGGGTCGAGGTCCGGCGCTCAGGTTGGAGGCGGCGACCATGACGCAGCGATTGGGTGGAGCAGGTGAGGCAGGAGTTTTCCAGCCTGAATTTCCGCCTAGGCTTCATTTGTTCTCTCGTGGCGATATTCGCCAGGTTGCGTCTGCCCTTGGCTTTTAGGATGACTTCTCACTGGTCACTCATTGAACTCTATGTGCTTGGAACGTTGAGATTTTTTGATATTGACCTATTACCTAATATGTGTAAACAGCAACACATTGTTCACTGGTCATATTTTAAATGCATTTTTAAAAAATGGTCTCTGAGCTTTGAATTTAATTATAGCAGGACTAAATGTCAGCTCATGGCGGCTCCTCCGTCACGCCACTTTATCTGAACTATCAAGTTTTATGAACTATTTCTATTTTACTTTGAATAGAAAACCTTTAAAACCGATGAAAAATTAACTATTACCTTTGATCACTACCAGTTTTGACTATAATAAAACATACATCAAAAGAACTGCACCAAACAGATTAAAAACTCATCCTTTTATCTTTTTTTCAGAATGCTGCAGTCATTAAAATGGCTGTAGCATTGACTTCCACATAAACAGCTTTGAAATGTGGACGAAAAGTGAAAGGTAACAAGACATCCAATTAAAAAGATCTATAAAACTCCAAATGTGGTTCAATAGCTGCTAGGGTTGATCAAATGGAAGAAATAAGATTTTTAGCATTTTTGTTTAGGAACATTACAGCAGAAAAATAATCATTGTCAATGCAGTTCTCTAGGCTGGAAATATGTCCACAATATTATCAAGTCTTTGGATGGCTGCAGAAATACAGACAGCATGCAGCACTTTGAATAAATTATTTATTTTAGATTCTTGTCAGTCTTGTAAAAGAGGAAATCTTTTTTTAGAAGACACTATAATGTTCCATTTGATTTTACATGACATGATATACATGGGTCTGAACTAGTCATAATTATATTACAAAATATGACAAAAAACATTACTTTGGATATGGTACTGCTCCTTTGCTTTTGTTCTCGTGTATAATTTCAATGTACAGAGTTTCCACACACACACTGTAACTCCGTGGGAGATAATGTCGTGCTGAGAGGCAAAGGAATATTGTCGTTTCCTCTTTCCTGCTGGTAAAGCCCGTAGAGAAGGTTACCATCCTCAAATACCTCAAACAGATGTTCTAAAAATAGATGGCTCATCTCAACCTGTAGGTTTTATTTTTATATTTCCTTAACCTGCCCCAGCATAAAAAGGATATTTAAAAAGTATTGCATTACATTAAAAAATGCTGTGAACTAATAAGAACATTCCACAATAGTTTAGTGTTTTGTGAACATCCCATTTTAAAAGATGAAGTAATTTCACAACAGTTTAAAATGAGATAGCAATTTCTGTTTCTTATACAATTCAGTTCATTTAAATTTATGAAGATAGTACAAAATTGAGCCAAATTCAGTTAGAATAAAATTCATTTTCATATATAATCACACACACAAGTCCACACAGAGATGATTGTAAATGTATCCACAAAAGTTTTTTATTTTGTTATTATTTAGATTGTGCATCCACATGGATTTGGCATCTTGGGAGACCAGAAAGGATCATTTTTGAAACCGAGCTGAACAGAGTAAATAAATCCAGAACATGGTTTCTCTCTCTCTCTCTCTCTCTCTCTCTCTCTCTCTCTCTCTCTCTCTCTCTCTCTCTCTCTCTCTCTCTCTCTCTCTCTCTATCCTGCATGCACCTCACACAAATAACAGGCAGCATTCTGTGTTTTTGTGTCATTCTCTGCCAGTGTTAAAGGGCCACATCATTCTGTGAGGCTGCATCATGTCATGTGGAAAGACATTTTTTTTTTTTCTTAATCATGTACAAATGCTTCTCGAATGTCAGAAAAATGCTTTTATTTTACGGTCCTCATATTTTGTCTTTTGCATATAAAAGGGATGCAATCCTGTAACAAGCGAGAGTTTATAATGATGTTTTAAAGGCAAAAATATTTTTTGCTAGCTTCAGCCTTTTGGTTGTTTTTGCCTGGATCCCAAACGACTCCAAATAAAAGCAATTTTGTTAAAGAAAGCACAGTAGAATGTAATTCGTTTGCCAAACAAATAACCTTTGGCTTCGTGGATAAGTGTTAAATTTGAGTTCAATAACAGCAATTCAACATAACTAAACAAAACAATCACTTGTTTGGGTAGAAGTCATGATTTGACAGAAACAGTGGTTATACAACTGAATTTTAGTTCAGTGATTCACAGGAAAGCTCGTATTTTCACTTTATTTTTCACTTTATCCAGTAAATATTTTCATTTGGAATTAAATGTGCTTTGTTGTAACTGCATTTGTGTTCACTGAAACAAAGGATATATGTGTTTTGAGATTTACTTTGTTTTTTTAGTTTTTTTTAGACAGACTGACATAACTTTTTTGAAAAAGCTTTTTTTTCCTGGAAATTCTTGTAAGTTTTCTTAACTTTATAAAATGAGAAAAATATGTTGCTATAATTGAAAAATAATCTGCCGGTGAAATAATATACTTTAAATTTTCGTTTTTGCATGTATTCTTCCAATAGATTTGTCAGCATGGGACTATCTTAACAGGTGGTAGGATGCAAATAGTTGGGCTGGACACCAGTTGCACACATTAATGGCAAGCTGTTGCAAGCTGCCTCTGAATAACTCAATTATTATGGCGCACACAGTCACACCAGGACAACTTATCTGTTGTTTGCCAATAAGAGCTTTTAATTTTTCATCTTATTCCATCTTTATTTTGTGGATCATACATTTCCTGTTCATTTCACATACCCCACAGATAAAAACAAAAACACACTCAGGCTAATGAAAGTATGGGTCATACACAGCTTCTGTTTGTCAAGTGAATTACTAACCATAAAGACAAATGGCCAGCTGTGTGAGCAGATGCTCTGCAGAGGAATGGCATCGTGTTATTGGGTGTTTATTGGAACAAGAAAGGGAGAGAGATTGAGAGGGTTGGGCCAGTTTTGAACAATTCTGGACTGTACAGCTCTTTAATCTTCATTTCAAGTCTGTTCCCCAAATGGAGGTGATCAATAAGTGATTTCCCACTACAACGACTCCAAACAGAAGCATCGCTTGAGTCTGTCTCTTCATACAGCTGGCGATGAAATTTAAGCAGCATTTCACACAAGTCTTTTAATCTTAATTTAGTATACTTTGTTGTATGGTGTCGGCTAAAGATGGTGTCAAAGATCATAGCTTGAAATTGAATGTAATAAACGAAAAAAGAGGCTTCATTAGCACAGTTTTCAGACATGAACCTCTCAACTATAGAGTATTTAAGAAATGCAGGTCTTAACTCCAGGACCTGTGAATAGGTACCACCAAGTCCTTCCCTGCAAATATTGGCTCCCCTTACAAGTGTTTCCTGCAGCTTGAGATGTACTTCCTTCCTACTGGCTGTTCTCCCTCCTTGCTTCCACTGCACACAAGAGCCTCCTTTGAGAGAAGAATAAAATTGAGCTCCACTCAGACCTTCCACCTTCGCCGTTCGAATCACAAAGCCTTTCATCACCACCCCTTGACGGCGGCACTGTTTGGAACATCAGGTCTAGCAGATGCCCACATGTGCTGCCTGGCTGCTTGGCTGTGAACATGTGCGATAAACTGACCCTGTCTTCCTAGATCAACGACCAAATCATTCTGATTCAAGTTCCTATTAAATCCAGTGTTTGCAAACTTTTATTCCCGTATTTTTACTGCCTTTGCGTTGTGTTTATACAGAAGAAGCGACCTGCCTAAAATGTCATTTACACATCTCGCATAAAACTGACAAAACATTTCATAAATGGAGCTTCATACTGACAAGTCAAGCATAGTGGTGGTCGTGTTATTGTCTGGGGCTGCTTTGCTGCTGTAGAACCTGGACAATTTGTCATAAATGAAGCACAATCCTAAAGGAGAATTCACAGTAATCAGTTAATCACTGATCACAGATCAACCTATATTGAAATGACAACATTACATTTATTTTCAATGGACTATGCAGAGCAGATTTCACAACTCTCACAAAGTCCTGTGTAAGATTCTGTAGCTATGAATATCAGCGTATTGTGCTTAGCAGTTGCTTTTTTCCGATTCAAATGCTGAACAAACATTTTTATAATCTATGCATAAGATACAACAGCACTTCCTCGGCACCAAAAACATGATAGAAGAACCACAACCTTCAAGCAATGATCCAAATGGTTGGAGGCTCCTCATTAATATAGATGGGGTTTTTATAGGAATGGCTGTTAGTCTAAATTATTCAGAGAGTTCAGGAAGACGTATGTGCTGCCCCCCTTCAGTAGCATAGCTAACTGAACACATAAATACCTGCTGTGAGGCAGGTGGAGTGTCAGAGAGAGCGGAGAATCTGGCATGCATAAGAAGAGGAATTGCACGGAGTCATGACACTCCTAAATCATGAGCTGTAAGAATGTCAACAGGGCAGCAGCAGCCACATACATCGGCTCACACAACAAGGCAGCTACATTTAAGCAACAAATGTGGTGCGTTTGACATGGCATGCAACCAACCTGTCCTGCATTTTAGCGTGACCAATCATATTTGGAACAAGATGGCCGTTTGGGGATGGTCATATAACAAACATAAAAAAAAAACAAAAGCAAAAAAAAAAAGGAACAACTTTAGGAAACTTTATTGGTTTGTAAACAAAGGGCATTTATGCTTGTCTGGCAAACTCACTTACTGTAATGCTTAGCTTGCTCTGACAACTGGATGACATGTAAGACCTACAACTACAAAAAGACTTTTTACTGTGGCATTTTGTCGAGCATAAAAGTGCAGTTTTATAGTCATTTAAAACTAAAAAGTGCTCATCCGTCAATTTTAGCTTCAGTTCTGCTGAGGGAATATCTGGATAACCTATCCACATCATACTGCAGATGAATTTTACTCTGTTCTCATGGAAAATACTGCTTCTGCTCCATTTTCTGGAAGTATTTGATAATGTAAAGTAATATTTAAGTCATAGCTCAGGCTTGGACTGAAACTTAATCTTCTGTAAAGGTGATGACCTTTAAAAAGTTGCTAATCCTCTTTAGTGATGCCTTAGCAGTATGACTAAGGCTACGTGGCTTAAAAAATAGTCTTCTTTCATTTGGTGTTAAGGTTTTTTTTTTCAGCAAAAGTAAGCAATGTGAAATTGTACGTTGCTAATATCTGCTAATGTTCTACCCTAAGGACATGAACATTTTCAATTTGAGTTGTATTTAAATAGAAACAATCTGCTTACTTCTGACCATCTTTGAGTACTTCAGTAATTTATTTACATTTTCAGCAGTCTGACAGCGACATAACATCTTTTGACAATCTCACAGAACCCCCTACTTAATAAAATTCTTTAACAAAAAGAAGTTTCAGATGAAAGATGAAATAAGCAAATCTGAAATTGAAGCAAACAGAAACAGAGCTTCAAGAAATGGGCAGCTTCCAGTGCACAAATAAAACAATCAGAATGCAGCGAAGGTCAGATGTCTTTTACATTTGAGAGAATAATGAGGATTTTCTATTTGTTGCTTGCACAAACTTATAGCCGCACTAAGTGGGTGTGCGATGGAATATTTATCTTTCCTCAACAGGCTTCCATTACACTGTCATGTGGTTTGTTGAGATTATTTGAGGAGAAAGAATGGAGAGCTATTATGCATAATGAGTTTTCTCCAGTGTGATTTAAATGTTTGTCGTAGCTGTGTACTCACTGAGTTTCAATGATCAGATTCTAGTACAGACATTTTATCTGTATAGTGTTTGATGGCGCATGTCCGTAAAGTTTTCAGCTGGGAATAATCACAGCAAAATTCTGATCCATACATTATGTCTGCTTTAACACAACATGCCATGCTAAGATATGCCAGCTGCTTAAACAACGATAAAGATGAAGACAGTTGCTCTTGTAAAAACAAATTGAACAAGTGCTTTATGAAAGGAAATATTAAAACTGTGCATACATGTTAATTGCTGAGTTATAATTGTTGTTTATCAGTTTTAAGGACTCTTATGATTAAAAAAAGGCTGAAGGACCTTTTAGCACCCTTTTAATCACCTCATTAGCTTTTCATAGAGGGTTTATCGTGAAGCATAGAATAAACAAAAATGAACATGTATGTTTTACAGAATGTACACCTGTCATTTATTTTAAAGCCCATCGTGCTTTGTATGTCTTCTGAGGTTCTATAGATGAAGGATGAGACGATGGGAATTTTCTAATTTTCCAGTATGCCATTTGCTGCAGTGAGACATGTTAACAACGCTGTGCTGCACATACTGCTGATTTGCTAATTGTGGAGAAGAGTTACTTAAAGTAGAACCCAGAGGGCTAATGATGGCCTTTTATCAGTTATCACCCAGGTGGCATTTCCAGGCCAACTATAAATTCACTATAAAGATAGCTTTAGTAGATCTACTTTTCATTTAGACTGGCTCATAATTCTGTCAGCTTTTATAGATGGTTTGATATTTTCTCAGTCTACAGAAGGCTCCTGCTGCAGGTGCAGCTGACAGTATTGATCTACCATTAAACTGAGGTTAAGGCTGTGGCTTGCCTGACGACTGGTGAAGCCAGCGGTGCAAATCACACGCAGCTTTGTAATTCCGCACTGTATTTAACTCGTGCCAAGGGTTTTGACAGTTTTTGCACGGCTCTATGCGATGTTTGCAAGTAGAAACATAATAAGAAAAGGTCAAAGCTCAGTTTTGAAAAGTTGTTTAACTTTATAATTTGGTGTCTGTGACTGACGAAGTGTGTTTTATGCAAAATCTTCTCTGATTTTCTCCTTCAGTGGTAAAAAAAATATGGATTTAAAGTTGAGGTTGCGGTTTGTGTTTCTAGGTTGTGTGTATAGCGCAGCAGCACTGATATGTGTTCTGGACAAAGTATCTGCCAGTTTATCTGGAAATCCTTGCATGTGATCAACACATGTTTGCTACATACTGTATGCAGCTGTTGGTTCACTAAAATTCGTATGTCTGAAAACAAAAGAAAACATGACCATGTCAAAATTCAGGAGTGAATTCAATATCAGAAATTGTGAAGCCTTTTGAAATTAGTCAAAATCTTTTTACAGACTTACTGCTTTGTAACATACATACATTTTAATAGGATTGAAGTCATTTGCACCCCAGATGTTTACTGTTAGTCTGCTTTATCCATTCCAAAACCGGTTTTGATATGTGTTCAAAGTCAATGCCAAGTTGAAAAACTGGGTTTTAACCATTTAGCTGTTGAAGTAAGAAGTTGAACAATTTGGAAGATGGTCTTCCCTGTCCAATTTAGTAACCACTGGCACCAGACGTTGACTGTGATGTCACCACGACGCTTTACAGCGTCCAACATTCACATTGTCATTGTAGCTCAATTATTATATCATCTGACTCTAAAACTTTTCTATAAAAGTATTTTAAGTATTATTTCAAAACAGCAGACTATGTTTGTCCTAAGCCATCCATCTTGCCAAACTGTTTACGTCAAATGAAGGAAAATTTGTCAGGATGCGAAAGAATTACCCAGGAACTAACAGCAAGATGCTGGAAAATCTATTTTATTGCATGCATTAAAGCAAAGCCATCTAACATAGACTGAGGGGATACAGACTAAACAAAATCACCAGCTCCAAAAATCAATACTTTCAAAAGAAATGTGCAGTTTCCCCACTTGTACCAATTAAAGGTCTTTTAGAGGAAAGTTACATTGCCAAAGGAGATAAAAGAGCCTTTCACAAAACATTTCATTTTTTTAGAAGTCTATGCGTTTTGAGAAAAGACCAACATGGCAAAGGGGGAAAAAATTCAGGCAAACTCTGTGACTTCTCTGCAAGCAAAGAAGTCACAGATCCATACGGTTCGATTTCAAGCTAACTTTCTGGGTTATGGGACCATAAACACGGATCAAAACAGGAAGAGCAAGAACGTGAAATTCAACTCAAACGTGACTTGCCTGTGCAGGTTTCTAATGGAAATGTTTTGTTAAACTGTCTATGGACTGAACTATATGGACAAAAGATATATCTTTGGAGGAGTTATGAAGAGTCCATCAAACTGAAGAGCAATGTACCAGCAATTGAGCACATGCCAACTGCTGAGCAGAGCAGGTTTTGCTGTTCTCCAAACTGCCTGTTGATGAAATTTGGCATACAAATAAACTTGATTTGCCTATGCGAGATAGTTGGTACTGTGTTTTATAAAGGAAAAATACAATTATAAACTTGATTTTACTTCTGTTTCTTGTTCTTTTTTGGATGTGTATTTATGTAGGATTGAGAACTTAATAGCACTGTGAATCAGTTGCACCTCTCTAAATATGGCATATTTTGCTAATGTACCCTTCATAAAGAAGCAGTGACACATTATTAGCAAAACAATCTTTTATTAGAAACATATTGTATAAAAATGAACATGCTTCACACATTTAGATTTTTCTTTTCATATAGATAATTCATAAATATTCAGGCACTGTAACTTTTTAATATTTTTTAATATGTCAGTACATAAAGCAGACATGATCAATCCATTTTAATAACATACATTAACTTACCATTTAACTTCAATCAGCACTTACATATTCTATTTTTGCAACACGCACAGTGTTGTAGAAAAAAGGATCTGTGGCAAAAAACAGTAAATTATTGATATTCACAAACACAAACAATCCCACAAACAATACTCGATCAAATAATGAGAAAACCATTGCTGCATTATTAGAGACTTGTTGAAGCCGAGTAAATCAGTTATTGAAATTCTTTGTTTTTTTATAACCACCTGCAGCAGTTTTCCTGTTGAACACTTTTGAATGCTTTTCTCTCAAACTCTTCTTGTGACATATGAGTTCTGACATGCAACATACAGACTTTTGCATTGCTGAGGATAACATTTAATGAAACAGATTCCAGATTTACTACTTATGAGCAATACTTGAGACTGAAGACAGGAATGCAGTTTGCACAGAACTATAAATTGTACACGTTCAGTTCCGAATTACACCTGAACAGAACACACTGAACACGACAGTGAAAAATAGGATGGTAGAAGTAGTTGGCAGGAGGCACAGGATGAAGGCACTGGCCCTTATTTATCAAGCAGAAGTAACATTTACTTCCTGAAACGATTATTAGTATGTTTTATTTATTTGTGATTGCCAGATGGCAGAAAGGCGTAAAAATAGCTTTCAAATGCATATTAGAGACACCAGGACTCCGGTGGATTCTGTAGTACAAGACAGGCAGGCTGCTATTATTGCATCTACTTTGTCTTGCAAACATTTACACACCTTTAACTTTACCACATTTTGCCATGTTACAACCACAAATTCCAATATATTTTTACTGAGCTTTATCTGATGCATCAACACCAGCATTAAAAGAACAAGAATGCATGTTTTTATACCAAACAAATTCAAAAGGTGTGGTGTGTGTGTGCAAAGCCTTCTCCAGAATGTCACAGATTCTCAATGGTGTTGAGGTTTGGTCTTGGTGGAGGCGGGTCTATGTGTAAAAATCATCTCTGATGCTCCCTAAACCATTCATTCACAGTTTCAGCCTGATGAATCTTGGCATCGTCATCTTGGAATGTTCCAGTGTCACCAGGGAAGAAACAATCTATTGATGGAATAACCTGATCATACAGCATATTCAAATAGTCATCCAACCTCATTATGGTACCAAACCTGAACATTATGGTACCAAACCTGAACCAACCAACAACATCAACCCCAGATTTTAGCACTTGTACACCCCCACAAACCTGTATAGTAAACACCAAGCATGAGAGGCGCATCACTTCATCTGCCTCTCTTCTTACCCTGATGTGCCCATTACTGGAAAATGGCAAATCTGGATTAATCTGATCATTTTTATCCTACTTTGCAAAGTGTGGCATTTTTCTCAGTTAGTCACTAGTGTTTTTTTTTTTTATTGCCCTGCATCTGTTCTGTCCCCTTGGGTTTCCTTCACATTACGGTTGTGGAAATGCTCTTACTTTCACTACTACTCCCCCGAGTTCAACTATTCGTCTTCGATTGGATGTTACCAAGTGTTTGTGATCACCAATTAAACATTCAGCTTTTTTTTGTTTTTCTGACCACGTTTCATCCTCAAAGTCAACGGTTCGCCAACATCCCTCCAGGATTTTTTTTATAATGTGTTAGACAATACTCAATCTAATCTTATTAGCTTCTGTAATTTCCTTTGATATTATATAGACTTTCCACAGGACGTCTTTCCACATGGTTGTTTTTAGAAATGAGAAGCTTCTCATTACATCAGCTGGAATGAAACAACTTGTTACTGTAAGACAGTTGTCCATGCAGTAACTATCCAAACTAAAAGCTCAGACCTATTTGCTCAGTTAAATTCAGACGAGTGTTAGATGAAATTTAGACATTTTTTTTCTTTAATTGTTTGTATAACCTCAAACAGAAGTGTATTTTCTCTTGCAGTTGTTGGTTGGACTTTTGGGAGATTCGTTGTATTTTCACCCAGCCGGATCTTTGGGAGGGACTAGAGATAAAGACGGACAGTTTCTCTACGCTGAAGGTTAGGTCATCCCAATTAAAGAGTTATAATGCCGAGCCAGAAATGCTGGTTCCAGACCTTCTGTGACAACCGTCAGTGATAAGACTCGCATAGCCAGATAGTCACTCTCTGTCTAGTTAGAGCAGATCATACTGAAAGGGCACCAACCTCATCACATACGTCTCCTTGCTGTTCTCATTCTTACAAGAATCCCTGTTTGAGTGTAAGTCACAGATGGCAACTAAGAGTGACATTTAATTAGGGGAATCTGCCTTTTTCCTTTACTTAATTTTTTACATTTACAATGAGCTGCTTTTTTTTCTGACATCCTTAAATAGAATATTGTGAAGCAAGTGTCTTCACCAGTGATCTAATTATTAAATTGATTCCCTTTGCGTGTTATTGCGTTTTAGCACACACATGTGAACTTTCTGATCTACGTATCTCACGATATCCACCGTGAAACAGTGATTGTAGCGTCACGCTATGGGGATGCTTTTCATAAGGAGATCAACGAAGGGGAAGGAAAATGGAGCTCAATGCAAGACAAAACATGGAAGACAAAACCTGCAAAAGACTTGGAACTGGGACAGAGATTCTTCAGAGCTGAATATTTATGTTCAGACACTTTCCATGAAATACAACTAAACTTGAAGTTCTGCATTTTGCCAAAAATATTCAGTGTCTTTACATACAAGATGTGCACAGCTGGTGGCGACACATGGCAGAAGAAGACCCACAGTTCTTAAAGGCATTGACTATATTTTGTGTTTGTAAAAAATAATTAGAAAATCACATTTAATGTTTATTCTTTTAACAAATATGCACTTATTTTCTGTTGGTTTAAAACTATCACATGAAATTCATGATAACATGATACAATTTGGAAAGGTTCTATGCGTATGTAAACTTTTGCAAGCAGCAAGATTGTGCTTGAAGAAAGGACGTTTTCCTCATCCTGGTTCATCTTTAGTTTAAGAAAAGGAGGCTATGAAAAACTGAGCCAGTTTGTTTTCTGTATCAACAACCTGAACCAGCTGAAAGGAAAATTGTCCATCGCCAACTTCTTTACTAGTCTACTTTAACATTCTCATTTTTCTGGATGAAAGATCTCAATTACTCTAGCTTATGTAAACCATACTTGCCTCTAGAAATGCTAATGAAGACCTCACTGATCACAGATGACATCAAAAACGAGAAAGAGGGCAAAATGTTATGTGACAAAACAAAAACTGCAAACTATTTAATGCTGCCCTGTGTATTCAGTCTCCTGCTTATTACCCATCGTTAGGTTTACATTTTAAAACATGTGCAAAACACTGATATGTTGAGGTTTCTTATCACTGCAAAACAACCATTTTGTTAAACCCTGCATTTAGGTGCAAATACTGTTGGCTGTCTATAATGTACTATTTCTGCTTCACTGAGATAAGAGTGAATTAATATTTCTAAACGCAGGGCAAAATTCTGCACTGCGTCTTCAACATTGGAAGAAACACAAAGAGAAACAGACTCCATCCTAATAACCCGGTTCTGTCAAAAACAATGAGTGTTGGCTGAGGTAAAATCTGAACAATCAGATAACTCCTTGTCTTTCCTACAGGTTCTGTCAGTGCAAGATAAATAAGGACCATTTCGTTTATGCTGAAAATATGCAATATCAAGTCTGCTGACATGTATGGAGTGGAGACTGATGTTAAAAATAAAAAAAATCAGATTGCAATGCAGTTGTGCCTCATTTTGTGTATG
This sequence comes from Poecilia reticulata, assembly GCF_904066995.2. NCBI lineage: Eukaryota > Metazoa > Chordata > Actinopteri > Cyprinodontiformes > Poeciliidae > Poecilia > Poecilia reticulata. The sequence continues at coordinate 24,702,465 of NC_088836.1, read as the reverse complement.
ATTGCTCTCTTGTCCAGCAGAGGGTTGCCGAACAGGCAACGGCTCAAAATGACATCTTCACCGTGAATGACAAATGTGACAATGTTGCATTCCAAAGACACTGAAAACACAGCACGGTACACGGGATGTTCCCATTAGCATGCTCTGGGACTGTACAGGAGGTTTCCCAAGATGAGTGTGACGATGTCGTCATTGTCACTATGAACGTTTTACCAGACAACTGGGCTGACCCGCTGCTTTATTTTCACGTCTTTCACATGTGGTTAGTTCATGAAGGAATACTGAGTGTGCTGTAGTAAGGCATGTACAGTATGAAGAGAACTGCAGCTTTTAACTCTACTGTAACGGAAAATATTACGTTTCTATAATGGTTCATCTTGTCAACTGCGTTTGAGTAAAAAAAAAAAAAAAAAAAAGAGAGAAAAAAAACCCCAACAGAATACTCTTATTTTGCAAAAATGACATGGTTCAGCCTTAAAGAGAACTGATGTTTTCTGTGCTATACACTCCAGAAGAAAAAACAAAAACATACTACAAACTCCAGGTGTTCTTCTCAGCGCGATTCAAAAACATCAATAATCAGCTCTCTCATGTCTCAAAAAGAGCCGGAGAAGGAGAATCCCTCTCTGTTTAAGCTCTCTTACGTCTTCCATCTCATTTCTGCAATATACTGGTTTAATATTAATCTGGCATTCAAGCCTTATTCCCTAGAAAAATATGGCATCCTTTTTTGAGTGAGTAATTTCCTTGATTCTTTCCCAGTCCTTTGTTTTGCAGCAGCAGCATCAAAGTTCTCCATCAAAATTCCAGTGATCCCTTAAAAAACAGGTGATTCCTCCCCCTGCAGGCCTTTGCTCCTCTCTCAGAATTTGTCTCCGTCTTAGATGGCATGATTGCTGTAACTTATGTATGTCTGCTTTGAGGCAAGCACTGCAAACGAGGGTGAGAAGAAAGAGCAGAGGGTTAAAATTGAAATGAAATGGGCGAGCCTCAAATAGGCGTGGGAGTGTAATCTTTAAAAATCCACATCGTGGGAACACAGATTGATGCAAGGCTCTATTTATAGATGACTTCATTAACCAAGCACAGGTGGAACTAATTCTGATAACACGGGTGTTGATGTAAAACAGCATTTTCGTAAAAACTTCCCATCAGCGCTGAGCATTAAAATGGAAATGTTTGAATTGGTAATGCTGCACAGGATTTAGTATTTTTTTTCTTTTTTTCTTTTCCAGCATGTTATGTAAACAGACCTTAGAGCCCAAAGCACCAAAATGAAATGCACATTGCAATAATTAGGTTTTGATATTAGAAACAGGTAAACAAGTATCTTATTTGTAATTTAAAAAAAAAAATCCTGTTTCTGTTATGCTGTGTGCAAAAATATAAATTTTACAAAAACACATTGCTTTGTTTGTCTAGCTGTCTAGTTTCCTGCAAATCCTGCAGTTCAGACCAAAGCTGCTTATATAGCACTAGCAGATTTACATTGACCTTTAACCTAGAAGTTGGTCCCTTTTAGGAAATGTCAGGACTGAACTGAACTGTGTAGGTGGTTTTATGTACATTTCAATGAAAATAGCACGTCAAAAATGATTTATGCTCTTCTCAAGAAACTGTGAAAAAACAGATTTGCTTCACATCAGTTACAACCTTAGAATTGCTGTCAATTTTTTTCTGTGCAAACTTCCACGTGTATTTTAACAATATATCTGTGGCAATAAGCTTTTATAATATTAGGGAATTAAAAAAAAGAATTCAATGTGATTAATTTATGTATATTGTCGAATAATATTTTTGAGGGTGTTAATTTTTGCTTTGTGTGTTTTGTTGTTGTGCCGTTTTGTCCCTGGACACTGTTGTAAATCCAATTTTAACCCACAATGCATCTTCCCTGCTTATACAAATATTAAAATGTTGTAAAAAGACAAAATAAACCCGTTAGATATGCCAAAAGCAATTTCAGTGTATATGCAACAGTTTGCATAATTCACAAAATCAGCTTTCTGTTTTTGTAATTATCCAACTGTATCATAAATGCATTATAAGGGGGCAATCAGCATATCACAGCAGTAGCATTAAATGCAGCAGTCATTCTAGTGCCAGTCTTTCACTACATGCAAAGGACCTGTGAGTTCTGTGTGCACCAAGCAAAGCATGCAAAAGTCAGTGAATTGGTCATTTGAAAAGTTAAATTACTACAAGCTCAGAGGAATTGTTATATTGGATACCGAACATTATAAGCTGATAAAAGCCCTTACTACTTCTTATTTCTCGGAGTGTTGTTACAGCTGTAGAATAAAATAATTATCTGGAAAATGATGAATCCTTTGAATTAACCAAACTTTACAAAACACAAATCTGCTGTACATCCTGAACCTCGTCAGGTGTCATGTTTAACCGCATCTGGTCTATGTGCAAGTGTCAGTGGATGTGTCATTTTGTTTTTTTAGTTTTTTTAAATAAGCATCCCTCAGTGAGCATGCTCAGTGGTGGTAATCATACAACCAATCTGTCCACAACAGCCTTGGCTGATTGAATATGTCAGAGGGGAAAATCAGAATCAGGGAACAGCTGAGAGCCAGGGTGGACAAAAAAAAAAAATGACGGAATGATTTTTAATAGCAAACACTTCTGTATTTTTGTCAGAGCCGTGTTTGGCGTGGGAATGGAAGGCGGTATTCTCGCCACTTCATCCAAAGCATCTCATTCTGGAGAAGCATTGATAAATGAACCTTATTTGAATATTTATGTGCTGCAAGGCCAAGATAAAGAATAGATGGTCCAGAAAGAATTGAACCTGGCAGACCCATCTGTCTTCTCTTGTTCACTCTTATTGTTGTTGTTGTCTCATTACCACAAATTCCTCTTTTGTCAGCAGAGAAACAAATTACAGGGGGACACATGACTGTCGCTTGTCTTGTGCTTTTAGGGAAAGTGGTGTCATCTTCCTGCATTCACTGGCTTTACCATGCTGAGTGGTCTTTTTAAACATCATACACATATTGTCACCTTCCTAAAACAATGGCCTGAGTCATTTTTTGCCAAAAGTAAATTTGGCAAAAATAAAAAATAAAAAATCACCACCTCTTTCTTTCCAAAAGTTTTTTTTTTTTATGTAAAGAAAACACACACACACACGCACACACACACACACTTGGCAAAATAATGACTTAGGTCGTTCATTTAGGAAGGGGGTGATACTTTCCTTTCATGCTCATGTGTGTTGCTCACATACAGTGGAGAAAATAAGTTTTAAGCACATCAACACTTTCTTTTTGTAAAAAATCTGTAGAACATTTTCTAACATGGCTATTGAAGTTAAATTCAGACCATATGTTGGTAACAACTCATGTACGCTACATATATTGAGAAATGGAAAACATATTCCATGAATTAGATGTAATAAATTTAAAAGGTACAAGTAATAACGTATTGAAAACATGAGGAAAAGGAGGAGCAAAAATGAATAGAAAGCCAAGAAAACAGTTGGAATCTGTCAAAATTTAGAAAGCAATTTTGCTCAATCAGCTAATTTAGTCTTTGCAATATTGCCCAGGTTACACCGAAGAAATAACTCAACATAGGTGAACACAAAGAGCCCTCTTACGACTTTAGTAACCTTGTATTGCAAAGCACATCACACGATTTCCCACAGAGACTTAAAAGGTCAAAGGAGAATCGTCTTTAAGAAAGAAGCCCTCGAAGAGATTCCCCGATCCATTTTGGTTGATTTCTCCATATGTGTGAACTACTTAGGTTGTTACCAACATCTGGTGAGCACATCATGCCAATAACCTCATTAGAAAGATATTAAATGAGAAAGACTTTTGCGTGTTCAATATTTATTTTCACTGCTGTATTAGGGAGTGTGATTGCTGGCTTGAGTCATCCAGGATGCTCCATATTAGCCAACACTCATTCAACACAGTGCAGCAGCAAGCAAGTGTTTCACAGGTGTTGAACATTTGAAGAAATTAACAGAAGAAAAGTGGCAACAAAATAATAAAAGGGCAAGATCATTAACTAATCTCATTACCTGGGAGTCTAAAGTCCCTCACCAGGCTCCCCTCCCTCAATACAGTCTGACACATAAGCACAAAGAGCAGTTGTTAGATTCACAGTTCAGATGTGGGGGGTGAGAGTCCTCGCCAGCAAATGGGCTCTATAATTGGATAAGATGGAACAGCTCTGTTCTCAGACATACAAGAAACTAGGCATGCAAGTGTGGGCGCAGGCTTGGTCATCCTAAAACACATCACTATCTACAATTCAACTTGTCGAAGCAAAAAATCTGAACCCTCAGTCGTCAGACCAAATGTGGGAGCGTGATTGGATTTAAGCCTGTCCCCACACCGAGACTGCCTACTCATACACACCGTCTTAGTGACTAAAAAGATCTTCTCCCACAACGCGAATTTGTAACTATGTAAAAAAAAATTTATATTGCGTGCCAAATCTCACGCTTTCAAATTCTCAAGTAATTTCTGAGCTAATAAGAGTCCACCTTTTACTGGAAAATTTGCCAGGATTTCAAGCTGATCAAGTAAATAATCAAGAGTAATAGAGAGAATGTTTTAAGGAAGACGAAAAACAAGTACTCCTCAAGTGAAAATCTGAAAAGTGTCTTGCTTTTATATTCAGCCCCTGTAAGTCAATACTTTGTTGAACAACCATTTACTGCAATTACACCTGGGAGTCTTTTTTGACATTTCTCTAGCTTTGCATATGTGTTAGACATTTAGCAAAAATAGACCAAGCTGAGTCACACTGGAATAAGAGCATTTAGTGACAGATGTAGTCTGACTTGCACTGACCCATTCATTTGCTATTAAATGCTAACTTTGACTGTGTGTTTAATTTTGTACTGTAAGGGGATGAAGATCTGCTCCAGTATCAAGTGTTTTACAGTCTCTAATGGGTTTCCTTCATGACTGGTCTGTATTTAGCTCCATCCATTAACCAGCTTCCTTGTCCCTGCTAGAGATAAACCCTACAGTGTTATGCAGCCGCTTCCATGTTTTACCATAATAACAGTGTTCATGGGGATGCGCATTGTTCGTTTTCCTTCACACAGTGTTTTGCTTTTGTCTTGCTACTCTTTCATTCAAGACAGGATTGTGGAGTGCGTCACTCAAAGTAGTCAGGCCACTTTCTACCTCACAGAACAGAGTGTTTTTAGTGAGATTAGAATAAACACATTCTAACAAGTTATCAAGTGTGAGTGAAAGTAATTAGTGTCCCTGGATTTTACATAGGGTTACTGGAGTACGGGGGCTAAATGAAAACACATACCACACTTTTTAGATTTTTACTTTCAGTATTTATCACTTTACTTCCACTTCACTTCCACTTTGTTCTGTACTGTTTTGTAGGTGAAAACAAAAATGCGAAAAGGTCCAAGGGGTGTGACTAATTTAACAGCTATAGTTGTGCCTGACATGTTACAGCTTGGAATCAGGTTTTTATACCAACATTTGCATTTTCCATCTCTACATTCCAACAATGGCGTGTTCTACAAACCTTGTGTTTCCAGACTTTCACAGAGTTCAGACTTGGCCTCTCCATTTGGCCTCAGGCCTCCTTTGGGGTTGAACTTGTTCGACATGGTGGCTGCAGTGACCACGGCCTTCAGGCTGCGCTTGCGCTTGGGCACATTCTGCTCTGGATGAAAGAGAACCACATAGACCTTCGGCATGTAGAGCATTCCCAGGGAAACCGATGCACTGAGGCTGACAGAGATTGTCAGAGTTGTTGTCTGGATATACATCTGTGTTGTGAAAGTGAAAGAAAGAGGAGAAAAAATATATTAGATGAGAATGTAGTTTTAGAGGTTCGAAAATTATCTAATCTTGCACAGTTGGGAGAAATAGTAAAACATTTTTATAGTAATCAGCTTCTATTGGTGCAGACATTCCACATCTATAGTACAAATGATATGTATGTACAGATAAAAGCCAATATTTATGTAAATTACATAAAGTCAAGTTGCATTACCTTTTTTCTTCTACTGATTTTTTAGACAGTGTTTTATGACTTTTCTCAGAAGCAGACTTAGTAAGATAAAAACCCAGAATATCATTTGCAAATGCACATAGGGATGAAGAACTTTAAAATAAAGCAAAATAAAATGGTTGGCCATAATAACCATTATTACATTTGAAAGGAATAAAAGGTGAAGATTTTAAATCTGAGAATACCAGCCAAGCTATTAAGTACCAACACTGAAATATTATTATGTGCAGGTCTCTCACTGCTGGAGGGACTGGTGCACTGCACAAAATAAATGGGATGAAAATATGAAGCAACATCTTAAACAGCAGTGAGTTAAAACGTTGGGCTTCAAGTAGTTTTTGCCAAAACACAAAATTAGCTTGACAATACCATAGAAATTTAGTCATAAAGTGGCTTACGGACAAGAAAATAAATATTTTGGAGTGGCTATCACAAAGCCCTGATTTTAATCTGAGAGAAAATTAGAGGACAGAACTAATAGATGTGTGGATCATCAAGGCAACCTGTAAGACTGACACTATTACACCAGATCCACGAGAAGGAATGGGCCACCAGTTGAGGAACCTTCAGCAACAGTCTTCAGTTTTTCAGGGCAATTTAACTAAATACTGGGAAAATGCTTGTGCACTTCTGAATATAAATAAAGATTTTTAAAATGTCTCTAATATAAGTTTGGATTTTAGCAAATAGCAAATAATTTGATTTCCTATTTGACCTAAAACTGCTGATTTTTTACTCTTGAACAATTATATAATTTCCTCAGAAATATGCCGAGGTGGCTCACAGTTCCTTTAGTATATCTCTTTAGAAAAATAGGAAGAAATGGACAAGGGACTTGCCTCCTCTTGCATTACTTCCTCTCTAATGTCAATGAACACAAAGCAATGGAAACACAGCTGAGAGACATTTTTCAAAGAAAAAAAAGCCAAGGGTTCTGTATGTCATTGCAATTAGAGACATCAGAAACAAATTATTTGACACAGAAATAGCTAAGAGGGATTTCAGACCACATAGGAACAGTTAATAATGATCTGTATATTCAAGTCTAACATATGTTATTCTATGTGGACTGGGTTTGACGAGGATGCCTTGACTCTGCAAAGGCTGTCATTAACCACAGTATTTTTATTCAAGTCCAGCTTTAAGATTTTAAATCTAAAGGTCAAACGTGGAACAGAATTTGTGCGCGTGTTAATCAGCTGATATGTTTTCTTTTTATTTCAGTCATTTGCAAAACAATTCCACAAGGTCATGGATTGGATTTTAGCAAGAAATTGGATTTGTCTTTAGTTATAAGTTGATTGCATTATTTAGCTATGCACAATGTTTATTTAATTGTTTTGTTTATTTCCATTTTATTACATCATTCTATACTGAACGTCACAGATGTCTTGATGTTTTGATTGTCAACTGATGTAGCTTTACTTTAGCAACCAAAAATATTGGGATAACATATTTAATTTTATTAGATATGCAAAATCATTCCCATGAAGTGCAAGAGTAAATCTAAATAGCGAGCTATGACTTTTAATATCTTTGAGGAAAATTTGAATCTTGGCTGAAGCCCAGCAAAAATTAAGACCCCAAAGTTCATGTCGTTTTGGAAAAAAACCCTTCAGATGACACATGGAGATGGAAGCGATAAATCCACGTATTCCATCATACTGCAAACAGCACATGAGCATTTTTTGGTGATAGAGGGCGAGTGTTGTAATCTCCCAAGAAGATTACTCTTGCCCCGGGGTGAATTCAGAACAATATTGCCAGCCCTCTGGAGTACAGAGTGAAGTCACTCTCTGAAGGGAGCCAAGACCCTTGTCCACTTTCATAGGACCTACTGACATAAATCTTTCTGGACACCCTCAAATGATGGTCAATCTGCTCCACTGGGACATTGAAGGTAAAGAGCTGAGAGCAGAAACCAATATGAAATTCTAGGGCTTCTTTGTGGCATTCCAGGTTTAGAGAGCAGTTCTATTTGCACCAAGAATATCCCACGAGCAAAGCATATTGACAGGAAATAGGATTCAGTGAACCTTGCAAACTTTAAAATTCGAAGTATTTCTCATACCTAACATTTCCAGAAAATAAATATTTTCAGGGGTAAAAAAAAAATTCAATAAATTGAACATTTTTTGGGGAAAAAACAACCTTTTGCTTACTTATAGGAACAAACAACATATTGCTGGACTAGACCTTATAAGTTGGAAATTTTGTTGAATGCAGTCATTTATTCAAAGCAAATTCTCATGATCTGGCCATGCCATAAAACTGGGACTTGCAAGCATTTATACCTATTTGAACTGATTTTGTCTCATTACAACAATAAGCACACAAAGTATTTCATATGTGTGCTTGGGGGCTGAGAAGCTAAGGTGAAGGAACATTCTTATAATGGACAACCAAGAGAAGAATGAGGAAAACGTTTATTGATTGTAACTTATTCTGGCATCATAATATTCAACAAAAGTATTAAATTACATGTTTTAGTGATGCTGTGCAGCTCCAAGCTGTTGCTAGCTATCTTTAGGTATGTGTAGTGTAGAAATGAAGTTGTAAATTGCACATAGCACAACACTGAAATATGGTAATGGCAGCAATATGCAGTGTGGAGACTTTCATGGTGAGAGGTCAGGAAAACTGTTCCTAGGCAAACCTAGAAGAAAGCTTGTGAGAGACTTGAAACAGGGGGTGAGCATTACCTTCTGTCTGTACAACTGCACAATATATAGAGTACAGCCAGAGCTGCAGTAGAATAGTCATGTTTTAGTAGCTGAGTCAAAGCCCAGGCCTAAATCCAACAGAGAATCTCTGGCAAGATTTCATGTTCACTGACCTAAAAGAGGACTGAGCTTGAGCTATATTGTAAAGAAAAATGGTTTACAAGCCCAGTCGTCAGATGTGTACGAAAGGTTAAAATCTTTTATCTGTAATTACAAAAAAATGTGGTTCCACAAGGCACTGGGTACAAAGAGGCAGAATATAAAAAAATAAAACATTGCATCCGGTTTCTTTTCCATTTCACAATTATGCATTATTTTTGTTGATGTATTTTAAAATGTCAGGTTATGGTGGAGCATTACAAAATGTGTAAAAGTTCAAAAGATGTGGCAAACAGGGACTGTTTGTACAATGTGTGTTTTCTTTGGTAAATTGCACATATTTACACAATAGACAATCTAATGGTTGCTATTAGGTTTGTTGCTTTGCACAGTTCATTCTAAAGGTTCTGCTACTATTGAATTTTACTTCTCTTCTCCGTGCTTTCTAGTGTACATCTGTGTTTCACAACCTCAGAATTAGCACTTGTAAGAGATAATTTATGATTCACTTTTAGCTGACAACAACAATCAACAGCTACAGCGGTTCTGTCCAATTTCACAACATCTACGGCTGTTTGCAAGAATATAAGTTGATTGCTGACTCTGTTTTCCCACTCAGTGAATATTTATGGAAACACAAGTAAAGAAATCATATCCAAGGAAATTCGAGGTGAATGAATCATCCTGACAATCCGGCTCTAAAAGCCTTGTAATCCCCTCAGTGGAGCTCACAGCCTATCAGCTTGTGATAAATGGTGGCGACATTCACAAACACAAGAGGCTGATCTTACACAAAAACATAATTTAAGCAGGCATTTTTATCACAATCAGGTGCAATGGAAACATAAGAGGAGTCCAAATGAAAAACTTCCATACAACATCTACAACTGCATTTACTGATTTGTTCTAATTTCAAAAACGTGCAGTTTTGTACAGACAAAACTACTCTATAAATTGTGCAAACGTTGCTATTTATTTGGGTTTTTGCTGAATTTGATTTAAACATTTTACCTTTTCTGTTGACTGTGAAGTTCCAAAAAAGATGGGGATGAAGGCCAGCCAAACAATGCAGGTGGTGTACATGGTGAAGCCAATGGGCTTGGCCTCGTTGAATGTCTCGGGAACTCCTCTCGTTTTGATTGCATAAACTGTGCAGGTGACCATCAGAAGCATGCTATAGCCCAGCAGACAGATGAGAGACAGATCTGATATGTCACACTTTAGTACGCCTCTGGACATTTCAGGATTGGCTGTACGCTGGTCCTCGTAGTCGATGATGGCTTGTGAAGGATCGACCCCGAACCAGATGCACACCCCGAGAAGCTGCACCGATATCAAGCTGAACGTGATGACTAACTGAGAGGCTGGAGAGATGAATCGAGGAGCACTGACAGACATCTTGCCCTGCTCAAAAATCCTGTAGATCCGATTTGTCTTGGTTAGCAGCGCTGCATAGCTTATACTCATCCCCAGCCCAAGAAAAATCCTGCGCAGTGAGCATACAAAGACATCCGGGGTGGAGATCATGAGGAAAGTCGTGGCATAACACAAAAAGATGCCCGTCAACAGGACATAGCTCAGTTCTCGACCTGATGCCTTCACAATGGGCGTGTCATTGTAGCGAACGAACGTAGCAACCACTAGCAAAGTGGCTATGATGCCCAGCAATGCGATCAGGACAGGAATGACTGCCCAAGGAGAGCTCCACTCCAGCTTGACAATGGGAATAGGAACACATCCGGTGTGGTTCTCATTGGGCCGCAAATCAAATCGGCACATCTTGCAGGTGTAAGTGTCTGCCTGATACTGATACCCATCACAACTCTCACAGTGCCAACAACATGGGATCCCCTTCACTGTCTTCTTGCGCTGCCCAGGGCGGCAGGGCTGGCTGCAGATGGAGGACGGGACTTCTTGAGTTGCACCTGGCCATTGCATCTCATCAGTCTGAAAAAATGAGAGAGGATTTATAGTACAAGAAAGGTCCTTACTTTTGATTCGACAACTTATTTCATTCAACAAACCACTCCTGCATTTCCCAACCTCTTTCTTTGCCATATTTTAAACCTCAGTATACTTATAGGGACAAGTTAATAAATAAGAATAATATTGAAAATATTTATTTTACCAACTCCAAGGGGCTATCAAAAACAGAACTACAGAGGTAATTTACACAAAGTAATTCTATTCCTGTTAATTTTGATGATTATTGCCTAAAGTTATGAAAACTTACAAAAATGTTTGTTCTCTAAACATGAAAATATTACAAGGGCTATATTGATGATTAAGTGTTGATAAGGGGAGGCTTAATGCAACCTCAAGTTCATATTTCATATTTTGATTTCTAAATCTCACCAACCATTGATGTAGATGCAATTAGTATTGCCACAAGATACTAAGAGGAGTATCTGTTTACACAATACAGTAAAATACAAAAGAATAGTCCATACATTGAGGTGGAGCTGATCTGTCCAGTGCCCAATGATCTTGTATCCTGTGTTGTTGCTGCTGATCTGGTATTGGTAGATTTCATAGCGACCAGGAGCGTCTCCATTCACATTGAAGACCACAGGGGTGCCAGCAATTCCTAAACAATGAAAGAACAAAGAAAATGTTTTGTTGAAACAAGTGGTGAACTTCAGTGTTGAGTAACATATTTAAAACTCATAATTTTCTTCTCAAACAGCCTTGAAATAAAAAAAGAAGTTGCAACAAGACCTCCTGAAGCTTCCAGTATGCTTTTACTAATGAGAACAAAACAGATGCTGACAGGTATTATGTTGTGGTCTTTTGAGAAGAGCCAGAGCTTGTCTCTTTAGGTTCCCATGTCACTTCCCTCTATTCGCTCTGCTTGTTGCCCCATTGCATGTTATTTACAAGGTCCCTACACAGTACTAACGAATGACAGTACTGATTTTCATTACCGCTTTGAGAACTCTCTCATGTATCTGCTTTCGGTTTCTAAAGCAATTGATAGTCCCCTCTTGAGCTTCACAATTTGTTATAAAATTGTGTTGTGGGAGACGGAGGATTCACTGCATTTAGAGAAAAGATCCAATCATAAACGCATCATTAACAGCATCTCTAGTCCATTTATTTACCTATTCTTTTCATTCCCTTCAATTCTCTGTTATTAAAACTTATCAAAAATACTGAAACAAGTTATAATAGGTAACTGAGGACAAGGTAACATGTCCTCAGTTACCTTGCAGGAATACATTTTTGGTCTCCCAATACTCAGTTCTCCAATGTTGCTTTTTGATGTTCAAAAGCAACACCGAAGAAAACAATATTTACATATGGACCTTTACTAATTTGATGATATTTATGCACAGCTTTATGACATTTTATAAGTATTCATGACTGTGATTCCCTTTTGTTTGAAAATAGAGAATTTGAGTACATTGTTCCTTTGTAAAGGCCACAGTACAGCTTTTTGATTGTTGTTTGCATCTGAGAGTTCAGGTTTGAAACATGCAAGCCAGCCTCTGCAGCCCTTGCATTCACTCTCGTCCATCAAAATCCTCAGGTTCTTAATTGCATTAGTGTCATCCTGTTGCAGTCTGGGCATGTCTAAGCCAACAGCAGGAAGTCACTATTACTATGAAGTGTCTTACCAATCTGAGCAATAAAAGGGAATTGATGTTTGTTTCTTTAGACTTGATTGCCTTAATTGATTGCTTGCAGCCTCGCAGGAAGACACTGCTGTTTGAACGTTCAGCGAGTAAATGTAAACAAATTCTTTGTTTAATAATCAGGTCACAGCTTCGATTTAACAGAAAATCTTGATTAGCTAGACTGTTGTTGTACCAGCGGAGCTATGTGCACAACGATATGTAGAGAGGAATGTCAAAACATATTAATGTTGGGATGGGAAATACCCCAGCAGGTGAAAAACAGCACCCTTGGTAAAGATTACCTAACATGAATGTCTGTTATGGAGATGTGGTGACTCCAATATGCCTTTTTAAATTTTGAATTGTAAAGATTAATTTATTTCCTTGTAATCTTCTTCACTTTGTGTGGTTGGAAGCTGGACCTGGGTTACTCTCCAGCCCTATATGTTACAATTACAGTTGTTTAACACTTTGTATTTATTTGACTCTAGTGAGAAAGGTTTCATAGGTAGTTTATCTTCCTGACTCAATAACGTCAACATACATCAGATGCAAATGCCATGGTCTACTGCCTTTTCCATTTTGACAAGTGGACAAAAGAAATCCCTATGTCAGATCAAATTACAACCTCAGCAAAGTTGCTGGATTCCAAGACTTTCTGATAAACTGAAAATAGCAGAGGTGCACCATAAAGTCATCTGGTGACCAGAACTGACTGTCCAGTCAGAAACTGAAAAAATATATTTTCCTTTTCTTTTAAGTGAACCCATCCAAGGCCAGTGTCTCCAACTGAGAAACGTTATTACTAAATCTTTGGCAACTTTTTACATCAAGCAACTTTCCACTTTAACACTGGAAACTTTACTTGCAGTGACTCCACCACAAAGATATGAATTTAAAGATTTAATAAAGGAAGCAATCAAAGGGATGGATGATTGGATGGAGGGAAGGAGGGAGGGATGGAGGAGATGAGTCATCTGGGGAGATACCCAAATGGATGCTAGGTTGAAGACTCAGGGAGGTGTTACAGTCTTCAAGAAATAACCTTTCCAGAGCTTGCATAGAGCAACTAAAAATATCTAACTAAATAAGAATGAACAAAAAGTCAAGGTAACTCCTCAAGTTGCAGTTCTAAACATATAAATTGTGTTTTTACTTCTTTAACATGAAAATTCGTTCTTTTATGTTGGTGTTGCAAAATGCCTCACTTTAAATCTTTGAGTAATCTCTTTCAGCATCTTTCAACATCTTGGATTAAAATCCTTGTGATGCTGGATGAACCAGTTTGCTGGATATGTAGTCATAGTCTGCAAAGAATCCTACATTCTTGCTTCACATCCTTGAAGGCTTTAAAAAGCAAAGTTCATGAGGCAGATCATCACCAATGTGAGGCCTTTATTTTCTTACCCTGTGTTGTAAAAACACACTGGTTTTATTGTTGTCGTCCAGTCTTCCAGTGATTTACCATGCCATCACAAAATTGGTCATTCATAAAGATATAAACCTTAAAATATATGACACTTGTCTACCACACAATGTTATAGATTTGAGAGTTGACTTCTCTTGTTGAAAACATGATTAAGACTGTTGAACTCAACAATGATTTTATTTTGCACAGACAAATCTGACCTACTTCTATACTAATAAACTCACTCTGGAGCCATTAGACAAGGTATATTCACTTAACAGTAAAACTTTTTTCAGTGCTTTAAACTTTCCTGTCAATTTCCACTTGGGTTCAAAACATATAAAGCAAACAGTAAACAGCCTCCATATAAGCTAAAATTATTTTATTTTTTAGACCTATTCTTACCTTACTTCTCTGTTCCAACTTTGTAAAACAAAGCACCTCAAAAGCACCAGGTGAGATGCTAAGGGAACAAGTTTCAGATGATTTGAGCTTTGGGATATTGTACAATATCCTGATGGAAATAGCAATCAGAAGATGAGGTACACATAAAGGTCATCATAAAGAAAATGACATGTTCAGGAGCTTTTATTCTCAATTGATCCTAAGGGGTGAAAAGTGTCCCGAGAAAATCTTCTGTATGTCATTAAATCACCAGGTGCCTTAACTAAAAGTCAGGATGGATCCATTTTCTAAAAAATCCTGCTTACACTAACTTGTGACCATCTGACCGTAGCACCTAAAGGTACGACTTATCACAGAAGGCAACTATTTTTCAACTTTTGTTCAATTTTAAAGAGTCTCTGCATATTGCAGCCTCAATTTCCTGTTCTTCCCAATAGGAAAGGCACCCGCTTTTGCCTTCTCTTTTCTGTTGGGTTCTGCAGGGGAGTGTTTTCTCTACTTTCTCAGGGTGGCAGGCTGATGGGATCCAGCTGGTGCTCATCATCTCCAATCAGCAAGGGCCTTAAATAGGAGTGGCTTCCCAGAAGAAGATGCCAGATGGTTCCGCTTCTACAGTGGTACACTCTAGCTCTTAGTGCTGTGTCTCAAGTGTTTTACTTGTTCCTGACGCCTCTTCCATCTCTTCCTTCCTCCTAGAACCAGCTCTGACCTCTCTCTGAGAGTCTGATCCACCTGGACCACCTGATCCTCGCTGTTTTGCTCGGCCTAGCTCCTGGATTCCTCCACAACCACCACCCTGCTGCCTGTCCACCCTGAGTTACCTGCTGGAACTCCTCCACCTGGAAACCCCCTCACTGCCCCAACTGCTGCACCCTCCTCCGCTCATCTGAACCCTCCAACCGTAAGCCTTCACCAGGTCACGCCTTCACTCCTGTCATTATTCCTCTGTCTAACTACTCACCCATTCCTCAGTTCCTCCTCTGGCCTGGTTCCCCCCTGCTGCCGCTGGTCTACACCTCTCCATCCTTCCCCCCATTATACAATAAATCTGTTAAACTTAGTTTGGTGTCTGTAGTTGTTGCTTGCCTTCGAGTCCTGGTACTTCACATTATGACAGAACCATCTGGCCATTCGGACTCTGCAGCACAACTACGGACCGCACTTTCCGAACAGGGGGTCCTTTTGGGCAGGCACGATGCCACAATTAATGTTGTGATGCATCAGCAGAACTCCATACTTCAGTATCTTCATCAAATGGCTAATCAGATCCAGACTTTACAGAACAGGTCTCCTTCAGCCAACCCCACCCCCGCTCCAGCTCCTGCTCCGGCTCCCGTTCCAGTCCCCACTCCATCCACTACGTCAGCTGCTTCTGCACCACCCCTGTGCCGTGAAGTCAACACGCCCACTCCTGAACACTACTCAGGTGAGCTAGAGAAAAGCAAGGGTTTTCTGCTTCAATGTGCATTAGCTTTTCGCCGGTCCCCACGCTCATTTCCCGATGACGCCAGCAAGATTTCTTTTATTGTTGGGTTACTAAGAGATCGAGCACTTAGATGGGCCGAGACAGTAGTAGATGAAGAGAACCTCGTATATTATTCCTATGAGGAATTTATCGAGCTCTTCAAACAAACATTTTGTCCCAAGCTTGGTGAGGAAGCTGCCTCAAAAAGAATATGGAATTTAAGACAAGGAAATAGATCAGTGGCTGATTTTGCTATTGATTTTCGCACTCTTGGAGCTGAATCAGGTTGGAATGAACCAGCTCTTAAAGGAGCTTTCCAACATGCCCTGAATGACAAATTGAAGGATGAGCTGGCATGCCGAGATGAACCTGACTCTCTTGACGAGCTAATTAACCTGGCCATCAAGATTGATAACAGAATTAGAGATAGATCCCGGTCCTCAAATACCCGGCCATCTCTGCCGCCTATTAGGAGGGGTTCTCCCAGTCCTGACTCGCCCAGTCCTCCAATCCAGAACCCACCAGAACCCATGCAGTTAGGCCGAGCCCGGCTAAGTTCAGAGGAACGGCAGCGCCGTTTATCTTCAGGTTGTTGTCTTTACTGCGGCTCCCCTCAACATTTCATCTCCTCCTGTCCGGTTCGCCCAAAAGCCCTGGCCCGCCAGTAGGTCTGGGGGTCCTGGCGGGCAGATTTAAAGAGAATGATTACCTCCGGCTAAGTCTTCCTGCTGTTCTCACTACCCAGCATGATTCCTACCCATTCCAAGCCTTGGTTGACTCAGGATCTGAGCAAAATCTCATACACCCTGATCTAGTTGCCCAATATCAGATTCCTGTCCATGCATTACCCTCTCCTCTCCAGGTGGCTGCCTTGGATGGTAGTCCTATGGCCAATATTACCCACCAAACCGACCCAGTTTCTCTCCTTGTCTCTGGCAATCACCAAGAGCTCATTCAATGCTTTGTGTTTCCCACTAAGGGTACTCCTTTGGTCCTTGGGTTTCCCTGGCTCTGCAAACACAACCCCCACATTAACTGGGCTGATGCTCGCATTGACTCATGGAGTCCTTTTTGTCTCAACCATTGCCTGCAGTCTGCTAAGCCATCTCCACCTTCAGAACTACCCCAGCCTATGTGTAAACCTGATCTAACTCAGGTCCCTAAAGAATACCATGACCTCCACCGGGTATTCAGTAAAGATCTCGCCCAATCTCTACCGCCTCATCGCCCCTATGACTGCTGTATAGACCTTCTTCCTGGAGCCCCACTTCCTTCCAGCCGTTTGTTTAATATCTCCAAGCAGGAGAGACTGACTATGGAACAGTACATAAATGACTCACTTAAAGCAGGTCTCATTCGTCACTCCTCTTCCCCCCTCGGTGCAGGATTCTTTTTTGTGTCTAAAAAAGATAAGACTCTCCGGCCATGTATCGACTATAGAGGACTCAACCAAATCACTGTAAAGAATAAATATTCTCTCCCTCTCTTGTCCTCAGTTTTTGAACCAGTTCACCAAGCCTCCATCTTCTCTAAGCTCGACCTGCGCAATGCCTACCACCTCATTCGCATTCGAGAGGGCGACGAATGGAAAACGGCATTCAAGACCCATATTGGTCACTTCGAATACTTAGTCATGCCCTTTGGTCTTTGCAACGCCCCCGCCACTTTCCAGAACCTGGTTAATGATGTTCTTCGGGACTTTCTCAATGTTTTTGTTTTTGTCTACCTTGACGATATTCTCATCTTTTCCAACAGCCTGGATGAACACCGCAAGCATGTCAGGTTGGTCCTCCAAAGGTTGTTGGAGAACCGGCTCTTCATCAAGGCTGAGAAGTGTCAATTCCACGTTCCATCCATAACCTTCCTCGGCTATGTATTTGAGGGTGGACAGGTGAAGACGGACCCGGCTAAGATCAAAGCGATAGAGGAGTGGCCTGTTCCGAACTCCAGAAAGCAACTTCAGCGCTTTCTAGGGTTTGCTAACTTTTACCGCCGTTTTATCCGGAACTTCAGTGTCATCGCAACTCCTCTCACTACTCTGACCTCCACCAAACAACTTTTCAGATGGACCCCGGAGGCTAATCTGGCTTTTGATGAGCTAAAAAGAAGGTTTGTGGATGCTCCAATCCTTATTCACCCTGACCCTTCTGCTCAATTCACAGTTGAAGTTGATGCATCTGAGACTGGTGTGGGGGCCATCCTGTCCCAGCGTTCCTCCAGAGACAGCAAGCTCCATCCGTGTGCCTTTTTCTCAAAGAAGTTTACCACCACAGAGAGCAGGTATGACATTGGTGACCGAGAGCTTCTGGCCATAAAGCTGGCCCTTGAGGAGTGGAGACACTGGCTTGAGGGTACAGAGCTCCCGGTCATCATCTGGACGGACCATAAGAATCTGTTGTATCTGCAGTCTGCTAAACGCCTGAACCCACGGCAGTATCGTTGGTCCCTCTTTTTCTCCCGCTTCAACTTCAACATCACCTACCGCCCTGGTTCTAAGAACACTAAGCCAGATTCCCTCTCCAGACTCCACTCCCCAGATGACCCTTCCGAGGCCTCTGGAGCCATCCTCCCAGCCACCTGCACCATTGGGTCTCTCACCTGGGATTTGGAAAGGGCCATCCAGGAGGCCTTAACCAGTGATCCAGACCCAGGTAAGGGTCCCCCTAACCGCCAGTATGTCCCGACCCCCATCCGAGCTCGTGCCATCCAGTGGGCACACTCATCAGGTTTCTCTGGCCATCCTGGTATAAGCCGTACTATCGGCTTTCTTCGTCGATACTTTTGGTGGCCTTCCCTTAATAAAGATGTCATTGAATATGTGTCTGCCTGCTCCACTTGTGCTAGAAACAAGACCTCACACCGCCCACCTTCTGGTCTCCTACAACCACTGTCCATTCCTAGCCGTCCCTGGTCCCACATTTCTCTAGATTTTGTCACTGGTCTCCCCACATCCAAACAGAAGAGTGTCATCCTCACTATTATCGATCGTTTTTCTAAGGCTTGTCATCTGGTTGCCCTCACCAAACTCCCATCAGCCGCCGAGACCGCCAAACTTCTTTTTCGCCATGTTTTTCGCCTTCATGGCATTCCCACACAGATTGTCTCTGATAGGGGGCCCCAATTTACTTCTCAGGTCTGGCGGGACTTCTGTTCTGTGCTCGGTGCTCGGCCTTGCTTGTCTTCAGGGTTCCATCCACAAACCAATGGACAGTGCGAGCGTCTTAACCAAGAACTAGAGAACACCCTGCGCTGTTTATGTGCTTCCAATCCCACCTCATGGAGTGTCTATTTACCATGGGTGGAGTACGCCCATAACGCGCACATCTCTTCCGCATCTGGTTTATCACCATTTGAGGCCTCGCAAGGGTTTCAGCCATCCCTTCTACCTGAGTCCTTCCCAGACATGGTCATCCCGTCAGTCAGGCATCACATACAGAACTGTCAGCGTATTTGGAACCAGACTAAGTCTGCACTTCAAAGAACGTCTGCCCAAAATAAGCGTCTCGCAGATAGGAAAAGAGTTCCTGCCCCCATTTTCTCACCTGGCCAAAGAGTTTGGCTATCATCTAAGAATTTTCCACTAAAATCATGTTCCCGCAAGTTGTCTCCCAGGTTTCTGGGTCCATTCATTGTTGAATCCATCATTAGCCCATCTGCAGTCCGTCTTAAGTTGCCTTCTCATCTCCGTGTCCATCCAGTGTTTCATGTGTCCCAGATCAAGCCCTACCTCTCAAGTCCTTTGTGCCCTCCTTCCAAGCCCCCTCCACCCGCCCGGGTCATTGATGGTCACCCGGCCTACTCCGTCCGTCGCATTGTGGATGTGCGTCCTCGTGGGCGGGGTAGGCAATATCTGGTTGACTGGGAGGGATATGGCCCAGAGGAGCGGTCCTGGGTCCCACGGTCCTTTATACTGGACCGATCCCTTATATCTTCTTTTGAACATTCCGCTGCGTCTTCTTCAGGTCGGCCGCCAGGAGGCGTCCGTTGAGGGGGGGGTACTGTTGGGTTCTGCAGGGGAGTGTTTTCTCTACTTTCTCAGGGTGGCAGGCTGATGGGATCCAGCTGGTGCTCATCATCTCCAATCAGCAAGGGCCTTAAATAGGAGTGGCTTCCCAGAAGAAGATGCCAGATGGTTCCGCTTCTACAGTGGTACACTCTAGCTCTTAGTGCTGTGTCTCAAGTGTTTTACTTGTTCCTGACGCCTCTTCCATCTCTTCCTTCCTCCTAGAACCAGCTCTGACCTCTCTCTGAGAGTCTGATCCACCTGGACCACCTGATCCTCGCTGTTTTGCTCGGCCTAGCTCCTGGATTCCTCCACAACCACCACCCTGCTGCCTGTCCACCCTGAGTTACCTGCTGGAACTCCTCCACCTGGAAACCCCCTCACTGCCCCAACTGCTGCACCCTCCTCCGCTCATCTGAACCCTCCAACCGTAAGCCTTCACCAGGTCACGCCTTCACTCCTGTCATTATTCCTCTGTCTAACTACTCACCCATTCCTCAGTTCCTCCTCTGGCCTGGTTCCCCCCTGCTGCCGCTGGTCTACACCTCTCCATCCTTCCCCCCATTATACAATAAATCTGTTAAACTTAGTTTGGTGTCTGTAGTTGTTGCTTGCCTTCGAGTCCTGGTACTTCACATTATGACATTTTCGAAGTCAATTTCCTTCAAAGGTTGTGCAAACATACATGATGATCTGCATAACTTGGTTTTACAAGTATTGTTTTACCTACTGTTACTTGTTACAGAATCTTAAAACACTCTGCACAGTCTAGTCCGATCTAAGACATCAACAAGAAATTTTAATCCATACAACTGCCATGAACTGCAAATGTTTTCTTCTATCTTTTTAATTCAAAGAGATAATTGTCTCTGAGCATTTCAGTAGCTCCATTTTCTGAAATGCTCAAACCAGCCCATTAGGCTGTTTGGCGACACCAATATAGCCTTTAAAAGGATGGAAATAGAATTTATTTTTTATTCTGATGCTCATTTGGAACTTTGGATGCCTTAATACACTGTAGTTAGTTAGTTGCACAGAATTCAGCCAATTTGTTGCAGTAGCAAACAACCAAAATAATCTACCAGATCTTGTTTCTAGTAAATGACAACAGTTTGGCAAATATTTTGTTAGATCAAACAAAGAAGTTGAGAAAAATGCTAGACTGGAAACTTTTTTTTTGATAAGTATTATTGAAATTCCAGTTTGAGAATAGTTGCACCATTTGATTAACTGCATGAACAATCAACAATCTGGCTGTTGGACAGCCAGTTGGACGTCTCTCTTATCAAACTCTATTGTCAGCTGTCTTGCTGATTGAACAGATTGCTGGTCCAATTTCCTACACGACTGCTGTGTGTAACTGCAATGAGCTGCTGTGGCTGAAGAAATGCTACCATGTAGAGTTAGATCAGATGATATTGTTTAAATATCTCATTTGTTTGTATGGAAAGTAGATTTTTTTTATGAAGCCAAAAACAGCATGTCTTCAAAAGAAGTAAGGCTTGTTTTCTCAAAGTTATATTTGGAATTTCTAATGCAAAACATAATTCTTTTTAGCTTACCACCTGCAAAGACTGTGGAATTTGTTCCTTACCAGGCGGCAGACAATGGTTCTTGAAACTAAACGGGACTAGAATTGTTTTACCAGACCCAATATCTGTACATTTCCAATATAATTTCCAGTATTTTTATCATGTACTTTAGGTCATGTATCTCTGCCCGTCATCCAGAGGTCCCTCTCTGTAATGTTTATAGAGATGAATGTGCCCATCACTATGTAATCATTAGTGACTGAAGAGCAAATTTAAAGAAATGACAAAGCATTTGTTTTCCCTTCTGCTTGATCAAATGACCCTTTGCTCAACTGACATTAGCTTAACACGTGACAGCAGATACCAACACAGATGTAAACATTACCATGTTTTGCATATGACCTGTTGCTAATCTTGTTGATTCGAGTGCCACCCTTTAAATATCACCTTTTGGTCTCTTTTGCTGAATATTAATCCATGAAGCTATGAAAATGACTCTGGGCACGTTCACAAAGGCCTCTTTTTATCTTGGAATACACATATTTTGGGCTTCTCTTTTTTGGAAATGATGGAGGGTGGCTTGTTGTCACGGCAAAGCTCTTTCTCTTTAGCCAACTGCTGAAGGGGTTGCCCAGATGCTTGAATGAGAAAGCACAGAATATGATGTGCATGGAAACTAAGCGGCACAGTTGTTACGCCCTTGATCTCTTCCAGTAATATTCTCCCCTTGGATAATAGGATGGGCTATTTGCAAGTAAGAGTCACCCACCAGAAAAAGACTTGCAATGTCTTTGTTCTTGAATCGAGCTAAATGCAACACCAATCTGCCAGCAAGCATTCTTCCACTCACAAAGTTATGGGTCTATTCCAAAATATCCTGATGCCAGGATCTGCTTTAAAGCCCAGCGCATTAATGAAACTACTTGAGACTAGCACCACTTATAGCTTAGTACAATTGTTGGTTATCACCAAGGTTGAATACAGACTGGCTGACAAAAATTACTGCAGATCAGACAGAAATCCCCCTACAGCTTTTGTGTCAAAATACTGTATGTAGCAGGTGTCGTACCCTACAAAAGGTAGTTCTTTTTATTGCATATTTTGATACGTATGAAACCTCAAGTTCTTTGTCATCTGTAGCATTCAGCTCCAGCCTTAATAGATGAATAGCTGTCAGTTAAGTGTCTTCCCATTCTCATTTCTGTACAATTTGAACTCCGCTGCCAGCGCCCTTGAAGTCAGAAATCACTTGCGTGAGCAATTCCATGGTGACAAGATAAGGCAGGAAAATCTCACAAAGCAAAGTTTCTGCTTATCATCAGCTATGATAAAACATGCTCTTCTTCTGGTGATTGCTAAGATTCTTACAGATCTTTGCCTTTATGCTTGTTGGGAATAATTTACAGTCAGTGAAGACCAGTGGATCCTTATAAAACCCCTGAGTATGCATCTTGTGTGCACAGAAAAGTTAAAAAATGGGACACGTGGGATGGCTCAGATGCCAACAAACAAAAATGGGCTTTGTTAAAAAACCTTATATGTCTAATAATATTTTGGTCTAACTTACACATATAGCACAAGGCAGTAGCTTATAGTAAACGTTGTGTATGCAGTTTTAAATTTAACTTGTTAGAGGTAGCAGACATACATACCTGTAAAGTTGACATTGCGGATATACTTGAGAAGTAGCGTGCCATTGATGCTGTCCATTTTGGGGCAGAGGCCAACTTTTCCAGGACAGAGGTCTTTGTGCATATTATGGAGAGCATGAGCCATGGCATATACAGCATCTATAACGAATTGGACCTTCCCCTCCTGTTCGTAGGATGAATCTTTTCCAATCCGCTCGTGATCTTAAGAGAAAAACATCAACAACAACAAAAAAAACATAACACTTATTACAAATAAATGATGACTTTCATGCTGTTTTCTTTGCTAAGCCAAAAAACAAAGCTGGACTCTTTTTTTAAATAAAAGGAAAACATTTAGATCAAAATTGGACCTGAATATCAATGGATGTTCTGTGAACTAAACAATAGTTACTAGATGTGTAAAAATCAAGCAAATTATAACCCTTCAAGAAGTCTGATTACTCAATTGTAAAACCATTTTCCCTGCTGTTTTATGTTGAGACTGACATTGAATTGCATGCTAAAATAATTGCATGCTTTTTTTGCAACACATCAATCAGGAATACCACTGTACACATTCAAAGTGATCTTCCTTCAGAGCCTTTCTTGGTGTGGGTTGTCAGCCACTTGGACCCACACACTTTTACGCAGAAACACTTTATGTCTCTTAATATGTTTGTGCTGTCCAGTTAAAGCCCATGGCCATGTTTTATGATATCATGTAAGCCTGCTTGTAAAAGACTGATTCATGGTTTAAATGAAGTCATAAACTCTAGCTACAAATACTGTATTATCAGGAGTGTGAGATGACAGAGGTGCTCTTCTGTTGTTTATCTGATCTCTCTTTGTTTATCTCCATCAGGCCATGTGCCACCTTGAATCTATTAATCATCAGTGCAGAGCTTGACAGAGTGGCATGAGTGGAGAGGAAGACATCGTCAGACTGGCCTAATCATTCTTCACTATTAATGTAATTAGTTATGACAGGTGTATATTAATCATGGCTTGAGTTGTTTTAACGCTTTGGAAATGCATTACTCGTCAAGCAAGTTTTCAATTATCATCTTAATTCTCCTATTAACCACTGCTCTTCCACATGGGTTTATTCAATAGGTTTATTTAAATACTTTTCCTTCCCTTCCTTAATCAAGTTAAATGTGAAAACGAAAAAAAAATGTCTTTGGTTATGTATATTTTTTTCTGTTTCTTATTCTGGTAATGGTTTATCTTTAACAACATCATTGCTTCTAGTATTTAATTAATTCTAATACCTTATTTTCATTCATTGTTGAACTTTTGATGATGCAATATCAGCTAACTGTGGAAGCTCAAAGCAGTTTTGAGAAAATCTCTCTTTAAAGAACAGCAGCAGTGTTAATCTGATCAGAACTAATTCCTAGTAGAAGCTCTGTATTTGTCAAGAAATCTGATTTATGCTGCAAAGACAATCAAACGATGCACAAACCTTTAAACAATTCAAGGTTTATGACAGAAGATGTATATCCCCCCTTAAGAGTGTTTGCTTTTATGTATGCAAGTCTGTGCTCTAAAGCTTGACCAAGTTTTTGAAAATTTTAAATCTTGCAAGCAGGAAAGGGTAAAACCTTTCCACTCTTAATGAAGATGTTACATTTCATCAGAGGTTTAAAGTTTTATTTCTAACAGTGGTTCTTATAAATATATTGTAAAATAGTCTAGAAGCTATTAATACATTATACAGATTATACTGGAGTAAATAATTCATCACAGATAATTTTTTCTCTTGTTAGACCAGGACACCTTGTACAGGAAAATGTTCACTCTGCATTAATCCCTGGCAGTCAAATAAAAAAAAAAGGTTATGTATTTTTATGACAGGTTCCTGGTTTCAGCTTTACATTACACTTCAAAGTTGAATGATATTTTGTGTTGAATTATTAATAAATAAAGTATTACCTTCAAAATATTATAGATAAGCTCAGTGCTTCAAGAGTAAAAAGGGAAAAACTTGATGTATCGCTTATGTGGCTCATTTTTCACATATGTGACTTTTCTGCCTACTGTTACTTTCTTAATCTAATATCCTGAAATGCACTACAATATTTCGTCAAAATCCACAGCTAAAGTTTTATATGCTCAAATTGGTCAAGGAACATTTGGTAGAGGAAGAAAGTCCATCCATCCACTGTCTAAACCAACTTTTCTTTTTAACTGGTGGCCGTCTCCAGCGGTCATTGAGCAAGAGGGGAGGGAAAAAAAAAGTGAAATGCTCCACAAGTGTAGAAGATTTATGTATAATAACATAAGTATAAATGTAAGAAATCATCCGGATAATAAATTCATATTCGAAGAAACAGGGCTTTCCCAAAAGATGAACATTTGCAGCGTTACATCATTTATCACGGAAGGTGAAACTGGGGCATCGTAAAATATGTATCGGTTAATACAAGTGACAATGTAAATTAGAAACAATGGTATGTTTCTTGAAAAGGCCAAAACCCCCAGCAGCTTGAGTAAATTAAAATTCTTGGCCAGTGAGAAAATGCTGCAAGCATATTTCACTGAAGCATGACTAAGTGTAGAACTCAGGCCACTAGATCAGTTGGTCATTTGCAGGCTAAAGAGTTCCAAGGATCAGGTTTGCCAAATATGTGTGGTCAAAGAGTTTAGAGTACAGTATCTACATGAAAACCTGTAATTTATTTATTTTTTCTCTATATTTTTTTTTCTAGGCATAAAAAAGCGATATTTTTAGGAGTAACAGCTGATTACAGTTTGAGTATTTTATTAAGCAAAACAATACTCTTCTGTTTACATTATTATATTGCAAGACGGGCTGCACGGTGGCGCAGTTGGTAGAGCTGTTGCCTTGCAGCAAGAAGGTTCTGGGTTCGATTCCCGGCCCCGGTCTTTCTGCATAGAGTTTGCATGTTCTCCCTGTGCATGCGTGGGTTTTCTCTGGGTACTCCAGTTTCCTCCCACAGTCCAAAAAGATGACTGTCAGGTTAATTGGTCTGTCTAAATTGCCCCTAGGTGTGAGTGGGTCTGTGCATGTTGTGTGTCTCTGTGTTGCTCTGCGACAGACTGGTGACCTGTCCAGGGTGACCCCGCCTTTCGCCCGAAACATTAGCTGGAGATGGGCACCAGCAACCCTCCTGACCCCACTAAGGGACAAGGGTGTAAAGAAAATGGATGGATGGATTTTGCAAGACATTGCAAAAAAAGCAACAACAAGAGAGTACATCAAGTTTTTCTATTAATTAAGCTTACCCTTGTTTCTACCTAGAACGCATTCAAAGAGCAGCAGAAGCAGCAACTTCTGTCTTGTATTTACGTCTGCAGAGTAATGCGCTCATGCATATAATTGAACTGTTGGGTATCCGTGTTTCGCCTGAACATAATGCACAGGCCTTGTTGTTATCTGCATAAAACAGAGGATCAGGAGTTTACTGATTTGGCATTTACAAGCATACAAATTCAAATAATGTGCAAGCTAAGGCTAAAATAAAAATCTGCTTGAAATAGCAATATAACATAGTTGTAGTATATTACTTTTATCCATTTACTGTAAAATCAAATATGTATTTTTAGCTGTCCTGGACAAAAATAATATTATCTTAATCTAGCTTTAGGGCTCAAATTTTAGTCACATAATTTGACTCTTACATCTGACAGAAGATTTTATCTTCTTCAAACTATAGTGCACTGTAGTATGGTTTTCAATTTCCTGTTTAACTTAGCATGTTCCTACAAGTTAGTCTCTGATTGGCTGAGCTGTCCATATGGCCACTCTTTTCACATGCTACAGACCTGTGCTGTGTTTGCAGAGTCAAAGAACCAAAATATATTACCATTCTATCCTGTGAATATAATGCTAATTCTCAGAAAGAAATCTAATGCATTTTTCATATCACGGTGGCTGTATTGTTGGAAGGTCAAATATTCATCCTTTCAACTAATAAGTAAACAGTGATGTGATTTGAAATAGCTTAAACAAGTTTAATATATATATATATATATATATATATATATATGTGTTGTAGATTCGTACACCATATATTAAAATGGTTTCAAAATCAGCCTGAGTGAAGCAGTGGTTCTTCAGTAATTTCCCTCATGAATGCTGCACCGTAAATGTTTACTGCCAAGACCTTTCAGTATAAATCTATATACCTGACTTGAGTGAGGTGATGATACAAGGTTTTCTACACACTGGCTGCCCTCCACACTTCCTGTTCATATAAATCCACAGCATGTACACTGCAGAATATTGAAAAGATCACCTGGGAGCTTGGGCAGTTGTCAAGAACAGTGTGTTTATGCACTGAGGTCAGACAAGCAAAGTCAGTACATATTACCCTGGTATGCTGAGCATCTTACTGAGTCCTGCTGCGGCCACCAGATCTTATGGAAATGTACATTTGCAGTTCGGAAAATTTTGGAAGCGGAATCTGTGATAATGGCTGGCAGGAATGTTTAGCGTTTTGACTGAATTACTTTAGGTGAAACAGGTGCCTTATGTTTTTCTCGAACGCCATGGAGCAAAATTCATTTGTAAAAATTCAAACCAATTTTCCAAGTAATTTGACACAGGCAGTTTTTTTAACTTATGGAAGCTGGTACAGGGACATCATCTCACATTAAACTATTGTTGCTTTTTCAGGACTGAACATATTCACTTGCAAAATTGTGAAGAGGCAAGCTTAAACCACTTATTTAAATACATCTGATGTGTCACAGTGTTATGCTTTGGTGTCGCCTCAAAGGCAAAGATAAGGGCAGACAGAGTGTAGTGGAAAAAATTGATTTAATGATGAAAGTGTTAACTTACTGATCACGAATACCAATGCATAGGAGCGACAGAATATTGGAAGAGTTCAGCAGTGAGTCAATGAAATCAAAAAGCTAAAATACTGTGGAGAAGTGATTGTTGCATGGAATCCAGGTGAGTACAATAATCAGAATGCAGAACAGCTGGAGAGAACCTAAGCAGGGAACTGGGGGAAGGCAGGATAATTAATAGAGGAGCAGAGCTGTATCTGAACCCATACACAAATGAACAATAGGAAAAAATCTAACAAAAACGAGCTTTGAGGGATAGACTGAATAAGACAAAAGGATTGCAGAGAAACTAATTAACACAAAGGGAGGAAAACTAAGAAACTCTATCCAAATGAGCCAATATGGAGACCAAACTGCCACCCAAATCTGACATTTTCATGGCAATCTGAACTAAACTAGCCAATTCTGATCTTTTCAAACTTGAAAAAAATCCAATTTGTGCCATTTCATTATGTGACATAAAACTGGATACGTTTCCAATATTGAAAGCATCTGCAGTCTGAACAGTCATGTCGCATTTTATCCGACTTTGACATTACTGACATGAAACATTCATCGTAACTATTTCAATATATTCTTTGGAAGCCACAAGGAACTAAAAAAAAAATGTATTTTTTTTCTAAATAATTTTGAGCTGTTATATCAATTAAAAACTTAAAAAAAAACAGCATCTCAAGAGAAACTACCATTGCTCAGATAAAGTGTTACATTTTTCCACAGTGGAATTAAGAGCACTGTGCAGGCAGACATTTATCTGCTTCTGTTAGCCTTGATGACTCATGTTAGCAGGGATTCAAGTCAACAGTGACTCAAGGTTTGTTTCACTCAAACCGTGTCTGTCAACAAAAGCTGGTGGACCTTCACAAGACTGTCATTTTTACCACAGCCTGGTGCATATTAAACATGTCATTAAAGAAGAAGCTGCAAGAAAATACTGGCATCCTCAGCGCTGTGCTCATTCTTTTAGAAATATACAGTTTGTATTTAGGATGTAAAAATTAAATAGAAATATTTCTGCAATGTTATTTTGAAGAATTGTATAAGTTCTTTGACAGTTTTAAGGAACATGTTTATATCAGTTAGGATCATTAGTGAAAAAAGCTCATTTGTATTGCATTTGTGTCACTGATGATTTCTGACTTCTCAAATATAGAAAATTAGATTTTTCCAAAGAAAAGCAAAAGTTTTTTTCAAACAATCTCTATATTTTGCGTGATAAAATCCTCTGATATTTTTAGAATAAAGGCATCAAACAGTTAACTGTTTAAGATATTGGTCAAAGCTATCATTTAATCTGAAGTCTATGATTTACGTTTCTTTCTACAATAAACAGTCATTTAACAATGTGAAATTGGAAGTTTGCATCATAATTTAACCTAGTGGGGGCAATCAGGGATCAGCGATAGGATCTTGATGGGTGTGTAGGAAAACATTGTCAAACATCTACAAACAGAAATGTTTTACAAGGACACACAAATGAGAAATTAAATTAAAAGTGATACAATAAAGGAAAGAACAAACAAAAGAAGACGTGTTTCAATACATCTAGCTTATAAAACTTTACCAGGCTGTACTGGAGGCTTCTTCCTGTTAAAGTATAAAAAAGACTGAATGAAATTAACTGTTCACTGCTGCTTACTTGGTCAACTACTCATCAAATTCCAGGTAAGTCATTAAACTTAACCTAGAAATGACATGGAACTCATGTGAAAGTTCCATGAAAGTTCCAGGAAAATACCTGGTTTTCTCTTTCAGCTAACCCTCAAGGTCCAAAAAGTACCTGCTAGACTCTGGGTAGGTAAAACAATAAAACAGTCATTAAAGTTCCAGTAAAGTCCCTTTGTAATATCAATCTTATTGCCACCATAAATGTATGAATCATTGTTTGTTGGTCTGCTGTCACATGTTTGTGCCCGTTTCAAGTGTCGGCCTTATAGGTCTTTAGTTATAATAAGCATATTTTATTTTTGGTGCATTTGCAGGTTGTTGTTTTTTTATCACTGCTGTGTGTTAAGTCTTTCCAGCTTCAACATCATACTTTAAAACTGCACAGCAAATTTAACAAGACACTGCAAGACTTAAATCTGTTGTTCATCTCTTGCAAATTTTCTAAGAAGAATCATTTAAAAACTTCTAACCTAAAGGCATCTTGCAAAAGTGAATTAGTTTATTAATTTAAAATGTCCCACAGGTGAATGTTCAATTTCCTGGCAAACTTTCTAGGCCCTTCAAAATAAATTATCTGACCCAAAGTTGGTCTTAAAGGAACAAGACATTGCACATGGATACTGCTGGTAAGCATACTCCATTGTGATTAATACACTAATATAAAGCTATGCTGTTAAACATAGTACTGAGTGTGAGTACTGAGTGAAGAAGATTGTAAAAATGTTTCAGTTTGACATGCAGAAGAAAAATACCGTCTTACTTTTGTCATCTGCAATGGAAAATCAAAAAAAATGTGTTGATTTATGAAATTAGCTAAAGAAAGACTCAATAAGTTTTGAAAATCTCCAACTTTTAGGAGAGAACAATTATTGACTGAGTCAAAAGCTTGTGAAGTGGATGACATTATATTATGCAGGTGATACCTGATTGAGCGGCCCTACTTGACTGAATTCACCAAAATTTGCATATCACTTTTGAACTACTCAAGCTGCTCAGTTCAAAGTGTTTCTGTAGGCCATGAGCAGGGGCGGATCTAGCGGGGTGGCAGGGACGAGAGCCTCGCCACCCCTGTTGCCACCCCAGCTAGCGACAATGAATTCAATAAATAGTTATGGCAAATCGGACATTAAGCGCATGAAACTCTTTTTTCCCCGACAACATATAATGCAACACAATGTAACCTGACAACCACTGCTGAGTAGCGGGAAGTGTGAGAGAAGGACATAGAGCGAGGCAGCAGCATTGATAGATGTATATGTTACTGGACTGGACATTAAGTGATTTATCGCAAGTCACTCATGCGCCATTTCTGTCCATTGAGTCAGGAATATCGGTGGTCAGGAAAATACTACAATCACGCAAATAATCACGCAAATAATCAGAACAACGGACGCAATGTTTAGCAGTTAATTTAACCATAGATAATGGTAATGAGGGCTTCTGATTTCACAGGTGAGGAAAACGTTTTGATTTAAAGAAAACATTGAACAAGTGAGCAGTGGGTCAGTTATACTAGCCTAACTGTTGTTAGCCTGCTACTGACTTTGATAACCTTAGCATGTGCTGCGCAGTTCGGTGTGTTTTGGTTCCGTTAGCACTAAAACAGGCCAACCCGCCCACCACGTCCTCAGTAGAGCAGCTGTTTAAATCAGCTAATCAACCGCCGCTCTGCTCAGGCGAAAACTTAATAATCCAAATATAGACATTAAGCCTGACAACATAATGTAACAGACTGGATGTTCTGTTTTAGTGTTTTTGCTACTTTTTTGTGTGGGAAATGTTTGTTTTTTGGTGTTGATTCCCCTGATTGGTAATCTCTGCTCTATGTGCTCCTTGAGCTGTTGTTTGTCGGTTGCCATGGCAACGGGTCCGCGTAAAGCGACACAGTGAGTAAAGGCAGAGTAAAGGTTGTTGGAGCTATTTTTTCTTTATTTCTTTATCCATTTGAATTTTGTTACTTTATTATTAAATTTCTATTTTTTGTATTATTTACAGAGTTTATTTGTAGGTTGATAATTGTTGATTTTATTTATTTTTTTGTTTTATTATTTTCTTATTTATTTTCAAAATTTAGACAGGAAGTAATGTGGGTCAGTCCACTTTCTATAAGTGCAGCGGCCTGGTGAAGGACCAACAGGCATTTGAGTTTGGGGCCGATGGTTTTTAAGAGTGGTAGCATGAGAACAAATGAAAGTTTGATGTCTGTAATTGTTTTGTGAAAGAGGAAAATAAATCACCAAGAACAATCAATAAGTTTGGACATTGAACCTTGTTTTGCCTGTGTCGAGAATCATGACCCCAGTGCCTCAGTAGTGGCTTGGTGGAACTTTTATTGGATGTTTGGCTTTGCAAACAGTCAGAAGTGGTTCTGTCTAGTTTGGTTCTTCACCTGTTTATCAGCTTTATTGTACCTTTTTTGTGGCGCACTGCAGCCGCTGCACTTCCTAAAGACAAGCGACAAAAACTGAGCTAATCCCCTGTGTTCTAAAAACATGGTGATAGTTATAACATTTGTCAAACTACAGCTCCTACAGCATATTTAAAATAAAACGACTGACCAATATAAGTAGATATTTGCCCTTTCTTGTATCTTGACAGAACTAACAGAAACTAAACTGTTTATAGATTTATATCATGGAGAATTTATCAAACATCATTTTCTAATCTTTATTTTAAGTCGTATTTAATGGATATGTCGAATAACAAATGATGGCGCTACTAATATTTTTGTGACAGATTTCTCCTTGTCCTGTATTGGGATAAAATGGTTTTCTGGACACAATGCATTTCAATTGATATGCGTGTCAGTAATGCATATCAATTAGCAGGAGTATGAAAGACGTGAAAATAATTAACTATACTACATTAAGAAATTGTATTTAAGCCTCGGTGCTACATGAAGCTCATTTTGAAACAATGCAAGTTAAAAACAATATTTCGTACTGTTTTTAATATGAACTATTGAAAACAATATTATATATTGTTATATATACTGCCACCCCTGAAAAAGTCCCTGCCACCCTCTTACCACCCCATAAATATTTTTTCTAGATCTGCCCCTGGCCATGAGATGTACAAGATAAGCTAAATTACAATAGCATTACAGTGATAAGACAGTCACCCTAAAAATAAGAGCAGTGACATGAAAAAAACTAAAGAAATCTGAAAATGAAAAAGATGCAGAGTTAAACAGTGACATCATTTAAATAAAATAGGTGTACAGATGAAGACAACTGAATGTGATGACAGGAATTTTAAAGTCTAAGTTTGTCAAGGTTTCTAGATAGTCAGAAATGATGAAATCCGATTCATTCCAACAGTCACTGTGACAAGGCAACATAACAAGGTTTAAAGTTGGGAAAAAATAGGTTCAGGCCTTTGTACTAGTTACAGTCTATGAGCGCAGTGACCTGCAGGATGGAGGATAAAATGTAGATCTATTGCACAAGTCCAGTCCTAAAAGGAAAGCTGGGAGATACATTAAGATGTGAATTATACATCTCCACTGCTTTTTCTTCACACAATGATGCACTTTATTCCCTGGCTTAGAAGAGGCAACAACCTATATGATATAAAAGTTACCTGTAAAGTGAATCTGTAACTGTAAAGCTCCAATATAAAAATGAAAAAGCAATAATATTTGTTCACCCATTTCACTTTGCTATTAATATTATATATCCTGACAATTTGTACTTTACAATTTCGGAAATATGCTCAATAAACACCAAAAGTTCAAAACGCAAAAATTCTGAATGGTGAATTTTAGGAATTGAGGTACAACGCTGTCCTGTCTTGCATTGTTTTGAATCATATACCAACCAGAATTTATGTGCCCTGACGGAGGGGGGAAGAAGAAATTACTGTGCTTTCAAACAGAACAAAGCAGAATAGAGGAAGAGAACTTGCAAAGAGCTCTGAGAGGAATCATTGTACCCTTTGCTCTTAAAATTTTATTATGCCCAGAAGGCTTCTCAGAGGAAGAAAAGGGCAGCAGCAATTTAGCTCAAGAGCAGCCACCATGGCTACTGATAAATACAAAAATCATTCACAAATTAAGTGTTCTCCTGATAGTAAAGGGTTGCTGAAGGTATTACTTTGTGTTGGTCATTGGACACAACATTGTGAAGCAAGTTGACAATCCAATATTAAGCTTTTGTTCACTTGCTACTAATTAGTGGAAATAATGATTGGTTAATCCTTAAAAATATAGAGAAAGCTACTCTGACCTGCATAAAATTTTTTGTTATTATTGACTGAAAGACTTCATTAGCAGTGACGGAGAAGACTCTTGCAGGGCAACTTTTTTGCAGGTCACATTTTCATTCTAGACTGAGCATCCCAAACCTTTGTGCAAGAAAGCCGTAGGCAATTTTTATGTATTTTTTTCTGTCCATGTTGAAAGTTCTGGTTCCTTTGGAGACAATACAAGAATGCATTATTTGTTTCCACACAGTTTACTCAGACAAAAAATGATTATAGTTAAAAGTTTCTGCACGCAGTAAAAATCTATTTGCACATTTCATTTTTAAAGTGACAAGTTTATGAGATATTTTATATCAGCCCACTTTGCAAGACCTAGAGGTTCAATACATTTCCAAATACACAGCTTCCAGTTTGGTCCAGACTTTATTCAAATAAGTGAAATTCACCTCCAGCCATAATTCAAGTAAAGGAGTATTCTGAAGAAAGGCCCCTGAGTGGCATTCGGATGAGAGACGCCTCTAATCATAGTTAGCAATAAATTTGTGACATGTTGAGGTCTGTGCTACTGTGCTTGACACAGTGAAGAAATTGGAGTAAAATTTTATGGGTTTTGAGAAGCAGCTGTGTCCATGTTTTATTGTTTTTTGTGCAGCTAATGGATGTTATAATCCATGTCTAGCAGCAGCTATTGGGCTGTTGCACTACATCAATTTTCATTTTGGGATCCTAAAGCTAACTTTAAGGTACACAAAATCATGTTTTGCATACATTTGATGAGCTTGTATGATGATATACACAACTGTGTAATTTCGATTGTGGTTCACTTTATGAACAACATCAATGTTTTTCATAAACAGTAGTGATGGATGTTTGTGTTTCTGTTGATCTGTCGCTTTGCTCGATCATTCTTTCCCCCAGGAAGAATCCAGAAAGCCCTAGATTTGGCATGAACGTGCAAAATCGAGGGATAGAAAAGCAGTAGGGCAGGAGGGTTAAATGGGATCACGACCTTAATCTTCTGGAGGGAATTCTTAGTGTTGGTCTTGGTTGTAAACACATCAAATGCCAGAGAGGAATCTTGGAGAAGTTTAAAATAATCGAACAATCTCCGGTCCTGTTCTTCTAGTTACAAAATACAGACCAAGTTATGGGGATTCGTTTTAGCTAAAGCAGAGGAAAGCTTAAAAAAATTACAATATCTATTTTTTCTGTTAATTTTTGTTCTGATTCTGTACTATATCCCTTTATAACACACTTTAAGAAAAAATGCACAGATGTAAGATGTATATGCCTTGAAATATTAGAAATGTAATCTTGCAAAGCACTACGAGATAAGAGACAAGCCTGAAGAATTTAATGATTTTAATGACGAAAAAGTTTCTTTCTAATGAGCTGACTAGATGTGCTATTGATTGTTTTCACTGCAAGCAGGGGCCGATTTTTGTGATTGCTGCTGTGAACGTCAAATACAGCCAGTCAACACATATAATAAGAGAATTAATTTCTCTTACAGAATTAGACATTCCCATTCACTTATTTACATAAATTACATTTTCTGCTATATTAGAAGAGTGTAACTATTCCCCCCAATAATAAATAAATAACTTTGACACAAACCCACATAAGCATAATGTATTCATGACACAACCAAGCTGTACACTTGGTTATTGATTGAGTGCTCCACATTGACCAAGAGGCTTCTTTTCCATTCGTTGAAAACTCACTTGTACACTTTTTGATGCCAGATCCTTTCTTCACAGCATGTCGACTAAGCTTGCACTGGAAGTTGTTCTCCCAAAACTCTGCAAACCAGATATTCCGTCTGTTGTTCTCCAATGTTCGGCTGATGAAGTACCGATCAAAACCTGAAAGTCATAGGAATTAGAAAGTTTTATTTTTTTTCCCAAAGCACAAAAACAAATTGTTTTTTGTAAGTTAGTGATAAAATACATTAAAAACCTCTTAGCGCTTTTGTGTCAGGTATTAATGTTGGCATATTTAATTTATTTAATTTTCTCCACTCTCTCCTTTGACTTACAGTCTGTGAGCCAGAAAGCAACATTGACAAAACGTCAAAATGCACCTAAAGGGGAAACCATGAAGTAAGGACAAGAAGAAGTTTTCCCAGAAGCCATGAACTTCAAATTAGAGTAGAAGACATATTCATATTCTTTGAAGTTGCTCTAAGGCTCATCAATTTTATTTTAGATATGATTCAAAGTGACCACAAAATAATGATGCCACTGCAGCACCCATCATAAGGGAATACCTTTAATGGACTGTCGTTTTGGTAGGATGGTAACAGCACCTTCTGCCATTTCCTCTTGGTTCAGGATAGGAGCACCTTTGGATCCCCAGCTGTCGGAACCTACCCAGATGAAATGACCTGTTTGATTGGCTCTTTTAGCTGCTTGAAGTAGGCGCCTGTGGGATGGAACAGAAAACAAATACATTTTTTTAATATACTGTACATATTGTGGGCTGCACAGTGACGCAGTTGGTAGAGCTGTTGCCTGGCAGCAAGAAGGTTCTGGGTTTGATTCCCGGCCACGGTCTTTCTGCATGGAGTTTGCATGTTCTCCCTGTGCATGCGTGGGTTCTTTCCGGGTACTCTGGTTTCCTCCCACAGTCCAAAAACATGACTGTCAGGTTAATTGGCCTCTCCAAATTGTCCCTAGGTGTGAGTGTGCATGGTTGTTTGTCCTGTGTGTCTCTGTGTTGCCCTGCAACAGACTAGCAACCTGTCCAGGGTGACCCCGCCTCTCACCCGGAACATTAGCTGGAGATCGGCACCAGCACCCACCCGACCCCACCAAGGGACAAGGGTGCAAAGAAAATGGATGGATGGATGGATGTATATATTGTGTTTAGGTATAAGTGTGAGCAACCTGCAACAATACACTTATTTTAGACAATGGTTGGACAGACAGATGAATAGAGTTTAATATCAGACTCCACATACAGCAAAACTGTAAAAAAAAAAAGCCATTGTAGCTTGTTGCTTGACATGGAGAGTTCAAGTAGAATTTGGCCATTATGACAATTTTAGCATAATCAAACCTTATTAGATTTCGTTTTAAGTTTATTGTAAATAATAAATAATAGGAACAGATAGCAGGCTCTGCTGTAAATGTTTAATGACAGATATTTCAGATAGAAATGTCTTACAAAACCAAAAAGATTTGGCATGTGAAATATTGCATTTATATTGCTTTTAAAAAGCAAGAAAAACACAGATGTGTTTCTAGTCTTTGCCCTTTGCCATTCCCACTGTCTTTTGCCCAGTACAAACAAATTAAAACCAATTTCTAAAAAAACAAAAATCTGACAGTGCGTTTTAACTTTTTGAGTTTACAGGATGGTTGAAGTGTTTTAATTAACATTTGTTAGCATTCTTATTCAATAATCTCAATTTTAACTTGTGTACAAGACATACCTTCTCAACTGTAATTG
Source organism: Poecilia reticulata (assembly GCF_904066995.2). Taxonomy (NCBI): domain Eukaryota; kingdom Metazoa; phylum Chordata; class Actinopteri; order Cyprinodontiformes; family Poeciliidae; genus Poecilia; species Poecilia reticulata. Next base: position 24,665,422 of record NC_088836.1, on the reverse strand, counting down.
TAATAGATTTTAAATCATTTATGATCATTTATGTATTCTTATAGCCATCTGTTTTCGAAAAAGGCAGTATATCCCACAGTCAAAGTGATATTTTTAGGGGTTTAAATAAGTTATGTTAGAATATTTTACAACATTTATGTTCTGAGACTTTACTGAAAACATCTATAACCCTCCTGGATCAGGAGCAGATCTTATGATTAAAGAAAGAGGCAGCTGCTGCTGTGTGCTTATACAAGGGGAATCTGGCACCATTTAATTATTAAAAATATGTGAATATTACAACTTACAATACAAACTCTTCAGAGTGATTTTTAACACAGAATGTAAAAACCTTAAAGAAGCCACGCGTTAAATCTAAACTGTAATCTGTTTATGTTTTGCTTTAGGAGTAATGGCTGATTAGCCCATATTGGTTGAGAAGTTTTTTGCTGTGCAAAGTGACTTTCTTTAACAAATTCTACCTGCAACTTCTCTATGTTTGTGTTTTAAAGTTGGTTCAGCTATTCCATCAAAGTTAAGCTTTGAGACACAGAGTCCCTCTTCTCCCTCTCTATTATGGATAGAAAGGACAGCATTTAGAAAATTTACTCAAGGATGTAGCTGTCTAGTGGGTTTATAAAACTATCTTCCTGATATTTCTCCTGATTTTTTTTTTCAATGATGTCACACTAGGAAGCAGCAATGCACATGTGTCTCAATGTGTCTCTAGTTGATTTAAATATTGTGAATTAAACTGGCATAAGTCATTTAAAGTCATAGCAATTTCATTTTACCTCTGAACATGAAAAATAAAATACATTTTTTTTTTTGCATCCAATTAATCTAGCATTTAGCAAATGTGAATAATTTTTGAACTCTTGCCTGCAACAAGAAAATGTTGTGTAACTTAATGCGAGGGAAAAAAAGTATTTTCAGATACCATGTTTAGTTTTCTCTTAACACCAAAACAAAACAGTATTCATGCATTTGTTTGATTGTACTGGAAACAATGTCTTGTTATAATGCAGTCTTGTCCTTCCTTGTGCAGATTTTTGAGATCATTAAGATGTTGGATGGTCACTCTGATCTCAAGGATAATGCAGTCATGCTGCACTGTGATCCCACTGCCCTTTGGTAATTACTGTATATCCAGCCTATTACCTGTTATCAGGACTGGCTTAAATCAGTGAGCAGTGGGACTTGCTGACCCAGACATCAAGATCTCTGCCCACTTCCATAGATATATGCTGACCTACTAACTGTTTGCGGGGAAATATTCTCCTCTAAGAAAACGGTGCTGCATGTGAACAAAACAATCATTTCCTTTTCAAGATTTTTTATTTTAAAGATTAGATAATAACTGGCACTATAGTCATGCATTTTTTAAATTTAACGCAGATAAGACATGCAATTATATATAGAAACAGGATAGAAATAGAATTTGCACTCTAATGAGTACTTAATATTACTGTATTTACTTTAAAAGATTTTCAAATAAAACCTTTTCCAGGTAAAACCTTTGAAAATCTTAAGCGCCGTTTGACAGAGAATGGTGCAGATGTAAATGGTACTTAAGATAAAGCAACTAGTTTTAAGTACTAGTTTTAAATTGATAGTATCTTGAAAGTATCCAACCATAGCAAACTTGTAAGGATATAATTAATCTGTTACTCAACATTACAACAGTAATCAACAGAACACTTTTACACTCTTCACTTTTCTCACCTGATGTCGTCCTCGTTGGCAAAGATAATAACCACTCGAGCGTTGGGGTTCTCACTTAGCCGGTGAATGATCTTGTCGAACTCTCCAACTCTTGGTTCACGTGGGATTTTCACTGACTGGGATATACACAATCCGCCTAATTGGAAGAAAGAAAATTGATTTTTTTGATATTTAAAAGACTCGGGTATTGAAAAATTGATTCCCCATTATTTCATGTAATGAGTTTTTGGTGGAAATAGATTTCCTCCTATGGTTATCCTTTGCAGCAAAGTGTTGCCTTTATGTCTTAACAGCACAAATAAATCTGCGCCCACTGGCTATTGTATTGGGTGACATGGTTCATCATCCTGCTGGAAGAAAAATTCAGGAGATGAGCGTAGAGTGGTCAAAATGGTTGGACATGGTCAGCAACAACACTCGGGTAGCCTGTGGTGTTTGAACAATACTCAACATTTTTCCCAATCTGTTATTGTCAAATTTAGTTGAGCCTGTGTGAATTATTCCCTAAGCTTTCAGTTCTTAGCTGACAGGAGTGGCATCTGGTGTTGTCTTTCTTCTGCTAAATTTGATGTGTTGTGCATTCTGAGATAATATTTTGCATGCATCACTATGAGATATAGCTATAGTAGCAACTGTTGTCTTTCTGTCATCTCAAACCAGCCAGTCGTACCTTTCTCTCCTAACATATGACACCAATAAAACATTTCTAAATACACAATCACCACCGAAAGAATATTCTGTCTTTCTCTGACCATTTTCTTGAAACCTGAATGGTTGTGTGTGAAAAACACACATATATCTTGAGATGTTCACCCCGTAATCAGTGGGTTGCCAGTTTGAATCTCCACTCCATCCATCTCTGTCATTGTGTCTTTGGGCAACAGATCTCACCTGCCTTGCCTGTTGGTGGTCAGAGACCCATTGCATAACAGCCTTGCCTCTGTCTGACTGCCCCAGGGCAGCTGTCACTACAGTACTATCCTGTAGCTTGCCACCATCAGAGTGTGAATGTGTGTGACTGAGTGAATGACTGAATGTAGTGCAAAGCGCTGGGATCCTCTGGACTTGATAAAGCACTGTTCAAGTAAAGGCCATTTACCATATATATAAAATACAAAAACCTTTAATATAAATACCTGCTTAAAAATTATTTTCAAAAGATGCATTTAATTTGACAAAAAAAACCTTCATCGGTATGCACATTTTAATTTACTGAATATGACTGTAGGTCCCTAAATGCACTGAATTGCTGCCATGCTATAGGATGACTCACCATTTGTGTTAATCAATTGAACAGGTGTACCGCATAAAGAAGCTGTCATTTTGGAGTTGTTTAAGGTAGTTGCATTGATAAATACTTGCAGGTGCAATATTTCTCAACATGAGTGATGTAAGGTATTAAAAATCTTTCATCTGGCAAAATGGTCCAATTAGGCTATTATGCATCCCATTAATTCCCATTACAGACTTGTCAGAGGGTCTGGAAGAGTCTTGATTTCATGAGTTACTACTAAAGTCTGATAAAAAATCTTCCATGACATTGTAACATTTGGAAGTATATACATTTTTCCAATTGCAATCTGGTTTTATTTTTCTGTTTTGTCATTTTTCTTGTTGCACAAATAATTGAGTTTTGTTCATGTCAACAACTATAGTTTACAGTGACCTTCTAAGTTCTGCTCCTTGTCTATTGATTGCACAGAACCTTGAAAGCAAGCCAGAAAATAATACATGGAATGTATTTAAAATCTCTCATTTCAGATAACACTAGTCAGTTTATTTCTTTCTAGGAATGTTGTGTCCAATGGCATATTTTTTTGGCATTGGCCAAAACATCCCACAGTTGCAAAGTAACATAAAACATCCCACAGTTGCAAACAGACAAAGGCCGTTTAATTCCTGATGGAACATTTCAACAGAGCTGTTTTGTCACGCTGCCAAAATTCCAAAGAGACATATGGATGATAATGAATTTCACTCTCACAGCTCTGCAGAAAGCTAGCCCAATGAGGAATCGTTGCAGGAATAATACGCTTTAGTCTAGTTCAAAGCAGCCAGCCTCATTGTATAAAGAAGGTCAGAGTCTAAGTTGGAAAATGGGAAATATGAGTAAAGTATAGGGAAGTCCATTAAATGAACAGTGGTGTTGTGCTTCCTTGCTTCTAGGAACAAAAAGTCCTTTCCAGTTAAATCAGTGAGTTGCTTGAGTCAGTGACCTGCACTATTGTTCTGACTGTACAATGAATAAATTTAATCATGTTTTCCGTTTTTCCTCAAATGTCTGCTTTCTTTGTTCCACTTGTTTCTCGGAAAGGCAGCGTGATTAGGTTTCATGTGGTCATGCATGTCTCAAGTTGAAAGTGACATTTCTGGATTATGTGTGTCCAGTTGGCTGGCTAATGGATTAGCAGTTCCTTCAATGGAGAAATACATTCAGTCTTTTCTGACTGTACAGGCTTATGTTTGTGTTTAGATCCTGGGTATGTTTTTTGTTTGTACTGTCAGTCACTGAATGAACCATAGCTCCCATTGGCTATTTAACTCTTAAGGGTGTGCACTACTTATTGTTTTAATTGAAATTACTTATGTCATTAATGAAACAGCTTACATTAAACAGGTATAATATGCATTTTTCAAAAAGTCCACATTTCTCTTTAACATTTATCTGATGTAATGTTCCAATCTTAAATATCATGTTGTCATTGGCTGGTAGTGGAAAATCCTTATAATTAACGGAGATAAAGGCTTTAAAGCATCAGTCTGTGTAAACAAGGACTGTGTAATTACTTCATGAATAATGCATTTAACTTAGTGCATTAGGTTTCTGAAAGAAAACCTTTTTAATAATATGATTTCTTGAAAATATGTTTACACTACACAGATTCAGAATAGCTTAATATAAACTGGATTTTTTTCATGTAAAGTGCCTTGTTTGGTGTATTTTAAAAATGTTTTATCTTTCATTTTAAATATAGGTAACTTTTTGAAGAATATTTACATTTCAAAAAGGTTTATATTTCAAAATGATTCAGTTTTCATAATTCAAAACTGCTAAATATACACTGAGCAAATGATGCTGTAGTATCACATATGCTGTGTGTCGAAAAACTGATGAAGTATCTGGTTTCTTTGCTATGTCTGCCATAAATAGCTCAGAAGACAGGGGTTGCATAGTTACTAAATTGCTAATGGTTGACCAACAGTTTTAGGATATTGTCCATGCATCTGTGAAAGCACACTGTGGAACTGAAGAGAAGTAAAGTTAATGTTTGTACACCATGATGTGCTGTTGATTGTGGAGTCTTTGATAAAACTGGAAAAAGGTTTATCTGTCTACCTCTCTGTGTCATTACACCACATGGGAAATTTAGCTGCAGCATACCAGCAACTCTGTTCCCAGAAACTCTATCAATCACTTGATTCAATGTGTTTGCCTCACTGGTATTTTAGTCCCCCATTCCCTCAACATCTGCTGCATGGAAGTGGAGCACTCATCCCTTCCTCTTTCTCTTTTCTCACATAGAACACAAAACTGGCAGCAGCATTGTTTATCCTCTGGTGAGAAAATCAGAAGCACCAGGGAATGTAAAACCCGCATGTGGGATTTAAAGTACCCTAAACAAGAGCCTGTCATGATCCTTGGGGTGTTTGGGTTTAAGTTTTTGTTTTTGTTCATTTCCCTGTTGCTCATTTATATTCGATCTGTCTTGCTATGTTCAGTTCATATTTCTGTGTTGTTAGGAAGGTGCTGCCATATTAGTTAGTTCCTTTATGTTTATCATTGTGTTACGTTTGTACATCTTGATTTATTTCTATTGGATCTGTCTTAGTCTTTATCCCCTAGTTTTTAATTTCTTTTACCGCTTAGTTCAGTTTCCCTCTCTTACTTCTCCTGCTTTTCTTCCCACACAGCTGTACCACAACTCTTCTGATTAATTCCCTAATCAATTTCCTTCCCTGCCTCAGTATTTATCTCCTGGTTTTTCTTTGGTCCTTGCTGGACTTTTCTGTTAGACTGCTTGTGCTCCATGACCTGCTCTTCCACCGGTTCCTTCTGTAGGTTCTGCTTATTCATTATTTAAGTCAGTCTTCGGAGTCCTTCACAACCTCAACATTACTGTTGAGCTGAAACTTTATCTTCACCAACTTTGAGTTGCAAAGCGTGTAAAGAAAATGGATGGATGGAACTTTGAGTTGCCTTTTTCATTACTATTTCCATCTATCAGTTAATGGTGAAAGCTGCCTTAAAGTCTAATGTTTTAGATCCTTACTTGTAGAAATTTGTAATGCAAATCCATTCTAAATTGTCACTATCCAGCAGTTTAAGTGGGTTTTAATTGGCCTAGTGAGAAGCTTTTACATTAAATAGTTTCTTTCAATAACATCAACAATCTTTGTCTGAAGATGTCATTTTTAACCAACAAAACACTCTGATTTTATTAATACATTTGTCATAATATAATTAAAAACTCAGGCCTTTTTTTACCTCGTCTTTTCTTGTATTGCTTTCTTTAAATAAGACCAGCTTCCACAACTCTCCACATTTAATGTCTTTATTAAATCTTCACATCTGCTAAAAAGGTAAGACTGAGACGAAACAAAAGTGTTTCTCTTATTATTATTTGTCACCATTATGTAGAACTCAAATTTCACTTTAACATTAAATAGTTTTTTTGTACTTTTTTGTCAAAAATGATGAATACTTTTTATAGTCACTGGAACTGCTTATAACTATCTTTCAGACAAAAGAAAAAACAATCTGGGTTTATTTGAGTCCATCAAAACCACAACCTGGAGGTTCTTCATTGCTGAGTGTTGCAACAAATGACATCATCAGAACATTGAGCACAGCTCATGCACCCCCATGGTCCGCACACGTTCCTACTATCCTGCCCATATTCATGCCCACTACAGTGAGGAACATACTTCCAATGAAAGCAGACCTACATTCAAACCAAAACACCCTGACTATGGTGAGACTTGACAATGAGGAAGGGGAAAGAAGAGTCATATGAACGGTAACCAGCATTTATAATTACAGAGGAATGTTAAGGCTATGTGATTGATAGCTGCTTAAATTCAGAACGGCCACATTTTACTTGCATGATACAAAGAAGCAGTTGATATTTTTTTGAGGGTGTAGTGTTTACAGAAAAATTACAAAGAACATGTGTTTCTCTAACACTTTCAATTTCTAATTGTAAGAAGTAGCACTAAAAAGGCTAAAGACCCCTGATGGATTGCATTGTTCCACCAGGGCTGTAAGAAGAGCAGACAACAAAGCAGCACAGAGCCCCTGCCCAGACCTGACATTAACATGTGTCATGGCTGATTCAGCTAATGTAGACCTGGCTAAGCACACCCATTCACACCTGGCATTAAAATCCATCATCAGTAATCAGATCACAGTAACCCACTTTACATGCAAATAAACAAATGGCCACAACACAAAGCGATCGTCCCCAAAAGAGATCAGAATAGATGTGTACCCTCTCAGGTAATTCAAAGAGCAATGAAATCAACCCACTAAACTGTGATTTACCATGTTTTTTTCTTTGAAGAGAAACCAAGTGAGTTCATAAAAAACCCTTGTAATTATTCCCTCAGAATAAGTTTAATTTTAAAATATATATTCAACAGAGAGACTTCCAAGTGTCTACTGTTTGAGGGAAGTCATGTCAGGTAAGTGGATTGTCCCAGGAAAAAGAGTATTCAGATTGCAACATTCTTGAGGTCACAGTCGGCCCAGGATGATGGAGGTCAGAAGAAAACTGTCCTCAAAATGTCTTGAGTAAAGTCCCGCATGTTTCAGGGCTGTTCAGATATGATTAACTCTCTAGTAGCAGAATTTATCTTTGGGTGAAGAAAAGTGATAATTAAAGGAATGCATTTTACATAATTAATTGACATCATTGTGACATCAGTTATTTATTGAGAAAACTACTGCGTTCACTTTCAGGAACTGATGTATCCTTTTCATCCTTATTTTAGATGCAAAGATATTTTAGAGAATTAAAGAGAAATGTTTATTTCAACCTTTAACAACAACCAATTCAGAAAAATAACAACAAAAAATGGTTCTGTAAAGTAGTCACTGTCCCTTTTCAGGATAGTTCTATGATGGTATTTGATAGTAATTTGCTTAATTTTGATAAATATGATTCAATTTTAAGTAACACTGGAAACTATTGCTGACAAATGAGGAAACCTGACTGGTCCTACCATAAACATGTTTGTTCAGTTGATGCTGTTTGTTCCGCAGATGTAATTGTCACTATTTTAATACATAACGTAGTGTTTTTTTGTTTTGTTTTTTTTTTGGTCTGATGATGACCAGTTTATTTCCTTCAGCAGAGTACAAGCAGTAACATTTGTAGCCTCTTTCCTGGAACTTCTTGCTAATGTGGAAAACACACGTATTTTGTCCTAAACTGCTCTTAATGTCTGAGCTATATCTGCAATCCTCCTCTAAAAATATCAGTTGCTTTGGAGACTGCTAGTCTGTTCTCTTGAGTCCTTCATTGTCAACCAGTCTCTGCTCTCCTAATAGCTCGGAACAATAATATTCCTTTTCATTTGACACCATGGGGAAAAGAGAACTGCAAGAACATTAAATATACTGTGGCTTTGAGGATAATTGCAGCATAGCTCATTTATCCTATGCTGAGTAGTGCTGCAGAGGAGCACACCTACTGGGCAATATGGTGAAGGTGTAGGTTTATACCGGTTATATAGCCTTCTTATTGGGATGCTATTAGAGCAATAGATGCAGAAACACGCTTTAATCCACAGCTGCAGAACATTAAAACTTTAATCCTTGGACTATTTTTAAGCGCTTCATCTAAAAAGCATCCTTTCTAGGCGTTGAACAATATCTCCCTGGTTGTAAGGCCTTAAGCTCAGTGGATGCTTCCACAGAAACACTTGAGAGAATTTTAAAACACACTATGCTGGATTGTAGTGCCTGTTTTGAGGGGACCTATATAATACTTAACATCTTTTATGTAATACAATAAATAATCTAACACAGAATCTCTACTGAGCTCCTAAAATCACTCTAGTAATTTTAAACTAATGAGATTGGCCATTATACGTAACTGAACCACAATTATTTTTATAGTCAGTTGGTAAACAATTGCAATAATGATCTGCAATGATTATATTTGAAGCGACAGACTGGCGACCTGTCCACGGTGACCCCGCCTCTCACCCAGAACGTTAGCTGGAGATAGGCACCAGCAACTCTCCCGACCCCATTAAGGGACAAGGATGTAAAGAAAATGGATAGATGGATGGATGGATTATATTTGAACTAAATAGCAGCGAACAAAAGGTTAAGATAGCGTTCAGGGTTTGTTGGTTATCTTTTTCTAAATAAAACTATGACATACTAATATCATTAGAAACCCAAAGAAAACATGCTTTATGTTGCCCGTCTGTAGTAGTTTCTTTCTAAAAACACATTTTGTGGTTAACACATGAAGTGTAAAATCCATTTTGTGAAACTTTGTAGTCCTGTCACATCCATGAAAAATGTGCATCCTTTCTGACATGTCCCTATATAGTTTACTGCTTGTGCACATAGATGGTGAGAACAATGTAGCAATGCTCTACATCAGGGCAGAACAAAGTTCCAAGTAACAATCACCATCTCCTTTTTCTATATGGACTCCTAACCATCTGGAGATGCAAATTATGTTCTCTATACACAATTTATGAGTGTGTAGAAGGGGTAAAATAATTTTTGCTGAATTAATCAGAAAATGGGTTGAACTGTGCTCATATTCACAACTATTTGCTACGCAGAAATGAGTGAATCTTGATCAGCGCAGAAAAAGTGTCTGCATAATGTACCATGAGATCAAGTAATGACATTCCCCATTGCTGTAATGTTTCTGTGGCACTCAAACATTTCTGCAGCACTTTGATAGCACTTAGAGAAGTTTAGGCATGGCATTTTTTCCAAACATGTAATTATCAAAATGCAGTGGAACTCAACAGAATCTATAAAGAGTGAGCTTTGCCAAATGGTAAAGAGCATCATTGGGCAATAATTCCTTATCAGTTTTATTCTACTTAAAGCTGCAACAAAGAAATCCGTTTGATCTGAATTTTAAAGAGCTGCACAAAATGCCATGTGTGTTAATGGCATTAAACAATATGCACAACTTAGTACAATGAAATAGTCTTGTGTTTTTTCCCTTGATCTACCAACCAGCAGGTCACACAATACACAATCTGTAATTTGTTTGTCACAACCACAAGCCAGCTAACCCATACATAAGTTAGCTGTTACTGTGAATACCCTCAGTGGCTTTAATGCAGCAGTGAGTTAACTTTAACATCTCACACCATCAAGGAGACAGCAAAAAGATGTTTAAGTCTTTAGCTTTAAGTGTTTTATAAATGACTCTCATAATGCTGTGAACTCATTTCACTGTACAGGACCGACAGCAATATCAGTCCTGTACAGTAAAATTGTTAGGCTGTCATTAATACGGTACTATACTATTATCATTATTAGACACCGTTTCAAAAATATACTGCAAAATGAAAATCAGTACTTTGTCATCTCCTGCTCACACCAAGCAACAATAGCTTCAGTAATAAATGCCATATACAATGAAGGAGGTACATTATAAATCAGCATATATCCGAACCACATGGACGGTTTTCGAATTAAAGGACAGAAGATGAACAGTTCCTATTCCACCCTCATATCACTTCAATTTATCTCTATTATACCAAACATCAGTGTCGTTTTTCATGTGTATTCAGTCCATTAGATCAAAGGAATGTCGTGTTTATGCTTAACATGAGTGTATGATGTGTATTTGAAATACATTCCAGACACAAGGAATGTGTCTAAACGCATTTCTTGCACACCCCAGAAAACGTATCGAGGACTTGCTGAGTGCACAGGTTAAAATTGGGGAGTTGCTTTGAGCTGGCTTGTGTGCTGAGCTTGGAGTTCATGTGCTGCTGGGAAAATGAGGCTGAACTGTGTTTAGTGCGAGATTGGTGAGAGTCAAGTTTCTCATCTCAGATATCACTGAGCAGCACACAAACACATGCTCGCTGTCTGGCTTTGCTCCGCTGGAGTAAATATCTATTCTGGAGAGAAGATTACTCTTTATACCGAGAAAGCAGAAAAATAGAAAGCCTGCATTGTGTAATAAAATAAAATATGATGCTGTATCTCATTGCAGACGATGTGACATAGAAGAAAATGGTTATGTGGCTGAAGATTTGTTTTCTGAATACCCACTTAATACTGAAGATGGAAAGCAACTTTTTTCCCATTTATTCTGTTAAAATGTTTTTTTTCTGTAACAGACCCAGTAGCAGCAATAAAATCTATGGTGTGATTTCATTTCAGTGTTTTAATTTCATTTGTTTGTAGAAGTCTGTGTTACATAGCCTATTAAATGCCCTTGGACTAAATTTCAGATCAATTAAGATGCACGGTGTAATAAAATCCCTCCATTCCCTAAACATGTTAGTGACAAAATTACATAACAGCTACAATCAAAGTTTGTTGTTGTAATCTCAGAGGCTTGATTAAGTTGTTTTTTTTTGTAAAATAGATTAACATAATTTGTCTAAAAAAGTACTTAAATAACATCTGAGAATGCAAAGTGATCTTTAAATATATTGTTAATATGTTTGTCAGTTCAATCTTATGATCCTTAAAATAATTAATGAATAAAACCACTGGAGACTCATGGATAAGTACATTAATTAAGATCATGTATTTGATTGCTCTGATTACCTATGCCTGAGATAAATTTGATGGAGGACCATAGGATATTGTTATCGGTGAGGCATGCCATATTCTTTTTTATCTTATCTTCCTTTTCTTCTTTTTAAACCTTGTGGCTTTCTTTATTTATAAACGAAAGCTGAATTAACTACTAAGGACCATTTCATGTAACAAACTAGAAAGCAATTTTCCACTTTGCTGTGTTGTCTTTTTATGATGACTTTCAAATATAGTCATGGGGAGATGCCCTGGTGGTAATGAGAAAGATGTTTGCATGGTGATGTGTGAAATTAGAGTAAATTAAAGAAGGTAATAATGGTCTTTGTTGTGTTTAACAAATATTTTCTAAAGTCTATCTCACGTAATTTTTTTTTGTAATATTAATATTTTTATTTGATTCATCATTTTATTACTGTATCTGTACATGACGTGTACATTTCAGATACAAAAATAATCAAACAGCAACTCATATGTGAATTTATAGAACATTTTGTAAATAAAGCAAATAACCCCAGTTATGCAGGATTTAAAGTACTACTACTACTACAAAAAAAGAAAAAAACTTTTCCAATGACGCCATTATTTTATCTCATAATGTTTTTCAGAACCAACTGCACAAGCAGAGCTCAGAACTGCATCTTTCTTCACATATACTCCAGGTTTTCCAAGGGAACACAGAGGTGCCTAGAAGTCACTGCAGACACACGATCTCTTCAGGTTTTTCTGACTTTGACCAGGGGTCTCCCCACAGCAAGACGTGCAAAGACTACCTCACCAGAAGGCTGCCTACAAGGCATATTTAACGCAAGCCTGAACAAGCTGGATTTGCTTCTTTTCATGCAGAGAAGCTGTGGCTCTGTGTTGCCTCTGCAGAATGACTAAGCTTCTCCGTTCTCCCAAAGGGTAAGGCCAGACTTGGGAAGTTCACCCCTGTGACTTGTGTTCATGATCGGGTCACTACACACAGGGAGAAGATTTCTGAATGAATAAACAGCCACAGCTATACAAAAGTTTACCTTAGTTATGAGTAAGAACCTAATAACCTTAAATTTCTCGAGCCGTTCTTCCCCAAGATCGGACCAGGTGATGTATGCCATCTAACTGAGAGACCATGACTAAAATGTGGAGACTATACTCTTCAGTCCAGTTGTTTTACAACCTGACAAAACCTGACCTTCCCCTACTACGGCTGAGGATCACCTTCTACTAAAAACATCCATTTAAGTGGCAGTTCGATTCAGCTAAATTTACCAGTTACACAGTATGATACTGTCTGGGTATATGGCTGCATTACAGGAATTCATGACATTCCTGTAATGCATTTATAGACAGCAACTGCAGACACAACTCCAAATTCTGTGGCAAAAACAACCCGGTCAGCATTCTGGTACAGCAAAATCTTTGACGACATCAAACCCTGTCAGTCATCTCTGGCTCCATTTAAGAACTCACCATCACTGATGCAAGCTCAGAGTTGGTGTGGGGGTGTGGAATACTGTCTGTCATGAGCCCCAATTCTGTAGAGTTAGAGATCCAGAAACACTATCCTCATCCTTGATCATCTTTTGCAACAAAACACACGTCATAAATAAGCAAGTTAAGGGAAAGGTCAAAAATAAAAAGCTAATGCTATATATAGTATGAAATTAATTTAGAAAGATTTCAGTGAATCTATTGTGAATATGTTTGGATATAAATTTACCATTTATTTATAATTGGAGTTTAAGACTAGTGATTTGCAATTTTGACTGACTTCACCTAATTTCAATGAATATGCTCCTGTAGCACTTGGTAAGTAACATAAATTCAGCTTTAGTTGCATCTGAGTAAAACAGGAAGTTGTCAGAAAAGAAAAGTTTTTGTCATTTATTTTAGTAACTTCATTTCAGTAGTAAACGTGAGATGGATTAAATACATATAATTAAAATTCTGTTTCTTTTAAAGTTTGAAAATTAGATTCAAAAGTGTTTTAGGGAAGATTGCTGATTTGATATCAGATGAACATTTATATATTCCAGAAGGGTGGTAAGCTACAAATAGGTAGCTGGGTCAAGCATACTAATGGAAGGTAGAAAAAAAATGTTGTAGAAAATTATTCACAACCAAGAGGGACGACAGTCTGAGGTCATGTTATGTTGTCATAAAATATGCAACATACTCTCGTGAACTGAAATGCAAATGAAATTTGCTCCACAAATAGAGACGCATACATTTAATACAATTCATTAAGATTGTCTATTTGCTACAAAATACTCCTTCCATTTCAGTTATTTACAAAGTGCCAGTTCGCAACAAATCTCATCCCAAGGCAGATTACAAGAAAAATCCTCACATTGTGCAACACATTTTAATTCAATGACATGCTTCTAAACGTGCTACCTTAAGCAAGATAGTTCCTAAACTTTTGGAAAGATATAAATTATCTGGCTTTCATCTTTTTACAGAAGAAACAAGTCTCAGTCACTTTAAACTTTGGCAAAACTTTGAGTGACGATTTCCCTGTTTTCTTTCTGGAGGGTATCAGTGTTTACTTCATAGCACAACATATTTAATTTGTAAACAGAATGAGCAGCTACTGATTCTACCCTCTAGACATGATTGGGTTTTATGAACAGCAGAGGTTCAATATTGTCCTCAACAAATAAATAAATAAAACACCCAGACTTCTATTGATTACATTGCTAACTGTCTGAGAAAGTAAAAATGAAACCTCAACACATTGCAGCTTCATGTGCGTCCTCTGGCCTCACAGTTGATGGATGAACTCAGAGTAATTGTTGGCATGGCTTATTTCATAAACCAGAAGGTAACATGTTGCTGTATTACTCCTATCCTATCATATATCATGAAACTCTGTATAGGAAATTGTCCCTTTCTTTAATTATTCCCTTTCAGATAAGGAATCTCATCAGTGGGCTAAGTTAGCATTTGCGTCACTAAACTTTAACTAGAATATCCAGGATTTCTGAGTTGTATAGTTTTTTATATCTGAATATAAAAACATGCAAGAATTTTTTTTTTTTTTTAGAATTAAAGAAAGAATGCCATTTCATAAACCCCAGGCCACGGAGATAACTTTTTAAGAAACAAAAATTTGCAACCTAGAAAAGCAGCTTAATTGTCTTAAAAAAAAGGTTACTGAATAGGGATAGTAATCTGCTGACTGTACTTAAATTTTTTTTTCTTTAAAGTTAGACCTAAAATGTCAGCTTAGCATATATGGTCGACATGCCCACTTTTTCTTCAGTGAAAATGTATTAGAAAGCATAACTGAGACCCTTTAGTCTGACGAAACAAACTCACAATTGTGACTCTTTAACGAAGTGAGGTTTTCTTTTTCTATTTAATACATCATTTTATGTAAATATATCAACATTTATACAGCATATTATGCAGATACGAGATCTGTGGACAAGTCTTAACAGCAGATCCATCTGCACCTGAATTTAAAACTCTTCAATGTTTTTTTATTTTTTTCTTAACTTCCCAAATAGTTGGGAGTAACAAATACGTTTTTAGAAATGTTGCTTTTACAACTCAAAAGACATGGATATCTGTCTTCTTTAGTATCTTAAGATACTACACAATTAAAAGAACAGCAGTGCTAAATGGGCACAGCAGCACAGAAATGAATTTAAATCTGTTGTTTCCTGGACTTCAAATTAGCCATTAAAGTCTACTTCATCTGTACTTAAGAGAAAATGTAAGAACATTTAATCTCATCATATTTCCAAATAAATTGACAAAACAATCATGCCAAACATTATAAACCCCCTAAAGTCCATCAGCATGGGTCCTAGTTCTTACATTTTCAAAATAGCCTTTGCAGAAAATACTTTTCTGTTTTTTTTTGTTTGTTTTTTTTTTAAAAGCAATCAGAGCAAAGTTGTTAGAGCCAGTATTTTTTTCACACCAAGGTCAAGTCCTTTCTCTAAGTTACAGACTCTGAGAAATAGATCCTTGAATTCATGTTGTCCAAACTGTCGTACAAGGTCTGTAATATTACAAACTGCTTGCTTGTGCTTGTCTACAACTGGTCCAAAACTCCACAGCACAAAACAAATGCAAATGTGACTACATCATGCCTGCTTAAACTTCTTTGGGTGGGCTCCCTCTCTATTGCAGAATCAATTTTAAGATCTTTTTTTTTTTTAACTCTTTAAGCTTCTGACTGTCCACAACCCCTGGAGATTATTGAAGTGATGTCAGCAGGTGTAATTAGTTGGTATTCATATCAGTCACAAAATTTGTATAGAATTTTATTTTTAATTGTTTTCATAATTATGCTCTTCTGCTGATTACCATTCTTTTATATTCATGTGCAACACTTTGGCAGACTGGTGGTATGTCAATGTAATATCAGACTATAAACTCACAAAAACTTCAGTATATTTTATGTTAGATTGCTCTTTTACAGTTTCTCGTATTCTATTGCCCTTGTATGTTGATATTGTATGCATGTATGCAACTTTTATTTATCCAGGTATGTCTCATTGAGATTAAAAATCTATTATGTAGAGAGACATGGCCAAGACACATCTTTTGTGGGTCTAAATATAAATATATGAGGCACATATATCCAGTTTGTCACTCGTGATGTAGCATCAATATCTAGAGGGTATTAGTTTATCTAATTTTATTTTGATCTTCCAAACTGTGTGATTGCTGAAACAACTAGGGATATTTCAATGATCTGAAAAGTCTTTAAGTTACCAATTTTTTTTTTCAACAAGCATTCACCATGCTGAGGTGAGCAAGTCTTCATCCAGTAGATTTTCTGATTGGGCTAATCAGTTAACAGAAAGAGAAGCTGTGAGCGATGATGTCGAAGAAGTGAAGGAAGCCATTCAATCCATATTAGCCACGCTTTCAAATATCGAATTAACATTAACAGCCGCCTCGTTCGGATTGCCACTGCTCTCTTCGCAGTGGAGGACGGTTGTTTACAGCACAGGCAATTTTTGGTAAGCTTCTTAGAGTTGAACTGGCGCATTACATACATCAAAGCGTTAGCGATTGGGTAAAGGTTAAAACATCAACAGCACTCACGGCTCCAGGAAGCAATCATTTTTCTATAACCAAGAGCCCAGAAACTCTGTGTGAACCAAACATCATAGGAAAGGAGTTTGGTTTTTACCAGGCTACTCCCAAGGTAAACGCTGTGCTGCTTCCTGCAGTCATTCCTCCATGCTGATTTCTGGATCCTTCACTTCAAGAAGAAACCTACAATAAATCTCTGGATCTTCATCTTCATAACTGACAACCTAAAGGCGCCTCTTCGTTATCACCTTCATCCTTCAAACTGACCTGTCCACCCTCCAATGCTCTCACCATTCGACCAGTCCCAAGCCTCACTCTCTCGACCAGCTCCAAGCATGCCAAATGACTCCACCGGCTCCAAACCTGCAAAGCAGACCTACACTCTGGATTCCACTCGTTCCTCCTTGGCATTCATCCATTTAAATCAACCAGTAAGATTCTCCTATCATTACAACTGCTATATTCTTCCTCTTTTGCTCTTTTCCTCACAGTGCTCCCACTTCCCCATGTTCCCAGCACCACCCAGCCCAAGGCAATCACTTTATTCATTATCATTGAAATCAATAAACTTCTTTATCTCCTGAGAGATTTTTTCCAAGCATCCCTATTTCTCCTATTGTCTTCAGAACCTGTGATACTGTAGATATTTTAGAATAGAACCTAACAAATAATAAGCCAATGTTATTCAGCAAAAAATGACTGTTTTCAAACCATTTAGCTTTGATATAAAGCATTAAGATATTAAACGTAAAATAAGTATATAGCTTTTTGCTTTTCATTATAGTATTTTATTAAAACCTACAGTATAAGATTAAAATATTTATAAAAGTATTATTCAGGTTTTACTTGGGTTAGTCTGTAGAATTGTAACCCCATAAAAATAAATAACAGTATTTCTTTGCACATATTAAGATTTGTTCTGAATTTATGGCAACTATGCACAAATAAGTTGAAAGTGTTAAATATGCATGTAAACACACACTTCCTCTATAACTCTTTAACTCTTTTTCTGCTGTTTTCTGCTGTCAAAGATTGCAATAAATTAATCCTGGATAGACATATAATTCAAGAGGCATTCATGGTTTCTTACTTTTGATACTTTCACTGCTACATTACTGTAGGTCAGTTAATCCCACACAAATAAAACACTGACTGATCATGTGAAAAAAGCAAGACTTTTAGCTGCTTCTATTCACTGGTGCTCAGTTTTATGGAAAGAGTGCATAAGGTAACACAAATGTGTAAAAATAAAGTAGGCATTTTTAAACGTCCTGATTTACATGGAATGCATTGCAAGCTTTAATAGAAGGAAACCAGAAAAAAGCACTTATCTCCAAATCTTGCTTGTATTATCTAAAGAAAAAAAGTTCAAAATATTGCTTAGAAACTCTTCAGTTACAGTTTATTAAGCCTTTTCAGATTTGTGATTATTCAAATTTTTCCTCTTGACATTTCCCTCATGACAAAGGGTGCAGTAAGCAACCCTCTTTTCCAAAATTTGCATAATCTTCCTGTCATCTCAGTGCTGTTGTGTGCTGTCTCTGCCCTTTCCACTTCTTTCTCTGCCTCAACTGTCATTTAAATATGAACCTGATTAATTACAATTCAAAATTGTCCATCCAATTAATTTTAGATGGCAATGTTACTGTCTGTGTCTAAACTTAGAAAAAGGAACACATGTTGTAGAGAAACGATTTGCAGGCTGGAGGCTTCTTGTTCTAAACTTGATAAGACAGAAAATAGCACAGATTTATATTTGTAGACACTTTTTTTTCATATTTGCTTCTTCAAGTATACATGTGAAATTCATATATTTTGCAGTATTACCCACTGAACTTCAATGGTTTAAGAATTCCAACATGAAACTGGGAAAAAAAACATCACAGTACTTTTCAGAATTTTAAAATAAATGTGTCAGCCTCCATTATTGAAGAGGGCTTCAAGCTCTAATAAGGACACTAGGGGCTCAGCAGCATTTCAGAGAGACACACAAACAGTATGAAATCTTCTGCCGGACCAGAGACTTTCATGTCAAAGACACTCTAAAATTTCAAAGGTGACAAAAAGGCAGACATCATGCTGGAGGACTGCTCTAACCCTCTTGTAATCATTCTCCATAATGGCACTTCAGATGTAATCCCTAAGGGCTATTTGAGAGAGTGAAAAGACCTAAATGAAAACACAAGTCTCTGGAAACGGCTTGGTGTGTCAAAGATTGTGGCTTTCAGTGATACCAGCAGTTGCAGATTATATATGGCTTTTTGAAAAATTGGCCACACGCTAATGCATTTTCAGCACAAACAAATTCAGGGACTGACATACTTGAGATACCCATGCAAACAGGTTTTGTGTTTGAACATGGCCAAGCAATAATCATCTAAGCCTGTTCTCCCTCTTTTTCATCCTCTCTGCTGAGAAATCTGTTCTTAGTTTAAACAAGCTATTAAAAAGGCAGATGCTGCTTGCTCTAATTCTAGTCTCCACAGCATAGTATACTGTTGAGATTAGATGTTTACATATGGTACAAAAAGACATATTCCTGTTTATTATTATTATTATTATTATTAATTATTATTATTATTATTATTATTATTATTATTATTATTATTATTATTATTATTATTATTATTATTATTATTATCATCAAAAATTAAAAATAGACTTGTTTTCTGTTCTGTTTTAAGTCATTTAAGTCTATCAAAATTGCATGCACTACATGGAAATAATGAAGATTACTTTTTTTTCCTTTTTTAGAATGGTTTCACTTTCACCAAAGACGTTTACACAGCTTTCCCTATTATTTGGGGGAGAGAATTACCTTTTAACTGTAACACTTAGGCCCAATCTTTTCAGAATCTTTTCACAATCTTCTCACAATAGTTTGTGGGACTTTTGATCCATTCCTCTTGACAGAACTGGTGTAACTGAGGTTTGTCGGCCACCTTGCTTACATATACTTTTCCAGTTGTGTCCAGAAATTCTAACCAAACATTTTGACTAGCTTTTATAAAATTGTGAGAAAGAAAATTGCTGGATTCACAAAATTGGTTTGCCAGAAGTCCACAACCTTACTCAGCAATTGCTGAGACTTTATTGTTCAGAAAAAGTAATGAGGAATATAGAAAATTGAGTAGATTGAAACGTATGGAAAATGATAAATGGCCTGTACTTGTATAACACTTTATCAAGTCCAGAGGATCCCAAAGTGCTTCAAACTACAATGGGTCATTCACCCATTCATGCACTTAGACACTGATGATGGCAGGCTACTGCATTATTGCATTATAGTGGTGACCTGGGGGGATCTAACAGAAGCAAAGCTGCCATGCATTAGCACATCAGACTCTTTGACCACCAGCAGCAGGCAAGGCAGTTGAAGTATCTTGCTCAAGCATGCAAAGACAGAAGCATGGACATAGAGCAGGGGCTAAAACCAGCAATCCTCAGATTACGGTACAAATTCCTACCACCAGTCTTTACCATCGCCATTGTCCCATGTGACTCGAACAGAATAATATAAAGACCAGGCACCAGGACAGACTGAATTAAACTTTCCTGCACTCCTAGAAACTCCAAAGAGGAAGAGGGTAAGAAAGTGGATTTTGCATGCCATTAAAATCCTACATTTTGAACTCAAATGTTGTAAATGAACCTACCAGAAGCTTACAAAGCCATAACATCACTACGGTTTTGCTTTCCATAAATATCTGAAGGTATCGTAATCTTACTATATATTAACTTCTGAATTAATTCATTTTCTCTCTTAGTATTAATAAAAACGTTTGGTAATCATAGATCATCTAAAACTCTAAATGTTTAGTCTCATTTCATACCATACAATTAGAAAAAGGTTATGTCTTTTAATACAGCACAGACATCTAGCTTCAATTGTATGTGTTTCAAAGTATATTGTCAACATTATGTAAATATTCTTAATTTTAAGTAGTGCAAGAAAAAATGCCTAGCCAAATACAGCAGTTGACCTTACGTCAAAAACATTTTAATAATCAGAAGACAGAGTGGTCTTTCTATTTTTAGCTTTTAGAGGTTACAAGCTTGTCAGTCACAGCTGTCAAAGCAGTTCTATTTAAGGAAACGTTTTACATCAGCCCCCTTAGTTGTCTTAATTGCTCTTCCTTCCCTTTGACTCCAGAGGAGGTTAGTTGCAACATCCTCAATGATATTGACTACCTCATGAAATACTTCACAGTCACTCCACCAACAGGCAGTCTGAGTAAATGTATAGTTTACTAATATAAATGTAAGATGCCAGATTACCTTGTCAGTGAGATCTTGTGCTGTACCCTGTACAAGCACTCTGATTCAAATGCCATCATGAAGAAAACGATAACCTGAGCTCAGCGTCTGCTGCTTTCAGCTTACTTTCAAAGAGATTACTAATATTCCTGAAAGTGTGCCTGTGTTTGTAAATCAAACCAGCTTTACTAAATTGCCTCTGCTGGCAGTAGGTGCAGAATTTGGTGAAGTAGCTTGTTCCAATTAAGAGTTTTTGACGCTAATCGGGAGCCGTTTCTGCTCTTTCATGTAAATTGTTACATGGTAGTACAAACTCATAAGAAAAGTTCTTCTGTAGTATTTTTGACACTTACTGGCATTCTTGGTAATTATGTGTAGGAACCATTGAAATAACCTTATTTTTACGGAGAGTCTCACACAGAAGAAAAAAAATCTGAAAACCCCACCCATTAATTTAAGTAGTCAGAACTCTGGTTAAGTCGCTACAAAATGTTAACAGTTCTTTCAAGCTGAAGAAACATGTTGGTAAAATAAAAATATTTCTTTCAATTTTGGGCTCAACTGTGTTGTTTTGTTTAGAATATTTTTGTATCTTCAACTAAAATTGACACATTTGGGTTTTTTTCTCATTTAACATTAGCTATGACAATTATTCATTGTCTTTATATATTTACATAAAATCTAATTTATGGATTTTCATTTACTTTTAGCTGAGAGTTCTGTTTACAGATTGTTGTAGGGAACTACATTTGTGTTTATTTTTAATATAATAAGCCATTATCTAATAAGTTATTTTACCTTTCTTTATGGCAAGGTTTAATAAGATGGCATTAAGAAAATATGCTTCCAGGCAGTTCACTGCTCTTTATTTGAAATACATACACAGCTTTTCCAAACTCAAAAAACATTTTTGAGTTTGCCTCTGCATCCTATTTAGCAGGTAATTTTTTGAATGATTGTCATTTCTGTAGTGACCAAAATAAATGGTAATTGTCAGGCTCCTTTATCTGTCTGCTTCAACCTAATTAAATATTTTAAAACAAGGCTAACTGTTGGTGACAGTGACAAAAAAAACACACAAAAAAAATCTATTATTTTCTTGTTATTTTCTCCATTTTCTCCAATGTATTCAAACTGAAGGATGGAATGTTCCCAGATATTTTAAAGGATGCTTGTCCAATGAAAGACAGCTTTATTTCAACTATTTTTTCCAAGTCTTCATCCAGTAATTGTAGATTTGCAAATCAATATATTTTCATTTGTAACAAAAGTGACACAGCTTTTTATGGATTGGCCAGAGCGTGGCATCAATCCTCTAGTTGGTCAGAAATCTCTGTGTTCACTGGGGTTGAAAGGACATTGCAGATATCTTGTGGCTACACACACAGATGCAGTGTTAATCAAATCAACATCCCAAGTTGGCAGTTTAAGCCTGACCAAAACCTGCTCTTTTCCCCACATAAAGCAGCAATGCATGCAGCGGCTTTGACATTCGGTGGGCGAGACTGCAGCTCAGTATGGCCTTTGGCTGCCTAATGAGATGGAACATTTGGCCACTCCTGAACTGGCTGTTTCATTATGAGAGCAGACAACTGCAAAGCCCATTTAGCAGCCAAATACCTGGGGTTTTAATTATGACAAAGCTGCATATTTCCCCCATGTGCCTGTCACATTATCAATCAAAGCCAGTGCAAAATTTAGAAAATTTGCTTTTTTTTTTTTTTACTTTTTTTTCTCTAGTTGTCAAATTAAGAAGAGCTGCGGACAGGCTGATTTGACACATAAGTACACGTTCTTCCTTAAACTGAGAGGATGTGAAAGCTTCATTGTTTTCTCCAAAACAATGATTTTCTATGTGTGGTTGTCAGTCTAAGACATGCTGTCTTTTATTCTATTTTCTAAAAACTGTTGTTTGTGTAGTTTAATCAAACGACAGCTGACTAAGCTCTCTTTCTCAGATTCTTGACAAAATGCAGAAGCAAAAATGGCTATCAGAATCCACATTAAATGTCAGCAATGATAGATTTAACCTTGTATGTTTAGAGAGTATAAACTAGAGACACTTTGTGTCTGCAGTTCATATTTTTCTTGACAACTCCCTCCTTCATTTCCCTAACATTTAGTACATCATACTTGGCTGGGGAGAAGCTTGTCTGATTTACATGTTAAAGATGAAGCACTAGTCAAACAGGACCCAGAGGCTTTCTACTGTACTTCCACATTGCCAATATCAGATCTGTGTCTGTTCCCTTGATAACTTCTTTTGCCTACATTAGCACAAAATAAGTTTTTTAGGTCATGCTATTAAAGCCCAAGTAAAATCTATCTCTTAAATGTATTTGAAGGTGCTCTGGAAACTGAAATTTAGCATACATGAATGATGGAAGCTCACACTGCACTCAACCCCGATAGCACCTTTCCCATAGTGAAACTTGGTGGTATTAGCATCATATTGTGGAAATCATGTATTTCACATGCAAATGCAGTGCAAAATGCAGGACTGTCTAGGCAAACAACTTGTTGAAAAATGCTCTTCATGTTTCTCCCTCGTGGTGGCCTATCAAATTAAATCTCTGTGAAATAGAATGAAAATTTTCTCTATTTTGACTAAATGTGGAATAAGTTCAAATTATGGTAATAGTTTTCAGAACAATTACTATATGTTCTAATAGAATATACTTGCAATATATACTATGCATTTTTTTCCCAATAAGGCAAAAAGGCCTGTCAGAGTAACACAAACACTCTGAAACAATCTAAAATATATACACTTTTGATTTCAAGAAAAATGTTGAGGTCAGGTCCTAAAGCAGGTAGACAGTGGAAGCTTAGAGTAAATTCATATCTGTGTTCACTGTTGTTTAATTCAAATGCCCTTCAGATATTTGACCAACGGGAAAACAGTAGCTGCAGAAAACATGAGTTTAGCCTTAAGCAAGAGTTCAGGAGTGTTTTGGGGGGGGAGAAAACTTTTTTTTTCACAATCTCTGCAATAAATGCTTAAGTTTAAGTACATTATTATTGTTGTTTTTATCAGCAACAAGCAGCTTATATGGACATGTTTAGAATTCTTTCATGAAATGTCTGATAGGCATTTCAGTTTAGAAGCATCTATACATTAGAAAAATAATCTTACACTAGCAGTAATAAGTTAATAAGATTTGAGGATAAAAAGATATTGGATCTAAAAGCTAATTAGTAGAATCAGTAAATATGGGGATGCTATATTAACATTTTCTTAAAGGAAAAGAGTGTCCTTGAAGCTGTCCTGTGATGTTCTGCGTTATGTTTGTCTGTGAGGGTTGGCCAATAGGTAAATGAGCTGATTGCATTAAAGGACTCTCCAGGAGTAATGTTGGTGTCTCTCCAGGATAATGATGATGGGCAGCAGCTTCAGGCTGCCAGGCATGAGAAGTTGCAGTGGCACAATGAGTACTGGACGTGTCATTAGTAATTACTCTCAGCTACAGCAAGGGTCTGGGGTCAGAGCAAGTGAGAAGTCAGCTGTCTGCTGCGCCAAACTGAATGTATTCCCAACGCTGGATCATCTATTCTCCATTGTTTTGACGCCACAAGCAAACTTTTCCCTTTCAGCCTGTGGCTTTTTTCCTGGGTTTGGAAATACAGTTCACTGCAGACTCTACAAATGTGCAATGCATAGTTCTCAACTGAGCAGAGCTACAGTGTGTGGGAAGGACATGGAGCTTCACCTGTGTGCAAAAGTTTTAAACCATTTTTAATTTATATTTTGCGATCAACAAGGGAGACCTTCTTAGGCAATATTTTAATTTGATTTTATAATTATAGTGTTGTGCCTAAAACCTGTCTACAGCAGGTGTACAGTTGCTGACAGTTATGTGGGAAAAAGTAAAAAATGTGTCAAAAATATGCGATGCATAAAAACATTGGCCCAGCACTTGGCTTTTTAAATATCCTGTTAAGTGTAAAAAATGGTAATGGGGAAACATTTCATAGTTTTTTTTTTTTTTACGTCAATTGTTTCATTGCAAATATTTTTAATTATGAAAAGGTTTTGATAATTATGAAAGGTAATTTGATAGTTTAAAATTTTTTAAATGAAAGACCCAGTTTAAACCCACGATGGAGACGTTTCACCCTTATCTTGACAAATGTTCATTCACTGTAACCTCCGACAAACTGCTAAAAGTCTATTGAAATGACCTGTACGGTATAATCAAAAAAATATTGTTTTTTGTTGCTTATTTGTTATGCTATAAATGAAGTAGTTAAAACAGCAATATGGAACAAACAGCAGTCAATCAAAATAGTACTATGTGAAGCAGTTTTGGATCAATAAAGCTGCTTGAGATATCAATTTGTTATGTTTTAGTAAGCTGAGGTAGACTTTTGAGCTTTATTTACATTAATCATAATACCAAATATTCAGCTCATATTAAATACACAAAATATTAGGTAAGTTAACTTTCATAGTAGCTATATAGACGGGATTTAAATGACATATCAAACAATAAAATAATCAGTGTAGCTCTCATAAGTCTGGATACTTACCATCCTCTCTGGATTTTTGAATAAATGCATCAACACCACTTTCTCCATAGTTTCCCTCTGAAGCTACAGTGGAGACATAATTCCAGCGCATGGCTTTGACGATGTCAACCATAGCCTGAGCCTGGTAGGTGTCTGGGGGCACCACACGGGAGAAGAAGTCGTAGCGTGTGTTATCACTCAGTTCCGGGGCTGTAGAAGCATAACTCACTTGAGGGATCTGTAGAACAAAAAGACGGGAGCAAAGAGACAGAGACGGTTACACATGGAGAGATATATAAACAACAAACTTACCGTGAATTAATTAAATATGCGGCAAAAGGGTTCTGCGTACACAAACATGTTAACAATATGACACCTAACATCTGCTGAAATCTCTCGGCTAAACTCCTCTGTGGTTGTTCACCCTCTGGAGTTGTCACGTTTTAAATAGTCCTGATGATCACAGGTTCAGTTCTTCTTCCTGAGGAGTA
This sequence comes from Poecilia reticulata, assembly GCF_904066995.2. Taxonomy (NCBI): domain Eukaryota; kingdom Metazoa; phylum Chordata; class Actinopteri; order Cyprinodontiformes; family Poeciliidae; genus Poecilia; species Poecilia reticulata. The sequence goes on along the minus strand of NC_088836.1, from coordinate 24,639,658 downwards.
TTTTTCACACCAGTCAAGCAACACTAATCTGCTCAAAATTCACTGTTTTCTGTAATATGATGTGAAATGCATTTGGTGTTGAATAACTAATGCTGCTAACGCTGCATGCCTGAGATGAAAAAAAAACAAAACACTCGGTAAAAACAAGACACTATCTTTACAAGAAAAAAAAAAACACTGAAATCTTATTTTGCTTTGTGAAGATTAAAAACGTATATTATACAGCTTGGTTTGAGGAAAGTTTATGTTTTTTCCCTTCTATAAGCAAGTTCTTTAGATTCATATTTATACACAAATTACATTAAGGTGTTTGTGTATCTTTGTACACAAACATACTTCATTTCTTCCCTTTTTATTGCTTTAGATCGTTATTTGTGGCTACTTTCTCTATTTATGATCTATATTATTACAATCTCTTGATAGTTTAGAAATAGATAGTTTTCCACAAACTGATATTCATAAAACAGTTATGTTTCTGCCTTCAGGTTGTTGGAATGGAGGCTTTGACTGATTGTTGAATTAGGGAAGAATGGCATATTAGTGATGTCACCGTTTCTCAGTATTGAAAATGTTCATTCAAAGTGGTTTGGGCGTCTTCTGAACACCTCCCTTCCAGTTACGTCCCACTTGGAACAGACCTTAGTACAGACCCAGAATGCGCTGGAAGTTTTGGCTATAAGTAGAAGACAACAGACAAATGGATGAATGGATTGACAGTAAGAGTAGCTTGCTTTAATGTATTGTTAATTTTTTTTTTTGTTTACTTTAGCTGCTCAGCCCCTGTTGGTTAATCCATCTAAGAAAACTTTACCAACCGAAGATTTTTGCTTCACCAGTAGTTTTCTCCACAAGCAGTGGGCCGACTGCTGTGGGAATAATAACATCCTTTCCACTGTCCCTCACTTCACACAGCAGAGTCCTTTGATGTGATCAGCTGCTGCCCTGCACTGATCCTGCAAGCACCGCTAAAGCCTGTGTTGGGAGCACAGCTGTTCAATGTTTGCCCGTGACCTTCTGCTCTGTACAGCTCCTGTAAATCCAGTCTCATTTTGATTTTACTGCAGGAGCCCTTTACAGAAGATCTTCTGGGAGCAACTGTTCAAAATATTCTAAGACTTAAACGACATATTAAAATATGTGTGCATGCTTGCTGGTTTCATAAGCTGGCCTATCAAAAGCAGACTTTCTTACCTAATCAACTTGAAAAAACAGTGGCCGGAAAAAAAACATACTGTGTTTTAATGGATGAAGAAAGGGTTACATTTTAGCCATGTTTTTTTTCTTCTTCTTGAAATTGTATTTGCTCTTATGCGCTGAGGGTCCAAATCCTGCTGACCACCAGTGGTAAGCTGATTGCACCTTCATACTGAGGTGGGTTAGGGGGTTAGGGTAGGTGCATCTGGACCCTAAGTTATCTAGATTGAGAGTTGGGAGAACTTTCACTCGCTTCACATTGTGTTTCATTAACTCCTGGAAGCAATGCAAGTGTTAACTTTTCTAACAGCGCCTTGACGTCATGAAGCTGAATCCAGCAGGATGTAAGTGAAGTGTTGCAGAAAGGTGTTTGTAGGGTGTTAATGATGTCTCCTTTTATTTCAGTTCTCTATCACACAGTAAAATGAGACTTTTAGCCATTTGCACCTATATTTCACTTTTTCAAGTTCTTTCTCAAAGTGATATAGTCATATTTGTTAATTCCGTAAGTAAAAATATGTCCTTAAAGAATATAAAATATTTTTTTCATGCATTAAGTAATTTTTTTACGTGTATCTTTTGCAACACTTTTTTTTAAAGAAAACATGGAGAGACATTGCTGACATTTATTTCTCAGACATTCCAGGTGAGTACTAAGGTGATACCATCCCAACACAGAAAACATTGTTATCAGTACGTCACTGCTTCAGGTTTGTTTTTGTCAGGATCTTGAGATGTTTTGGGTTCATAGTGTTGATTTCTTATATGTTCTCTGTTATTTTTTATTAGATTAGTCTTGTTTCTGTTCTACTGTCAGCCTGTTTACAGTTATTTTAGTTGGGGCTATTATTTATTCTGTCTGCTTAGTTTTGTGTCCTTAGATTTGATTTCCCATTTCCTCTGTTTGGGTTTACTCCCCCTTTCTCTTTCGTGTCCTTCATGTCACCCATTCTCTGTGGCACTTGGGTTCCTGTGCATTCATCCCAGGTTTGGAAAAATGTTTTCCTGGATTTAATTTATAAAGACTTTATTTAATAATACTCCTTTGGATTCCACTTGCTTTTTGATCCTCATCCACACATCATTACAGTTTTGACTTTTCCTAAATTGGACATGTTAGCAATATCTAAGTACACAAGAATTCAAGAGGTATCTTTAGACACATGTCTGAGTCCCATATACTTTATTTAGTAGAGAAAAATAATTTTTTCTTCTTTTTTTTTGCCATATGCGTTAGGACAGAAATTGGAAGAAGTTCATATAGACTACTTGACATGTCTGTGATCCTACAAGTTATTACACATTTCTTATGACTAGTAATTATGTTATTAATGGATAATGTCTCCTTTGCATTTTGACTCTTCTCTCCCCCTGAATATACTGGACATGCCCTGCCTCCACCAGCAATAATATGTCTGTTAATATTAAACCCTATTCCCTAAAATACTTTACCACCCTTGCTTCAGGCAGTAACTAATCTCCTTACTAGAATTTGGCAGGAACAAATTCCAGAATTGGATTTGCTACTTTTCATCCCTGTTGGCTCAGTTTGCTTCAAACTGACCTGTTTTAACCTAGAAGTGAATGGCTGGGAAGTGGACTGTGTCAAACTAGACAAGACATTGTCCCGACTTTGGCTAGCTAGACAAACTTTAGTGGTTGTCTACAAATTCTGCCCAGGGTGGAACCTAGATAACATTTAGTAGCATTAATAGTAAAGAACAATCTTTAGTAGTATACTACAAATAAAAAAATAGCTAATTATTGTTAAATTGTTCAGTGTCTTCATGTTTTTTTTTCTTAATCAAAAAAATCTATAATATTTTATTATTTTATAATGATCTTGATTGTGATTAAGATTGTGATTAACATTTTGAATAAAAATGTTTAATTATTTTAAATTGCATTTCATGACTATTGACTATTCTTGATAACATATGTGGGAGCTGGACTAAATATACTTTGCTCTTTCCTCTGGTATAATTTACTACCTGCAGCAGTTTATGTGGGGCAAAATAAAGGTGCATTGACAAAATGTTTACTGACTGGGCTAGTGGCATCACAGCTCCACTGATTGACAGTATCTCTGTCAATCATTTCTCTCTTAGACTTAAAAGAAATGCTGTCAAAGATAAAGCACAGTCCTGTCAAATGTGAATCTTGGCAACTGCTTGACAAAACCAAGAAAACTTATTGCACTACTTTATTCTCAGCTCACTGGTTTATAGGCAAACCTGTGATAATATGGTCATCTTCAAAATGACTTGCAGTCTGTTTAAATTGGAGCTGAAGTAGTGGGACTTCCAAATGATAAGTCTTTGTAGATCTACCATAATATACAATATTACACACCCTTCTCCACAGTCACTTCACACAAGCCTGTGCAGAATTTCTTTCTAATGCACATTCCAAAACCCCTGTCTATTTAGTTTAACTGGGTTTGGGAAATAAGTTTAATTGCTGCGATGTGGCTTTCAAGTAGATATTTGATGGAGTTTAAATATTTGACATGATCCGTGTTCCTGTGTGGTCCTGTTCCCTGTGAGTCTGTCTCTGCGTCTTCCCCGTTGATTGTCTCCCAGGTGTGTCTCATTCCCTGTTATTACTCTCCCAGCGTATTTAGTCCCACATGTTGTCTGTGTTCTCCGTCGGATCCTTGTCGTATGTCGTCGTTTGACAGTAGCGTGCGTCAGTTTGCTTTCCAGTAGAACTGTATAGTCCTGGTTTGCTAAGCTCTTGTTTCACGTTGTCAGTTGCTACCGGTTGTTAGCTGTGTGCTAATTGTTCCTGTCGTGCTGCCTGACTTGGACTATGTGAGCAACATTCATCATTATATTCATCCTCGTCATCACAACCTGGGTCTCCTGCGTTTGATCTCACCACCTCTCATCCACCACTTATGACAATATTCTTACAGTATCCTTTAAATAATTGTGCCTGTTTAAAAGATTTGCTGAGCCCTATTGGCACTGGATCAGTGCAGTAGTAATGGTGCTGATTAGGAGTTTAAAAAATATTGTATATCTGCACCATTTGTAGAAAAACATCAGTGCTTCAATGAGCCTTTGGATATATTGCAGTAAATGTCTCCAGGAAAAAAAAAATGCTTGGTGTTAATATGTGAAAATGAAACACGTTCTACATGAACTACAGTAGAGAGAGAGAGAAAGAGAAAACTACTTTCACAATATGTGGTGCAATAATATCTATTTTCAGTGCCACTGAGTGAAAGCTGTTTAATTTCAAAAGGTGGTTTCCGATAGGCTCATTTCATCCTTTGGCAGTCATCTCCAAACAGTGACTGTCCAAGCAAAGCCTAGCAACTTGTGCCACTGGCAGGATGGATGCCACATATCTCTGAATTATCATGAATTATCATATTTTAGTCATTTCAGAATTATGTCGAATAATTGACCAATATAATCACTGCTCTTTTTTCTATAGTAAAATGGCCTTCCAGCCAAAGAGTCTGTCCGCATCCTGGTCTCCTCACAGTCACTGTTCTCTGAAGCAGAAACCTCAGCTTCAAAATGCTGTTTAGAGATGAGTCCTGTCTTCCTCCACGTTAAATGTCAAATTTGAGATTGGTCCATAAGTTCTCAGTTGTGTTTAGGTGAGGTGAGGAAGCTGGTAAATACCGTGGCCCCCTTCTATGCCAGGAACCTTCTTCTTTATTACAGCTTGAAGGACAAATCTTGCAGAAACTGGCTGATCCGAGGGTTGTAAATAATATTGCTTTAATATCACTGTAAGTGTACAGCAATTTCATTAAGGAGCCTAGAGCTGCCACCTGAGCAAATGACAAATAGAGCTATATAATGTGAAAACTTTTTCATTTTAACAATATATTTTTCATGTTAGTACAATAATGCCATTATGATATTACAGGATAACTTCTGTCTGGTGTTAATATGTTCCACTCCTATCACATCATGTATGATAGTCAATCTGACTATAAAATTGCAATTTAAGTTAATTCCATTTACAAATACACAGAAAGGATAGACCTGTGGTACACAGCAAGTCTTTTTCCTCAGGCACAACACACCTTCACTACACTCTGCAATATCCAAGGTGAGACATCAAGTTAAACTCTGATCATCCTGTTTTACAGACAGACCATGAGGTTTATGTGCTTTCTCTCCAGCAGCGGTTTTAACAATACCAGTGCCATCAGACCCCATGTAAAAAAAAAAAAAAACCGCTGCTTACTCTACAGCTTGCTTTGACCTGGATAGTAACAGCGGAGTGAATCTGCTGAGTCACAAAGCTGTTTAGATCTATAGACCCATTGTTCCTGAGATCAATCTAATGAGAATAAAGAGAACAACACAATCTCCGTAGAGATGCTTTTGCCAGGAAGCAAAGTCCAATAGGATACAACAGGTGTTCATTTAATGATTTTTCAGGACTCACTGTTTACAGTTCAAAGCGAGTGTTCCCGTTTGTCCTCAACAGCCGATTAGATGAATTTGTATTGCACTTTAACAGCTGTGTGTCTTTGTAAAAATGCTAACAGTAAAACAGATCAATAAAACTGCACAAGCACAGAGCCATAACATTCTTGTTTTTAATGTGCTTGCTTCAAATGTAAGTTAACATATGAATAGATGGTCAATGTATCACATGAAGTATGATTTTAATTTATTGAGCAAATCCGATTTTTTTTTATATTTTTGTCATGTAGTGTCCAACTTAAAAGGGCATAGAGTTATAAAAGTAGAATGATTAAACCTGGCAGAACCTAACTGTGCTAATCACTGGAATGCAGTTAGTTTCGGAAAATTAACAAACCAAATATAAAATAAAAAAAAATAGACAGGATTTATTTCTTAAACATTTATGATGCTGTTTATTGTACTGTTCATAACTCATCAATGCGACTTTCCTCTCTATTCTCTGCCTAATTCACAGGGGATTCATGACAGACATTAAAAATATAAAATTCAAGTTCCAATCAACAGAAAGAAAACTAAGGCAGAGAGCACATCAGCTACACAGCAGCTTTAAATCAGCAGAGCTCATCCTTCGGTGTTTATGCTTTTACTACAGCTTGAGTCTTTATAGATTCAGGGAACGCAAAAGCCCCAGACAGGCAGTGTCAAACTTTTCTGTCAACAAATGCATTTATTGTTCCGTAAGGGATGAAAGACGCATCGAGAGTATTTTTCAAAAAAAAATACAAAAAGGCTTGCCAATGCTCCTGGTGTCAGATCACAGTGAAAGTCTATTGTAACCCTGAGCACTTATGAAAAATGTGGCTGTTTTGCATGCAAAGTGGGTTTTGTATATCAGAGTTAAGCTGTGTTTACTGTCATCCCCTCTTTAGCTGAAAGTCTACCATATTTAACCATCAATGTTATACAATAGTCCTTCATTATAATTCTGTGGAGAGGTATTTCAGGGTTACTATATTTTGGTAGTTTGAGTAAGTGCTTTTTGCATGACAATTGGGAACTATACACTACGTATAAAGTCCATAATAACCCAGCTTTGGCTATAATCTGAATGTGTGCACAAAGTGGCAGATTAATTACATGTAGCACAATTTTAATTGCAGCTCTACATGTTTCAAAGGGAAAAATACTGTTTCCTATTTTCTTATCTCTTGCAATCATTTTCAATTGCAGGTTAAGAAAGCTTCTCCATTATATTAACATTTGGTCCAAGTCAACATATTTAGTAACCGATTCAGGTTAAAATTCCCTACAATATATATAGGTGTAGTGCATAATAATTGGGCATTGGAAGAGAATAAGAATTGGATTTTGTTTTCCTGTATCGGATGGCAGTTGCCTGAGCAACCACTTTAAGCTTCCATCTGTTTCTCCTTCCTCATCATGGCCCTGGAACAATCTGAACCATTACACAGATTGTGCATTCATTACTTGCAAATAAAGCTATGATTGCAGGTCATCCCATTGCCCCGATTCTCATTTATAATCTTGTAGTATCTTTTACTCCTTTTTGCATTGGACTTTCTGTTTCTTTTCTTCCTACTTCACTGATGAGTGTCCAAATAAAAAAAAAGTGGGGGGTTTTGTTGTTGTTTTTACCTGATATATTTGAAGTATGAAAAGGTTTTTTTATGTGGGAGTCAAATAAAATGAAATATATAGGCCTGGCATGTGAAACAAAAAGTCAATTCCTGGATGTTCAAACAATTTTAGGAAGAATTGAAATCTAAACAAATCAAAATATATATGCAAAGCTTTATACAGTTACAAATTATAAGAGTGCCTGTGTATTTTCCCCCCCTTTTTCCAGATGTCTAGCTGTAGTCAAGACACTATGCAGGACATGCATCTGACCCATGATGTCTTTACGTTGTAAGGCAGGTTTAGGTCTAGAACTCATTGGCTGCCTTGAGATTTACGCTAGAACATTATGGTGAAGAACGAATTGGAGTTTAACTGTTTGTGTGAATCAGTGTTAATCTAGCTTTCTTTCTTTATTTCTGGTAATGCACAATGTTTGCTTTGGTTGTTTTACAATTTAGCAACCAGTGCCTTTGGATTCCATTATCTTTAATGTTCTTAAATGGGGTTTGCAAGTTGCTCCTGTTTTCCTCATTTATTGTTAATCACTTGTACATGTATTCATGATCATGAATGTTTGCACATGCAAAACCAGGAAGCTCAGAAGCCAGAAGCAATCCTTGCATTGTTAGTTTCCAAAGGTATTCTGAATCTGGAAGTATACTAGTAGAAGAGGCAGAACTACTGCTAATGCAAAAACATTGTTTTCAGTTCACATTTAAGATGAGATGTTGTATTTCATTTTCCTGCTGTTGTCACTAGCTCATTTTTCACTTTTTGCAAACCAAAATACAAATTGTCTTGCACACGGATTAAATATTTGACAGTCTCCAACTCTCCTTGTTGGCTCTCCTGTTGAGAAATCCACTCTGTCCTGATCCAACAATATACAAGCAATAATTAATTTTACCATTGGCAACTGTGATTAATTATCTCATTACAAATTAAATTACCTGCACTCACCATGGAAATTATTCCAAATGGGGTTTGCTAATGCTTTGAATTTTGAGCTGAATGACATTTGTGGCTAATGAATGATTGCAGAAAGAACAGTGCTGTTGTTCATTACAGAAGTTTGACCAAAGCTCTGTCTAATTATATTGAATTAAATTAATTTAACCAACATTCACAACCATACAGAGGATAATATTATCAAATCCTGACTAATGATGAGATATTGCGAAACTTTATACGCACAGTACTTTCTAAACACAATTAAAGGTCTTAATAAACATACAAAATTGATTGATGTATTTAAAGTTAGCACAATAAACTCCTAAATTCTATAAAGCTGAATGGACTCTGCGCGTACGGCGCTGACGTCACATCCGCATGATTTCTTGTTTCCGCTTTGAATTACCATGACGGCTAGAAAAGACAAAATTGTATTTCAGACGCAAATACAGCAATACCGTGAACATCATTGCCTTCCAAATATAATGGGCTATTAAGTTTTCATGGATTTCCAAGCGATCCTGAACTAAGAAGACGGTGGCTCCTGGTGTCAGATCACAGTGAGCTATTGTAACTAGTAGCTTTAACTACTAGTTAAAGCTAACGCTGCACAGCAAAGTTTGCCGTCTTCACTTTACTTCGGATCAGCTTCTTCAGCCTAAAACTACCGGGGGGAGACAGATGGTAAATAAAGGAGCCGTTCCTGTGTTATTGTCATGGAATCACTTCTGTATTCAGCCTGAAAGAGCGAGTGTTTGGGAACGAATGAGCAGACCACAGATCCGCCTGTACACACTGCGGTAAACACCATCCTAATTTGAGCTCTTCACAAGATACGTGCAAACGTAATACAGCAAAATAACACAAAGACCTTAAGACCTTTTTTTCCTAAAAGCAACAACTCTGAACAGTCAGCTGAACTCGAACTCTGACACCAGTGCTACCCTACTTAAAGCTATGGGCTTCATGCTTCGGAAGCCAAAAGCCCGAACCGTAACCTCCCCCGTTACTTGGTCGTCTCTGACACTAAGGACATTAAACACACATAGCCTACTTGAAAATATAATAAGGTAAAAACATTGTCCGTTAGAATGGATTCAAATGTTTAGATACTTAAATAGCACATTTTTACAAGAACATGTCCGAGAATATTGCCTGCTAGCATAAGCTAAAGTTAATGTTAGCCACAAAGTTTAAACAAAGCAAAACTCACCTTTGTATCTGTGAATGTATAACGAGGCATACATCTTAAAACCTTTCTCCAGCTTACTTGTTGGGGCTTCGGACCGATGTACATCATTAATTGTTACCTTGGGCAAGCCCTACAAGCATCTAGTGTAAAATCCAATTTTCAGTGGACCGGAAGCGACCGAGCCGCTTATCCCCGAACACGAAAGCTGACGTGCAAAGAGGCTGCTCTCTTCTGCCTCCTCAGCTAAAGCAACAGATTATTGTCTCCAGTGGTTGAACATACATTGAAGAGAAAGCATTTAAAAAGGATATAAATGGCTTTAATATTTTTGTGAGGATCAAGAGGAGAACTTGCACATTATGTCAGATACTTTATTCACATAAATGCAGTATAACATTAAACATCATTTGGTCAGCACAGCAGCCCACAAGCTTTTTTCAGTATAATGACATCTGAGTTGTTTTTGTACTTTTCACACAAGCTTGTTATTGTTTGCTCCAAACCAAAGGACTGGGAGTATAAGCATTAAAGAGTTGAAAAGCATTTTCTCATCCTCTTGCTCAGTTTGGTTTTTTTTTATTTATTTATTTATTTATTTATTTATTTATTTATTTATTTATTTATTTATTTATTTATTTTTGTAAAGTGATTTCTTTCTTACAAGTAACAGAGTACATTTAATTTTGTACTAGTCCACTTTCCTAAAGTTTATATTTCTTCTAATTTACCAATAGCTAAAAATGTTATCAGTTAATTTATTATTGTATTTCTAGCAAATAAGAGTTTCAAAAGAGCATAATTAAATGCAAGACAAAGTTGTTCTTTCTTTTAAAAAAACACACTTGTGAAAAGGTGCATCTTAAACTTTTCATATGCCATTTTTAAATAGTGAATATTCCAGAATTGCTAATTCTGTTCAGCATGAGATTTTTATTCTACAATTAGAAACGGACAAAATTACTAGTTCTCACAGAAAATTCTTCCTGGTTTGATTGTTTAACTGTTGTTCTCATACCTATTTGAACTTCCAGATTCAGAAGAAGCTTTTAACAGAGATGTTCACATGTTATTTTTCTCCAGTGCTGGTCAACTCACCACTGTTTGGCCACAGGACAAGTTGCAAATGAAAAAGAAAGTCTCTAATCAAATGTATGCCGTCTACTTTTAGGCCGCTGTTTAAAACATAACATTCAACAATGTTAAATGTTTAACATTAAATCAATAATTTAAATAAACAAGACCAAAAAATTATCAGCTACTTCAAGTTAATTTGAAAAGTCAATCGATTACATCATAGAAATTTACTCACCATTTCTGACATATAAACAAAAGGGCTGTCCTGAAAACCTACCGTTTTGGATTCTGATTAGTTAGCCCTTGATTTGAGCATTGCTGCCATTACTTATCTCCACTAGTCATTAAAAACATTTAAAAAATATGAAGTTTGGAAATGTCATCACAAAATGGGATGAGATGATTCAGAGTCCACTTTCTGAATATAAGTTGCATTTCTGTTTCATTGTCATATTGTGACAGTACATCCCCAAAAGATGGTTACATTTGTGGCTTTAGGTTACATGGGTTTTATCCCTGTTTAAATACACTCACATACATTCAAAATGTATCCTAATATGTAACAGAAAGATATGAACACGATAAACCTTTTTTTTTTTTGTTAATGTGAAGAGAAGAAATGTGAATTAACTTTTTATTAAAAAGCAAGCAAAACCAACAAAACTCAAGCATCTTCTAATAAAATGGCAGGAAGATGGGACTCTCCACAGAAAAACACTAAGGAACCAAAACAGGACAGGACAGGACATCGTTTCCCTTCCCAAACGAATCAAATTGGACCAACAAAAACAAAGCGCAAAGATACATAAAATTTTATCTGAGATTAGTAAAGATATTATAAGTGTCTCAAAGGGAACAAACAAGACAGTGTTAATTAATAGTTTGCTCCATAAATATGAGAACACTCACTCCAGGCAACTTCCTGCTCCTGTAAGCATCAAATTAATTGTGTTTGCTTTACACTCCAGTAACCGCAGACCTTGTGCAATTTGGGAATTTGTTTAAGAAAAACAGTGGGCAAGATGAATTATTTGTGGTACATACCAATCTTCTTCTAATAAACATTTAGGCTAACTGTGACTATTTGTAAACTCTGTTTGCAATTTAAAAATTGAGAAGTATAATGTGAGGATGAACAATGGTATTTGCAGAATAAAAGTTGAAACCAGATGTGGGGGGAAAAAAATCTGACATTAAATCAGACTATTTCCTGTTTTATCATAGTTGGGATTACCAAAATATGTTTTATTTGATAAATTCCAGAAAAATAAGTGACAGTATATATTAGCTTTTTTTAATTACTTTCTTAATTTCAAATGTTTACATAAATTTTCTCAGGTTTTGGCAGCATTACCATTTAGCTGAATTATTAAGGTTAAATGTTTTAGGTACCTTACACAATTGTTTGCTGGAATTTTGTCCCTTTTCCTCCAAATAAAACTGAAAATTGACTCCAAGCACAACTTTTGCGCTCTGTCCCCATAATTTCTGTGAGAGTGAGACTAAGCCTGCGTGATTACCACTCCAGAATATTGACTTTGTTGTCATTAAGTCAACTTAAAGTTAATTTGATTCAATTGTTTGGATCATTGTACCCAAGCTTTAACTTCCTTTTTGTACATTGACATTATTTTCCCATCCAAGTCGACTTGCCCCTTTTTTCAGGAAAACTTGTCCACTCCTGAATCTAGCAGGTGGGTTGCATTCTCAGCTCATCCACAGGAGTTGTTCAACAAAAGTATGAATTATGAATACTTTTGCAAGACCTATGTGATGTTCCATTTTGACCTGGTCCACTATAAGTGTTACAGGTGCACAATAGTTTAAATGCAGAGTAAGAGCCGATTCTGTCAATACAAAGAACAAGTCTCTGTAAAGGTCTAAAAATTGTTAATTGTTGCAAACAGTGCTGGAAGTATCCATACATTCACACAATATACTTGAAAACTATTCTATGTATTCCATCATTTCTATTCATGTCCAGACTGGTCAATACAGAATAAATCAACAGTGAAAGTGATCCAACACATTTCCAGCAGCTTCTAACAAAGGACCATCGACCTGTGGCTGCTGTCACAACCCAATAAATGCAATTATATGAAAAAGAATGAATTTGATCAAATTCTAATTATTCCACATTCAACACTATTACTTTTTTTGTGTGGTTTTAGAGCCAATAATGTGATTTTATGCACTGATTTTTACTTGTCGATGTATATCTCAAAGAGAACACCAGGAATCATTCCTCTGTGATCTTTGCTTCACCCCGTAACATGCAAATCCCAAGCAAATAACGTTTACAGATGAACTATTTACACCTCCAGGGTATTATATTTCTTAGTAAAAGCACCAGCTCAGCAAAACGCAGCTGTAAATAAAAAGAGTTGCAGAAATAGGGAGGAGGGAGGAAGAGATGAGAGCTGATGGGCGACCGCAACCCTCTCCTTACAAGACAGTTCATTAAACACCTTTCACCGCCACCGTGGCACTGTGCCTAGAATGAAAAGCATGATGTAAGCACATGCAGGTCAGGGGGTCAGCCTGTTACAGAACCCGCTGATAAATGCTGAGACAGGAGTAGGGAGTGAACGGCCACACAAGCAGCACACTGAGCTTATCGCAGCCACGGACTGCATCACATTTATCTCGAGACTACTTTATCTGCACCGAGAAACATCTGGTCAACTAACTCACTCTGTCAAATTTCTAGCCCTGTACAGCACACTTACATTGAGGAATAGTAAGGAAGCAGCAAGAGAATGAACATTGCGGAGGGAAAGCTTTCAGTAGGATTTCTGTGAGAGGTAATAACATAGCGGTGCTTTGCCACTAAGATCGGATGCCTGTGCTCTATTTTGCAGCGCTGTCAGATTTAAAATTTGATTTCACTCTGAGCACTCAAAGATGTAATTTCATTTATGTCCGGAACTAAAACACATAAAGCACAAATGAGAAAGTCATCAGTCTTACAAGGCTCTTATAGCATTTGTCGGGACGGTGTAATTAAACGACCTCTTTCTAATTACATTCCATATGACTCTAATTTTAAGTCTGGCAGGAGCCATATAGATAACTACTATAAGGTTTGATAGAGTTTTCAAGAGCCGTACTAGTGTCAGAGGGCCAAACTAATTACCACCCTCAAGAGCAAGACAGTTTTGTGGGGATACTTTGTGATCATTTGTCATATATGTGTGTGTGACTGCACCTGATTTCTGCATGACCAAGCAGGACTAGGAAACAGGTTAAGAACTAAAGTAATTGTCTCGTGACCACAGTCCAATGTTTTTTTTTTTTCATGACAAATGTGCATTAAAAGAAACTCAACTTAGGATTTCAAAGAAATGATACCACAAGATGCACAATAATCAGTTGGCTTTAATATTAGCAATATAGGGGATGCCTTTGGGTGGTTTAAAGCCAGTTCTATGACTGCTCACAATTTTGTTGATGAAGCATTCCTGTTGTATTCTAGTTTCCCCTGTACTTCTTCTATTTTGTTTGTTCTAAATCTATGCAATGTTCTCAAATAAGACTGAAATGTTCCACTGCAGAATATAATTAATTTTGAAGTAAATCCGTTTTTTTTTTTTTTTTTGATGCCTCATGATGCGATAGCTTGTTTTTTTGTCCAGAAGATACATCTTAGATTAAATAATGTTTTACAGCAAAATATCACAACAAACAAGAAAACTGATGATCACACGTTGTTTTAGAGGTGAGAAATTATATCTCGAATGGGATGGCTCGTTTTTGCAGAGATGTCTAGCTAAAAATGAAAATGTACTAGTATTTTTCTGACTTCTTCAGAAAATTTCTGAAAGAAAGCATGTGCTGATGTTATACTAATGTAAATAACTGACTTAACTATACTTTGTTTTAACGACATAGTGAAATAAATTAAAATCGAATGTTAAAAGCTCAGAAAAGGAGCCAAATGAGAGTTGGCAGAACTACGTACAGTTGTCATTGGCTATTATGCTAGCATATAAAAAAAAATCTTATTTTGGATCTTGTTCAATTTCATACTGAAAATATAGTATCTTAAATCAAGACGCCGATGCAACAAACTTAGATCCTCCCAGACACACTAGGGTAGAATATAGTAAGTGTTGTGTCTCATTACTTATTTACACAATAATCATCCTTGGGCCATACACATACATATCTTAATAATTTCTTCATTTTGCCAATTAAAAAAAAGTAAGAAGTGTAATAAAATGTTTTACTGGAAAACTAATATCCATGCATCTTTTGAGTGCAGGTAATATCACTTTGTATTACTCGAAGGGCAGATGAACATGTCGACCCAGTTTGCCGTCTTTGTTCTTGATCTCATGTATTCATTATGTTGCAGTTCCTTCAGCTTCTCAAAAAACAGACTCCCTGGATATTTGAGTCATGTTAGAGCAAGAACAAAATACTGGTGTGAAATTGGTGTTGTTGTTTTTTTTTCCATTTGTGAACGTCAACGTTTCTGGTTTATATTTAGCTTCACTTCATAATATTTTCCGATAAAACCATTGGGGAAAAAAATGCTTGCAAAGACAACAAATTCCAGGAAATAAGAGGAAACAGAGGGTCTACCGTGAGCTGCATTAAAAGAATAAAAAGCTCCCTAATTAATTCTTCATTCGGTTTCATTACATTGGGCGCTGTCAGATATTTACTTGCCTAATATTGGAACAGATCAAGGTTGGCATGAAGCACAAGTCATTAAACATGACCTTTTCCTCAAACCAAATCAATCACTTCAAAGTCACGAACCTACCTTATTGATATACAAACCAGATAGAATGTTCAGTCCAATACAGAGCCTCAACGGTTCCCTGCTCCTTCACAAAGAGGTATTTAAACAAATGCCTCCTTTATTGTCATGCACCAGCTTATAGGTGCAGAAAAGTTACAGAAACATCAGAGACGATCCATTTGTGATGGAGCTAAGAAAAAAAACCAAACTGATGTTAAAGTTAAATCAGGGCTTATTTTAGGTGCCTGAGTGGAAATCCTAAATATGGAACAAAAGAATAATTCCTTGCAAACTCACATTGGTTAATTTTGTTGTTTAATCATTTTGAGTAAAGGTAGAGATAATTTAAAGGGTTTATGACCCGGGCTTCATAATCACTGCCACTGAATATGGGGAACAGGAAACACAGTAGGTGTGACGTTTGAAAATCCGAGTAATTAAGCCATGAGTGTTTTGATCAAGACTCAGGAATCATTGTATATGGATTACCTCTGATTTTGACACCATTCCATCAGCAAACAGGAAATCTTCAGTCGGAAATTGACACCTATAATCCAGTTGGCCTTTTATGGCAAGCCGCTTCTTAATGGAAGAGACCTTTGCATGAAACTCTGAACATTTTCCATCACTATTCATTCCACACAGCTATAATTCAGCTTGTAATATCCCTTGAAATGGTAATTGAGCCTCAGTAAACATTACTTATACAGCTGCTCTGGGAAATTGCAATTTGATGAAATCCCTCTCCAAAGCAATCTGTTTTTATTTTTGTAATGATTTGTTGTTTAGGTAACTCATCCACAGCACTAAGAATGTTTTACAGTTTCTTTCTGCAGGTTTGGGAAGTATATATTTTTGCTTTCTTGCTAAAGTCTTGCCAAAGCTTGTGTAAAAACAATCTGAGCCAACAGCAAGATATACAAGATTAAAAAAAAAAAAGAGAAACAAAACAAACAATGTATAATTCATGGTATGTTTTTATTCATAACTAATGGAAGATTATGGAGCCCCCTAAAATTTTTACTTTTGCTTTCCCTTGCAATACTTTTGCGTTACCTCGCAAAATGCTTACTGCAATATTTGCTGATCTATTTTGTATACAGTCACAAATGTCAATTTAAAATTTCCAATGTATATACATGTAAAGAGCCTCACTGTTGATTCTTAACTTTTTAGTGCAAACAAAAAAAAAGATTGAAAATTGATTTATTCACTGCATGTTTATGTCTATTTGCATAAGGTGGAGATGGAATGGCACTGAAAGCAGCCCTTTAAACCCTTCAGACTACCAACACAAAAGAGACACAATCAAAACTGTCAGATGATTTTATTACCCCGTGAAAATAGCTCAGAAATAGTCTAAATAGTTTGGATGTATTTTTTCTTTCTTCCCTTCTTATGGAAAGTTTCTGTTTATATCATAGGTTTGTGGTGCTTTTCTATCCTAAAGAAAAATATTTAGATATTACTCAAGAAGATATTAATATACATGGAAAAACCTTATGATAAACTTATATTATAGCAGAAAGTATGCTGGCCACCATAAGAAAGGCTTAGAGTATTCAATTATGCCACATGAACTAATCAGTACATCATTGCGAGGTAACACAAAACTTTTTGCGAGGTAATGCAAAAGAAAAAAAAAATCCTCCATATCCCCTAGAGGGCTCGGTAGAAGATTAACGAATTGCATTTGTAAAGCACTCTTTTAACCACCTGTCAATTTCTAGGTCATGTTGAGCAATTGTTTGAAGCTTCAGATAAGACTGGAAAAAGTCGTTTTGAAGTAGTCCTGAGTCTAATGCTTGTTTTATTTGGCTAACAAGAATTAAACCATCACTGAAAAGACCTTAACCACTTCTGATTCAACTGTATAGCACAAAAATAAATACTTGATAGATTACAGTAAGAACCATTTACAGAAACCAGGGCACTTGGCTATCAGGGTTAAATTTAATTATTCAGGAACAGTAAATTTGAAGAAAAATCACTCTGCGTGAAAATTACTTGGAGAAAAAAGGAGGTAAAATATGTGCATTTTCATGTCAAAAATAATTGCTGTATTTAACAAAATAAAGGGCTATCTAAACAGCTATTTAAAAAAAATCTGACCTTTTTAATCATTCTATCTACAAAAACATTTTTTTCCATACTGGACACAGTTACCTGTTAGGACTGAATAACTGAATGAGCAATGCCTTTCAGAGAGAGCTGCAGAGGCTTCTCCCCTTGGAACTGCTTCTAAAAATACATTTGTGTAATTAATTAAGACCCGACGTCCTACCGTTCCCCGTTGTCCAGCCGGTGGGTTTTGATAACCCTTCTCTCTATGTCAAGACATGTTTCCACACATGGCATCTGACAAGCAGAGGCAAAGTCTGTCACATGTCAGCTACTGTCACTGTGAAACTGAGAACAGAGATTAAACTGACTCCTCTATGGTTTGCCATGAAAGCCAAGGCAGCAGACTCCAATGTTTTTATAACCTTTCTCATAATGTAATCAGCTAACTTCAGGTTAAAATAATTTCATTTCAATTTTATGTTAACTCTGTGGAGCTTAGTGATGTTTATTTGAAAAGCACAGGTGGAACCATAAAAATTAAAAGTGTAACTGGACTTCAAGTTTTGACCTTTTAGTTAAATTCATTTCGGATTGGTTTATCTATTTTCAATCAAATTTAATTGAAATTCAAAAATACTTTATTGATCTCAGAGGGAAAATAAATATTAACTCATGTTAATTAAAATTCTTCTAGGAGTTATTATAGATAGTTGTTGGCAGGAAAGATCTCTTGCAGCAGTCTGTAACACATCGGTCCCAAGTAGCCTCTGACTGAAGACACCCTGTTTTCCAAAGACAGTCTCATAAAGAGGATGGTCAAGTTTCTCCAACCAAGCCCTCTTTCAATTAGTATCCAGGTATCTCTGCTGGCTGCCACCAGTCGCAAGGGGAATATTTAAAATGTTGCTCTTATTATGGATATACTCTGTTCAGTTGGTTGCTATGCTTGGTTCAGCTGTTTCCAGTTTGATTGTTCAAGAAACAAACCTGTAGAGTGTTGAACATAATTTAACCGCTACATTTGGCAGCATTTGGCTATTGATTGGATTGATTCGGCATATGTTCATGGTGTTCAAGCTGTGCCTGGAAAATTTCTCACACTATTAAGGTTTATATATAGCTCTGTAGCAAGATTTTTAATTTTGTAAGATAAACATAAGTGGTGCTGAAAACCAAGCAGAGAGGCTCGAAGAACATTGTTCCTCAGCGACTTCGAAATGTGTGAATGAGGAACTGCTTGACAAGAAGACTCGCACTGTCATCACCTTTTAAGTTAAAAGGTGATGACAGTGCTGTTTTTTAACAACTTGTTTCAACCATGCAGGTTAAAAATATATCTCACATTTTATCCCATCTTTCTATCTGGACTGTTCATTGTTCCAACTTAATTTAAGCTTTAGTTAGTAAGATAAAAGTGAACTGTTCTATCAGAGAGAGGCAATAAAGTGGTTTTCCTCATTCTCTTTCAGCATAATCTCATAGTGACCTTCGTAAAGTGACTGTTCAGTCTTTGTTTATGGAGAGCTGAGTGGGAGCGCGGAGGAAAAATAGTGTGTGTGTGTGTGTGTGTGTGTGTGTGTGGGGGGGGTGTGTGTGTGTGTGCGTGTGTGTGTGTGTGTGTGTGTGTGTGTGTGTGTGTGTGTGTGTGTGGTTGGGATGGGGGATAAGGAGGGGTGTGCAGTGGTGCACAGTATATCTGTGGTCAAAGAGATCCCTCTACAGCTACAAAGCGTGATGACATGTTTGATTACATTTATGTTTGATTGAGTTTAGTGCTCCCTTAAGCTAGCTTGGGCAAAATGAGATTTTCTCTTCCCAAATATTACCTTGAAAACCTCTTCCCGGACATCCATCAACGTCTTTTACACTTTAGCACTTTGCCAATTTTACACATCCCATCAGGCCTTCAAAGACGAACTTTCTCTCCCCACATTACTTTGGTCCAAGCAACATAAACCACCAAGATCTTATGGCAATTACAAGATGTGAAAGTGTGTAAAATCTTTGAAGAACGTGGCTGCTATTTTCTGATTTTGTATTTTTTTTTCAGGCTGCAAAACAACCACGGTACTTTAATTATTTACACATATTTGGCAGCGAGAGCCTGTTTGCACATACAGATAGAAACAAATGCTTCTCAACTGCATCAATACATTACAATGCATACAAGAAAAGCTGAATTGTGTAAATCAATTACAAAATGACATTATGGTTTTTAGAAAAAGCCAAAAAAGTAATGCAGACAAATTATTTCTTTAAACTTTGACATGTCCATTTTGGCTTTATTCTTCCCTGTACTCGTACAGAAAAAGAGCATGGAAAAAATAAAAAAATCATACTTTTTATTGCATTTGATTGCATCAGTCTATATGCTTCAGTCTATATGCTTCAGTCTATATGCTTCAGTCTATATGCTTGTGTTCCAAATCTGTCAGTCTTAATGTAGACATCCATCTGTCCTTCATCAGATGGATAGAGATTAAACTGTAAAACTACATTTACAGGGGAAAACAATCAATGTTTTTATCTTTTATTGTGCCCTCGACTAAATGCCTTCACTAATTCATTATGTAAATGAAGCTCATTGTGTTGGTTAAAGTTGTTTACTGATGTCCATGAGATGTGAACACCATAATGTGTGTAACCTGGTTCCCATTGAAAAGCAGCACTTAAACTGCGTGAACTGTGGAAAACATGTGGTTTCCTCCATTGTCATCAAGGCCCCAGGAGTTTAAAAAGCTGATACCACACTTATTCACCATCATAACAGAAACTTAGCTTAAGGCTTTTGTACACATCTTTACCAGGAGTGTCACATATTTTGGAAGTAGACCAAGACAGTTCATATTTTTACAGTGGAAGTAAAATCATTTGAGTGAAAAATGGAAAAAGGGTGGAGTGGGTTTATATTCAGCACTGGAGTAAACAGCTTGTAACACCTTTAGCTTCAGTTACAGCTGTGAGATTTAGGATTTGTCTCCAAGTTTTAACATTTAGAAACTGACATCTTTCACTATTATTTTAAAAAAGTAGGTTAGACTGACTTATATGAACAGTAATTGTCACAGATTCTCTATTAAATAAAATAAATCTGCATCAAAAGCATAAAGAAAACTAAGTTATATGTATTTGTTCTTGTTTTGGATGTATTTACATAAACATTTTCTAGACTGAAGACTGTTTATAAAAATAAATTGAATATTTATTTATAAAAATGAAGCTGCAACCCATTTCTCCAATACGTTTATTGTCTGGATCACAACCTTTGGTTATTCATATGTACATAATCTATTTTTGTAAAACCAATGCTCTGTTTTAGAGCTGGAGTACATAAAATGGGCTCCGCAATCTGCAATAAATATCTACAAATGTGCTTACATCTCACCTGCACAGTACTGTGCAATTATCTTATCTTTATTAGTCCTTTATTTTTTTTTTAAGGAAAGCAAATATTAATTTAATCATTATGAAAAGATGTCTTTGCAATTTTTACACTTTTAGATTTGCATGTATTTGCAAAACAGTTGGAGAGAAACATGACATGTTTCCTTTTTTCCTTTTTTTCCAGTCACTCCTATTTTTATGCATAGATCATTTTATTACGGAATGTCAAGTAGTTCACATTAGTCATTGGCCATTATTTCACATATCATTGTTCATTGCAATTAATATAATGACTGCACAAGAATGTGCGAATGTTAAGAATATAACCCTTTTTTTTCAATTTCCTGAATAAAAGGTATAAAACAAAATGTAACTTTTTGTAATGTTTGCAAAATATCTCAAGGATATATATATATATATTTAACGAAGGCTAATTCAAGAAATTTTCATTCCCCGTCTTTCACTGCTAAATGTGATGAGTTGTTTGGTTCAGACCAACACACTGTCGATCCTTTGATCATGCCTCAGCTGAGACTCCTCATCGCTCTGCTGGAGATGCCTACGGCCTGCCCTCACGCAGCAACTCCCGCTGAACTATTGAAACTGATTATTTGGCGAGATATCACCTGTGTGGCTGTTTGATCTGCAAAACATGATGTTGAGATTGTTTTCCTGAGCGGCAGCCTTGAGCAGCATTAAAACAGGAGCGATTAGAAAAAGATGAAACCTTTTAGTAACTTTAGATGAGCTCTGAGGGAGAACAAAACTCAAGCATATCTCATTTTCCCCCGGACTCAGCTCAGATATAATTATTGCGCTATTAATCACAACTAGTTTCTGTCTTGTTCCGCTACACCTCTACAGAGATGGAAAGGTACATACAAGAGGGTAAACAAATGACTCTATATTATGCAATCTATCAATATGAGGGGAGCCTGTAAACACCAAGCTGTCACATCCAAATGAAAGTCATTAGTTTGGAGCAATCAGTGCGTTTGACTGCCTCCAACACAGACTGCCTGCTGTAGTGCAGTTGGCAGCCGTTCTATTAATAACCACTGATATGATGGCACCTGCTACAAAGAGACACAATCAAGACTGAAGAACTCACAGGTGTTTGGAGTAATCTGCTTTTTAGTCTGTCTAAATTATATGTCCATATTAATTCATGTTTTATAGCTGGTCAAGTGAGAAGGTGTGATCAGTGTAGAATGACATGGAAGCTATTAAACAACGGGAACCTAAAGGTTCGGCTCTGGAACATCCCGGAGGAAAACAGAAGATTTGCCGATGGCTGTCAGTTACTTTGAGGATATTTTTTCTCAGTTTTTACAGTAACTGTCTTGTCTTTTTAATGGACACATTTATATAAGTTTGAATATAATTGGAATGTTACTTTAATTCAGAAATACCATTCAAAAAGTAAATGCTAGATATAGATTTACTACTTCCGGAAAAATATGTCAAATACTTTTTTTTTTCTGCTAAATTTCAGAAAATTGTAATATTGTACACCATCAATTGAATGACACAATCATTGACACAATCATGGGTAAGATTAAATGTAATTTCATTTATTTGGTGATAGCACAAGTGGACCTAATATCAAGTATCAGTACTAGTAATAACACATGAAAGCCAAGAGCATATTTCACTGTGGTCTATCCAATACCCTAAAGTATGTAGCTGTGCTTTTGCATAATAGTGTCTAAAACGGGAGAAACAGCTGTGCATATGCAACAAGGTCATTTAACTGTGAGCATTTGCATAACACTGTTACCATCTTTCAAACTAACGAATGTAAAATCCTCTTATTAAGAGATTCAACCAGAAATAGGTGACACTGCTACGTTCCAGCTTGTCTAATTTGAAAACAGAACGTTTCAAAGACAAAACAGAGGTCTGAAACTTGGGGATTCTTCATCAAACGAGCATTAATTAAAAATTATGCACATCAAATCCACATTTAACTTCCCTCAGAGCATCACATCCCGCTCAGAACATAAGAATAGCAATCTACCCTCACCCAGAAATCATCCTGACTGTGTCTTGAATGTCTCCGGGGCTTCGCCTTTCACTACCCAGTTCACCGTTTTCAGCTCTTCGTCAAAGTGAGTTCCTATTTTTCTCCGCACTGTTTGATTTAATTATGCTATATTTGTCTTGTCTATATTTTTATGTGCAAAGCTCAAAAGAAGGAATCTTTGTTAAAGTAGGGCACCTCTCTCATTATATTCTCAGAGGGGAAAAAAAAGACTGCATGAGGGCTTTTCACTTCATTATCATTCCTAACAACAAGAAAGAACTTTCCTGGTTTTATATTTTTTATTTTTTTTCACAAATCATTAAGAAATGCCTCGCCTGCTCAGCATATTTAACGGGACCATTTTAGTACAATGTTTTAGCACATTACAGCCACAGTTTAATTTGATTATTGTGCTCACTTTTTGTACATCACCGGTTTCTGCTCAATTTATTACACTCATTGACAAATAAGTTGTGCAGTCTCAAGGACCCATGCCAGGACTTCTTAAAACTAGTGTGAAGTGACTCATAGTGGTATGTCACTGTTGCATATAAGCACAAATGCTGGAGATGGGATTTGACTGGGACGTTTCACTGATATGTTCCAATTCAAAATGCTCTTAAACATATAGTTTCATTTTTAGTCATTGTGTTGGATAACGTAAAGCAAATAACCACTGCGAGTTACACTGTTAAAGATTTACAAAGATATTCACTTGTATTTATATTTAAATATTTACAGATAGGCACTGGTAATTGCATGACGTTCATTTCAGCTTCATTATATTCACGTTCTTGTTAAATGCATGGCTGTTATATGTTAATTAGAAACTGTTGGAAGTGAAAGAGACGTGGCACACAACATTAAAATATAATAGAGAGTTTTTATGGCCATCACTTTCATGATAGGCAAGTTGTTTGTCCAGATAGTCTAGTTAACAAATTCCTCTAAAAATCTTCTAATGTGTGCTGCAATTTTATGTTGCAAAGGTTTTATTCAGTCTCTTTTTGGTATGAACTGTTTTAATTATTCATGACCAGATGTGACATTTATTGAGTGTTTTATGCCTTTTTTTTAAATAACTGTCATCAGTACAGTTAGCAGCAATAGCTGTAAAAGCATTCTGTGTAGTTTCTTGATTTTAAATATTTGCTTATTTTCAGTGACACTCCATATGATCCATGGTACCAGCTGGAACATCAGTTCATGTTAAAGGAAGGAAATTAATATTACCAAAGAGTCACAACAGCAAAGGTCAAACGCAAGTTGTCATATTTCACCGGATGTTTAGTCTAGCAATATAAAATCAGGCTGTAAAAATTGAGATCTTGTTCTTTTTAGCATAGCAATTTAGAATGCAAGCCTCATAATAAGCCAGACATTTGCAATGACTAATTCAAGGCTCATCATCCTCCATAGCATAGAAAAGGTTATTTTAAATAAAGACTGAAAAACACACATACTGAAAGCTGTGTTTGGTGTAATACTTATGATGTTGCTTTAAGTTAGTTTTTGAATTAATTTCGAAAAAAATGTGGGACTAGATTATTTTATGTGGACTTTTTAGTCCTTTCTCTCATCTTTAGATTGTTATTTTCTATTGAAACTGAGAACAAGAGAATAATATTATTTCTTTATTGACACATACCTACTGGTTTGACCTTAATTAGCAGAGAAGCCAGATGTAAATGACAGGAATATGAGAAAAATATAAATATTTGTTTTGATGGCTTACTAGTGTTGAATAACTTGTTGTTGTTGTGTTTAGCATATTTACATTGTCAGTCTTATATTTCTGTTCCTTTTGGTATTCAGCTATCTCTATAAAGCTGCTTCAGGAATCCTCTTCAAGTTTTCCTAAGGAGACAACTGTCAAAGAAAATCCAACATCATTTCATCCCATTATTCACAAAATGAAAAGAGAGGAGAGACGACAGAAAATTGGTGGAAGAGAAGATTCAGAAAACCGAGGTGTGAAGCAATCAGCTCCTGAAAGGTAAATGGAGAGCATTCATAAAGGGCCTGTGCAATCCCTTTTTGCCGTAATCACACACACAATCGCACGAAACTGCTCAAGTTGAATCTGGGCTTTACACAGAGACACTTCTATGCTTATGAATGCGTCTGAGTCAGGTTGTACAAAGACATTAGAACAGGTCAATCGGTGAAGCCAGGAGATGAATCATCAACAAAGTAATAAAGTGTCCACAATTTGCTGCTTATGATCCTGTGTGTGCTGCATCTCTGATGGGGAACCCGACTTCACTGCGGCTTTGATAGTGATTAAGCAGATAATGAGAATAGATTTATTTTTTACTTTAGATGCCAATAAATGGAAAAAGACACATTTTCAACACCTAAAGGTGTTTTTGTGCTCCTTTCTCAATCTTAATAAAATGTTTCATGTATGCAGATGGCCTCCTGAAAAGTGTTAAATTAGACTGCCTTTATGATCTCAAAGTCTCGCGCTTGAAAAAATTGTCACTGCATGTCAGTTTCTCCAAAATGAATAAGTTGATCTGCCATTTTTTTCAATGTAATCCATAATTAGTCAAAAGTTTAAATTATGACCAATGCATTAAACAGCTGTCTTTTAGTCAACAGAAGTATTTTATGTTTGAAAGGTTGACTTTAGAAACAATGTTGTTTTTGGCCTTCACCTAGAAATCTAAATAATATGGTAAAAAACATGATGTTAGGCAATATGTCTACCATCATGTTAGACATATTGCCTGTCCAACATGTTGTTGATCACCATGTCTCCTCCACAGATGTCCAGATTTAAGTGCATTGTAAAGAAAGGAGAAAGGACCAGAGAATCCATTAGAACTCATGCTGTAGTGGGTCAGAGTTTTAAATGTTCATTCTGTTGCAATTAATACATTTGTTTCCATCATAAACTTTTTACATTTTTCTCTTTTTTATTTCCCTCAGATGAAGGTTAGGTGTTAATACTGTAAGTGTGGATTGTAAAAGCCTGACTGGATAGTCCTGAGAGGAAGATAAGATTTGATAAAAATTGGATTTTGAACTAACATAATTAGTTTTAAGACTGTTCAGTTCCCTGGATATTGACTTTCCAGATTAACATACAATCAACTTTTGCTAAATCCTTTCTGTGTGTTTCCTTTTTATCAAATCACGAATAAAAAGGTCTTAATGTAATTAAATAGCAAATATAATATGTGAATAGATAAATTTTTAGCTCTCAGTTTCATTTATTTATAACCCTTATTTTTAGAGCGTTTCTTTAAATTTACTTAGTAATTCTTTCAGTGGCGAGACTCCATCCTTTAGATTGATTTTTGTTAGACCTATTATAAGGCTGGTTTCATTAAATTCATATAGTTCATCATGCAACATCAATATTACATCTAATCATCTAACCAGCTACACCCCACATCAATACAACCGCAACCTCTTTTTTTGGTAAAATAAGGACCAGGAAAAAGTTTATTTAAATAGAACAGCAACTCAAAACATCCACTTAAGCAAAAATAAGAATGTCAGAAAGTAGCTGTTTGAGTTTAAGAAAGAATTCAAGGAGGTCACTGATATCTAATTAAAATTGGCAATCGTACTGATTGTAATATTGGTGATGCGATATCAGTGGCAGAAAAAAAACTTAGTTGTGTTTGTCAGCAGTTGTGGATATCTTTCTTATCTTGCTTCATGTAAAGTTAAGCTGCAGGGTGCACAAGGTCACGTCACTGCAGCTGTGGCCCGACAGTCACTTTGTGAGGGATTGGCACTTCACACAGCAGCATCCGAGGCTCAAGAAACCTGCTGTTAGATCAAAGTAACCCTGTGCTACAAGATATCCATCCCCTAAGCCGCAGATCCCAAGCGTATCTGAGCTAATGGGACTTCCCGGAAGGAATCATCTGAGTCTGAAAACTTCTAAATGATCTCAGTAGCAGCGCTGCCTGAAAGGTTCAGATCTCATCTCCAACAGAGATTCAAATTCTGACTCCTGCAGCATGCTGAGTCAAAGTATTGGCTGAGTAACAGTCATCGCTGTCTGAAAATTGGTAATATCCTTGCGACCATGACTTACATTTTATCTGCTATTTTTTTTCAGCATTTTTTTGATTATACTGGCTATCTTTAAGCTAGCTGGTGCATATTTTAGATAGGAAAATCTTTGGGGCAGAGAAAGCAAAGAGCCGGCATTTATTCCTTTTTCTGTGTGACTATCTGAGGGACAGATCATTCATGTAAGGGGGAAGCAGCACATTCAAGAAACAATGTGATGCACTTCTCCAAAAATGTCTGAGTAAGTCTTTTCTGATTTCTGTGGATATTTTATTGAAGTGTGCATCTTTCCTTAAGTTCTAAAGCAGTTTAAATACTCAAAAAAATTCAAAACATAAAAGATCGCATAGAGTAAAAAAAAAAACATCTACTTGTTTTGTCTGGATCAGACAAAACAAGTAGATGTTGGCATCTTTGAGAAGCACATGCTTGGTTATTTTGGGTGTTCTGTATATTAATTTGATTTATAACGTCACAGATCTCAGAACTGACCAGAATAATGACGTATATTTCTTGGAGGTTCGTACACAACGAACACTTTTTTCTTTCTGTCTACTTCTTTCAGTCTTTCCTCTCATCCTTACAGTCCTCCTCTTCTGGTGTTCAATTCTGTCCTGTTTAAAAATGCATGTAATATTCCTGTAAAAGACATTGTCTTGAATAAGATAAAGGCGTAATTACCTTTACTAAAGGCTCTGACATGAATCAATACAGTTCCAGTTAATGACTTCTAAACTTGTTGCTAATAAAAGTCTGCAGGAGCCTTTTTGTCTTTGGTATGGAACACAAGGCAACACTGTTTCCCTAAATTTGGCTTGTGAATGCTTCGTTTTCTGACAACAGTATGTTTGACAGCAAAACATTTAATGGGGTATGGAAGAAATATGTTTTGTATTTCTTATGGAGGGGAAACTGCATGACCAAGGCCCAGGTGGGCAACTAACAGTGGCTCTAAAGAAAATGAAGAGAAAGCGGTGAGATTAGAGATGGAGGCTGGGGAGCAGAGCTGTTAACCAGGCCAGTCTTAGGGCTGACTTGCATGAAACTACTACTTCTGCTTTCTCCTACTTCCATTTATTCCAAGATAGAATAGTTATGGTATGCAAGCAGCACATTAGAGCCATGTCTTTTGTTGCTGCACATAAATATCTTGTATTCTTCTATTCGGGTGATAAATCCGTCACAAGATATATTTGCTGAAGATGCTCTTCTTGAAAAATCCAGGTTAAAATCTGAAGCAGGATTGGAAGTTCTTGAAACATTCACTTTTTGGCAGGAGTTAGACCGATGGTTGCCATGGAGACTGAACACATTTCTGGAGGAGAGAAAGTGCTGACAAAAGGCTTCCACATATTTAGGCATATTTCAAGTCTGAGGTCTGAACATAATGGAGGTGGACTCAGTGTGGACACAGTGTGGACTCAGTGTGGACTCAGTGTGGACTCAGTGTGGACGTCCACTGGACACGTTCACACAAAGGTCAGTTTTAAAGGTCACGATATTGGAAAATGTAGAAACTTGTATGACACATCAATGAGAGAACATAAGGACTTTTAGAGACCAATAAATATGTACGGAAAGATGAGGTGTCACGCTAAGAGGAATTGTGGGAAATGAAGAAATTTGTTATGAGAAATGTAGTAATTCAGCTATGAAGTTTCAACCATCTGCAGACTGCTCCAGAAGTCCACGCAGCTCACAAAAATACGTACAGTACGACCATGTATGTCAGAGCTTTAAGTATGTGTGAGTCGGCCTGGATAAATCTTTAGTTTTGTTCTGGCTCAGACTCTCCATTATGCTTCTTCATGGCTTCTGAGAAGAACTAAGAGCTGTGAACACTTCACACCAGTGCAGTGCTCTCTGTTCTGGCTTCCTGTTTACTTCTCGGCTTTGTTCAAGTTTTTATTGGTTGTTTTGGATTCCTATTAGTACAGCACTGCTATATGTGTTTGAACCTTTGCACCTTTATGCTGTAGTTATAACTTGAAAGTTCAGAAATCAATTTATTTTAGACATTCCTGGATCCAGACTCAAAAATAGGGGTGGCAGATCTTTAACAGCTGTGGCACCCAATCTGAGAAACAAGCTGCCTTGGCTTTAAGTTCCAGTGGAGCAAATAGTTTAAGCCTCTAGTGTGAAATTTGTTATATCTGTTTAATTTATTCCACCTGTTACTGTTCAGTGTAGTTTATTTTTTATTAATTAGGTTAATGATTTAATTGGCTAGGTTAGAGCAAAGGAAGGTACTATCAGGCCACAGGAATATTTATCAATGACCAGCAAAAGTCTAATTTCTATGGATATATCTAATTTTCCAAAAGATTCACCTTTGTTGTTTTTACTAATATAGAAGAATATTTGGCCAAATAAGATGAATATGAGGAGGAGCCAATGTTTGAACAAAATGCCCTTTCTATTTTGTAAATGACACATTTCCATAATGTTTATTTAGTGAATCTTATGGCGTGTTAGGCTATTTCAGCTGTGTAATATTAGCTAAGGCACAACCACTTTTACATGCACTAAATATGGGCAATGAGCTGACATTATCTGGACTTCATTAGTACACTTTACAAGCACACATTTTCTATTGAAGTTTGGAAGTTGACAATGAATTTTCATCTAGTTTGACTTGGTGACGTGTGCTATGTATCAGAAGTGAAACACTTCATCACTGTTTATTTGACAGCGTTTGATTCAATCTGTCATTTGTTGTGTAGTTTGTGATTAATATTTCAGCCGGTAATATGAAAGGGTCTGAGGTGAATTTGCCCAAAAATATGAACACGACAGGCATACAAGTATATTTAACTGTGACACTTTTTTATTCCATTATTGCATTTAATTTATGTGTAAGACCGTAAGAACTATCTTCCGTAAACGTGTTGTTTGATTAAATGATTTTTATAGAGTTCTCCTTTCTCCCAGCTGGTGCACTGGGGAGTGGAGAAAAAAACAAACAACAGCTCTGCTGAGATTTCTGCTGAAGGGTAGAGAATATAAATCTGGAGGAATGTACGACTCCGTGTTTATTCCAAATCATAACTCAGCAGTGTTTACATTAGCCTAACTTTGCTAAACACTCATCAATAATGCTGAGCATTAATTTATGGAAATGAGCTGATTATCTTCGTGGGAACGAGTCATTAGCGTGTATTCGGCGGTAAATATTCTTCGAACTTTGCAGATACATTTTTCATGTGCTGACATTTGCTGAATGCTGGATTTGGTGAGTAAGTGCAGGTGCCACGGGATCAAATGAGTTTCTTTCGCACACAGGTTCACACAGTTCTGCTCTTTTAGACCTATTGTTACGGGAGACAGCAGTTAGCTGTTTTATCACAGTGTACTGATGTTCATCAGCAGCATATAATTTCAGAAAATTGGACTGAACTAGCCAAACAAACATCATAACAAGTCTGTTCCTGCAGGTGTGCCACTCTGGCTAATCAGTTTCAATGTCGAAGGTTTTCTGGGTGTTTTTGTCTTCTGTAGAAATGAATTGACATTGGTTAATAAATGATGTTCCCCCAGTTGTAGTATGACACATCTTAAGGAAGAATGGAATACAGACATGCTTCCCTTTTACAGTGAATTCCCACATTTCTCTCCTAACATTTCAGAAAGATTCTGAATTTCATTAGTATTAAAAATATGTTGTTTTTTTTATCACAAAACCCACTGAGACCCAAAGTGAAAGAGACATACCAAATATAAACAAACAACAGAGGATGATTGACACTGTTTTTATTTGAGATGCTTATGCTGCCAGAGCATTGCAAACAACACTCACTACGCATCTCGGATTATTGTGCTCACGTGAGGCATGTATCCGCTGCTGCCAATGAGGCCGTGTGCAACAGATGTCCAGAGCCAAGACTGTGTATCTTTTAAAATGGAAACCACAATAAAGATGAGGAGGATGATGAGAGGCATCAAAACATGATAAACGACCTCCTATTCACATCCACTGAGGAGTATCATTATTGCTCAAGCTAGATAAAAAGCTGCAATGTAGCAAAGCAGCTGCTACTGTGTCCCTTTGGTCCTTTTGTTTAGATTACGGCTGAATTACATCAAACAAAAGGATTTACTCCACCAAAAAAAAGAAGAATCCTGTACATACGCATACACGCTCACTGGCCACTTTATTAGGTACACCGGGCTGGTATTGGTACCCATCGAAAGGTGATGGCTGTGATTGTTTACACCAAATTCTGACTCATTGGACCAGACAAAAGGTTTTGTAAATATTTTATTGCCCAAGTTTGTTGAGCCTTTGTGAATTGTAACCTCAGAAAGACACTTAAAATTCCTATTTAGTCTCTTTGTGGACAAAAATTTGAAAGGTATAAATCTAAAAAAAAAAAAAAAGAAAGTATGTCTTTTGAGAAACTTGTCAAGTTACATGGTGAATAGCACAAAATCGCCATGACAAAACATGATGAGTGTCATTGAAGTATACTGCGACATAATCGCAATAATTTCCATGAATTGTGGTTTTATGCTCAATTATCATTTAGGTTTGCTTGGAGTGAGCCCAACATATGAACATATGCAAGCAAGTGCAAAAAATCATGTAATGTACAGCACAACGGTGAATGAACAACTGATAACAGTCCATCCATCCATCCATTTTCTTGCACCCTTGTCCCTTAGTGACTGATAACAGTGTAAATCAAAAATGATTTACTGACATGGGGATGGAAAACATGGTAATTGTTAGAAAAATTACCATTACACAAGTATGTGTTCAATCATTGTTGCGTGTTTAGCTGATGTAACCAAAAAGTTGCATATTAAGAGTTTTAAAATGAAAGGCATCCTTTGTTAAATTGATTTTCATAGTAACTTGTGAAATGTATTTGTGCAAACAATAAAAGGCAGCATCCAAGAATTCAAATCGCTTTTTCAAATCGTTTTTAAGTATCGCAAATACTTAAAAACAAAATCTTTTGGATCTTCTAACGTATAAGTATTTTTGCATGTACTTACTTTTACAAAAATATATTCCTCATTAGTGACACTAAAATAGTTTGTAGGTTAGCTTCCTGTTCAGCCAACCAGCCCTTTTATGGCACACTTGCCTTAGAGAGGTTTGTCATCTGGTTCACAATACCACCAGCTGCTAATGCAAGCCACTTAATTTATGTGTCCCCTTGGATTTCCTGCAGGAGCGAATAACAAATAACTTTCAAACTAAATTAGCATTTTTGGAAAATAAATATCCAGAAATGTAATATAGACTTAAAAGAACAGAATATTTTCGGAGCAATAAAGGAGTTTGAATTTACTTCCTCACTGGATAAGCCTTTTCAATTTCAACAGGGTAGATCTGAATCTTGTTGAAATAAATCAACAGTAATTTCATCCCCTGTTAATCTTGTGCAGACATTTTATTGAAAATGCTTTTATCAGAAATTCACAAATGAAACATTGCAGGTATGCAAGTCAAACACACATTCATAAGTCAAAGCAAATTTTCTCCAATCCTTAATTGTTTTGGAGTTTATAGCAACACTAATATGTAAATATAATGAATTATCCAATGCAGCATTATTGTTTAGATATGCATTTTTCACATGGAATGCTGTCATGAAATGGGGCCAGTGGGAGTGCATTTACCATCAGGATGGTCTGGTTAAGAGACATCTTTGTGTCAACATTTTTATGGAAATGAGCTTCCCCAGTGTTTAATGAGTTGAAGGAGAAGTGTTTCCTCTGTGAGCTCCAATGTTTAAGACCCATGTGTGTGCAGCTGGCAAAAGAAGCAGCAGGATAATGAGGGGTCTCTGAGGCCTGGAGCAGGAATTCATGACTGAGCCAGGCCTTGATATAATGAAAGGCCACTGGCTTAAAGTAATCCGTATTTGGACTGTTGGCTTCTTAACGGGTGTTACAACAGAGGGTGACAGCTGTTTAATTAGGTACAGTGACATTTCACAATGTACCAGTGAGTAGCAAAGCTAGAAAATGCACATCTGTCATATACCGTCATCAAAGTTCAGACTTTTCAGTCTACCTACTGATTTATTACAATTGGATGATTGGTGGCCTTCTGACAGATATTAGCTGAAGCTTCAGTGTTCAGCTTTTCTTTCTTTTTCTTTTTTTTTTTGCATTAG
Source organism: Poecilia reticulata (assembly GCF_904066995.2). Taxonomy (NCBI): domain Eukaryota; kingdom Metazoa; phylum Chordata; class Actinopteri; order Cyprinodontiformes; family Poeciliidae; genus Poecilia; species Poecilia reticulata. The sequence goes on along the minus strand of NC_088836.1, from coordinate 24,606,819 downwards.
GCACCAAAGAGCCATTTTAACTTACAATTTCTGCTGATGGTGATTTCCTGCTTCACTTCATTCATTAATGAATCTTGTGCAGCAAAGTGTGCTGGCGCCCTGACCTGTTAATTTGTTCAATATTTATGGGAGCTATTCATTTGCTTAACATGTACAAATACTTAAAGTGAGGAGTGAAAGTGTTTTTAACACGTTTTGGGCAGGCTTCTAATTGATATCCTTCATTATCAGTGGCCATTCAAAAGCAAAGACTCCCCTTTGAGTTTTAAAATGTGATTAAGAATATACACATCTCAAGCCTAGTAAAGTGTATAATGATTGATCTGCTTAACTCCAGATGTAGCGGGGATGAACTGGGTAGTAGAATTAAGGAAAAGAAGGGAACAGCCTTTCTTTTTGCTAGACTTCTTTCTTTACTTTGATCAACGTGCTGTAACGATAATGTCAATTAGCTTAAAGACATAAACTGACAAGTTTGTTAGCAGCACCAGAACAGAGGATTCAAGTGTCAGTGGGTTAGCTGTGACCTGTGGTGCAGGAGAGCAAACTGAAGGGTTAGTGTTGTGCTCAGGTGACTGAGTTTCTGTGGCTTTATATCAAAATGACAAAGTGACTGACCCATAGTGGAAACAAAGGTTAAGGCTGTATAATTCCCTGTCTCTAATCTGTCAATAAAATAAGATACTACTCTACAAAAAGCTAAATGTCATAGACGTATAAAACCTAAAAAAAAAGGTCGTTTCAGGGTATTTCATTTTAAGTTTAAATCTAAACATACCCCTCACTAGAAGTACCCTAAAAGAGAAAAACATTGAACCTTCTAGCATGCAGAGCCTGGAAAGCCAAAATTACCATAATTCAATTATTCTATAAGTTGCAAACTGATATTAAGACATGGACATTTAAATAAAACTGGATAGGTGTAGAAATAATGTGTCTATGGGCTATCCTAGTAGACTTTTTTACAGAATCTGTGGGGAAGCTTTTAAGATTTGATGTGAACATGGATGGAGATAAAGCCAGCACAGTCATGGGGGAAAAAACCTGCAGGAGGGCAAAGAAGATTTGAGAATGGGGCAAAGATTCATCACCTGTTTTAAATCGAAACATATTCTTTTTTATGTGAGGTATTTTTTAGGTTTCTGCTATTACCAACAAAGAACAATAACAATAAACCAAAGTTTATATCAGAGCAGCCGGCGAACTGTAACAGAACAATAAATTGAACAATAAATAAACCGAAGCATAGAAACTAACAAGAACGGATAACAAAGTTCTGTTTAATACAAATAATAAACCGCAGCATTGTCAATAATTATATAATGTATTAGGGAAGCATAAATCTAGCTATAACGAAGACTTTAGGCAATGCTTGAAAAGTGATGCTCATCTCTACTAAACCTGACTGAACTTGCGCTAGGAAAAAGTAGGTAAAATGCAAGTCTTCTGATCTGTAAAAACCCAGCTCAAAAGACTAAAGTCAGGTGACTGAAAGCATGTGCATGGCACCCTTTTCACATTTTCAAAATTTGTCAGAACAACAGTATCAGAGTGATGTGAGACTTTGTGTTTGTAGCATTACTTTTGCAAGACACTGTATTAAAATCGCGTAAAGTTCAGATTCACACTTGCAGCCTGGTGTCTGTAGCAAAATGATGCCTTTAAGCATTACACCACTTACTTTTTAACCACCAAAACATGTACTATTAGCATAGTTTTGTTCCAAAACTGAAATGTTGTCGGGTAATGCGTTGTTTGTAACAGGTATTATCAGTGCAAACACACCTGGCTGCATCATCAATGCTGACTGCTTCCATATTGATATAAGTAAAGCTAAATCTTCCATATTGCTACGAGTTTCTCATGCCCTCAGGTCTGCCAACATCGCTGCACCACGTTATATTCACAGTGGACTGTTGTGCCAGGGGGCATATCAGTAACAGGCCAACTCTGTGCAATACACAGGCTTCACATGCAGACAAAGAAACTAAAATATACACTTCTTTCTCGACCATGATATCAATGGCACACCACACCAGCACTCTAATCCATTTTCCCAGACGCCCACACTTGAAGGGATCTGCGGATGCCTGATAAACACAAACAGAAAAAGAAAAGCCCAGAGACTCTGCCCACATTTACTGTATGTTTTTTTTCTTCTTTTTATTACCGTTGAGTACTTTTTTACACTTTCTTTTTGCTGCAATAATTTGAGGTTACACCACCCCAGGAAGCTATTTCACGGACAGCTGCAGCACGAGTTTCAGGACTTCCAGGTAGTTTCACGAGTGTTCCCGCCGTCCTCCCCCCAACATCTCTGCAGATTTTCTACTTCTTCAAACTCATTGTGATGTGTTTATTGTTTGAAAAATTATTCTTGCCTTGAGCAGCAAACAGTTCTTGCTTTTTCTCTGAGACAACTAATTATCCAACCACTTTAATTGGTCAGGAGCCATTACAGATAGCTAATAAAGGAAGCTGATAATTACTGTGCTGCTGTTGGGTGTCTGGAAATGAAGGATAGTTGTGGTTTGGAGCTGGTGAAAGCAGGGTGAGGAACCCTGCTAGGAAGCAAAATAATTAGATCTGATTTGCCAGAGTGCAGCTGACAAGCTGCAGTGTTTCTGTCATTTTGAGTAAACGGGAACAGGTGTTAACTGGAGAAGAAAAGTATTTTTGTGTAGTTCAGGAGTCTTCATCTTCCATCAAGGCTTTTCTATAACAAATCAAATTTATTGGTACACTTTATTAGCACAAGATGAAACAACAACTCTCTCACTGGTGTCAGGATATGGCTGTTAAAGCTTTCCCATTGTTTTTCTTTACACTTCTGTTTCCTCTTATTTTCTTCAGCCTTACCTCCATTTTAATCATGTTTTACTACAAAATAAACTAATGTACAGGAACAACAAAGCTACATTATTTATTTATCTCATCATCTATTTCTGTGTCAGTGTCAAATGTTAATCTGCTCCTCGTGGTTGAACTTTAAAGTAAATGACTAAAGATGATTTTCTTTTCAATAACTGAACTATTACTGTGTTTTAAAAGTCAAGCAGGAAAAAAGTACGAGTTTCAAAGAAATATTTAACAAAAAAAAAAACATAGTTATTAACTTGTGTGCTAAAAACAAACCTGCTATCTGAAGTTATACACAACCACAGATCTTGAAAATCTTAGCACGCCACTGGGATTGATTTGTTTTCCTTAAACACTGTGAAGAGTGAGGAACTTCATCATCTTCTTTCCCTGGTTCAAAACAGGGAAGCTTGTTAGCAGGCCTCTGCAGAATATTGCTATGCTGAGGATGTTGTTACTACAAGGGTGTTGAAGCAGGGACAGAACAGTATACTGGCCCTTGAGGATTGTCTTTGGACACCTCTGCTCCAGATGAAACAAATGTAATAGACATTTCTCGCAATACAATACTCTGTTCTGTAAACTAGCGACTCTTACGACATGTGCAAGTCACATGCAAAACATTTTAGTCAGTTTGAGATGAGGGTGTTTTCATTTTATTAACAATGGAATAGCACAACAAACTGAACCCTCACTTTGACATTTTGCTTTTTCAAGATTGCACAGTTCAATTGAATTTACAGCAAATCCTGTTTAAGGATAAGAAAATCCTTTTATAAGTGCTTACAGGAGGAATGGGTATAGGACAATCCAGTTAACATTGCACAGCACCTATCAAATTTGAAAAAAAAAAAAAAAGTCATCTTCATGCGAAAAAAAGATAGTGAACCTAAACTATTGCAAGAAGCTTTTTGGCATAAACAGTTCACAGAAAGTGGCTGATTGTGACTGGTAAGCTTACATCAGTCCTCTCCTGTGTAAATGGACTGAAGTGCTTTTCAGGATTTGCTGACCAATCAAGTTGTTTAACAGTACAAGTCAGATTCATCCGTTGGCACGCTGATGGTTCTATTCCCTACGACAAACTTGTACACGCTCAGATGGATGGCTGGGGGGAACTTTTCAGTGCAGTTTCCCAACCTAAAGTGTCTCAGGATAATGTAAGCATGCAGTTTTCAACCACATTCAACCTTTTTAACATTTAAAACAGATTTAAAATTGATCCAAGAGAAAGCATGTTTAAGTTATGTGAAATGTCTTGATGTTCCAGTTAACATCCTGCACAGGACTAGATGTACGATTTCAGTTGGCTTTTACAGCCAACATGTCATAGAACCACACTTATAGAGCATTTCTTAAAGAAAGGAGGGGAAGTATAATGCAAAATAGACTTTTTGGAGCTTTATATCACGTTACTTTGTTATTCCCTCATCATCACCTGACACACCATTGACACACATCAGTACCTGAAGTGTTGCTTTGACACTTTCATGCATTTTTGAGGAATCCTTGAATCTCCCATGGCAGCCATTTGGAGATGCCTAAACGCTTCCTGTCACAAAAAGCTCCCTATTTACACAAAGCTCCTCCTTATGCCTCACAACTTTACCTCACACTTTCACCAATCAGCTCCTCCAGACTAGCAGCAAACACCTGGTGGTACTGCAAGTCTTATTATGCAAAATACTTCTCAGTCCTATGCTTCCAAAAACGGTTATCAACGTCATAATGTTGTTATAAATGTGGTGAAGGCGGCGTATCTTAAATAGACAGAGGCCAATTTGAAGGTGTCAGATTTCTAGTTCAAATTTCTTATAAGTGATGTTTGATATGTGCAACGTTTTTATAAATAAATGTAACATAGTTACTTAGTTGTGCTGTAAAAAGGCATTGTGGGTCTTTTTAAAATACATAATACCGCTCCTTTCAGCAGAGTGCGTTTTGTGTGCAAAACCTTGTATTTTGTTGCTTTGTTCTTGCAGCTTATTCTCCTATAAATATGTTTTCTTACTACCATACCTTTAGTCTAGGTTCTTGTCTCAGTCGTTTTTGGCTCCATGACGTACTTGTTATTACAAACACACGCTATGCACAGGGATCAGGTTAACATAAATCCATAGTTTACATTTTTCATTTCATGTTCCACGAAAATCCCTTTGGATTTGTAATGGTTAATGTTTATTTGTTAGGAATGCAGATCACACCGGCAACGTGCTTCTCCTCCTGCTGCTTTCAAAAGTGTGTCGTGACAAAAAATAATTTCTGTTGCATGCAGCCCAATCATGACCTCAATAACACTTTCAAGCTCATTTTAATGCAGACATGTGAAGCCTTAGGCTGTGCAGACGTCCTGACATGAAATGAGGTGTGGGGACTGACAATAGGAGCCAACTCATTAAAATATCTTATTGTATTGTTTGGTTTTATTTAAATTTCTCTTTTGCATAAAAATGCGTTAGTGTTTTTTTAGCGAGAACTTTCCATGAGAGAACCATACTGCAGGTTATCATGAAATATGGTTAGTCAAACCATATTTTGCTAGAAATGACTTAACATTACAATGCAATTCACTGTCTTGGATCCATGTCTTGGATCCAATAGTCCTTTAACTAATTCATCCACCTTGTTCCTGGTGCTGCTATATGATTGTGCTTGACCTGCATTCAGTGACATGTATTTTTGAAGTGGATGATTTGCAGTTTGTTTAAGCTTCTTCTTTTTCATCTGTTTCTATAATGTCTGTCTGACATGTCTGAATATAAACGTGCTGAACCTATCATCAGATGAAGATTAACTTGTTCCTTTCGCGATCCGCCTTAAAGTGAAATGGTATTATCCTTGTAATCAGGAGAAGCTTGTGTGTATTAGCTCTTGTTATTGTTACAAAAGTACAACTCTCATATAGTAAAATATTTACTCTACGCCAGCTGTCCACCAGAGAAGAAACACCAGCAGATAGGACAGTAGACAGCAGATGAGCTAGGATTTTGCATTCATGTTTTATGATCGGCTGCGACAGACTGGCGACCTGTCCAGGATGAACCCCGCCTCTCGCCCGAAACGTCAGCTGGAGATGGGCACCAGCAACCCTCCCGATCCCACTGAGGGACATGGGTGCAAGAAAATGGATGGATGGATGTTTTATGATCGGTAATGATTAATGAATACAGAGAAGTCTTTCTACTCCTGACTGCATTCTACAACGACAACAGAAACCTGCAAATTGCAATAGTCAAACACACAGCTAATGAGTTGTGACACTGCTGCAAAATCCAAAGGTTTACTTGATGCCTGTTAGACCTATATTTTTAATATAGGCAGATTGACACTGGCAACAGCACCACCACAAGTAATTTTATATGCTCACAGTCATTACGATAAAAGAAAAACAGTCACAAACTTTATTATTTGCTGACATAAGTCCCTCTGTATCACATGGATATTAGCATTTTCAGATAGCATTGCTATTTGTAGTGAGTCACTGTCCACTGTTGCCTGTTGCTTGTTCAGGAAGAGGGATTACTACAAAGTCAGTGACTCAATTGGCAATTGACTGGGTTTCCATCGATTGATAGCTTTTCATTCATCAGTTGTCAAAAACTGAAAGGTTTTTGGACTGTCAGCTTATCTCGTCTTTCTAAATCTTCCCACGGTATGAGTTCACGTGTGTGTGTGTGTGTGGGTGTGCGTGTGTGTGTGTGTGTGTGTGTGTGTGTGCGTGTGTGTGTGTGTGTGTGTGTGCGCGCGCGTGTGTGTGTGTGTGGTTGTTTGCCATACAAATGTTTGTGTTGCCCTGTGATGAGCTGGTGACGTATCCAGGGTGCCCCAGCTCTCTCAATGATTGCTGGTGATTGATATAAACCCGATGCCCTCTTAGGATAAGCATGAGTAGGCAATTAAATGAATTGAATTCATTTATCTGCCTCTGCAATATAACATCTTTCGACTACAGGTACAGGACCTGTTGTTGGTATTTAATTCACATAACCTCCACAAAAAAATCCAAACTATCCCTTTAGGCTAAACCCAATTTTGAACATTATATCAAGCAGCTTCCCCTGAGGTATTTCATCCAGCTTGTTGCTTGCTTCTGTGTCTTGCTTATTCATGTCATTAAATATGTCAACCAATTGCTTTAATTAAATGTGAATGCAGCCTAGCCTTAGGCACAATTCGCATGGATATTCTCTTTCTCTGCGTGGACACCTAACAAAATCCCCTGAGAAGTCTAGCATTTATGAACCAGAAAGAGGAATTGGCAGGCAGGACAACCCATTTTGACTGGAATGAGCATTTTTATAACAAGCAAATTATACCCTGATTGTTGTCATAGAAAGATGAAAAGTTATCAGTGGGGGACATCTGTTCTAATATTTGACATCCAGGCCCTTGCTCTGCTGAATGTGTCTGTATAAACAGTCCTGCCGGTATAAAAGGAGATGGACAAATCCGTAACACCATTGAATAATTCAAAGCACTCTGCTGTCCATTCATCCTGCCAGCTTTTAAAGCCTTTGACTCCCCTATTGATTTTTGTGCTTTGGCTGCACCCAATTGAATGCGTATTGAATGACTAAAATAAAATGAAGATTGCTGTGGAAACATGCTTAGGCATTCGAACAATGCGGTGAAGGAAACTTTTTTTTGGAGGGACAAAGTAGAGCATCTCCTGTCAGTTAGTCAGGCCAAACAGAATCTAGGGTAATTTTTATCCATCTGTTTTATATTATAGGTTTTGAGTCCATTCCAACATCCCCCAAGTCCTTTAAAGAAACTGATTAGAAGCATTTAATTATCTATTACAAAGTTATTAAAAGAGTGTCCCAAAATAAAAATGTTAAGTTTTCTGTGTCAGATGAGGACAAACCTGAATCACTGTTATGTGAAGTAAGGCAAAGAATTATTATTAATGTAGATCAATTTCTTGACATTTTAGGTCAGGCAGCACCTGACCTAAAATGTCAGTGCATCACCACGAGACATAATGCCAATTCAATAAGGCAGGAGAGTCGTATGTCCAAATCGCCTCTCAAATGCTTTGTGCATTGTGAACACTGTTTGTCTGCTAATTCTTGGGTGGCCTTATCTTCCACGCTCCAAAGCATTTTAATTGCCATCAACTAGCTGAACTGCACAAAAGGTAATGCAAATCACATTTCATTTGCATAGATTGCTTAATCAAATTAGAACTCTTCCCATGGAGGCAGATTCAGGAGGATTTTCTGGCAACCCTGTCTCTACAGTTGAAAACACTGATGTAAACAAGTCATTGACAGCCCACTCTTATTGGCTCGACTCACGTAATCCAAACCAATACTTTGCCTAAAATCTAATGTTCTCACACGGCGATCCCATAACATACAAGCAACACAGCAACGGCGTCTAAATGTAGGACTTCTCCAGGGCTTAGAGAGGGAGAACAAATGCACTTCTCTGCAAACCCCAATAGCTAGATTTTTTTTCAATATTTTATCACTCCTCTTTCCAGCTTAACTTGCAGAAAAGAGAAGTGGGGCAGGGAAAAGCACTGATAGCTCATGCAGCGTGCAGCAGTTATGAGACAACAGAGTGGGCTGAGTGAGTGAGCCTGCAGTCTCTCCCGCTCAAAATCAAGCCGTGCCCAGCTTATGCCTGTGAGCAGTGCAGGCTGATTGCCTGAGTGTTTCAATCTAGTCATTCCTCTGTGTGCTTTGACACTGATGCCAGCAGACGGCCAACTTCTCCAAGTGAAAGCAAACCAGGCTTTTCACCTTAGGCAGGTCTTTGAAGTTTGGGAACCTGGAAGAGGGTAAGCAAAGAAACACGGATCTAATTCTTGTGATAGAGTCTGATAGCAGCGAAAGCCTTTTATAATAATAAGCGCATGCAAACTGTGCAAAATTTGTTGCGGCGCTGTTTGGAGGTTACAACTAATTGGTGTACCAAATCTGTTTTAGTTTGCAGCATTCAGAGAAATAGTGTAATAGTCAAGAAAGGTGGTTATACTTGGAAGTAGAAACGTCTTTGTCTGACAAGGCAGCAGTGTCAGGAATACTTGATGATTTACACAGACCTCAGAGGTGCAGATAATTGGCCTCACCTTGATGTCCCAGAATACCCACAGGATTCCTCAGGGCCTATACCACCTTGTCAATGATGCTTTTTTATTCTCTCCTCCACTCAGCTTGACATCACAGTAGGACTGCTTTTGAATCAGAACCTTTGTCTGGCTAACAAACTTCCTATGCATAAATCCACCTAGTATCAGGCAAACACACTCATAACAGTTTATGCTTTTCACCTTTAAAATGGCAAACCTCAGGATACAGAATCCTACCAGCGGTTGCGTACTTCACACAATAGTTGTTAATTGTTAAGTGGGTGGGAAAAGGCAACAGTTTACGAAGGTTGTTGGATAAAATTCTTGAAAGTGTGTTGTGCACATGCAATTAAGTCTGCTGAGAGCCACCATTATCTACTAGCTGCAACAATTTAGAGGCTGATTTTGAACGGAGAATGTCTGTGAATTCTTGACTAGCCAAATACATTCACTGTGTTCACATAAAGTCCCAATGAGGTACTTTCAGGTTTGTGATTGTAACATGACAAAATGTTCAAGGAGCATGAATTATTTGGCAATGCACCATAAGTTTAGGTTAATTGCATCATACTGCATTTCAGGTTTCATAATACCTTTAAACTACTGACCTTATAGAGTTCAGGTGTGCAGAAAACTAAACCTTTCTTGAAAGTTTGCCTGATCCAGTTATTTATTTTTTTGCTGCCTTTTTGTTACATTCGTCTTAAACTTTCTATTGTTAAGATAACTTTATGAGCATATATTTAGCAAACAAGCCACTTTCTGGACTTGTTTTGGGGCACGTGTTTTAATACCTAAATGCCTGCTTTTGTAACAGAACAAATACACACAATTAGGCAATTATAAGGCTGCCTAATAACACTTAATGCAAAAATTGTTTATTAACATACAAAACATTCATTTTGCCAAGTTAAGCTAAAACATGAGGCCACAGATGATGATAAATTAAGAGCCTCTTGGGAGCTGTGCAGCAAGAGCCAGCTCTCTAAAAAAAAACTGAACATCCCATCACTGTAATGCATTGCTGAGCTATTTTTATTCATTTAAATTCTATTAGTTCAAAATGCTGCTATAGGACTACTTAAGAAAGATTCATCAGATTTATTCTATGGAAATTTACACAGTAACTCTATTTTTGGATGGCAAGGGTTGTTTTTAAAGCATTTAACAAATTAGTAGGTAAAATAAAGGTTTTAAGCTGCAGCTGCACAATCACTAAAAGTCTTTATGTCAGAATCCAATGTCTCCATTAACACTGACTAGTTGATTAACTGTGAGAACAGCCCACTGGCAGGTAATGCATTCACCAAGTCAATAGTAATGGCTTTTACACAAGAGTGTCACTGGCAGCACAGGTAATCTGTTTTACACAATGAGCACGCTGTTAGAGAACAAGCGAGTTGCTAGATGCATGCATGCATGCTTTGGGGAGGTTAAGACTCACTTTGTTGTAAGAATTTGTGCTTTTTAGCTTTAAACTATTGAAGATTATACATTGAGTAATCCTCACTAGTATGAATTCATTGACTTCAGCAGAATTGAACATAAAAAAAATGCACAGTTGACAGGATTCAGCTGTCCTGTAAGTCTACCTGGTACACTTTAAACATCACCTACGTTCTTGGATAGTGGCGTGAAAATAAATAAAGACAAACCCATTTTACCTAAACAGAATTTCATTTCAGAGATGTCAAGCTTATCCTCACTACTTTTTCAGATACATATATACACTGTAGAAGTCACATGTTAGCTTTTTTGTCTCAAATATACCCTGGAGGAAAAAATGTGTCATGATGTTTTTTCCCCCTCCAGCTACTAAATGTAATACTTCATTAGGCACGTTGGGTTGAAGATATAAGGAATAGGTGACATAAACACTGGAGAAATTAACATCAACCAGTCTTGTTTGGAGACAGTAAAATGAATACATTCCTAGGAGGACAGTTATCTGTTCATACAACGCAGTCAGGAGGAATAAACCACAAAATCAGGTTATTGTTCTTCTAAAGTGCTTTGTAGGTTTCTGACAGAGTGGAGACTTCACAACATGGATCAAACGTTTTTATTCTTAGCATGAATTAATTTGTTGAACGTCTCATTTGTAGCATTCATTCCCCTGTATTGTTCAATAACAAACAAGCTCTACATGTCATCTGAATGTGTTTGGAACAAGTCCACACCCATGAACTGTTTTACTTTTTACCCAAGTACTATTCTGTTTCTCTTAATATTTTACACCTTCACAGGTCTGTGGGTTTTCATTGGTTGTCACTGATACAGATGCAACAACATGATGTCATAATGAGAACAGTAAATCATCTTACAGATTCACAAAGGTATATATATATATATATATATATATATATATATATATAAATGAGAGAAAACAGACACAAACAACTGAATTGAGCTGTTTCTCTGGACAGCTCATGCATTATTCGGTAATACTGCAGTTTTGTGACCTGGAACTATCGCAGGCGCACAGCAGACGCTGTGGCCCAGATCTCGATTTATGTCCCAGGTTTTATGTAAGAGCCCAGCAGGGTGAAGATCCCCACTTTAAGATTATATCAAGCTATATGAGTGCAATACAAAAAGCTTGAAATTAGGCACCGGAGAATCACGCTAAACATGCAGGGCGTTGACGAAGTTTATTTGTTCCACATGTTATGTTACAGCCTTATTCCAAATTGTATAAAAATGCATAAATTTCCTCTAAATTCTACACACAAGTCCCCAATAATGACAAGTCATTGAAGAGTTTCTGCATAGAGAGATGAGGATGAATTTTGATTACTAATAACCAGAAATTCTAGTAAGTATTATGTACGTTTTATATATATATATATATTTACACATACAACTATAAATCACAAAATATTTATTATGAACTGATGTTGCCCATATGTAGCAGAGTTGCAGCTGGAGTATAGTGTAGGTGACCATGTTTTAATTTCTAAACAAGAGCACACTGTTCACATTTCTGAAGCACTTCAGTTATACTTTGTTCTTAAAGAAGACTTTTGACCTCAACATATTTAAACTGTTCCTTCTCTACATGCAGTTTTATGCACCACTAATCAGACTTCCATAAAACACTCGGCTCATTTAAATCAAGGCTAAAACCTCCACCTGTTTAGACTCGCCTTTGATCAATAACCGGATTATTGATTTCTAGTTTCACATCATCCATCCATCCATCCATTTTCTTGCACCCTTTTTCCCTCAGTGGGGTCGGGAGGGGTGCTGGTGCCCATCTCCAGCCAACGTTTCGGGCGAGAGGCGGGGTACACCCTGGACAGGTCGCCAGTCTGTCGCAGGGCAACACAGAGACACACAGGACACACAACCATGCACACACACACTCACACCTAGGGGCAATTTGGAGAGGCCAATTAACCTGACAGTCATGTTTTTGGACTGTGGGAGGAAACCGGAGTACCCGGAGAAAACCCACCATGCACAGGGAGAACATGCAAACTCCATGCAGAAAGACCCCAGGCCGGGAATCGAACCCAGAACCTTCTTGCTGCAAGGCAACAGCTCTACCAACTGCGCCACTGTGCAGCCTGTTTCACATCAGTGCATCCTTAATAACTACTCTTTTGTAGCATAGGAAATAAACCTGTAAAAATACTTGCTCACTTTTTAAGCCAACCTGAACAAAAATGAAACGATCTGAAGTTGTATTAAATTTTATAATAAAAGCAAAAAGCAGCAGTCCCACATACGGCACTTTGAAGCTTTAAAACTACACTCTCGTTTTGTAAACATGAGCAGCAGTACTTCCCACTGTGTGTTCTGTCTATGAACAGAAAGGCTGAAAGAAAGGCTGTCGTATCCCGTGCATTGCACCGGGCAATTTCAGTAAGCCTACTTGTCTCCTGAAGACAACAAAAACATTTTCTTCAATCAAAGGAAGCCACCTGGATGCCCTGGACAGAACAGAACATAAAACGTGGACATGTCCAAAGAAAACAAGTCATTTGGTTACCTTTGGTAGAGGTTTGGACTTATCTAAACCGAGTTTATTGTTTCAATAAATAATAATGATAATTTATTATTAATATGTGAAATGTCCCTCATAATTAATTATTAGTAGGATACCTGTCACTTTCCAAAATGTCCCCCACTTCGGGACAATAAGAGATATTTCTATTCTATTCCGTTCTATTCTGTTCCAATTCTAAGGCAGTTTTTTTATACAGTATATGTGATGATTTCATAAAAAAAAAAAATAATAATAATTTCTTGAAAAAAACTATTTTTTGGTTACGTATGTGTTTGGAAGAAGTGCAGTGTAGTATATATGGAGCTATATTTTATCGATCTATCTATATAAATATATCCGACTTTCCAAAAAATCAGGCTTATTATTAAGGAAAAAACAAGGTAAAGAAAGCAGCAGCCTGTTCACACATCAAACGTACCTTATCAGCAGGAAAAAAAAGACATCCTCATTAGGCTGCTGCTGTTTCCTTTGGGTAATTTACAGAGAACAGAGGTGCCTAAATGCCACACTGGTGTTTGCTTAGAAAGAAGAGGAAGAGGCTGGGGTCATTTGGTCAGGTGGCTGAAAACAGCTTGTTGATAAGAATGCTGTGCTGCACGATGGCCCACTCACATCGCACACTTAAGGCAGTGTGGCTCCTCAACTTCAACAGCTGATGTCTCCATGTCTGTATCAGCTCCTCATCAACTTTGACCCCCAATGCTCTCAGGTATTGTTACGCCGGTAAATGGTACGAGTAATTAGGTGCCCTGGAAACGAAAAGGGACGCCACTCTCACACATACACGCAGTCAGATGATGAAAACATCACCTACAGTTGATCTCCATTTTAAAATGGGGGACGCTTTCATTGGTTTGTGTTGGGAGCCACAATGCAATATTTCTGAATGAAAAATAAGCATTTTTAGGTGGAACTTTAAAGTTTTGTACATAAAAAAAGCTAGTGGGACTTCCTCACTGACTGTAACATCACAGTATCATGAGCATAAAAGCATAACAGTTGATTATTTATTCAATTCAGAAAATTTGATACATTTGTACTCGTCTTATTTGTGAAGGGAAGCACGCCTAATGGTTCAAGTGTACCATCACTGTTCTTTGGTGCACTTCAGAAGGCTTCAGGGAGTTGGTGTACGGAAGCAGAACAATGTACCACTGTACTGAGTACTTTAAAAACTCCTTGTTAATTTAAGGGTGAGTGCACTTTTTCAGAAAAGCTCCTGCATTTGGTTCTAAACTAAAAATTGCAATATTGCTCTCCCTGTTTAAAAATATTATATTTTAAAATGGGTCATAAAAATATTGAATACAATTCTGCAAACAATTGCATTGTTTGTCCTTTTCACCATCCCCGTTCTTATATAAAAGCAGTGTTTTCTGTGGAATGTTGAATTTTACATCTTCTATAGCAATGTCATATTTCAACTGCCCTTTTGTGCATGAAATGGAAGAAAATATATGTTTCTGCCATTCTTGTGCAAAAACTGGAACACTTGTTAGGACTATTACGTCAAAGCATTGAAAAAACAAAATGATCACTTGACCTGGTTCTCTTCAGTTCAAAATTGCATATTGAGTTCCTGTTTTTGTGGAGCATCTCAAAGGCCTCTGTGTGACACAGCAGTGACTCACAAGAGGCTCCATATTGTTTTGTGCTGGAGGGTTGGATAATGTCCGAGCTGCTCGCCCTGTGGGCGGCGAAAGTCCCTCTATCCCCTCTTCCTGTAGTGCCGGCTGAAGAAGATGCTGCTTGGTATTCAGCGGACGGCACGGCTCTTTTATGTTCTTGCGCTACTTTATGATGGCTCTATGAACATTTAATTATATTGACCTTTTCTCGCCCATATGTTTTATGTTTATTTGTCAAGAAAAGTGCACAGAAGCTGTTAGAGTGAAATTAAAAAATACCAGAGCTGTTTTTTTGCTCATTTTTGCCCAGTATAGCTGACACTGTCACTTTGACCGCCCAAAGTAAAAAAAAATAAAAAAAATCCTTGCCCTGCAATCAATAAAAAAGCTGTCATGGCACCATTGATTAGTGTAAACCTAAAACTGTTTGAGCCACCCTGGGATTCCTCTCTCCTCATCTTTGAGTCTTCAAACCTTTGTTAGCATCTAAGTAGATTTTGAGCAGCACAGCCTCACACGGCAGGACACTGATGGATTGCCGAGTTGATGGAGAGATTTTGCAGGTGAGACAGCTCCAAGCCTTTTACCCAATGCACTTTCCAGGAAAACCATTTGATACCTTGCTCTTTGCTGTTTGTTCTTGTGAAGATGGGAGCTTTGTAAACTTTAATAGAGGAGTCGGCGAAGGGGACCCAGAGGCACGTCTAGTTGTAAGGAATTGAGAGATAGGGGGAAAGTGACAGCTCCAACATAGATAACATAAGCTAACCCTGTTGGTGTTTATTTTCCGCTTTTTGTTGTTGCTCTCGGCTTTTGGAACACCAACAATCGCAGGCAATGAAATCACATCTTTCAAAATGGGGAAAAGCGTCCCCGTCTTCCTCCTAGCAGCAGTTCCTCAACGGGCCTATTAGAACTTACTAATTAAATGGCAATAATTAATTCAAGTGAAACCTAACCTTGATAAAAAAAAGAAAAAGATTCACAGCCGCACAGTGGCTCTTTGTCACCACGCCTGGTGATAACCACCAGCAGCCATTTAAATTGTCTGAAGAGAAATATGCACAGAGCGGAGCGTGGCAGGGTGGAGGAGAGGGGAGGTAAGAGTAAAACACTTTCAGAAATGAAAGGCAATGATCTGGACAACCTTAACTCATAACTGCTCAGGGAATTGGCTGCGGTTTCAGGTGGGCGAAGTGAGATGAGTCAGAACTAATCCTAAGGTGAAGGAGCCGCTTCTCTTTTGCTGAACCATGGCAGACAGGGGACGCCGGCAATACGGGGTCGAGAAACACAGCTTAAGCCTCTCTGTGCTTGTAGAAGTCACGTCAAGGGACACCAATACAACCACGTAGTCACTGGTCTGTAAACGGCGACAACAAATGCTCGGTGCTCGTTATCTAGACATTTATTTGATGCGTCTCTGTCTATTTCTCCAGTCATTTGCCTATTCAGAAGCAGGGAATTCAGTCCATGCGATTTGTTGGGCATGGATGAGTTTAAGGCCAATGTGCAGCTAGAGTGAGCTGTATGCAATAAATTACACTTGGGGCAGGAATGGAGTGAGCTCAGTTGGACCCAATTCCTTCTTACAAACCCACCTCTCTTCAAATTACCACCCGGGTCTGAGGAAACAAGGCTCTGTGAGGGTGACGGCGCACACCTTGGGAACTGTCCATGTGTGATGGAGCACTAACAAGCAGGAGTTACAGTAGCATGTGGCCAATACATGTGATACTGTTATTTTCAGTGAAATGTTATCTGACCATAGGTCACTATACACGTCCTTACAAAAAATATTCATACCATTTGAATTGTTTCACATGGTGTCATCTTACATAAATGTTTTATGTTATAGACAGAGCATAATTGTAAAGTTGAAGAAAAATGACACATTGGGTTCAAATGTGTTTAAGAACAAAAATAGTGAAAATTTGGTTATCTAGACAATTGCTTGTCTTTTTTTTTGCAGATTAATTTTTTCAATATGGATCACTCTCAATCAGATTGGATGAAGATTAAACGATGAAGACTAAACAGCTATTGTCACGTCTAGCAGATTTTCTACTTAGGTCATTCTTTATTTAGCTCCATCCATGTTTCTATCAAACCAACCAGCGCTCCTGTCAAGGCTGAACAAAAGCATCAAAGATTTAAGCTGCATCCACCATATTTCTCCCAGTAGAATGTATATAAAAGGCGATGTTTATTTTAAATTTTCTGCAACACAATATTTTTCTCCCCAACAGACCTAAAAGTTCAGTTGGTTTCAGGCAACATTTGTGAATGCATGGCTGAGAGATTTTTCTCACCTGAAATGTTGATCTCTACAAATCCTCCAGAATTACCAGGATCCCCTTTGGCTGCTGTTCTGACTGGGCTGCATATTACTTGTTCTTCGGCATGCTGTTCATTCAATAAGGTTTAAAAATAAACCTTTGATTCCATCAGTGGCATGTAAGTTATTCTTAACCATTTAGGATTGTATATCATGTCTTAAGCTGTAGCTCACAGCAGCAATCTATCAAAGAAAGGATTTCTAAACGCTGGAGTAAAAAACAAAACAAAACAAAAATCCCTGTCCAAAGAGAGTGTACTTTTTTTTTCTCTTGCCCAACAAACAGTAGATCTAGTAACTAGATGGTTGGTGCAATAAATCTTTTGGTAGAAACAGAGCAAAAATATTTCCTTTGGGAGTTGGTGGGGGGGAAAGCAAGCCAAAAGAAGTACAATTTCAGGTCACCTGTAAAGACTGAGCCGAGCAAAATGGAATGTTTCTTCAATTCTGTTACTTCTCTATCAGTCTTCTGGTACTCTTCCAGAGAATACAACTAATTTTTGAAATATTCTAAGTGACTAATGCACAGGATTGCCTTCATGGCTGGATGAGTGGATGGATCATTAACAACTGAATACAAAAACCATATGTGTGCCTATTTTGAGTGCCTGTGAGGCTTTCAATAAGTCTTCTCCGTAGATTGTTGCAATAATCCAATAAAAGATCTGTCTCAACATGGTGAAATGCTGAAGGGGAGATGGACATTTTGCCTGAGGGGGTTCTTCCTCTGCTGCGAGGTCTCTGCTCCACAGACAGCACACCAGACAATCAGTTACTGTCTTCTTTTTTCTGTTTCACTCTTCCTATCTTTCTTCAACCATTCTGCAGTTCCAACGTCTCTTTTCCCCGTCTTGCCAACTGACCGGACCTTCTTGTACCTAATTTAGAAAGCAGCTGTGTGGTAGTTACCCAAGCTACCCCTTTCTTCGTCTGAAAGCTTCTGATTGCCTCAGCAAGTCGGCTTTGATACCTGTAACATTGTGCACACCTTCTGCAGTTTTCTCCCTGCAGCAGCAATAACCCAGCTCAGGCCAGTCATGTGTAGTTGTTTTCAGAGATGGATAAGCGATACAATCAAAAGCCCAAGGCTTTAATTATGCTTTCTGTCTCGAGTATCATAAGCAACCAAGCACTCATTACCTCAAAGTGCTGATGCACTTCGTCTTCACTTACAAAGCAGCGCTAGGGTCCAACTGATGAAGACAGACCATCACCCGGACCCAGTGACAAGGCAACGCAGAGCAGAAGCTTTCAACCCCAATCCCTTGGCATATATTACGTAATAGTCTAGTAAAATATTCATGGTACACCATGGGGATGGAATCCTGGCTGCTCTGAACTGCTGAGCAAACATTTCTCCCTGAGCCACACAAACGCTGTGTGGAAGATAAGGTAAAACCCAGGAGGAAGGAGCTGAAAACCTTTTACAAATGTTAAGATGGCAAAATTATGCAGGCGGTATGTTATGGTAAATTAGGTAAATATGAAAACGTGACGAAAAAAATATATAAAGTAAGTGAACAGAACAGAAACAACACATATGCTGAAATATATATAAATTCAGCAGCAGCTTCTAACCAGCTCACAGAGACGCATCTTGATCAGAACAACAAAAACAAAGTTATTCAGATTCACTACATACAGTTAAATGTTTGGAGCCACCGCTTCCAATCATTTTTACAATTATGGCTTACAGCTAATGGAAACTCAAAATTCAGTTGCTCGGAAGATTAAAACATTACATAAGACCAATTAAAAGGGATTTTGAATACAGAAATATAATTTTATGTCTTGGCCTAGGAAATTCATAAGAGTTGTTTAGTGGAGTCGTTGGCGGCCTCCATGAAGAGGATATGCCACAAAAGATCATCATTAAATAAGCTGGCTGTTAACGGGGGGCTGTAATAGAAAGTTTGATTGGAAAGACATGACCTACAATGGTTGCAATCCTTTTGTTAAGCCAATTCTGAACCAGTTATAATATTAGTAGCATATTTTCTCCAGCTAACTAGAAAAGGGATCAGTTTTGCTTGGTGAGGTAAAGATTTGTTTTCAGATGAAGAGTGGAGAGGCTCATAATCCAAACTGCTTGCGATCCTCTGTGAAGTTTCCAATGATTTGGAAAGTCAGGTTATCAGCTTCTATTGGTTCATTTTTTTTCAAACCCTACATCCCTGCAGCTTTCTATTAGGGAATAGCAGATAATTTTTTTATCTGATTTCATTTGCAGACATGACTTTTCACCTTCTCACACTATATGAAGTACCAAAAGTTAATTACTATATTATCACTGAGCTAAACTTGCCAAATCACAAAAAAGAAAAAAAATATAAATCAATCAATTCAGTATTGTCAAAAGGCCATGAGAGACACCAGACCCAACAATGGAGGTTAGCCTGGAAGCTGCTATTAGCAACCTGGGTTTCCTTAACACCTCGGCAGTGTTAGAAACCACGCTGCAATGGTGAAGTAATTAGAGCCTCAGCAAAGGATTGAGAGCATATAATGTCCTCTCCATGGACATAGGTAGCAATAGATAGACATTTCTGCATTAAAAATGATTTAAGTAATCTTCTTACTTTCTGAATTGGGATGTACCTCTGTTTCTATGCTGCCATAAAAATACATAGCATCTTTACCCTTTAGAGATCGACAGAAATAGATCCTGTTAAGTTTCTGTTGGGACTTTTCCTGCACTTTAGTCAACAAAATGTTGTTTATGTGGTTCATAGACAACATTTTGACTTACAAGATCAGAGTTTTCACAGAAAAAAAACCCTGAATGTGTTCATTATCCTTCTACTGGCTTAAACATTCTACTGTTCTACAGGGCGAAATTAGATTTTTTTTTTAAAACAAGACTGTATATCATCTGTTTGTCAACCTTTTCAGTGATTACCTCCATTTATCCCTATGCCTCTGGAAAAGTGCCAGAAAATGAGTATAATTTTCCTCCCTGGAGTTTCTGCATTTCCATCAGCAGAGACGGAAAATGAAAACCTGGCCAACTTAATGACCAAATCATGATAAGATCGGTCTAATTTGCATTTTAACAATAGTACAATAGCAAAATATCTTGGGGTTTCTTATTTTTGTAATTATTTAGTTTTGCAAATGGATGCTTTGCCCTGAAGCGTTGTCACACACTTGCAGTACTGTTTGGGTTTCAAGGAAGAAAAAAAAAAAAAAATCAGCAAATTATCTATTGGTCTTATCGCTTTTAGCAAGATTTACTTTATCTGACAAAATATTAGTATAATTATACCAAATAAGACTTCACATAACGCAGTCAAGTAAATGCAAATTTAATGCAAGGGAAACAGGATGATGAATAGCAACATTAGCCATGCTGGGAATACTGAATGAATTTTATTCAATAATAGGCTCTAACATTTCTTTTAAAGTAGATTTTCATGAATATCCAACATCATCCTGTGATGGTGGAGTCAAGTGTCGAGATTATTTAAAATATAAGCCCCGAGTTATTCCTTTCACTTGGGGCTACTTTCTGGGGTCCATACAAATCACATTTCCATGGCTTCTTGTTTTCCTATCAGTGTGATTCAGAGAAAATTGTTCTGCCTGTCGAGAGGAGCATATAAGATGATGAGTAGAGGCTTTTAAGGTATCCATGGTCTCTGTAGTGTGTATTTATTATACCAGAAACATGATGTAAGTATCATAAAAACAAAGCATCACCATTTTTATAACCAAAAGTTATTTTTTTGTCTATGGTGTAAAGTGAACTATATTCTCTAAAGCTCTGATGATGGACGTTTATGACACTTCTCTCAAATTTTTTTGTCAGACTGTGTCTGAATTAGCAGCTTATTTTCAGATTTATTTGTCACATCCAGTCAAACCTTTCTGCTAACTTACAGCAAGAATTAAATGGTACTTTGACGTGTTACTCTTGTCCATTGTCAAATGCAATACAGGGATTTTACATTTTTAAACTTCACTAAATAAAACGTTCTTGTAAATACTTGCTCTTTCCATTTTAATAATATAATATATTGCTGTTTGAATTGGATTTTTGTGCAGTTTATGTGTTTTGTTTTGGGGATTTTTTTGGGGGGAGGAGAGGAGTTAGCTGTGCGTGAAGACCTCTCATAGCCCATGAGAGAACAAACCATGCTTTGGTGGTTCAACCCTCCTGCTTTAAAAAGCCTTGCCACCATATGCTGTCCATTATGTAGAATATTTAACTCTAAAGGCCTAAGGTGTATTCTGAGATTTTGTGTCTCCCTTGTCTCAAGGTTTTAGAGTTTCTGAAAACTGAGTCGGGGCTATTTTTGTGGTCGGTCTTGCCCTTGTCACCACCTCTAAAAGAACACTGGTGATGCAGCTGCGTTGTTGCATTTCAGTGTTTTTGTATAAAGAGTCTTATAGGCAGATTTTTAGATGCCAGTGTAAAAATAAACTTTCAGTGTGGTATGAGTATATATAAGAGAAGACTTGACATGCATCACAGACCGAACTATCAAACTCGTGTTTTTAGCCAGATATTTTTCCTCGCACAGCTCTGCACTAAGTGACAGTTCCCATGTGTGATATACCGCCAACTTCTTTTTTGCTTCTTGTTGAAGATAATTAGACTGTGCATTCCCATGATGGCAGGGATTGCGTGACGAGTTTGAGCATGCTGCTAGGAAAAAGACGAGCATAAATAGTTCATCCTGTGATTTCGGAATAAGCAATAAGGATGTGAGGGCGCAGAACTCCTTCTCACCTACATGTGACATAGCAGTCAGGCTTTTCTGCAATGCACCTGTAGCAATTCACCTTCCTGCTCTCTCTTGAGCTGTAAGTTGGCCCTCGAATGGCAACAGGGTTGAATCAATGTCACAGCAGGTGATTCAGGTCTTTTCCTCTATAGGGCCCTTTGGGAAGTAGAAGCTTGCATGAATAGAGCAAATGGTACACATTGTGCCGTTTGTTGTTGCTCACTAGTAGAAGCTTTGAGTATTCTCTCTTGTTTGGGCTTTTTCACTAGATTCTCAACCAAAAGGTGATCCTTTTTACTGATCTTGAGCACTCAAAGACATTCATTGGGGATAAACAATGTTCACCAGGTTTTTTTGGTTTTTGTTAGTTTTTTCTTTTTTTTTTTGGACATTAACATGAAAATGACTCAAAAAAGTCGATCACTTCATTTCCTAAGTTTGCTTATACATAGTTGCATTAGATTCATTGACCAAAATGGAGAAATGTAGGGGGGGAAAGCATGGAAGTCAAACAACAAGCACAAAAAAACACATCAAAAATTAGCCAAACAGTAACAATATCACATTTGGTAGACCTCAGACAGAAAATTGCCCTTTACCTCAAATTCAAATTACTATCCAACGCACAAATGTAAAAGCTTTCCCATTCTACCTGTATTTCACTACAGTGATGATTATTGTGACAAAAACTGTAATTTAAAGCACAAGAAATCTGTAATTTCAGTTTTGATTCTAACCAGCATTGTTACCCAGATCTGCATGGCTTTTCACCAACTGTACCACCAGAATAGCATATGTTATAGTGCAATGGGTCACAGTTTCCTGAACATAATCAATCCAAGTTGTACTAATGAGGGTTAAACTACAGTGCAGTAACTGTCAAAGCACTATTCCAAGAACAAATACAGGCACACCCAGTATTTGCACACCTCTTAAACTCAATCTGTCCACAGTTTTCTCACATGTGGCTGGCTCTAAAAAGTCACTTAATGTTAATGCTGAATCTGTGGTGATGTAACAGCAATACAAATCCTGATACACATTTAAACAGAAGTGTGATGATTTGTGGGTAAGAAGTTGGACCAAAATGTAAGCTGGAATCCAAAAGTAAATGATGAAAGACGTTTTAATAAGGAATTCAAAGCTCAACTTCCAAAACCGGGTAAGACCAAACCGGAAGCCAGGGAATAAACAGTTTGGGAAACATGAGGCAAGCGGAAGGAACCAGCATGAAATGAGTAAAAGAGAGGTGGTTAAATACAAGGTGGCAGGGTTGGTGGAACAATGGACAGACTAATTACAAACTGAACTCAGGTGTGAGGGAAGAGCAGAAGGCAAGCTGAGGGAGAGAGAGAGAAAGGCCACAGGGGAGCAGCAGGACAAAACACTAACAAGGGGGCTAGAAAAAATAAATCTAACCGCAAGAATAAATAAACTAGTTATTAATAGTGGTGATCTGAACAAAATAACTAGAAAAAGTCTAACTAAATTAAAATAGAAACAAGGCTGATTTAGCCCCTCCCCCACTAAGGGACAAGGGTGTAAAGAGGATGGATGGATGGATGGATGGATGGATGGATGGATGGATGGATGGATGGATGGATGGATGGATGGATGGATGGATGGATGGATGGATGGATGGATGGATGGATGGATGGATGGATGGATGGATGGATGGATGGATGGATGGATGGATCAAACCTTAGATCAGGCAAAAACACAGACAACAAATAACCATAACTAAAAACCCAGAAGAAGAAAACATGCCAAGAATCTTTTACAAGTGTGTTTTTTTCTCACATGATTTTGGGAACTGACAGTCTAACAGTATTAAAACATTTTTTTTTTTAACTTTAAAAATTATACCGTATAATTTCAATGCATCAATATATTGAAAGAGTATTGTTCAAAAACACTATTAAAGTGTTATAGATTAATTTTAAATATACTTCCTCAGATTTTATAAAAAATAAAAAAAGATCTTGCTGATCTTTATAGACACACTTAAATGTGTTTTTAGTTTCTAACGGGGTGGTCACTAATCAAGATAAAAATAAAGAAGCCTAATTCCAGTTACCAGCTAATTCCTATATGAAAGCCAGGCTTTCATAAAGTTGTGAAAACCCACTGTAAATTACGTTTGTGGATTTGTGAAACAATTCAGCACTGAAAATACCACAAGAAAATGCAGGAAAAGCAAAAGGCTTGAACGACAGAATACTGACCTTAAACAGCCGCAAAATGTTGGCTACCATGATTGACACGGAGCTGGCGGAGGCACCAATCACTCCAACCACTCTCTCGGGCTTAGTGATGATGGGTGGCCCTCCGCTGAGACACTTGACATCAGTTGAGTCCTTCTCAATCAATGCCTGGACAAATGTCAGCGACTGTTCCAGTGCATGGGTGTCCCGAGAGCACGTGTCCAGGATGCGGGCCCCCAGAGTGATATTAGGCAGCAGCTCGTTGTCGTTATTAATACGATCCAGGGCAAACAACATGGCCTCCAGCCTATGGATCCCTTTCTCCTTCTTTAGCTCGCCGCAGGCTTTGCCGTCATTCCCTCTTGCATGGACAGGGAAAAGTCCACCCAGAGATATGTCTCCGTCGATGCGTATTGAGTTGAGGTGTGTGTGGCCTGGCGTTTTGGGCTTAGCTGCTGAGGTGATCAAACGACAACAACACAGAAGCAAGAGCCAGCGGAGAACCTTTCTGTGGCAACCGCCCCACAGTGTCTCCAAGCCTCCTTGTAGAGTCATAATGAAAGGCTAAATCTGCATTCAAATACAAATTCAATTCCTTTGAAAGTGACAGAGGCGTTCATACATACACCCCCCACACACATAAAAATGTCCTGTAGGTTAGCTGCAATGCTTTTCAGGGTGCAGTTGTCTTCAAAAGTCTCTCCTCATGGTTTCTTGCTCTGACACAAAGTCAGTAGCTCTAATTATGCCGCTTCGCTCTGTTTATCTACTTCCTTTTCTTCCCTCTTTGTGTTTTAGTCCGTGCTTGCACCTGAGAGTGGAGGATACATGCGAGCAACTAAACAGTGCAGAGTGTGCTGAAGCGGAGTCCGCAGAGACTGCTCTCATAAGGCAAGAACAAAGATGGGAAGATCGCTTCTCTTCTCTGGTTTTTCCCGGAGCACACAATTATGTTTGGCTTTCCTCTTGGTGTGCCAAGCTGATAGAATGTCACAGTGGCGTCCACTTTGGGCTCCTGCAAAGACAGAGGGGGGACACGATGAAGAAAACGGCAGACACAGTAAAATTATGGGAATAGGTAGAAGAGAGAGAGAGAAACTGGAATCTCATCCACATTGTTTCTGTTAAGATGTGTTTGCTTGCAAAGTGGGTGTGAGACAAGCTGCTCTGTCATGCTCTCTTTTTCAATTGCAGTCATATTCAGAGCTACACAGTGCACTGGCATGAGGCAGCAAATGCCTGAGTCGTTTTTTTTTCTGAATCTTTAATTTAAAGCAAAAATAATACCCAGAGCACTGCAAAGGAAATCTGCTCTATATTTTACCAATGCCTTGGCTGCTTTCAATGCAGTGCACTGAATTATTTCTATGTTCCTTGAGCATAAATGATTTGTTGCTTGGCACACATCCACAAGCGTCATAGCTGCACACTGGTTTGTCTCCAGAGTCTTTTGCCAAAAGATTATGAAGTACAGCATAAAATTAACAGCACGTAACACTGATAATTTAGAAAACATTCATTCCTCTGTGTACATAATTTTCTGTTAGTCACCAGTACATTTTCTACTTGTGACGACTTGTGGTGATGAGTCCCAAGTTCTTCATAATTACAATATTTTGCAAGCATTTTCAAACCCCTTAAACGTTGCTGTATCACAACCCCAAACTTCAATCCATTTAGATGAAACTATATTCTTCTGTTTAAGAAAATCCTGCCAAAATATAGACTTAAATTTAATCAGAAAAATTTTTCAGAGATGCTCTCATTACTTTCTGAGAGCTTGAGCCATTTTGTCAGTAAAAATGGGTAAAAATTAAGTCTCTAGATGTGCAAACCAATAGAGTCCTGAAAGACTTGTTCAAGTTACAGCAGCAAATGTTGGCTTCAAAAAACATTCACTCCAGGGTCTAAGTACAAGTCCCATGTTTACTTGACTTTTTTTTTTATTGAAAAACCATGTATGGCTTTACTTACACTTCACATTTATGGAAAGGGGCCTGGCTGCAGAGCACAGTGAGAATATCCACAGGAAGAATGTCATCCAAACTTGTCATGTGACCCAGAAACACACTTACAGCAACCTATATGTGTGTTTGTAGAACATCTTTTGTTTCCTTCAGAAATTAACATTGTCGGACCCCCGTAGATCCAAAAATGTTGTTGAAAAAGAAAAAGCAAGCAAAAAAAGTTATTTAAAGAACATTGTTTTGTGTTTGTAACTGATGTTACTCAGAAACTTTCAAAATATGTGTCTAAATAGCAGACTCAGATATTTTTTTCATTCATTATCTATGTTATATGGGAATAATATACATAATTGAAGTGAAAATAACATTTCAGTTGTATGAAGCTGTGACACGAAAAGCAGTCTGGAAATCAGAGCTCTGAAATAGTAATGATTGAGACAACAATCCTCGTATTTCTGTAACAAATGGAGGTCACATGATTCCCTCCCCATAGTTTACAGTTAAATGTTCTTGCAATGTGCTTCTTCAGTTTGTGTATTACATAAAATTGCAATGATACATTAATGTCTGTGATTTGTAAGAAGTGTGAGAATACTTTTGCAAGGCGTGTACACATTCAAATATGCAAACAGTACCTTAAATATGCATATTTACGTGTAAGCACTAAAGCAATGACAGATCTGGATATAATGGGAAAAGTCTGTGTCTATCCATTTCTTTCCTAATCTGCCAGGCTTCACCTCTGTGTGCTAACATACAATCCCCCTGCTGCGGTGTGACCGGTACTAGAGGACACAAGGGGCAGAATTTCGTTCAGGATGTTGCAGACCATTGCACCAGCTGTCAAATGCATCACTTTGGAGTTGTGATATTTCGCAATTATTTTAATAAAGATAGAAAGACTCTGACTGGCTGTAAGGACTTCCTAATTGCAAGGTTTCTTTGTTTTTGTTTCTATAACCTTGAGTGTGTGTTTGTTCAACCAGACCTCTGAAGTGGAGGCATAAAAAGATTTGCTGCGACTCATGAAACATGTGTCTTTGCTTTCTTCAACTTTGGACACTGAATTCAAGAAAAAAAGGCACCGACTTTTCCTCAACAAAGTGTCGTTTCGTGAGCTGCTTCTCACAACCAAAAGGAGATATTTATATCACTCTTGCAGAAATCACTCTCCTAAAACAAAGCATTCATAATGGATGAAAGCCTAGCAGTCCCTGCGAAGCATCTCATTCCATCAGAAGCATTGAAGGCAAGGACAGGATATGCATATCACCTAGAAATTCACGCACATATTGTTGGAAATTAAAAGACTAAAAGTAAACTGAGAAACATTTTAAAAGGAGAGAGTAGTAATCATGGAGCAACTTCGGGTATTTAATCACAATTTAAAGAAGCATGCATTTGACAGAGTGAAAAAGGCCTCGTTCATTACATATCTTGAACTACAACCACTTGCTAGTTTACTAGTTGCACGCTGTAAATGCCAGGGCAAACCATCTCAAATCTTCATTCCATGGATCGATCACTGTCCGAGACATTCCTCAGAGATGTTTCGTCCATATTGAGATGATAGAGCAGTGAGTGCTGATTTTAGATCTGGTGTGTGTGTGGATGATGCTGAAGTATAGTAAACTCAATGTCGTGTTGACAAAAACTGTCTAAGATGCTTTGAGGTGTGTGACATCATCTATTTTCCTGCAAGTGTAATTTATAAGAAGGTGGAGCAGCAACAATACTCAGGTAGGCTGAGGCATTAAAACGATGCTCGACTGATTACAAGGGGCATAAAATGAACCTAGAAACCTCCAGTCTGAACATTCATCTTTTCATGTCGTTTACAGCAGATTCTACCCGTTCCATCTGCACATTGCATCTCACATCAGGACGCATTGAGCCAGTTTTGGTAATCTTATGAAAAATTATTCTCTTTTGTTTTTCTATTCTTAGTAACAGTAGTAATTCATGGAGTATTTTTCTACTGCTCCAGCTCAACCTGTTCTAGGTTTGACACATAGATGGTACTCCATTTACTTTTGTTATTATCAGAGCTACTGTTGCTGTTAAACCACTCTGCTCATTCTCATCTAACTTTCTGCATCAACAAAGCATTTTTTTTTATCCACACAATAATGTCAATTACATTATATTCTCTTGTAAACCTAAGAGATAGTGTGCAAATCCAAGTGTCAACATTCTCTGAAGCAATCAGACCAGCCCATCTGGCACCAACAAGATGGGCTGAAATCCCTTTTTCTTCCCTGTTTTGATGCTGTTTGAACTTCAAGTCTTCTGCATTCATCAAATGCTTTGAGATGCTGCGATGTTGCTGATTCGCTATTTGTGCTAAAAGCAATGGGTGTACTGATGTGTTGAGTGTATGTCGACAAGTAACAGTGGAGCCTCAGCATTCCAAGATGGTTCAACTGCATGATATTGATGGTTATATAAAGCTTTTTATTAATTGATACTAAAGAAGTGAAAAAAATTATCGTGGTGTCTCGCGGGAACGGTTTAACATGCAGTGAGAGAATGTGTCTTTTCTAAAATATATTTAAAGAAAGTGCTCTTGGTGGGTAATCGGTCTCAAAGTTCAATTTTCTATACAAAGTCTGAGTCGACCCAAGTGGTGTAATGAATTATATGCTGAATTAAGCTGAAAGTGGGTCGGCCTACCATCAATGGGAGCAACTTTAAGCATTTGGTACTCTAAGGTGAATAAATCTTCAATAGTGAAGACAGTGCATTTACATATCATAGCATAAGATCACACAACTTTGTTATTAGGCAATTGCTGTAACATTTACAGAAATTGGACAAATTATTTTGTCCAATTTCCCAATAGTGCCTTTGTCCACTGTATAAGGCGTCTCTGAGTTGTGATGACTTTATTGGGGGGTTTTTGTTGTTTTTTTAGTCTTCCTCAAAAAATTCCATGGAAATATGGCTGGGCTGAAGATACTTTTACAAAAACTACAGTATTAGAAAGGAGATACTGGAGCATATCCTTGTTTTTGTGCAATATTTTATACAGGGATATGAGTGTTTTGCAAAATGCATGCAAGGAACCTACTCAATAGCCATAGACAATGCATCTGCAGGAACTGTATTCTGGAACTGTGGAAGTAGTCCCACATAACAAGCATTGACATCTTAGGATGAAGTCCTTTCAGCCTCTCTGACTATTTTGAAGGGGTGGACAGAGTTGCCCCTTTACTGTCATTAGTCGCAGAACACTGCATACAGAGTGGCAGCTTTACCAGATGTTCAGTCACAAGGCCCAGATGGGCAGAGCAGATAAACATCAGCTGTCTGCAGAGAGTGGAGAGTTGGAGGAACGGGGGGAGAAAAGGGGAGATGGGGGAATAGCGAAATCAACACAGATACTGTACTGGCTCCCCTTACTGTGAGGAGGTGCTCCAGTTTCCTCTTCACTCAGTCCCCTGCTGCTGTGAGCACTACCACACAGACGGATGACAGCGTTATACTCCTACTCCAGAATAGAGTTCCCTGACGACTAAAGAAGGCTTTGTATCTATATAATTTAAATAACTTGTTTGAAGTAAACTGTATGGTAAGCAAGGTATTAATGATTCTTATTCATATAAATATTTTTGTCTTAAGTGGATGCTGATAAAAACTAATGTCAGTGAGTGCCCAGACCTCTCTTCTGAAGTCTCTTTTTTTCTAAAATCATGGATTGAAACATTTTTTTTCCCTCTTTATCTTTAAGTTTGTCATTTGAATGAAGCCCCAACAAATAGCAGAAGCTTCTCGTGGTAAAATAAATGTTAGCGATCTAAAGAAAATTGCACTGTTACACTTACTCTGCCAAATATTCAAAGATCACCAAGAAGGAAGTGTTTATTCTGAATCATTTGACAGCTTCAAGTCGGCCAACAACCACTGAGCCAAAGTGACAACCAAACTCCCACAATGCCAGACTGTTTCTGTGAAAACACAGCCAAGAAACAAGAGCTGGCTTTCTATAAAAAGAATTTTGTTTGTTTGAAATTTCAAACCAAGTCCTGCTTTACCATTGCACGGGCTGCACGTCACTCAGTTTGCAAAAAAAAAAAAAAAAAGGCATCATAGACTATGAACCAAGGACAAAATCCTGTTCTTGCACTTCCTGAATGATTTTATTTGAAATGTACACAAATAAATAAAAATGCCTCAAATTTCTGAGTTTATTGTGTCCCCATAAATTTGATATTAGCTGAATATCTAGCAATCGTCACATGATTGCTAGATTATCCTCTTACACTTGAGTAAAGTTAATGATAAATTACTCTGTCGTAAATATGCTGAATTTGTTCCTGAGCCTCATTATGTGATGATGACATGTATTATTCAATCTGCAAAGAGATGCAGCGAGACACACAAAGTCAGCTTCAGATCGTGCCATCACTGCAAAGCCCTGCAATGACATGCATTCCACTAATAAGCCCATCAGAGCGGAGCAGGGCCTTTGTCTGACAGTGACGTCCTAATCCGTTGGGGAGCTGCTGTTTTGGCCGCTATGCTTCAGCAGAGGAGATACTTAGGCCCTAAAGGCCAATATGATCACAGAAGAGGATGAGATAAAGTCCTCGGTTGATGGAGCGTTACAATGCCCACATGCCTGTGCTCTGGTCAGATGTAAGCAGGCTTTTGGGGTTTTTTTCAGCCAGAGCTTTGGCGTTTAGTTCTTTTCTGCATGATGTTTATGGCAAGGAAGCGATTTTTAAGCTGTGGAGATTTAAGCTGTGGAGATTCTGAGAAAAACAATCCTGTCTCCTAGAGCTGCTTCTTACACACCTCACCGGCAACAAACATGATCACTTAATGTACTAGTCTCTGATGCTGAACAGCTAAAAAAAAATATCTTCAGTGCAATACATCTTGTTTCAAGTCCATGTAAGCCTTTAAAGAACAGTGCCTTAGGGAAAGGTTTACTAATAAATAAACAATGACGCCCCTGGCTAAGATACACAGCTTATGATCAAAGTAAATCTGTAGTTTCAATTAAGTGTGCCGAACAGTCATGGACCTGTTACCGATGTCAGAATGTAGTTTTCAGTTGCTTTGTGGAGCACAGAGTAATTCATCTGCTGCTGCACACTGCCTGCCAGGTGGCAGAAAGAGGCTTATTGAAGCCTCCTCCACAGCATGTCTACTCAGCAGCCAA
Organism: Poecilia reticulata; assembly: GCF_904066995.2. Classification (NCBI taxonomy): domain Eukaryota; kingdom Metazoa; phylum Chordata; class Actinopteri; order Cyprinodontiformes; family Poeciliidae; genus Poecilia; species Poecilia reticulata. The sequence continues at coordinate 24,575,838 of NC_088836.1, read as the reverse complement.
CTGTTGGCTGACTACCTCAACAGAGAACCTTACTTATCAACCACCTATCAGCTTAGAGTTGTGATGCTATTCACTGATAAGGTCTAATCATGTACTGGTCCCCTTTTTGCTGGCGAAACACCCATGACTTGCCAAAACATGGGTCCCACTGGAAAACATCTTTCTATTGAAGGGTGTAGGGGGTTTACAACTATCCATATGTAGCTGATGTATTGAAGATTCTCTGACTCACTTGTCTGGTCAATAATATTTTGCTCATCTCAACTCACTCATATTTCTTGTTTTCTTTCTTCTAAAGCATTAGTCTATGAGTAAAACGTTGCACCTGCAGTCTACCACATCCTGCTCACCAAAAGGTGCAAAGATGATGAAAAAATAACAGTGATTTCATCTGTCAGTGGTCATAATGTAATGCCTGATTGATCAATGCAGAACACATCTGAAACATATATTTTTGACAAATTTGCACATGAAAACCACTGCTAAATGTTGGAGAATGTTTGTTATTTATGTATCAAATCAAAATTATTAGTATTATAATCTTTAATCTGCACAGCGGAGCAGCTGTTTGTAGCAATAAAGCACAGGTTCAGATCCCACCCTGTGGTCATTCTGCATGCGTGGACTCTGTCACAGTCCAAAAACACGACTGTTTGGTCTCTCTAGATTGTCTATTGTGTGTGTGTGTGTGTGTGTGTGTGTGTGTGTGTGTGTGTGTGTGCATGGTTGTTTGTCCTGTGTGTGTCTGTGTCGCCCTGCGATGGATTGGTGACCGCTGGAGACAGGCACCAGCACCCTCTGCCTGGCAAGGATCAACGAGTATAGATAATGGATGGAAAGTAATTTATTATGATATAATTTGTTGATTAGCAGCTCTAGGTATATCTGTGGCTTTTTAGATTCAATTAAAAATAAATCATATCTAGCTAACATCTAAACACCATAATACTAGCTATATTTACCGAGTTATCACGTAAGAATCTCAAACCAACCCTTGTGAACGTTTTGCAGCTGGTCCAGATGTTTTTTGGTGATTATCTCTCCCACATCCTAATTAATGCCCATCGGTGATGGGGCACACTATCATGAGTAATTCTCTGAAGCAACAAAGAATTATTTTCTGATATATTTTGCATTAGGTGAACGTGTGCCAGTTCCCATTTTCAGTATGAGTATTTCCTCTTCATACTGACCGAAAATGTAATCCAGCCACCATTATATTTCCTTTCTAACGCATTCGCTTTTGCAGATTAGTTATAAATAAGCATGATTTCTGTAAATGATTAGCGGGGGGTGATAGGATAGCTCAAGACTATCAAGAAAAAGAAGAGTAGCAAGAAGTACACAATGTGCCTGTGTTTAACGGTATTTTTATATTACTTTAAGGGTCTCAGGGTTTAATTCAGAGAAAAAAATAAAAAAGATCAGTTTCCTCTGTGTCATTATTTTATGTGACTAATATTTTGTGTGCGAGTCTCTGCTGCAATACAAAAAGAGCAAGAGCTTAATTATTACTGACGTCAAACTGATGAGTGTGACTATTGTTTCTGCACAATGAAGACCTGTCGAAAAAGACTCTCCTCAATGCCAAGAAATGACAGATCAACTGAAAGCATTGACTCACCACATACAGTATTTGGGAAGAAAACAGTTTACGTACACCTAAGTATCCTCGTGTCTCTAAACTATCGTGGATTTACGGCTCTCATAAAGACTTACAAAAACGAAGCTTCATATTACAGACAAAGCAGAGATGTAAGATAGAGGGCTGTGTAAAACTAGATCAACGTTTTATTGTTTTACTGACAACTCCGCCTTACAACAAAGTCTCATTTTTCTCAAATGTTTTAAAATGTTTTGAAGTGTATGTTTGTCGCGTTGCATTCACCGGATTTGCACTTTATTGCACTTTCATTTGACGTGGTGCCTGTGTTGCCTCTGTAACTCTACCTCACCGTGAAGCTAAACAGCCTCTGCAATGCACTTTTGAGGAGATCTGGAAATTAAAGCAGTTGTAATCATAATCCGAGTCACTGTATTACTAATTCTGCATGAAATCTTCCTATTTATGATAAAGTGAAAAAGTAAAAAAAAAAAAAAGTTACAATAAAAATGCAGGGGTACATGGTGTACTTGAGCGAAATGTAGAGTGCTGGAAGTTTCATTATATGCATAGGAGAGCTATAAACCAGGCAATCTGTATTCGTCCAAACTCTCTAACAAAGATCAGGCACCCACCTCCCCTTTTCTATGTTACCGTTCACTGCCTCTCCAGGACACTGTCTATTAGCCTGCTCCACCAGCTGTGCATATTGGATCAGATTCTTATTCACTAATTAACAGTTTCTCCATGCAAAAAGCAGATTCCATTAACAGTCTGTCACAATTCGGCTTTGACACGGGAGGTACAACTGAACCACTGAGGTTGAAACTGCAAAATGGGACATGCCAGCTATTTAAGCATCTCATATCTGCTTAATCTCAAGACTAAAGATAGACAAGCGCATCGACATATCTTTATTATGCACAATGTATGTAAATATGCTTCGTGTGATTTTTCTCATCGCACAATATTCTTAAGTCCCTCAAAAACGATTGCCTTTAGAAGTTCTGTTTCTGTGTGTTGGTGATATGAGATCAGGACAGAACTTTATGGTTCATGTGTGTTGTAAAACCAGTACCTTGAACACAACACTCACTGTGAAACACAGCGGTGGAAACAACATAGTGTGGGAAAACTTGCAGGCTTGAAAATAGATTGTACGGAGTTACATCTAAAAAGGAAACCTGCTGCAAAAGACTTGAACCAGTGGCAAAGGTTGACTTTCCACAAAAAGTTAGATCCTAAAGACACAACAAAAGGCACAGTGGGAGAGTTTAGATCAAAGCATACTTTAGGGTTTGAATGGCCAAGGGAAAGTTTGAATCTATATTCTGTGAATCAGCAGCAAAACCTGTACGTGGATGATGCTCTCCATTCATATTTACCTAAGCTTGAGCCATTTCACAAGAGAGGACTGGAGTAAATTGTCAGTCAAAGCTCGCAGAGGTTTAGAGACTTCCAGCTGTAAATGCAAGATGTGGTTATATAAAGTGTTGACACAGGAGACTGACCACAAATCTAACCCTATTCTAACTAAATATTTATTTACTTTTAATTATAAAAGATATGCTTTTCCTTACATTTTACAATTAAGTTATTCTTTTTGTTTGTCAATCACATGATATCCCCCTGAAATACATAAAGGTTTGTGTTTGAAAAGTGGAAAAATGATACAATTTCAAAGGGGTATGAGCACTGTACATCTCTAATCCGACTGATGTTATCAAGTAGCATCCCAAACATTATTATATATGTTGATGTCCAATATGAATGGATGCAAATTCTATAAAATGTTTTGCAACAAGCAAACCTCAAAGGTTATTCCCCACTTCTAAAGAGTTAGCCAGATGCAAAGTTTAATATCATTGGAGCAGATTGTTGGTTACAAGATGCAAAATGCATGCAGTTTTAATTCCTGCATGTATGCAAAAATGTGAATTATTCATAGCCAAATCCTTCGACATTCAACTAGCACATGTGCAATCATTGGCGGAAGGCTCGTAAAAGCAGAATAACGACGTGACGTTCGTCTTTGTGCTTCCTTTTGTTCTAATTCAAGCCCGGATTGTTTGTTTTTTTAACAAAGAGAGATAAGAGACGTGTGCACAAGAAGCAGCAAAGCATTAAACAAGAAAATATGCTAGCTGAGCCTTTGTGTGTGTCCCACTTTGCTTCTACTAATTTTTCATGTTGCACTACAGTTTACAACATCAGCACACAAAAAGAACCATTTGAGCTTTCCTGGTAGACAGCCAAGCACAGCAAACGCTGTAATCAGACTGTCCTAAATGTGCCAAATGAGACAGACACAGGAAGTGGACAGAATGCAGTTTCAGCTGCAGCATTTTTTTCTTTTCTTTTTGTTTTTTTTACTGAAAACTAGGCTGTAGACTTTTGTAAATAACAACATGTTCTCTATTATGTTGTATTTGTGTACAATATTGTATTGTACACAAATACAATATTGTTAATTGTGTCCCAATTAACAATATTACTTTGTCTTATATATCAGGACTGGTGTAGTCCATATATGGTCCAAATATGTCCTGTGAGGAAGAAGGTGAAAGTATAAAATGAAACAAGAATTCCCTCTAGACCAGTGTTTCTCAACCTTTTTTGGGCCAGCGCCTCCCCAGCCTTTATCCAGGTCCCTCACCGCCCCCCACCAAATAATTTGCAGGCTACTTTGCACTGACTATTATTTTATCATTAATATTACTATCACCATTGTAGATGTTTTGATTTTTATGCTTGTTTCTGTATTTATCATCAAAAATAATTTCCCAGAGAACAAAAAAGTCATGGGAATAGAAATTATTTTCCCAGGCATCTACAAAAAATGCAATGAACATTCAAGTTAAAATTGGTAGGCCTAACAGCAGCCAATCAGAGTGGAAAAAATATTCTTATTTTGTGCCATTTTCTAGTTGTTAATAAATAAATAAAAATACTCTAAAAAACAAAAAGGCTTTGTAATTTATGTGAATGCTACTTTGTGAATTCTTCAGACATAGTCATGAATTTATTTTCACACAAAAAAGTAGACTGAGCTTCCTGAGGGAAATACGTACTCAGAACAGGTACAGCATTTCCAGTCAGAGAAAGCACAAATCTGGTATAAAAGTAAATCAATGTAATAAGCAAAAAAAAAAAAAAGAAAATGTTCACAGAAACTTGGGATTTAAGTAGTTTTAAGACAGCAGAAGTCCAAATTGATCCGATCTCCGATCAAACCTTTAGCTTTAGCCTCCAGGTTCCACTAATCTGCATTTGGACTAAATGAAAAACAGGTAACTGATTAAAGCCTTTTAATTTATGCTTTTTTGTGTGACTTACTTGTGCTTGAGCTGCTGGAATATGGGCATCGATAAAATGATATCATTCTCAAAGCTGCAGCAAGCTTTTTGGAAAGCTGAGTATTTAGCAAAAAATATATATAATCAGTTACATTGTGACAATATTTGACTACCTTTAATTACAGTGATGCTAAAGGCTGAAAATGTGAGTTTGATAATAGATACTACAGATCCATTTGAGTTCCTATTGTTTGTGTGATTCCATTTCACACATTCAACAGAAACATGCATTACCAAGCTCACCCCACCCTAAGCTCTTTCAGCCAGGTGAAGTGAATAGACGGGTGCTAGGATATCTAATCCAGAGGCACACACACCCTCCACCAACGTTTGAGTCAAGTTTGAACACAACCTTAGAAAGAAACACATTAAAATTACTTATTTTGTTCATACATAGAGACAAACCACTTAGAAGCCTAAACTTAATAAATCAAAAATAGTATGTACTTTGGCTATTTTACTCTTGATTGGTCTGAATCTCAAACCAGTTGAGTGAACATATAGATATATAAAGCAGTTACAATTGCCCTATAGTACTCTACTATTCTGAATGGGAGTTTTGAAACATTTATTCCCTCTGTAAAAGCTACGTGCGTCATTCACTTCACATTCCAGCAAAATTAAATAGGATACGTATTTAACCTAATGACACAAATGAAAATATATCCACTCAATAGTTAACAAATGAAGGAGGGCTGTGTGGCAGCTGCCATGGAAAGCCCTCTGTGAATCCAATAAATCACTCTCCAAGAATGACACCCTAATAGTCAAGTAATGGCTGAATGAGAGCTGAGCACATTTCAGCGTGAACAGAGGAGATGGTTTTGTCACAAAAAGCAAATTTGCCAAGTGCACCTCCCTCTGTGGTAACAATAGGGATGGGGCAAAGACAAATCTGTTGGAATCACATATTTCACATCACAAATTGAGCTTCTAAGTATAGCTCTAGCTTATCTGCTCTCTTGGAGACAGAAGCTATGAATACTGCATCCTTCTGGTTGCTGCCACCCTGTCAAAAGAGGGTTTCAATGTTGAGGCACGCTTGAATGGATAAAGTGGAATTTTTAACATAAGAACAACACCAGTCGCTTCTGCTGTGCATTGCTATACATACGGATGTGGAAACACAAGTGAAGTGTACTTTTGTAGAGAAAAAAAAAGGAGAATAAGGGTAACGTGTGCTCTAAAATTCTTCATGGAGAATCAGTGCGTAATAAAGTGATGTATAATTACTTTTGCTGCTAATGTGCTGATTTAAAATAAACACTTCCTTTACATCAGAAAAACCAGGGCAGCAAAGATTTCATGTTTCAGTTGTTTGAAAGGAGCTGAAAATCAGATCTATGGTGTTAGATGACAGAATGATGTACATGACTTCTTTCCTAATAAAGTGAATGTGATGCAGGAATTTGAACCTGTATCTGAATTTCCCTCTTCAACCCTGGAAGTTCTTTTTTTTTCCTGTGGTGTTATTTTGGACAGGAAAAACAATTAATCATTTCCTGATAGGTGATTCATTCAGGGAGCATAGAATGGGCACCAAACGCTACTGATACAGTGCAGCTTGTACCAAGTGGGTGTCATTTCCACACCAATTACATTTGGCTCAGAAAATGGCACACAGTGTATGTTATGGCCTGAAACAATGGCTTCTGCAGAGTGATTGATTTCATGTGTGTGAAACAATGGACCTATACGGGGAGATGTCTGGAAAATACAAGTATTCTCCTTGATAAAATAAGTAATTACATTGGAAGAGAATTTCCCTCAAATTGTGTTTAGCCCATGGCCTTTAAAGCACGTAGGCAACGAGAGAAGATGAAGATAATTTAGTTTAAATAGTCCAAAAAATAGGAAATACTCCTTGAGACTAATAAGATTGGCTTGAGATTACGGACATCCATTAGTAGTTAAAATTAAAACCCATTTGTAAGCGCACATTGAACCTTGAAGTAGAAGAGTCACAGCAGAAGAAGACCACACTCAGTGCCACTCCTGTCAGCAAAAACAGCAAATTAAAACTCAATTTTGCACATGGCTCACCACAATTAGATAATAACAAACTGGAAACCATTGCCTGCTTTGATGAGTTCCAATTTTACTTGTTACAGTCAAATCTTGGGATCACAATCTGGCGTAAACCACATGAGAAACCATCATCCATCCTGCACCCCACTGTAATGAGAGGCACTACCCTTATTCTTAAGCACTTCACTTATTGGTAGTCGTTTCTCAGCGGCGTCGTTTTTCTTGAGATGGGTATTGGTCTTGCGTCTGTATTTTTACTCTGTCTTGTACAACATGTGATAAACCGGTCTAGATTTTTTTCGAGACCAGTCAAAACTCAAACTTCAAGGAGCTTCGTTTGCTCAAGAGAAACGTAGAACTCCTTGATGCATTCAAACACCACTAACAATGATTTTTAGCCCCTACTGGTCACCTCTACTCTCTCTCTCCTTGCAGCCAATGCAAAATCAGTTGACTTTAGCCGGACATTTGCTCTTTGCAGAATGACCTTCTTTCTGTGTTTACCAGCTTGCCAGAGTAACTTGACCAGTGGCGTTTAATCAATGGTCTGATTACATTCGGCAAAACTACTGAAATAAGTATAAAAATGTTCAGAGCAGTTTGTTTCAGTGTTTGCATTTTATCAGCTGGATCAATGCAACAAATGAGCTGAGACTGTGGGTTGCGTTTTTAAACAGTCAGCCTGGAGAGACGAGACTAATGCCCCATTAAGACAGTCAAAGAGGCAAAGTACGCCTCACCAAGTGACAAAAGGATCTATGTCAAACCTTCACAATAAGAGCCTTAAACATGTGGTTCAAATATCGAGTGAGTGTTTGTGTTGCTGGCATGTTGATCAGCATTGGTTATGGATATACAGCAGCTGGAGTGAAACCCAAATTATTTATACCTCTGGTGGATTTAAATGGGAAGTTGTATTGAACTAAGAGATATGGAGTACAAATGTAAGGCTGAAATGAGACATTTCTGTTTTTTTTAATTCATTTTTTGTAATTTAACAAAAAAGTTAATATTGGACATTATTCACATTCTTAATAATCAGAGCAACGCTGTTCTTGACATTACTGAAATAAATGACATATAAATCTATAGATTGCATCCAGTCAAAAACCAAGTTAAGTGTAATGGATAAATTTGGACCCGACTGTGTATTTGTTCATCTAAAATGCAAACACAGTTTGACTCTTTGCCATAAAACTGCCCCCTTTTACATAGATTTAACTTGTTGGCTTATTGTTACAGGTGAATTTAAATCTACTATCATATATTTTGCAAATCTAGATATTACTGTAGCATGCAAGAAACCCACTACTTGCTATGAACTTACACCAAAAGTTTGACATCTGCAAAAAGTCTATCAGTAAATCAGTCGACCGTAATTGTAAAACATAACTGCACCGACAATTAGATATATTTGCATTCTCCACATAAACAGCTGAGTATCTGTAATGCATTGATGGATTGATCTCTATGCAAATGGGTGTGTAGTCAAACGGTGGGAGGCAGAATTTTGTTTTGTTGGAAGAATGATTTTCTCCTCCCTATTTGAACGAAACAACCATATTAAACAAAACTGTTAGCTGTATTTTTAAAATGTTAAAGTATTTGTTAAGCTAAGTCAGTTTCCCACCCTAAACTTAACTATAAGGCACTCTAAGATAAACCAAGTTAAAAATTAATGCAAAGAATCTTAAAGTGTATTTTAGCTGGGTTGCTTTCCACAGTACTTTTCTTATGTCAAGGCTTCGTTGGCCTTGATTTTCTCATGGGTTGAATTATTTTGTGATGCAGTGTTGAGTACAATTGCTGCCCTCTAACAATGGAGTTGAAAGAGTTCCTGCAGGGCATAGTGGAGTAAAATGTGTCTGAAAGCCTTGTTGTCACTCCTGTGCCTCTATAAAGAGTCTTAGGCATAAAACCAGCTTCTTTTTAAGGACATTGCCCCTCTTACTCCACCATTTCTATGTCATAGCCAGATAATTTCTAAAGAACTTGAGAGGTGACACCAGCTTTCTGCTATCTGCCAAGAGTGAAATCTCCTCTTTTTACCATTCATCTCCTCTTAGTGGGCTATATCCAGCTTCAAAAGGGTATCTGCTCAGCCCTCGGTCTGATGACATGGATTTAATCCCTAGACTAAAGATTTTTTTTTAAAATATATATATTTTTACCCTTCTTGTAAAATGTGCATGCCGGGCAGCTGCATGGTAGCTGAAAAAACACATTATGTTTCTGCTAAGAGGAGACAAACTGAGAGTTAAACACTGGAACAAAAGCTGTGAATCAAAGTGTATTGGATTGTAAGCTTTGCATCATTGCCTATTGGACTGCCAGCACAATTTATTAAATCTGATTTTTTTTTTTTCCTGCTCCAAGTGGTATTCTGTGATTCTTGGCAAACGCATCCAATAAACCATTAGAGAGGTAGATTTGATCCCCCTCAGTTCAATTCTGCTGTTCTGTTTTAAAGTTTTTGTTTCACTGGCTTGGTAACTATAACATAAAATTCAGTTCAAATGGACCAAAACCTTCATAAGAACAAGTTACCAGTTCATCAAATGTTTAAAGTAGAAGGTGAATGTGTTGAAAACTTCACATCAGGTCCTTTTTGCTGATATCCCTCGGATGTTTCTGCTCTGGTGCAGAGGCCGTTAGGGGAAAGAGAAGCATCAGCACTCTGACTGTTCAGATTTGAACCAATGATCCAAAGATATTGAAAGTGTTAAGTTTCAAATGATACGTAATGATGGGCAATCAGTTAGCCATAAGCTTTAATAAGATTTCTTACATTTCAGTGTAGCTAACCACCATCAGAATCCGAATTTGTGCATGAATGGACAAATGTCTGAATATAGAGTACAGCACTTGATAAAGTGTTATACAAGTACAGGCAATTTATGATTTTTGTCACAAAAAACACAGTGGTGTTTTGGGAAGTAATAACATCACACCTGACTCTTTTGAATTGACACGTTTCTGTTTTGTGGCCGTGCAGCTGCAGACACTACGCTGGCAGAGAAAGCTCAGTCACTCAGTTGACATTAGCTCATTATAGCAGGGTTATTTTTAAAAAAAAATCACAATACCAGAGTGATAATTTATTGTGCTCAATTAGAACTTACAAAAATAGAAATATTGGTATTATTAAAACTGTGTGGGCAATAAATATATATTTGGTTGGCAAATTTATATGATGAAATTCTGGTGCTATTACGCCATAATTTGATAAACTCAAAAAATGTCCAGCGTGGTTTTCACCACCACTCCCAGTAAGACACAAAAGCATATACATGAAAATAATTGCTTTGTTGAATTTTCCATATTTGTTTAAAGATGCAGTGAACAACTATTCTACAGGGACGATTCTACAGCTGAGGAAAGTCCGGCCACAATGGACTCTGATCTTATTCCTCTTACTACTGCAAGGCTTCTTGGCCAAAAAATATTACTAACAGAGGGGAGGATCATAAAGAAAACTTGCTTTTGCACAAGCACACAAGAGACTAGAAGAATGGCTATGCATCAGGACAATCTTACACATTTCTTGTACAAATAATGTAGACAGCAATCCAGAGCTCCAGTCAGACTTTTTATATACATGGACATTGATAAATTTGAATTTTTAAATGGAAGCTGTTTTTCCCATAATGGAATATTGATACAACAACTTTTTCTTTAATTAAAAGAAAACAGTAACAAAAAGTTTAGGTTTGCTGTGGATTTTAAACTGAACAATATTTGGTCACCCAATGTGTCCAATTATTGGCTATTGTATTGGTACAAGTTTTTTCTAGTTGTTAATGTTGATCATAAATTATTATTTAATTTTCCTCTGGCATCAGTAAAGTATTTCTGAATTTAAATTTGAATAAGTGTATGCAAACTTAGGAATGTGGATTTGACAGAGAAAAGTTTAATTCAAGTTTAATTCGTTTAGTGTTTGGAGTAAACATATGCAGACATTGTGCAGTTACTGTTGTATCAATTTTGTGAAATTTTATATTTAGTTTGTTTTGTCCCAGAAGGGAAACTCCCCATTTTTGCAAATGTACGTAAAACTCGTTTTTTTTATAACATGGAATATATTAAGCAGAGCTAGATGTTCTTAATGTGTCTTTTTGTACATTGTCAGCTTGATAAATGAAATCAAAGAGAGCAAACAACGCTAAAGCACAGAGATGACTCATTGTTCTCCGACTCTGACTGCAGCAGGATAAAAAGTACGTCTCCTCCGTTGATATGCTCCCCCAGAAGATTCCCTGGGCTCAGCCTTGTGGCTCCTTTGTGACTTTCAGCAGGAAGCATGTTTGATTCCAGGGCTCTTCCGGAAAAACCTCTGTGCTCTTAAAACATGGTGTCAACACTTCTAGGTCTTTGGCTGCCCAACATTATTTTCTCGGGGATAAAAGGAAGGTCTCCTCAAAATCGAGGCCATTTGACAGCCTTGAATGTTGAAATGATTTTCTCTTCTCTCTCTTTCTCTCTCCCTGCTTGCAGGATCTATATTTACAGGCTTGTTATGTGCATCTCGGCTTTGTACAATTACACAACCTAATTAATTATTCACCCATTGCTGCTCTATCATAGCCTCCTTAGCTTTCTTTATCTCTCCCCTCAGTCTGTTTCAGTGGATTCTCCACAGCAGACAGTGAAATACTTACAACCTCACTGTTTAGCACAGAACCAAGCAAACTTTGCGGAAGGCAGTCATTTAAGTGAACTGCGGGACCCGATAATTGTTCCTTTCAAGAGCCTTGTTAATTCTCTGATCAAAGGACATGAGACAGTCCATAAATAGTACACTAACTGCAAACCACAGCTCACAGTTGTGCAGGATTGCAGCGCTGCCGTAGCTCTGTCTGTAGCTTGGAAATCCGGGCAAAACATCTAAAAAATAAAAAACTTATGTCCATCCTTCTCATTCCAATTTAGTTTCCACGTTTCAACAATTCCTTTTCTGCTATCCCCTGTATGAGTCGCCAGGATTTATGTGCACCACAACAGTCATCTTCCATTGCTGAATTAAAAAAAAATGTGTTCAAGTAATTGTGCTTAAAAATTAATGCAGGTTTTGAGAGCCAGACTACCGGCACCATTCATCATGCCGCTGACAGCTTCCCCTGGAGATTAAGCATTCACACTCAACACCGGAGAAAAAAAAAACCCGGAATGAGTCCAGATGAGAAACAGGGTCATTAACTTGCTGCTCCTCTGTGGGAATAGGTGTCTGATTGGACTGCTGGGATTTATCCGAGAGGATTTTAAGACAGAGTGTAAAGAAGCATGTAAAAGATTTGTCTAACTTTGTAAAGTGTAAGACAGCTGTATACTGACTGGTTCGGAGCTAAAGATCAGCCCTGCAGTGCTTTTGTCTTCTTGTGATGAACTTATCATGTGGCTCTGGATGAGAGGACAGGAGCTGATTGCTAAGCCCATCAGGTGCTGTCTGTGTGTTAATCTGCAGTGTGTTTGAAACAAATTCAGTGCGCCGCCGATTTCTGGTCCAACTCTGCAGCGAACTCAACACATTTAGTAGATTAGCTGCTCAAGAGTGAAATGATGACACTTGAAACAAGTAGCATGTTAACGTTTCTCCATTTCAGAGCAAATAGGCATTGAAATGACAGAGGCTTTATTAGAATACGCCAGACTTTGGTGTAAACTAAAGGGACTTGGGGGAACATTTTAATGCCTCGGTGCATTACCAGATTTGGGTCTTTCCAAATTAAATATTTTAAAAATGTAACTTTTAAAAGCACGGTTTTTATTGTAACATTTAAAATTTCACAATGCCATGAATAGTGACGTCAAACCGGCAACATGCACCATTTATCTGATTCAGATATCACTTGCTTGATTGCTAATCACTGAAAGACATGATACAGTCGGGAAAATAAGCATTAAACCTGTTCCTCTTTTTCTCAGTGACACGGCTATTGGTATAAAATCCACACCATATGCCAATATTATGAAAATTAAACCACTCCAATAAAAAAAATCAAAACGAGTAAGTTGACAATTAAGCTATGTGTAATAATGTAAAGTTAAAAAAATGACTAAAAAGAGGTTTTTAGGACGTTATCCTGCTTAATATTTCAATCTGAGGTGGTCCATAAAAAGTTTTTTTTTTATTCACTAAGGAGAGTAGTCTAAGCAGTATTTAATCTACGACCAGGAGTTCCTCTAAAGATGTCTGACTGAATAGTCCAAGAATTATCAGAAGAGTTTTCCCAGATTGAGGAACAAGTCAAAGAGAGTTTTAGACAGACTTGGAATTAGCCAGTACAGATCATAGTAAGTAATGCACCAAACCTCCATGGTCTCAATGTTTGCTCAGCACACAAGACTCCGAGCTGAAAACGTGCTGAGCCTCGTTTAAAGTTTGTACATGATTTTTTGGAAAAGTCACCGACATACTGTAAGGTTGTAATAAGGTCAAATAAGACCAAAAGTGAACTGTCAAGTCTGGAGCTCAGATTGTTTTACTCCTGGTCTTTAAATATGGTACTGGCACATTTTATATGCAATAATGGAAGAATGAAAGGAAGAATGTGCAAGGATAAGCAAAACAATGACCCTAAAGTGAAAAGTGGTTTACTACCAAATATCAAAAACATCTCAAAGCAACATGTGGATTATTTGTAACTAGCATCTGCCATAAATTTTAAATCTGCATCCTCAATTAGAAATGTACTTAAAGAGTAAAATATTGTCAAGTCTATTAGTGCTTAATCTCTTTTTACATTTACATGTCTCACTTAATGGCTTCATTTTATGTCGAAAGATAAATTGTTTCTACTTTTTGAATACGTGGGTTCTCAGCTACGTCTTGCCGCACATTCTCATGGTTGTGCACCGTAACAGCTGGAGGCTGTTCCGTTGACCTTGTGCTTTATCTGTTTGTCACTGAGGAGCCTTACCGGACCACTGGCCTTTGACTCACTGCTTTCACCAAGTCTGAAAGTAAAACCTTGAAAAAAGGAATGTGCTTGCAGCATTTGTCACTGGGTTAGATTTATTTCTGCCAAACAATCTACTGTTGTGAAAACCTGGTAAAAAAATGGATTTGTTTTTAATTTGCTTTGTAGTCAAGTCGATGTAATTTGTTAGTCATCATTGCTCGGATTCTTTGTCAACACTGAAATATTTTATTAAGCTAATATTTTCCCACTAAAACACACAGTTTGCAGATGAAGGAGAGGCTAAAAGCAGCAAATCAAGTTTATTTTTTTCAAAATATTTGTCCGCATTGGCGAGGAATAAACATTACAGACAAAAATCGGTTTGAAGTTTTCAACCACAACATGATCCACATGATTAATGTCTGCTTTACATCAATAGCACAACATGTTTGATTTTGACTGTGGAGTGGTACTTATAACAAGCAACCATCAATGTTGGACTTTACTCTACTAGTGGTTCTCAAACTTTTGACACCAAATGTTTGTTTGTTTTTTTCAGTTCACTCTTTCACCAAGAGAAAATGATACACGAAGTTTAATTTGAGTCAAATTAAAGAGTATTTAAACAGCCAAAAAGTTTTTTCAAATGTTCCTAATTTCTGCAATTTTAGTGTCAATAGAAATGCAAAATGGTGTTGCATGGAATATGTTCAGTCATCTTTGAGGAAGATTTAACATGATTTGGGCAAAGTCACCTATGGTAGCTGGAACTGTAACTGCATGAAACAAAAGTTTCTAATTGTGTGACACACAAAAGGCTTGAAACTATAGAAGACTAAATGTTAGCTTTTGCATTAAACTATTCCACTGTAAAAACATAAAAAGATAAAGAACACCAATAAAAGAGAGTCATCCCTAAGAGGTTCCACACTTTGACAATTCCAGGTCGGATTCGTTTTTTGATTTCTCTCAGAAGTCGGAGCAAAGAGTCGGGGATCACATCACAGCAACAAATGTTCTCATTGTAGATCAGAAAACTGTGAGATTTACTTTTACTTCTTGTACAGCACATGGGAGCAGAACAAGCTAATATAGTTTTGTGTGTTCAATATGTTCTCAAATAAGCCCATCATTTTACATACAAACCATCGGAAATGCTAATGAATGGTTAATACTTGCAACTTTTACTTTATGCTATAAGTGTGGCAGCCACACTGGATACAAAGCTCTGCTCTACCCAAGGAGCTTTAACATTCCTAGTAGAAATTCCCATTCAAATGCTGTTTTTTCCCAATGGGAACGTAGAAAATCTGACCTCTGAGTGCAAAGACTGTTAAAAACTGAAACCTGATGCTAAATCGTGAGGAACTAGACTGATGTTAAATGGAATGTCAGTTGTTTAATGGTACGTGTATTATTTCAATCAGAGTTTTGAATTTTAACACAACAATTCTATGAATTTGAAAGGCAACAAAAATCTGTCAGACTGTTGCTCTTGCTTGCTTTGTTTTCCTCACTAATTCCCGTGCTAATACACACCCTGTCTGTTTACCAGTGGGGTTTTTTTGTATAATTGTACAGGTTCCCACCATGAAAAGCCTTTCAAAGCTCCCTGGGCTCAACACAAGGCATCACAGTGAGGGAACAAGGGTCACAACCACTAGACCTTATCATTAATCACAGAATCTAGGGGGTTTACTCGGGATTATCCATCCTGAGGGAGGTCGAGTTAGTAATGGAGTCTACCGTAGCTGCTGCTGCTGCTGCTGCAAGACCAAAATGCGAGTCTGGTGACTCCTGATATAGTAAACTCTCCTCTGGTTGAGGTAATCTACAGAGAAGCTGAAAAGACTGGAACATTGATTTCAGTTTAAGAAGCAGGTGGGAGGAAAAAAGGAACTGAAGCAAGTCCAAAAATCCTTCAAATTTGCTGTCTATCCCCAAGTGAGAGAAATGTGCTCAGATAAAATGTGTTAATGCTTGTGTAGGTGCAGGAGAAAACTGAGGCGTGCTCAATTCAGGTCGCTTTCTCAACACTCACGATTTCTTCTTACCCTTCTTTTGACTGCACATGATGCATTTGGAAATTAGAGAAAGCTTTTGTAATTGTCAGTTTATTTTTAAGTCGTATAACATTTGAAACTACAGAGTAGGCAGCAGTTGTTTGAAACAAAAAACAAGTTCAATATGAATAATGAAACTGTTATATTTAGAATTGTGATTAAATTCATGACTGGTTTCATTAGCAAAATCTGAACTGCACAAAAACTAAAATGTTACATGTGAGTGCTTCCATTACCAGCGGGCATGAGGTCCCGCTATATTATAAGTCGGTGGATTAAAAGAGGGACCGAGCCAAGCAGTGGTGGTTTTTCTGACCCTGGGCCCTAAACAGACAAGGTCAACATCCCTTGAGGCTGTTGTGTTACCCTGCATGATTAACAGTGAATTAACAAGATGGCAGGTCTTTGAGCACATCATGGCTCTCACATTGCCTCTGCATTATTAATGGCGGCACAAAGAGCCTGTTTAATGAGCCAGAACTCCCTCCCTAGATGTTGATTAGGCACTGAGTCGGTGTAAAAGCTCACCCCCTGAATGTATCTACATTCAAAGAAATGTTTGTGTGACGTTATGCCTGCGTATGTGTGAGGTGGATTGGGGAGTGAGAAGGGTTTTCACTGGGAACGATCAGAATCAGCCAAACACGCATTTGTGCATCTAGAACCACAGCGACGCTCTGACTAAAATAGACCAACCTTCGTCTTGCATAAAGCTGGAGATGATCATTCAGACCCAGAACTTAAGTGAAAAGATTATCTCAAGTACAACTCAAACATGTTCCATTGAGTTCCTATAGTTATGATGGACTTTTATGGAGTTACATGATGTCTACATTTATCAGAAAAAAAGAAATGGAGCAATGGAGAATCACTGTTAAATCAAGGCTCTTGTGTCTTTAAATGATGCTACTTGAGTCTCTGACTAAAACCATCTTCCAATACCTTCTTAAGAAATTGCATTGAATGCTGCAGTTTTCTGTCTGACTATCTGTACTGAGTACCACTGAAAAGCTAATCATTAATTTTGAGCTTCCTAATATTCAAAGAAAGCGCTAAGGTTTATTTAACTGGGAAAAACATATTGTGTTTTCCATACAGCTTGAACTGCTGTACACTGACATTGCATATGTCACATGAAATAAGTAAAATTAAATGAGGATCTGCAGCGTGGATGATATTTTTTTAAAATGTTAAATAAATCCATACTTTCAAAAAATATTTGCAGAAACCAAAAGCTAATGTGAGCCTTTTGTTTCTGCAGCAGCAGCAGCTTCATCTTCTGTATGACCAGAAAGACTTATTGTGCCTGCTGTCAGTAAGTCTTAATATGAAGATGTTGCTGGAGTTTCTTATTCCAAGGCTAAGAGCAAACCATTGTGTTCATTATAGCTTTTAAAGGTGCAAATCAAATGAAACACTCAGGTCATGTTTCCCTCTTTTGGGTGAGAAGAACATGGCCAGCAATGGCGTTTAGACTCATTATCTCTGTGGCTCTGACAGGAGTGGCAGGAGACAAAAAATTAAAAAAATGTTTAATGTATTCAATGTCTGTGATCACTATGAGAAAGCAAGAAATATGTATTCCCTTGCTTTTAGACAAGGGAAATCTTATAAACAAGGCTGTGGTGATCACTGCATTAATTTCAACATAACCAGATATGATTTTTTTTTTTTTGCAAGTGATTCCTGCAGATGTTCTTCCTACAGGATATTAACATTTGTTTGTCATTCAACCTACTTCTGCAGCATCTGTGTAATGAGATGCGACATCTTTTGAGTGCACAACAATAACCAGTTTCTAGAGGGAGCGTTTCAGTGCAAATGAATTCATAAAGCAACAATTACTTTGACCAGCTGTTATTATCCTTTCAAACAGCAGCAATGTCGCAACAAAAGGTAGCAATTAAGAAACATTTTCTTTAAAGACTGGGCTACATTTCTGAAAAGCTCTAATTACTACAGAGGGAAAAAAAAAAAAAAACCTTTTCAATCTGTGGCGTTCCCAATAAAGGACCACGCTGTAGCTGTTGGGAGGGTTGGAAAGATTTCCACACCACGGTGATCATAGTAGGTTCCCTCACATAATAGGCATAATCAGAGATGTTTGGTTTTTGAAAAACACAGCAGGGGGAGAAAAAGGACACCTGCCTGTGTCAAGCACCCGTGTGTTATTAAATACAGAATAATCAGATGGGTGAAAATCCGAATTTAGCAGCGATCTGCTGCAAATGTGTTGAATTTCATCGCCGAACTTGTCCTTTGTTGTTCTCTGGAGCTTAATTAATGGCCTACTGAAATGCAGAGCGTTTTGAGTGGAGGCAGGCACAGTGACAAAAGCGAAAATGCTGCAAGCATTGTTCTTCGTCTCTTTCAAGAAATATCGCTTTGTAATTCTGAACTCCTAATGGCTTTTCTTGTCCTTAAGCATCCAGCCTGCTGTTATTTGTTCCTTACTTCTCACTTTTTACTGAAGTCTAGGATCTCAGCGACTGCATTGATCAACCATTTTGTGGCAGACAAAAATAAAAAATAAAGAATTTGCTCAGTCAAGCAGGATGCCTCATGGAGCTAACACTTTGGAAAGCGGTGCTTTTTTTTTATACGTGTCAGGCATTTGTCCGGGTTGCATCCTTGCCTCTCAGACAATCGATAAACTACATAAGCTGAAATAAAAATGATTTGATTGTTGAATCAATATTTTGTGATTCAGCACAGCTTCAATTTAACATAGACAAGCAAAGGATTAGACATTTTTACTCCAGAACACATAGTAAAATAAACCACAAGTTGTTTTTGTTTTCTTGTTTACTCTCAATTACTGAATGCTAAAAGAAATTGTATTGATTTTTAATTGTTAAAAATCAATTACACTTAAAGCAGCGATGGATAGTAAATGGGTGCTAGCACAGATTCAGGTTTAAGCTTTTTCTGCCACCTACATCTATGGAAACATTTAGTTGAGTATTACCAGTGATTTTGATGGAAAAAATCTTTAAGAGAAAATCTTGCTTTTAAAATAAAAGAAATAGAGGGGTTAGAGTTATTGGGTAGCCTTTAAGACCCTTGTGATTTGTGATAATTACATTTTCTCATCATGCAACAATAAACATGTTTTAAAATACAATATAAAAAGTTGAAATGTCAGCCATTTTTTCGTTCCCAGTCTTACAATCTACCTCATCAGTCTATCAAAATGAATCTATTTCCTCTTCTATCAACCTAATTTGACAGTTTCTTTACGTTCCCTTTGAACAAACCTCATTGGACATTTAAACAAACTAGGAGATTCCCTTCCCACTAATATTCTCATTTGTTGAATGGCTGTGTTTAATGATACTGTCCATTAAGACTGCAGTATTTAGGTGACTTTTAGGAGGAAAGCAGTTCTTGAATCTGATGTTCTGTGCATCACCTATGATTAGCATGTGTTGATAAATGTGTTCAATTTTTTTTTATGTGTGGACTTTGATCACCTGGTGATTCTAGGGGAAAGTATTCGAATTAGGGGCAATTATTTTTTATGTGCGTTCATAGTTTGGTCCTAAAATACGTGATGAGATGCTAAGCATGCATGTAGCGACAGTAAAAAGGAAAAATACCCTTTAATAACAGGAAGAAACATCGAGCAAAATTTGTCTCAGTGTGAATAGCCAACTACTGGGTTTTGAAAAGACACAACACACACCAGAAAAAAGAAAAAAAAAACAGATATAGGAGTATTTTTATGTTAGAGAAAAGAACCCTAAATGGTTATTGCTGTCTCTTTTCATCTCCTCCTTGGAGAGGAACACAGCTAAGCAGATAACCTCTGAGCCGGTTTTCAAGTCTACATGACGGAAAGTTCACTTGTGAAAAGCTTGGCAGAGGATTGATGAACAGAATGGAAGAGGAAAGAGAAACACAACAGGATTGTACTGTCAGAAAACTACTGACACGGAGCTGCTGACTGTCCAGAATTGATCTTAAAGCAAAAAAGAAAAGTGCTATTTGCTGCAAGATCCTTTTTTTTTTCCTTTTTTTTTTTTTTTTTTGTGGTAAAACTAATCCTCACTTTGAAACCACAGCTCTGAATGTTATTTTATTTGTGACGTGACTCCGTAAAAGCAACCGACATAAAATAGACGATCTGGAACTCGACCTGATTCCGTAAGCTGAATTTACAGCAACATGGAAAGAAAAATATGCAAAGCACTTCTGTGAATAACTCTCCCCAAATGCTGTATGTTGTCCACATATTTTAACAAAACAAATAGAATATGTGAAGAGAACTGCCAGTGAATTATACTTCCATTAGATCCCTAAGGTTTAGTAGGGCTGTGACAGGCGGCCCATTTCTGAATTAACCTTCTGTCACGGAACAATTTCAGCCAGGCACTGGTGAAAACAAGCAATTATACTTTGATGTACCACAACATTGTAGCTGAAACCAACCACATTATTTGGTCGCTGCTTTTAGTCTCTTTAATCAACAACAAAAATCAAAAATTTCCTTTGTTAGAATTATCTGGGCCCGAATTTAAAAGCCCAATTTTTTTGTGATTATATGTTTTGCTGTTGCCTTTTATTTGTATTTTTGTTGTTGGTACATTTTTTTAGGCGTGAATGCAACATAATATAAAATACCAAACATTAAGGCTGTTACTCTTTTGGGAATAATACAGCATGACTGTATTACAAAAGAGCAGAATCAGCGTCAGTGCGAAATGAAAGAAAATCTTCAAATGTGCTTATGAGCCTTTCAAGAAAGAATTAGCAAGCAGTGAAAAAAAACTTGTTTAATAGATTCTGAACTATAAAAAATAAGTTAGACATTTAGAAAGGGTCCAACTGCTCACAAATTGGGGATATTTAAATGAATCGCAGAAGTGATTGCTTGTTGGCAGTGATTGATGATTGGTGCTAAGACATAATCTCTGGTTAAGAAAATTAATTAATAATGGTAAGGACATCTTTTTATCCTTTTCATTTTAAAATGTTTGATAAGAAATGTTCATTTGAATAGGTAATAAAAAAAAGTGATTTGTGATCAACAGAAAGATTTGCTAATAAACTTTTATTCATTTTAAAGTTGTTTCAACTCGAGTTGTGTTTTTATTTTATATTTTGAAGGGTTAAAACATTTTTCCTGAATAAATTAAAGGCATTCTGTAACATCCTCACTCGTTAGACCATGTTGAATCAAAGATACCCAGAAAGAAAGAACATAATATATTTAAAGCACACCGTAGTACATTTGTTAATGGAGTGGAAATAAATCATTTCAAGGACTATGTTTGAATAAAAAAGGATCCATAGTAAACACATGGTTGTGAATACATGTTTGAAAAAGGGGTTGTTTGCCATAAGCTGGAGGTATCTCTGGAGAAACAGCACCTTGGCTGTGCTTCTGTTTTCAAATTACGAACTTTGCTAATCCTCAGAGGGATCCCTTCCTTGATATAAATCATGGAACAAGCATTCAGCATCTGCTCTCGTGTCCACAGAGACCAAAAACCTTTTTAAAAACTTCGATGTTTCATCCTACTATGTCTGCTTTAGCATTTACTCGGGGAAACCATATCCTCACAGGACTAGGACTACTGCTTGCTTAAAATGCTGTGAGTAACAGAAGCCCACTTCTTTTAGGCTTCTGTTGGACAACATTATTGACCTGGATCTCTGGTCATTAGCATGCTAACATATGGCAGCAGTAATAGCAAGACGAGCAGGGAGCTAATGTGCCCACAATTACATTTCCCTGTGGATCTGCGAGGATGAAGAAGCACTACATCTCGAGCTTTTCTCACCTCTGAAAGTGTTCTTTGAGAGGCGTTCATGTCACATCTCTCCTCACCTTTCTCAGAGCGTGCAGGACAAAAATGTTTGGAACTGAGCTTCGTGCTTTTTCAAGTCTTTTAGGGCAAAGCTTTCAAAGAGCTTGTCACATAAGATGGAGAAAGAAGTAGCTCTGTCTGTTTGTGAGCTGTGAGGTGACACCTAAAAATCTTCGAAGAACTTTTCTATTGCCAAAAGTGCTGAATAAATGTTTGAGCTTTGCTAAGAGTCACTGAGGCTCAAACTCTTGACCCACAAGACGAAACATGTACAACCCCATGATACGCAACGTGTCTGTCTTCGGGTGATATCACAGTTTTACAGGGGTGGCAACCCTCTGAGAGGTTAAATGTGCAATGACTGTACTTCAACCTCCACTGCCCCCAACAGTGTTGCCACATCCCATTACCATGAGTGACTTTGAGCTTTTATTTCCCAATGTCACTCCCAGTTAATATTTTTGTTTTCAGTTTTTCTTTTTTTGTGTGTGCCCTGCTTCACCCAGTCAGACACTGAGGAAAATTCATAAAGACAGGGTGGGATCTGTATCCACTCTACCAATGACGCTGAGGACTCATATCCCTTTTATACCAAAGCCGCAAAAATCAACCAGAACGTGGATAGCATCTGCAGAATTTTAGAGACGTCTTCTGAGGTGTATCAATAATACTTTGCTCCAGAATGCTTGATGGGAAACAGGAGTTCCCCTAATATGAACAAAACCTGCATTTGAGATTGTGGTGGGATTATATCTCGGTCTGAGGTGCAACGTAAACAGCCTGTAAGACACAGTGGTAGAGTATCCATGATTTAAGGCCCATATGCTGTGTAATACCTCATGACTTGGTTATCAAAGAATCCAAAAGAGTCACCGTGCTTCCTCAAGGTTCAAACCAATCATCCTGCAGCTAATTAAAAGTGTGGACATCTCCAAATTGGACAAATATCAGGTGAATTAGAAAATTTACTTTTTTTTTTTCAAGCAACTGGTCAAATTGATTTTGTACCATAGCTTCTCTGCATATGACATCTTTCCACTTTGCCACATATTTAAACGTAGAGGTCAGCACGTGCATTACTATCAGTGAAGCTATATGGAGAATCAGACACACCTCCAAATGGAACATATTTTTTGTAGACTTGGGCAAGTTGTAAGTTTTTTAAGCTGAATTGTCAAATGCTAAAAGTATTTGACACCATCAAAGCGTAGCTCTGGCCTTCTATTTGACAAACCCAAATTAGGAAAAGTTCTTGATGAAGCTCAAAATTAATAGCTTTGACAAGGTTTGCTAGAACGGTGGCTAACTCTAACCTCCTTTACGACTTGAAATGTCAGGTAATTCTGATAAGACAATAAGTGTTTCTACACACATGAGCCACACTCCGTTTCTAATTACGGATTAGATAAACATCACAAGTGACTCAGGTGCTCTCTGTGTGGTCAAAAGTTGATTTGCAATGCAAATGCAATTAGTTTTCCTTATGTTGTAATAAGACAGGAAGAGTGACAGGTAATTTTAGCCGATTAGCCCTCTGACAGACGTCAAAAAAACATCACCTGTACTGTCTGGACAAAGTAAGCAATTAGTTAGGAATGGTACCAAGGACTTGTCTATTTAATTGGCTTCGGCTCAGTTTTGAATTTGGATATCAGTTCTTTTAAAGTATAAGAATCAGGTTCAGTTTGAGCAAATCTGAGGGAAACTGAAAATAATGTTTTATTATTCTGTGTAGCCTGTGGTTATAATTCACAATATTCTTCGGTTTAAATGTTTATTTTTGGTTTAATGTAATCATGTTTCATCAATCAGAGTGAAAGTTGTTTTCAATTGCCATAGTGAGTCAAAGCAACCTATTAACCCAGGCCTTAATTTTTTTTATCTTGAGAAGCTGAATGCCTGCGAATGCCACCTGAAGAGATTCGACTAATTACTTGTTCCTCCTCTTACCCTGTTGGTGAAACCTCCAATCTGAAAACTCCCTTTTTCTCTCTGACTGGATTAGACTCCAGTGTCAGGCAATGTTCTCTAGCTCAAACATCCAAATCGTTCAAAGAGTGGAAAGAGGATCTCCTGGGAGCCGTGTTGAAGTTTGTATCATTGCAGCTTTGCATTTCCTCATCACGCCATGCATCCTCACGACACATGAGGTCTCAAAGTGTGCACTGCAGACGAGCTCTGTTGGTTTAATATTTCATGTTTCCTATGAGGGGGCACAATGTGATGATCAAAGTTTGCAACAACCTTGAAATGCCTCCCTCAATTTTGCACGTTGACGGTATCACAGACAGAGAGGAGACTGAAATACGAGGGCAAAAAGAGATCACAGTAAAAACAGACGGCATTAGAGCCAAAAGAGAGGAGGGGGCAGGATCAGGAGAAAAGGGAGAGGTGTCCTATTAGTGGGAGGGGGATTCACAACCTCAGACTCCATGCTGACAGCTAATTAAAGCCGTTAGTCCTTTATTAATCATTTCTGATTCCTGCAGCATGTCGGAGCACGCTGGCTTCAAACAACACACACTTCACAAATCTGTTTCACATTGTTGATACGGTAGGTGAAACTGTTTTTTATTTAAAATTGGTTGTACTTCACTATTTTAATTATTCTGTGATTTCATTATTTATTTGTGACCCTTAGTGATTGCTGTTCAGCATTAAATTATGTAACCGGCCTTGTATTTTTGGATTACTATGCATTATGTGTGTTGCATCGTTATCCCATGCGGTTCCCAGGTAAGAACTGCTGCACAGTGTTCAACATTGCCATTCTGCCTGGTTTCTTCTGATGCATGTCTCACAACAATGTCGTAAAAGACAGATTAAATGCAGCATGACTGTTCTGGCTGAAGAAACTAAAAACAATTCGATACGATGATTTTTTATTTTAGCAAATATAAAAAGTGGGATTTGGGTCTCATTTGCCTGCTGTGTGAACGTTGCCTTTGTGGCTCCAGCATCTGAACTAAAGACAAACTAAAAAAAAAAGATTTAAAAACAATTCTTAATATCAGCTTGTGAAAACTTAAAAATACCAACAGCACAATTTAGATTGAATAGAAAAACCTATGCTGCTTTTTGTCTAAGCAATAAGAAATTGTGGTTAAAAAGTTCAAGGTGAAAAGACATCGACTGATTTCTACATGTGGTTAAAAGGTTGGTGGATTCACCAGGTGGCACTTTCATAATCGCTGTTTAGGCTAAAATTGGAAATAAGTTATAGACTTAAAAAGGTAAATTATTATGGGCTTGATGAAGGGAAGGAGTGTGAACCCCAAAAGCCTTAAAAAGATGTCCATGGATGTCCAGTGCTTGCAGGGTTATTAGCGATTATGTTCATTCAGCAGCTCAGCACTTCGACAAATGGGTTTATATCGCAGAGCAAGCATGAAAACAAAAAGCACTAAAGGATGAAAAGAATTCAGCCAAGTGAATCATAAGCATTAGATATTTAATTATTTATCGGCATTGGAGGTTCACTGTGTTCTGTGTGCTGATGTTCACATTAAGGTTATTTTGTGTTTTCTTTGTCAACGTACCTACAGCAAATTAACTTCACTGAGCCGCATGCCATTCACAATAATGGGGATAGAGTGAGGCTCCCATTCATGCCCTAAAAAGCAAAAAAGTACAAAGACAGAACTTCATTGAGGGCTAGTGATGCTTTCTTTGTGTGAAACATGGCCAGGACAATTTTAACAAATAAATTCAACAATATATTCTGGTTACGTCGTAACTGAATAGGACAAATAAAATCAGCAGACCATCCATAACCAAGACATCTTTGACATGGACAGTTTATTTCTGCGTTTTTTTTGTAAGCGGTTCCTAGACAAGGTGTCATCTGAGAAAAGGTTTAAAATTACAACTTTTTTTTTTTACCTAAAAAAATGTTTAGAACCACAATAATATGTTACAGATTTTTCTGTAACATATCATGCAAGAAGCACTTCAAAGAAGAGCAATAAGTTTGTTATTAGATTTTATCTGGGGCCTTTGCAGCTCCTCCAGGATTGCCATGGGCCTGCTGGCTGCTTCCATGATTAATCCTGTCATTTTCCAGCCTCTCAGTACTGGTGTGTGTTGGTGCCTTGGCAAGTTTGCAGCTGTGCCAGATTTTATCGTTTTGCAGATGACGGACTGAACAGTAACCTGCGAGACGTTAAAAGATTAGGATATAATCTTTTAATATAATTGAAATTATGCACGGATGGATTGTTTTACTCTTTAGATGGCGTCCGGAGAAATTGGTTGGACAAAATTTTTATTTTGGTGCATCAGAGTAAATAGGGAGTTGCACTGTGGATGCATAGCACACTTTACCAGTTTTTTCTTTTTTTTTTTTTTTTTTTGAATCTTTTGAAAGTGGTGTGTCCTTTTCTTTCCACTTCACAAGTGTACAATATTTCCATGTGTGCTACATGGACAAACAAACATAACGTATCAATGTTCTAATAATCTGTTACATACACCTACTTTTCTTTACACGGTGAAGGAGTGTCTGGTGCCTATCTACAGTAAACATAGGGGGGAATCAGGATTCTCTATGAACAGGCTGCCAGTTCATCACAGGGCATCACAGAGACACACAACAAACTACAATTTATGCACACACAGTCGTTCCTGAGGGTATTTTTTAACCTAACAGTCATATTTTTGGACGAGGGGAGGAACCCACTCATGCATGGTGAGAACCCATGCAAATGCTATGCAGAAAGACCCCAGGGTGAGATTCAAAGCCAGGTTCTTCTTGCTGAAAAGCAACAGTGGTAATCATTGCCCCGCCATGCAGACCATAAAAATTCCTCTAATGCTGCTTCGTGGGGGTCAGAAGGAGAAAACTATCTTTACTGTGTTAAAGCTACCATTGAAAATATTAGGGATGTTTGCTAGAAATTCGAGATAGATTTTGTAAAGTGCTTCATAATTTATAGAGGACAGAACAGATGCTTCACCGTGCAAATAGTTTCCCTTTGCTTTTATGCTTGCTGTAAAACTTTTTTTTCTCTCTGCAGGTCTGTGACTGCAAATAAATAACATATGGATCCAATAACACATGGATCCCAACGACATGTGATTAAATGTAATTAAGGATGGTAAAACTTTAGCGAGAATCAAGTAGAACTTGTTACTACACCTACTCTGTTTTTTATCCTGTCACCAGAGTGAGACAAGAAAGTAGGTGTAATGACACGGATTAAGCTCTCAAAGCGGCTGCAGAATTTGGACTTGATGCCCTCATAATCAGACAGCCCTCTGCTGAGATTTTAAGGCATGCATTTAAACTATTTGTATTTTATATAAAAGGGTTTTGAGGGGTTATTTTAGATGTAATTTGTTGCATTTGTGCTGGAGTTGAAATAAGTTTGCTGTGAGGTGATTTCTTAATTTTATTCCCATTTCATAAATTTTCCGTTACCATACTTATTTAAAAAGTACATACTTATTTTAAAAAACAAGAAAACAAGTAATCAGTAAGACAAGAGGGGCAAAAAATGCATACATAACCAAGAACAAAACAATTAGCTTACTTTTCTGTTTGAAGAGGACTACAAAGAAGTGAATATTTATTATTTTGTTCGATCAGTAGTGTATTTACTTAGATCTTCTTTAGTTTGTACTGATCGTTAGTTTTTTTTTATCAAATTATTTTTTTATTACATGGAAAACTCAAAGAGAATGAGTATCCAGTAAGAAATCATTGGAATTTTTGTTTTGTAAGATCAGCCTCAGCTCTCTGAATGTTGCTTTACAGCAGCAGGACTGTTTGTACCATGTGCAGCGAGGAATGTTTGACCTTCCCTTCAGAAGGAAAGCCTCCAGCTGTTTGCAGGATGAAGTAGGCAGGATTCGGCTCTCAGGAACATCTCATAAAGGTTTCATGTGTTCGCATGTGTGTGGAGTTCAGAGGATATTTTTTGGTGTTTATGAGAGTGGAGCGGAGTTCGCTTTGCGGTGCATACCGGGGCATTATCTTAAATTATTGGGACATTAGAGGACGGGGAATGTTCCCAGCATTACTCCTCTTGTTGTTGTAAAAATGCTTTATAATACTTTGACTTTAATGCCTTTGCAGTCTTCGTAGCATTTTTCTGCATTCTGCAAATCCATCCATCCATCCATTTTCTTTACACCCTTGTCCCTTAATGGGGTCGGCAGGGTTGCTGGTGCTCATCTCCAGCTAACGTTCCAGGCGAGAGGCGGGGTCACCCTGGACAGGTCGCCAGTCTGTCGCAGGGCCATTCTGCAAATCGCTGAAGAGTTATTTGTTTTAATTGTCATTTTAGTTTAATTTTGATTCACATCATTTAGTACAACGTGTGGTGAAGAGTTCCTATGGATGGCAATCATGCAGTTAAATCTGGAGAAAGCCCATAAAACGTAGCTGTTGATGACCAAATGAGGCGAGAGTTAAACACTTGCATCTGTTTGCTTTGTGATCACTCTTCAGTATCAAGTGGTGCTGCTTTCCCTTGGCCTAGCAATTGTTCTGGCGGTTGAGTGCGCAGCAGAGCCTTCATGTGTTTGTCTGGAGGAAACTTTTTGCTTTTATCCACACTCTCTTAGCCACAACCCAGTATATCTCTAGTTCAAGCATTTAAAAAAAAATAAAAATAAAATAAACTGTCTCCGGGATTATTCTAGAGCATTTCTCATCTATAACTGGAAGGGAGGCGGGGCAGACCATGGACAGGTGAATGCATGAGATAATGCTGCTGTCTCAGATTTCTCTGTGAAGATAAATCAAGTAGACACAATTGTGGTGTCAGCATAAATATTGTATAGTTTGGATCAGAACCGGTAAAGCACCTGGGACTTTAAGCCCAGTTCAAATCGTTTGGTACACAGTGTGCTATCATAACCATTTGTTCGCTTCTGACATTTGGAAAGACTCAGGTTGACGGCGCTATGATCAATTTACATTAAAATGAAAACTGTGACTTTATTGGTGCTTCATAATGTTGTTGACACTTTTTTTTATGTATCCCTGATTCAAATTATTCTATTGTGATTTTACTTTGATGATCAAGGTATGTCGTATTTGAGAAATGGAATTTTGACTTTTCAAAAGTTACATTGATAAAAACCTAAACAGTGTGGTGTGCTTTTGTATTCAGTCTTTTTTTGCTAAATAAAATCAAGGCATCAATTTTCTTTCATAAATAAGTAGCATCCATCTGTGTTGAACTTAATCTTACTGCAAATAAATCCATTATCTCTATTTTGGTTTCCGGTTTTGGAGTGAACGCTGGCGCGACTTGCTGCCGCTGCTCGCCGGTTAGATTAACTTAGTTTATGGTCTTGTGACCTAATGGACTGCACTACTCAGGCTGACTAACTTTTGTCTGTTCAGCTAAATCGCCGTTTTTGACAACACTGCGTGTGTACATGGACTAGCTTCCACTCTCCTGCTCTCATCTACTACCTGAGTCTTACCTGTCGCTGCTCACCTGTCCAGGCTGCCGACTCCTCTTCTACAATGCCAACTAGCAGGATATATATCTGGGCTGTGCTTTTCTGGACTCTCCTGGCACTCTTTCAACAACCTGTTACAGGTCAGATCCAGTATTCTGCTGCTGAGCTCCTCCGGCTGCGGTTTCATCTACCTGCACTTCCCCCTGCTTCACTACTCATCTCGGATGCAACTTTCCTACCACGCCGGAAATACATCCACCGCGGGTCTCGTCGGAACTTCCAAGAGGACACGTCGAAACCCATACAATCCATCTGGTCTACCTCTCGTCGTCTCCGGCGTGCTTCCAACCGGGTTGTTGACCGCAGCGTGCTAGCTTGCCTAGCCCGGTCAGCTAACACTCCTGCAAAGTCTGATAACTCCTCTGTAAACTTCGGTCTGCTTAACATCCGCTCACTCACGGGCAAGGGACATCTCATCCAGGATCTCCTCACTGACCGTAAGTTTGACTTTCTATGCTTGACTGAGACTTGGCAACAACCTGATGACTTTTCTCAGCTCAATGATTCTACTCCACCGGGGTTTGTTTACATCTGTCAACCCCGTGGCACCGGCCGGGGAGGAGGTCTCGCGATAATTCACCGCGAGAAGTGGAAAGTCTCGCCGTTGTCTGCTCCCACCTTCTCTTCGTTTGAATCAACTGTGTGTCAGCTCTCTGGACCTACCCCCACCATCATCACAACCATCTACCGCCCCCCGAAAACTAACAGTGACTTTCTGAATGACTTTGCTGCTCTTCTCACTCACCTGTCAACCCTCTCACCAAACATCATAGTATTGGGTGATTTCAATATTCACATGGACGATGGCAATAGTTCTCTGACTAAAGACTTTTCATCCTGCCTCCAGAGCTTTGGTCTCCAGCAGTTCATCAATGTTCCCACTCATTCTAGGGGTCATGTCCTGGATCTAGTCTGTTGTTCTGGTGTTTCCCCCTCTGATTGTACAGCTGATGAACTTGCCATAACTGACCATTTCCTCCTCTCATTTAATATTTGTCTCCCTCTCTCAATCACTAAGCTTTCCCGTCTTATCTCCTTCCGTAACATTAAGGATATTAATTTAAATTCTCTCTCCTTTGGCGTCAATTCACTCATGGACAATATATACTCAACTCTAAATTCAACCACCCTTGATGACCTGGTCTCACATTACAACACTGGTCTTCACTCAATACTCAACTCTCTTGCTCCGTTAAAAACCAGATCTGTTTCTTTTGCTCGTTCTGCCCCCTGGTTTACTCCTGAACTTCGGCTCATGAAGGCCAAAGGACGGCAACTTGAGAGGCTCCACCGGAAAACTGGACTAGTTGTTCATAAAGACATTTACAAAAATCACATATTACATTATAAGGACTGTATCACTCAAGCCAAATCCTTTTACTACACTGGTTTAATCTGTTCAAATGAAGGCTCCACCAAGTCAATATTCTCACTTTATAAGAACATCATTCAAGTTCCGGACTCTCTACCTTCATATTTGTGTTCAACTGATTTTTGTAATTCCCTCATGTCATTTTTTGACAGTAAAATTCTTAAGATCCACCAGCATCTCAGCTCACAACCCTCCCCCTGTCCTACTCTTGAACTTTCTCCTCCAGCCCACT
This sequence comes from Poecilia reticulata, assembly GCF_904066995.2. Taxonomy (NCBI): domain Eukaryota; kingdom Metazoa; phylum Chordata; class Actinopteri; order Cyprinodontiformes; family Poeciliidae; genus Poecilia; species Poecilia reticulata. The sequence continues at coordinate 24,544,993 of NC_088836.1, read as the reverse complement.
CCTTCTCTTCCTTCCAGCTCCCAACAACATCAGAAATTACAACCCTTATACACAAATCCAAGTCGTCCACCTGTCTGCTTGACCCCCTTCCCACAGTCCTGGTTAAAGCCTGTGCCCCATCCATACTCCCTCTTATCTCTGCCATTATTCACTCCTCTCTCTCCACTGGAACAGTTCCTGCTTCATTTAAAATTGCTGCCATAACCCCTATCTTAAAAAAACCTGGTGCTGATCACTATAATCTGAATAATTTCCGTCCTATCTCCAACTTGCCTTTCATCTCCAAAATTCTTGAGAAGGTAGTAGCATCCCAACTTCACACTTATTTATCCAACAATAACCTGTATGAACTGTTTCAGTCTGGTTTTCGTCCCCTCCATAGTACAGAAACAGCTCTCATTAAAATCACCAATGACCTCCTTATGGCAGCTGACTCCGGCTTGCTGTCCATTCTCATCCTACTTGATTTGAGTGCAGCGTTTGACACTATCTGCCATACCACCCTACTCAACAGACTTTCCTCTATTGGCATCACTCAGACTCCTCTAAACTGGTTTAAATCATATCTCTCTGGCCGCACTCAGTTCATTCGGATCAAAACCTTCTCTTCCCAGCCTTCCTCTGTCACATCAGGAGTTCCACAGGGATCTGTCTTAGGGCCCCTTCTCTTCATTATTTATCTCCTTCCCCTTGGCAATATTTTCCGCAAGTATGGCATTGATTTCCACTGTTATGCGGATGACACCCAGCTCTATGTTTCCAGTAAGCCCGCCTCCAACCTCCCACCATCTTCGCTTACTGACTGCTTGACTGAAATAAAATCCTGGTTCTCCTCAAATCTGCTTCAGCTTAACAGTGATAAAACAGAGGTTCTTCTCATTGGTACCAAATCTACTCTGGCCAAAATCAAAAGCTTCAGTCTTGTAATTGATAACTGTCCCGTTTCTCCCTCCCCTCAGGTAAAGAGTCTGGGTGTCATCCTTGACAGCACCCTGTCTTTCCAGTCTCATATTAATAACATAACCCGCTCGGCTTATTTTCACCTACGCAACATCAACCGCCTCCGCCCCTCCCTTACTCCCCATTCCACTGCCATCCTTGTTCACTGTCTTGTGACATCACGCCTGGACTACTGCAACTCCCTTCTGTTTGGTCTCACCCAGAAATCTCTTCATAAGCTCCAACTGGTCCAGAATTCAGCTGCCCGTATCATTACCAAAACCCCATCCATGCACCACATCACTCCTGTCCTGCAAAGACTCCATTGGCTGCCCACCAAGTTCCGCATAGATTACAAAATTCTTCTGTACACTTTCAAGGCCCTTTACAATCTCTCCCCACCATATCTTTCAAATCTTATTCATATTGCCATTCCCTCTCGCTCCCTCAGATCATCCTCCTCAATCCATTTCACTGTCCCCTCTGCCCGTCTCACCACCATGGGGAGCAGAGCTTTCAGTCGCTCTGCTCCCCAACTATGGAACTCATTACCACCATACCTTAGAAACATAAAGTCATTATCAAATTTTAAAACCGAACTCAAAACACACCTTTTTAGATCTGCCTTTTCCACATGACACAATTGGTTTGCCTGATTTTACATAGTTTTTATATAGATACATTGTTTTGTTTTATTTATTTTTATCTACTTTTACTTGTTACATTTTATTTGTTTCTGTCACAGTTTTTTTATTATTGTACGGTGTCCTTGAGTGCCAGAAAGGCGCCTTTGAAATAAAATGTATTATTATTATTATTATTATTTCTCCAAAGTGTTAGATTGATGGCATAGGTGCAAATTTAAATCAACACATTGGGCAAGGCGAGTATAAAACAGAAGCAGCTAATGGGGCCAAGTCTGGAAGAACTAGTAGTTTTAAAATCTACAACTCTTGTAAAAATAGAAGTAATGTTTGAAAGAACAGTATAAGAGGTATTTTTTAATGTTTGACATAGGCAATGAAGTGGATATAGTAAACAAGTAGGAGGTGCAAACTAAGGAAAAGGGATGAGAGATCTAGATTTTTGAAACTGGTCGAGTCAGACCCATAAGAAAAGCAGACAGCATTCCAAGGTAGATCAACAAAGAATTATCTCAATAGGGTCGAATACCAATGTAGATGCCAAATGTTTTAGGCTTTTATTTAAATGATCACTTTCAATCCCCTTCAAAATATCTTACTTCTTTGTGCTTGTCTATCACATAAAATCCCAGGAAGATGGATTAAAGTTTGTTCTTAGAAAAAAAAGTGAAAGCATGGACTGTTACAAGAACAAACTTTTCATCAGAACAAATTACTTTTTTTTTTCATCGTGGATCTATTGAGCTCAAGCTGATTGCACTAAAATTGTGTTTGTTTTTTTTATTTCAATATATCCATAACTTTGAGAGTTGATTCTGATTTTAACAGTGTTAAGCTATGCGGCTCTGACTTCACACCAATGCGACTTCCAAATGTAGAAGCTGGAGACAGACGTGGCGTTTCCAAACTGCTCTTTGCGTCTCAGCAAAATGTCTTCGTGGAGCTTATAGAGAAAGAGATAGAAAAGCAAAAATCTTTTTGCCTTTTAACAAGCACAGCAAAAAGTTCTGTTTGTGGCACCTCTGAAAAACTCGATTCAATCCCTTAAACTGGCAGATTGGTGCAGCCCTTAAAGCTTCAAAGCGAGAATATATTCTGATGCTCCCTCAAGGCTCTGATCCGATGCCAAAAGTCGGGAGCTGCTGCAAATTCTGCAAGACTTGAGGCTTCAAGCTGAAGACGCTAGATGTCCCAGATACAAGTAATACAAGGCGCACGAGCAGTTCAAGCAGGGGATCACTACACTAATTTAGCAGGGCTGGAAAAACTGTGAAAGCAACAAAGAATCTCACCAAAGAGGAACCTGAATACCCTGGATGGCCATGATCACTTTATTAATGTCATAACACTCAGTTTTAATTTCCAAACCAAACTAATTGAAAAAAAAAAAAAAGGAAGCAGCACTGCTTTCATCTTTTTTTTTTTTTTTTCATGCAACATGAGGCATTTACTTAAACGCCAACAGGACTCAAACGCTTGCAGTTTAGGGTTTAAATGTCTTGTCATTTTCAATCACGATCAAGCACGCTGGTCTGGGTTCATGTTTCCTGCCAGCCTTTCAACATGACAAGTTTCACTGTGCCATGTTGTGTCTCTCAGAAACCACAGTCTGGCCCCCAGTAGGGATATTCTGAAGCCCAGATACGTCTGCAGACTGCTTATTGTAAAAAGCAGTGAGCACAGCATAAAGATTCTCCATATCACCTCTTAGACCGGTGGTGCAGTGTGCGGCAGCCCCTATAGTTCTGTTCAAATATTGTTCAAACAGCCATGGCAACCCTTCCTTTTGTAGGAAAGGCTGCCATAGCCATCAACACAATACAGTACAAACCCTTTGTAATAAATGTTCTTTCTTTGCTTCTTTTTAGAGAAACATTGAGTTACTCTAAGAAAAAGTAGCAGCAGCAGACACATGGAAATTAAAGATTGCACAATTGGAAGTACACATGTTTTAAGAAGGTAAAATATTCAAAGAAATTTGGTTTAAAAGAACTTACAGTTCTACAAATGTGAAATCTGTTGCACTGCATTCATACTCTCATTTGCTAATGATTGACCTGCAGTGTAAATTACCACATATATATATATATATATATATATATATATATATATATATATATGTTTTTTAAATGATGAAAATATATTTCCTGCAATCATGGGTACATGTTAGATGGATCTTATAAAACATGTCCTCATGTTCATTCCCACACCTTTCATCCCCTTATTCCCTCTTTTACTTAAAACATTTAGATTTTTTGGAAATATCTATGAAATCTTATGTTTTACAGCAGCATATTTTTAGATTCTAAGCTTCTGGCAGTGACAAATTTAAAACTGTCAAAATATATATTTGCTTTTCTTTTTAAAGAACAACTTTGCTCTCTGCAGTCTCAGCACTTGTTGAGAGGAGAGTAATGACACCACTAGAGCACGTGTGCCTTTAAATCACAATCAATGTCTGCGACGCCAAGTTATTAAAAATTGCCATGTTGTCATAGTTTTGTTCTCTCACTCTTGCAGTTTGGCAAATAAAGACAGATATCTTGCAATTAGACTTGCAAGACATTTCACTTTATTATCCTTTTTTCTTATATTTGGTCTTTTTTTCACAACACTGAAATCTTGTTATGAAGTAGGTTTTCTGTAAGTTAATGGTAACAAGAAGATTATTTGGTTTTCTTCTATTTATTAAACAAATCCCTTCATGGTGGCAATCCTGCAAGGCTGAAGTGCCAACATCTGTCGTACACATTACACATCCACAATATTGGTGATCAAAATGTTTCACAGTATCGAGATAAAACATATTAAACAAGGTATATAAATCCAAAAGTGCCGCCACATTTTTAAGTATTACAAGCTTGTGTTAAAAGGTCTTGAGCTTTGATTTAAAAAGTTCATTTATAGATCGAACACCCAGTGAAAGCTGATTCCAGAGTCAAGAGTACTGCCAAAGGAGAGCCTTGGTCAGCCCAGAGTCGAGACTTTGTCTCCGGAAGAGTCACTAAATCTCAACTCTCTGACCTCAGAGACCCGGTGCGACAAGAGTTCAATATCTAAAAAACGATAGAAAAAGTCCACTCTGAATAAGTAGTCACCTACATTAAAATTATATGACTGCAATAAAAAACATATAACTGAAGAAGAGATTAAATATATATAATTTCAAAAGATTACGTATTCATTGACATGTAAAGAAAGGTGAAGCCATGATTTTATGGTTTTCAAGGAAGACGTTTTTTTCATCAAATCAAAAGTTTTGATGAAGGGTTTTAGCAAAAGTCTTGGTAGAGTTAATTTTCTGCAAAAAGTCCACATTCTGAAGCTTGGTGTGCCTAAAATTGCATCCTCAAGTAAAGCCACAAGATGAATACACAGATGAGTTTGTCTAAAGTATTGTTGATGAGTATATAAAAATAACAGGCAGAATAACCTCACAATTAGAATTTTAAATTTATTAATTTGCATTAAAAAAATCTTCCTTTTTTTTTTGTAAGTCTTCAGCTGTAATTTATTGTCTTACAAAGCCGGCTGAGTTTCCACGTGGTCCTCTAGAGGCTCACTGCGCTGCTGTCATCTCTAAAAGAACCCTATGTGTCATTGCCCTTGTACATGGGAGAAAAACAATAATGATTCACATCTGGGACAGACCACACATACTTACAAACAATGACAGAAAAGTAGAAAAACAGAGCAGAGGAGTGCCATCATACCCTCTCCTCAGGAACTCGGAGAGGAAGTGTCAGTCTGTCAAACCCTGGATATAATCTTCTACAACGTGACGCCTGGGGGCGATCATTGTGCCCTGTCACCGGTAGTCCTCGTCGTTGATTAAGGCTTTTCATCCTCCGTTGGGCTTAGCTTTGGGACGCCTGCTCTTTGTCTTGTGACATGCGTAATTTCCTCCTCGCAGTGCCCCATCTTGATAGTGAGCTAATAGAAACTCTCTGTAGATCTGCTCCTAATGAAGACGGATCCTCAGATGGGATAGCGCTCTCATTTATATTACCAGCCTATCAACTTCTCTTAAAGGGATTAGACATCCTCTGCACAACAAGTCTGGGTAGGACAGAAAAGGGTGTCAAAAGTTTCAAAACAGAGTTTTAGCAATGTTACATTGTAACTAGGTCATCTGTCTATAGTCAATAAAAATATGAGAAGACCATCAGCACAGGCTGAACTGACTGTAAGCTAGTCTTGAATACCGACTGAGCTGATGGTGGGAGATCGGATTATTTTTCATCCAACTTTAAATACAATCTATCATTAATGTGTGCTTGCTTTTTCATTCACGCTTTATGTTTGTGCAACAAGTGATTACTTATTCTGAACTGTGGAGACGTTAGCGGGCCGTGAGCGTGCAGCAGCTCTGGTCGTCACTCCAACGGTCGTCATATTTTTTGCGTATGCCCTCAGGTGACCAGTTTCTCCAAAATCTCTCTGTGTATTTGCTTATTGTGGGTGGGCCTACCTCTTCCACCATAATTAATATAAATTGTGAAGTATTTGTTCCGTCCTTGAGCTGGTATGCTTTACGTTAAAAGAGAAATCCCTCCCTGCATCCTTTCTTATATAATTTAGGTTTTCTTGTCAGTTGCTGGCTTCACTGAATGCACGTGACATAAGTATGTCAAATAAGGAGGTTAATTGCAAAAGAAGCTCATCAGGCCTACCAGCATTACTGTGTCTTAAAATCAACAACTAGAGAGGTTTGTTGTATTGAAGTGTGAAGCTGTCTGATATTTTTTTCATCTACTAACAGGGAGGTAAATCTAATCTAAATCTCCTATGATTTTGGCATCTTGTCTCTGGAGATTGTATATTTTTGTGCATCTGACCTCCTTCAGCTTCCATTAGTCTCCAATAATCCTGTGTGTCCCACACAGTAGGCTCCAGGGAACAAGTGGTAGCGAGTTTGATTAATGAGATTTGTTAACTAATATTATCATTAATAATTCACCACAGCCTCTATACCAAGCTAGTATGTGTGTGTGTGTGAATAGAGTGCAGCATTTTTTTAGAAACTGGAGCATATTGTACTAGGTGATGTGCAGACTTTGGTGAAAATCTCTGTTTAAAAGAAATTGACCCCTGAAAATATTCGCTGCACAATGTCGGAAAGTGACATTTAAATCCAAACAATTTCACTCCTGAGCACTGGAGTGAACAATTTCACTCCTGGTAGGCCTGATGAGCAACTTTCCTCTGCTGTATTAAACACTTGATCATCCATTCAGTTCAGGATGTTCCATCCATGCAATAAAAACGTAAGGCAAGGCAAGTTCAGTTGTGCAGCAAATTTCAACAAGCAAGTAATCAAATGTCATCATAAAATCATCAAAGTATTGAAAAGAAGACTAGAATGGGGTTTTGGCCTTGCAACTTGGAACTCATCATTTGAGCATCTTTGCAAAGACTTGAGTGACCTGGATGGTTGGTACAACAACAGATCTTTAATGTATAATGGTGTTCAGTCATTCTGTGATTTTTAAACCAACAGAAGTATTTTAAAGTCTATTCTCTGAGGGAGCCACTGTAAGGACTTTAGGTGATGTGCTTTAGTTTTAGTAAGGACATGAGCAGCAGCATCATTCTGGATCAGCTGGAGCTGTCTGACTATCGTTTACATACATCAATATTTAACTCTTAATAAAGTGTTCAGCCACCGTTGGCTTTAACTCTCCTGATTGCTGTCTGAGTGGTAACAGTACACTGAGCCAATAGTTAACAGAAGAAGCTTTAGCCCTCTTAAATAAATTGCCCAATGATCCATCACTATGGAGTCGGATATTGTGAGTGTTTAACTTCATTTAGACATTGATCGAAACACTCATTAGTTTAGCTTTGCGTACGCCAGTCTTATTGTCTAGGAATATCAAAAAATCATGGTATGAACACTTTTTTTCAGCTTTACAGCTATATAAACTCCAGAAGAAACTACCATGTATTATATTATTATATACCAGAATATAGGACTCTGTGAGTTCATCCGTTGCATGTAAATGTAAAACTTCCAGGTATCAGGCTATAGTATTACTAAAACATTTATCTAGTTTTTTTCCAACATTTATTTATGATATTTTTAATTTTTAAATTGTTTTTAGTATGGGCTGCACAGTTGGTAGAGTTGTTGCCTTGCAGCAAGAAGGTTCTGGGTTCGATTCCCAGTCCTGGTCTTTCTGCATGGAGTTTGCATGTTCTCCCTGTGCATGCGTGGGTTTTCTCCGGGTACTCCGGTTTCCACCCACAGTCCAAAAACATGACTGTCAGGTTAATTGGCTTCTCCAAATTGCCCCTAGGTGTGAGTGTGTGTGTGCCTGGTTGTTTGTCCTGTGTGTCTCTGTGTTGCCCTGCGACAGACTAGCGACCTGTCCAGGGTGACCCCACCTCTCGCCCGGAACGTTAGCTGGAGATGGGCACCAGCAACCCTCCCGACCCCACTGAGGGACAAGGGTGTAAAGAAAATGGATGTTTTTAGTATGATAATTTTGTCCAGTTCATAAAACCTATTAAAATTTAAAAGTAATAACATGATTTAATTCCTATTATGATTCCTTGAACTTAACACAAATCTGCACTGCAGAAGGTAAACAGGTGTCTATGCCACTACCATGATAACCTTTTAATGTTTAGGATTTTCAAACAAAAACGCAACATAGATCCTTGGCCAAAGTTTTTTTTTAGTTTGCAGTGCCTTTTTGAAAAAGTTTTGTGTTGTTCTGCTTCTTCCTGTCACATTTCTGTAAGGCACCTGTAAACTCGGATGAGCTCCACAAAGTCACCTTTCCCTTTTAAACATCTGTAAAAATGGATTTATTCAACTTTTGGTGGTCGAAATCTTTCACTTTCTTTGTACTTACTGAGCTCCTCATCCAGCTCAGAAACCTTTACATCTCATTGAACTCCACTGGATCCCCAAGGAACTGCTAGACTAAGATGTTTCAAGGTAAATCTCTACCTCCACCTGCCACGACAACTAAAAGCAGTATTAAAAATCCTCTGTGCTGTTTTTCTGCAAAAAAAAAAAAAAAGTATTTGTCATTACATTTCTGATCACTTCACTATGGGTATAAGATTTTAATCAAATAGTAAATAAAGTATCCAATATAGTAGTACAGCTGAAGTTTAAGTTTAAAAAAAAACTTTTCCAAGTTGTGTCTGAAAATAGAAACTTTCTGGGGTTTTTTTTTTATATATATGTCACACTGGATACGTTTAGTGGCTGGAAAACCTGTAATTTATTTTGTACCTTAAGGGCAAAAGCAGATGCCAAAATTTCCAGCAAGCATCTAAGCAATGCCATCTCATGCTGTCCAGAGTTCGACCGGTGAAGATCATCCCAAAATTAAACCCTGGGGTCGTTTATGAGCAATCTAACCCAGGCTGCATGTTTGCTTAAACCCTGGAAGCACACTGGCTTCAAAGTGCAATACATTTGCATTAACATTTCATACTGATTATCATTACTGCTTCCGTTTGTACAGACTGAAAGGCCACAGCCCAAGATGGAGAAATTGCGCAAAAAGTAATCTCGAGCTGAATAGAAAAAAATAAATAAATACATATTACCAAAAATTATTATATGACTTCCTGATGGAACTCCGGCAATGGCTTCCCTTCTCCTCGTAATTGAAAGAGCGCGGGGCAATGGCAGAAGTCACTGGCACATAATGCAACCGAGGAATGAATGTATAAAGTGTAATAGATCGTGAAAAGAGCAGTCAGATGACAGAGATGGAGCATTTCATTAGCAGGTCTGAATCGAGTCTAAATGGGTGGTTGCTGGCGCAGTGATGAAAGGCTGGCAGTAAAGAGTTCCCTCACAGTACACCTGGAAGATGGCCTTTTGTTCACACAGAGTCATTAATTACAAGTTTTCGGAGTCTGCGCCGCATAGGATAAGGTTTCAGTTAGTGCCCTAATATTTGTGGCTTACGCGCACCTTCACTTCACTTTCTGAGGGACAAATGCAAATGAGCAAATATCCATATGCAGAAGGGAGAGGGAGGCAGGAACCATTTCACGATGTCCTACTAAATGCAAAAGAGTTTCGTAGAAATACGTACATATAGGTCTTCAGAGTGTTATTTGAAAAACCATGCATGCAGAACGCACACAATACAAACTGAAACGCTTTCAATTTAAAATAAGAACACTCTGTACCAATTATCTTTATATAAATTTTGTAAAAATGTGTTTTCCTCTTTAAACAGGCAAATATCTTTATATGTCAGCTGAAGCAGCAAAGCTTAATCTTGCGGAATGCCCTAATATATCAAATGCACTCTGTGCCATGTATTAATATTTCTCTACATGAGTATGACATCCACAGCAACAGCTCCGGGCTTTGTAACAGTACCGCTGAGTGCGCCTGTGTGTTTGCATCTGTGTGCGTTTTGCTGTGTGCATGCCTCAGCGTCATCCTGCCAAGTTATGAAGCAGCTGGGGTCTGGAACAGTGTTTGTATTGACTGAGGAGAGTCTACAGTGACCCTATTACAGCCAGGTTGTAAACAAAGAAAGAACATGGTCTGTAAGCGAGGTAACAACAAATACGGTCCACAGCAGCAGATTGCATATTCTGACCGCTTTGTCTCTTCTTCCCACAGCAAATCTGTAGGCAATAGAAGTCTGGCTTTAGGACAATGTGTTTTTTATGACTATGGACGACGCACTGTAAATTAAGCAAGATTGTTTTTCTTCACTGTAAAAGAAAATAAAAACAAAACCAGCATTTGTAGATAACCAACATTATCTAAAAAGGGAAATATTTTAATAATGAACCACAGTAATAATTACTTGCATGTGCCAGTTAACCAAGGCCAGGATGAAATTCTCAGAGTTTAATTAAAGTTCACAGTTTTAACCCAAAGTATTTAAAATGAATAAGCGAATTTTACTTATATCAGAAAATCAACAAGTCATGGTTCTGCTGCTAAAATAACATATTGATTATTACATCTTTATTAATATTGTTCGTTACGTTCATTTGTTGTTTTGGTTTTGATACAGCTAATTTTAGTTAGCTTTTTTTTTTTTTTTTTGGAAATGTCTATGCCTGATTAGTTAGGCCATCTGCTCAGGCAGAACCTGCAATAAGCCTTTTCAGAGACATGCCATGTGTGACCTGCCAGCTGTAGTTTTAAAACAGTTTTAACTTAGTAGGAGTGATTGTCAAACAAGATCTGTCACGATCTTGGGTCGACCACAGGGTGACCCATCATGGAGAAGTTTGTTTTCATAATAAACATGTATGAGATTAACTAAAGGAGTTTTCGAACTGTACAAGACTATATCCTACATGTTGATGGGAAGCACAGATACATAACTCCATCTTTCCCCCCGTTTATTGTACACAGGCAGGCACATATATTTGCTATATTGTTTTTCAGAAAATAGTATTCAAATCCATCTAGAAAAATGCTACTGAAATGTTTTTATCTCCATTTGTTCTCATCATCTTTAAATCATAATCTGTTTCACAGTTACAATAAAAGACAAAAAGAACAAAGGAATAAAAAATACCCTCCTGGTAGCATTTCTTTTAGCACATGCATAAATGAGCTGAAGGTACCTCCGGGACAGATTGTGGAGTAACAACGACCGCTGGGGTTTTAGTTTCCCCACCCCGACTATTTCTATGGGGACAGGGCCAAGTCGCTCCATGCCGCCAGAGAATCAGATTACTGTGATATTTGCCTAGTATCGGTGTAAATTCCATAGCAATAGCAGATATGTGTACTTTATGTGAAGTCCTTGAATTGGAACGGTCATGCAGCGAAGCTTTACTTCAAGTCCATAATGTCTCGGCAGCCTGGCTTCGCTGGCGACCACATCCTGTGTTTCAGAGGCGGATTAAAACGACGCTGGAACTTTCATAAAGCCGAGTATCTATGCAAAGCAGATCCTATATTCTAAAGGAGGTATTAGGAAGTTAGTGTGCCTATTATTTAAAAGCAAAGGGGCTTTGGTTGAAAAAAAAAAGATTACACATATAGCTGAAACCAGAAGCATACATATGCGGAATAAATGGACATGTTTTTTTTCCCCCCCTTTCTATCTGTTGTGTGAATCAGACCCAACCTCTCCTGTTTCAGAGAAATAATATGTTAGTGATTATTTATTAATGGATTACTATCTCTCCAAATAATAATGTCATTGCCTTGGAAACTTCTGCTAGAACTGGCATGTTTGAATTAATCAGAAGCACATTTTGGATTGTATCTTAAGGTCATACCTACAACACATTGCTTTGGACAGTCTAAAAAAAGCCAAGATATCAGGAAGAGAATTGCTGTCCATCTTCTATTCCATCTGTTCAAACTACTATGCATGTATAGACATAATTGGAGGTTCCTGTTGGAACTTTGGACACTCCATAGTTCCAACTGCTAACTATGGAGGTTGCAGCGTCACGTTTCACTGCAGGAGGAACTGACACACTTCATGAAATACATGACATCCACATGGATCGTCCAAATGGACAAGAGCAGTAGTTACAAATTGGCTAACTGCAACAAAGTCAATGTTTTGGTGCGGCCATTATAAATCCATGACCTCAGGCCTACAGAGAATTTGTGGGCAGATCTAAAGATGCACAAACAAAGCAGTCTACAAACCGAACTCAGAAACACCAGTTGTGTCAGGAGGAATGGCTCAGAACTCCAGCAGACTAATGTGAGAAGCTGATAAAAGGAACCCCAAGAATTTGACCCAAAATATATAGTTCATAGGCAGCGCTACCAAATACTGATGAAATGTTAACTTCTGACTTAGAAGACATCACTGACGTTTTCTTTTTCTCATTATTTTGGCATTCAGCAAATAGCAACAATTTTTGGTGATTCTAACTAACCTAAAACAAGAAAAGTTTGGTCTGATTAAACACCGGACAGATACGTGTTGCTTTATTCAGTGTGCGAGTTTCAATTGTATATATTCTGCTCTCCATATTGTTTGTGGGACGTTTTATGCAGTAAGATTTCTATTAAATAAGCTCTTTTTTGATCTATTGTGATTTAAGTTCCCTTTTTGTCTTTCATTGGCTCATATTTCTGACAGCTGCATGAAGGTGCCGTCGCTCTGACAAACACATTCGACAAACTGGTTGTTCTGTATACAATAAACTTCTTCTCAGTATTTTGGATCATCTCAGTGATGAGTAATGCTGACAGTCACGCCCATTTTGGCTGAATCAGACGTTTGTCTCTTTAATCCTGGATGTTGGCCTCTGCAAAGAGTAAATTTGTTTTGTTTGTGTTAAGTCTAATGAAATTAAGAGCTGCTCCTACCCTTTCTAGAGTTAATCTGGCAATTTTACCATGTCTTGTCCTTCCTGCCACATTAGTAAGCAGAAAGAGTTTGTGGAAATCAACCACTGCAACAATTGTGTTTGGTCATAACGGCATGTGTAGACACCATTTACGCAATTCTGTGAGACACGAGGGAAATCGAGTATTTTATTTTGACAGTGATCCTTTGGGGAGCTCTGCAGGTCGTTTATTCTTATATGTATATACGCAAACGTACTCGGTTGTCTGCCTCCCGTTTGGTTAGCCGTCTGCTTGTGAATAATTTGCCACTTACAGGTGTCAGACAAGAAAGCTAGAGGGGCTGGACATGCCATCCCTCATTGTTGGCTGCGCATTAGTAATCAGGACCTGATGTAAATAGAGACGTCTCATTACGAGTGAGTGAAAAGTGTGGTATTGAGGAAGGGCAGGGGCAATGACAAGGATTCTCAGAGTAATGGGCTCTAAAAGATCAGCACACCATTAAGTGGACCTGTGAAGCACATAGTAGCCCTTCAGGCCCATTATGGAGCAAAACACTGGCAAGCTAGACAAGTACAGCCTCTAATGGCAGGCTCCCTTTACAATTTAATGTTGTTAAACGCAGCTCTGTGGATGTTGCTGAGACGCCTAATATGACTGCTGGATTGAACTATTGACAGCCACTGTGGAAGATGCTGAATAAATCACTGGGCTGTTTTTGTAGCGCCGATGTTCTACTTGAGCTAATTTGCACAAGAGAATCAACAGCAGTCTGTTTTGCATTGGAATAAGGTCGCTGCATTTTCTTATAACTTCCTGTCTCACTTTATTTAATTGGTGAGCTGAGGATTCAGTTCTAATTAATCATGTGCAGAGTTAGCTGTCAATTATTCCTACAAGTTTGAATAAAGTAAAGGAGACTTGTATGAGATTACTAGCCAAAGATGCTAAAAAGGCAACTAAAAATGCAAAAAAAAAAAATTAAAAATGGAGTCCTCTTCCTTATCCTGATGAACATTTAATATTTTTTGGTAGCTTTTCCTCTGGAGCTCATCTGAAAATGTAATCAATGCCAGGAAAAGTGCACAGTGAGATGGGTGGCTGTTGACTGCGGGATTTAGGAACTTAAATGAGCCTTCCCACTGCTGCTGGCGAGAGATTTTTGCCAGACGCGGCAGTGCAGAACAAGAACTAATCTGGAGTGGTCTGTTGCAGCTAAAAAGAACTGGCCCTGAAGTCATGCGTTACAGTGGGAAGTCTGGATTATTCCCCCTCTCATTCCTGCAATTTTCTGCAACGGGCCCGCACTACAGAGAGCATTTGCGCTTAATTTTAATCACCTCTGCTGTTCCGTGCAGCCATAACTGTAAATGATAAAGTCAAAAATTACAGTCACACGCGGTAATATCCACTTGATTACAAAAATACTGTCTTTTTGTGGCAGTTGTGGAAGGTTTATGGGCTTACATGCCTTTAAATCTAAAGATAGGTTCATCCATTTTAATGAGCAGCAGGCAGGTCTTAACATTGACAAAGAAAGTGGGAAAATGCCTCAACTCATGCATTTGGAATATCAATGAAAAATGCAGAAGAGAGGCTTCCTTCATGAAACACAAGACTTGTGTTCCTTTTTTAGAACACAAACTGCAGGAATGGGAAAAAGTGAGTTCCTCACATACAAAGGTCATTGCTCCCAGTGTTTTAGAAACTTCCTTGTTTTCCCGTTTGCCACATTTCAACATATGAAACAAAGCTTAAAAACATAAACATTTGTACAGTTATGCAGTACAGATTTGTTTTTCTGTTTTTGTTTTATTTAACCCCACTTCAAATAAAAAAAGTACTATTTGACAAAGAAAATCAGACAAAGCTGCAGTTTTCACAGTACGAGATCCTTCATTGAGAGGAAAAAACTTACTTGAAAGAGCTGGCCGTTTTTGCAGATTTGTATGTCCGCTATATTTAATTTTTTTTTTTTACTTTAATTGCCTGTTCAAGTTGGCATTATTACATGTCAAAGCAATTAACATCTATAAAAAAATGTTTTTGTTTCTGGAGCCATTCACTGTCCTGCAGGATAACTCTGGTGCAGGTCACAAACTGATGGCTGGACATTCACCTGAGGGATTTTCTGCTATCGTGTAAAAGTCATTGTTCAATAAATTTTAGCAGATCTTCAAACCACGCTGTTACCACCATACTACGACCATCACTTTTTCTTTAATGCTGTGTAAATTTTTCTCCAAAAATTTACACAGCATTCTAATTCTGTCCCGTCAGTATTTTCTGGCAAACGTGTTTTTGGACAGCAGTGTTTGTTTAACATAGCCCTCATATTTAAGTGCTTTCTTTAGTCTAATAGTAATGATAATTATTAGGTTTAAATGTGGGGACTAAAAAATTAAATTGAAAAACATAAGTGTGGTTAATCACAGTTGATTCATGGTGTAACAAAGGGGGCCAAAACTACTTCATGTAGGGCAAAAAAAAGACGCCACACATGGAAGAGCCACATGATTTTAGCTTTTATAATGACTGATCACCCCTGAAGTCCAGGTGTGAAAATAACTGAAAGACATTCTAAATCAAATAACCATCAAATATGTTCGAACCAGGGGAGTTTTAACAAGCTGGAATTGAAAAATAGCAGGGTAGCTTCATCACATCCCAGCACAATGGGTTACTAAATTAACAGTTTACTCATGCTGACTGCTGAATCCAGGCTGAAAAGAACTATTGAATTTATCTATGCTGCTGACGCCAAACCAAGACTGCAACTGTTCTTCCACGAGAGTGATGCCATGGCTTTTATCTGAAACAAAGTCGGACATAAATTTCGATATTAAAAATGCCCGGATCGAATAGAGAACCAGACATTATATGTTTGCATATGGAAAACGAGGTTTGCATTTATCAAACTCTTTATTTAAGCTCCTTAAGCCACGACCAAGCACTTATTTTTGTAATTATTAACAGTCAAGATGCCTAATTACTTTATTATTAGCATACACGATCAGTAATATCCGTTCAGGCATAATCACTGCGTTCTGAAGCAAATGCTTTTTACCACAGTTTGGTTTGCATTGGCCGACATCCAAGACACATACAGATGGCCTTTGTTGCTGCCATTTTGAAATAGCTGTTTGAAAAATCTGTTGAAAAACACAGGCTTTCCCAATTCAGTTATACGTCCAACAGCAGTCGGCTAATGTGTTGCATCACATGCGTCACTCTCAAGGTCTGTGGACCACATGGGGCCCGCTGTGACTATTTACGTGGATCTCTAAACTCTAGAGACGCATAAATAGAGCCTTCAAGACAACAGCTGTGTAAAAGTGTAGCTTTCTAAATACTTAGTAACCAACCCGCGCCTTTTCTACAGCCAGAGCAATGATTAAAACAAATATTATGTCAATCATTCAGATTAAAGCAATTTTTTTTTCTAATCATCAATGTGGAAAGAAGTTCTCATCGAATGCAGAGACAGCCACTTATCCAAATTTTAACAGTTTGCTAATTGGTAGTTCTTGCAAAACGTTCTGCCACAACCGACCCTTTGAGGAAATTCATGCTGCTGATTTGGCCCAAAATGAAAATGAGTTTCACACTCGGTGTTAAATAAACACTGAACTGATATAAAAGAGTAAGAAACAATAAGGTGAAATCAGAACTTTATGCAAATGTGACTGTTACGGCCAGTGGCCTTGTGTATGTTTTCTTTTCCTTTTTTTTGTACCATCAGCAGCTTCTAATCAAGTTGACTCCACTTGGAAGTGGATGCAGCCCTGCCTTCCAGTGCCACTCCCTGAGGCCTACAGCGATTGGCTCATCAATTACCAGCTACACCAATCCCTGAAGAGGCCTCCCCTTTAAAAACCAAGGACTTCCTGGGAGAAGGCGCGGCTGATTCTTTGCTTAGACAGCTTGCCACTTTGGGTGTTTGTTTGTTTAGTTGACTGCTGTCAACTGACTATGTAAACTTTGATAGCCCTGATAGATTTTGTTAGTTTTGCAAGCTCTTGCTAGCTCTTGTCCCTGTGAGGGATCTCTGAATCTCTGTTAGACATTTGTAGTTTGTTTTTGTTTAATCTGTATGGAAAGTCCATTTTTGTTTGGTTAAGATATTGTTTTGTGGATTTTCTTATTTAGTACATTTTTTGTTGTAAGTCCCTAACTTTTGATGTTAATTTTTACCTTTTTATTTTTTGTCAAAACCGTAATAAACTCCTAAATTGTAAAACCTTACCACCTAGGTTTCTTTAATGTTGCTTCCCTTTCCCCTGGCCGAGCCGGGTCGTAACAGTGACGCTTTAATTTCCAGGTGGAAAACATGCTGATAACCAAATAAACTGTTGATTTTTTTTTTAATGTCAAATAAAAGTAGCAGAAAAATTGTATTTATGTTGATGTGGAAATTGTTTTGACAACAGAAGTCAGTAAGATTTGAGTATTCGTACCACACAAACTATTTGATATTTCTACAAACCACACAATTCTTTTACAATTTAGATTTTTAAAATAAAATAAAAAAAATTTAAAAATGGTATACAAATTATCATTTTCCTGACAATTCAAAATGGTGTTCTACTTTGTGTTGGTTTATGACGTAAAATCACATAAAAATGCTTCAAGGTTAGTAGTTGAATGTGATTATATACGACTTCTAGGCCATTCTTCTGCAAGGCGTTTGTTAGTATGCAGGTGCTCAGATACTAACATGTCACCCTTTAGACCTGAAAGTTTTTCACTGGGTAAAATATATATATATATATATATATATAAAAATTTAAAAAGATAGTTTGGACAGGACATCAGTAACGGCCTTTTTTTAGTGAACACCGGCTCATCTTTATTCTTTCATTTTTCACAAAAAATACAAATCTTTGTCCAAGACAACATCATCTATTGAATGCATTTCCCCGACAGCCAACGATAAACTGACATTTAAACTGTGCAGCGTTATTTGCATCTCTGGGTTCTAGAAACATAAAATGAGAATATTTTATCTTGGCAAGCTTGCAGGGTTATTTAAAAATCTATTTTTTATACGGATGCGCTACGCTCTTGGCCCACTGGAATAAATTCTCCCCGTTAAAACTGAAAACTTAAGCTTGCACTTAAAATGTGAATCGAATCCAATTTTGCCGAGGAGAGCATGCGTAAGCAAAACAGTTGATCAAAAGCAGATTGATTTGACAACTTGTCATGTGTGTCTTCTTTATGAAAAAAGCCCCGCTGGGTAGGATGAATTATTTGTTTCTTTCATTGTGCAATAAATCTTGCAAATTAACCAGAGTGCCAATGGATGTCATCTCCGATTAGTGTCAATTGGCCCTCTAATGAAGACGCTCAACCTGTAGGCGTGTTGAAGCTCTGACTCTTTGATGAGGTTACAAACAGCATGGATGTTTCACTCAGGAGAATTTAGACTTGATTAAAAATAAAACATGAGAATGATGGGCTTCTGTGTGCAAGTGCTTACGTAAGTCATTCAAAAGCTAGAAATTAATCAAGTATTAAACAACAACAAAAAAAGAGCTGCTTAAAAGTATCCCAGAGAGAATTATTTGGCAATTTTAGAAAATGATGTGTTGAATTGGTGAGGATTGGCTCTGCTGTGGCTTTTTGGACATCATCGCGCCGCGGTCAGCACAGCAAAGCCACACAGGCATCCCACTGACGAACAGATGGGCAGCAGGAGAGGAATGCAGAGGAGGTGATCCAGAATGTGCACACACCATGATGGTGAGTCAGTGATAAAGAACAGCAGATGAATGGATTTCTAAAACTCCTCCAACAAACTGAGAAAGCGGCTGTCTGCCTCTCCCTCGTCGTCTGTCGCTCTCATTTCCACTGCTGGATGCCTGTGAATTTCAACGCTGACGTATGTGCTGGCTTTCTGCGCGGCGTGAAAGGGAAGGGGAAGAGATGCCGACGAGGAGAATAATTTATCGTGCCCCGTTCCAATAATGTCACACTAACTCACAGCGGCATGGAAAATAAATCATAAAAGATGGAGGAAGTGACGGTAAATATATCCTGGATGATTTTTTCTGGGTCTACAGGGGGCATTACCAGGTCTGGAACAGAATACAGACCTGGTAAAAGTCTGTCTTCAAAAGCAAGTTGCATTTTGAACTCTGCTGGATCTTCGGCCAGCTTCGGTTCAGAACTGTCTGTGAATCACTGATTGTTCTTTTGCAAATTGGATCTCAGACGCAGCAGATCCGCACAGACCAACTTTATCCATGACCTCAGCCCACACTCTGACAACTGAAACACTACATAAACTTTTGATTCCGAGCCGTTTCTTTGTGTTTGGTGCACAGCTTTAGAAAGGGAGTGCAGCGAAAGACAGGCCAACAAAAGGTCATGTCTGCAAATAAGCAAATCATGCCTGTTGGGAAATTATAAAAGGTTTTTGATGGCTGCAAGTTCTCCTTTCCAAATACGGGGTCAGAAGTCCGTGTAGACAGGGCACTTACAAAATCTGGATGCAATCTTTAAAGAGAGCTCATCTGCCAAGTTATTCAGTACTAGATGGAAGTCATGAACTCATAATGACTTGCAAAACTACTTATGCCATTTGCAGTTCAACACATTGTGTTGTACCACAACCATCAACAAGACTTAACGCAATAGACCAATAAAAAAAAGCATGTATGAAAACAAAAGGGATTTATATTCATTTTTACTTAACCCCATCAATACCCTGCCCCCTCCCACCCCACTTTATTCATGATGTACATCTTCAGAGGTCACCCATTTAGAAACTGGAGTTCACCTGTGCGTTATACACCATCAGTAAAAATGCATCTGTTTTAAGAAGGCTTCATGGGTTGTTTATAGAATACTAATGAACAAACAGCATGAAGACCTGGAAACACACCATGTCAGGCATAAAGTTGTGCAGGTAATTAAAACAGGGTCAGGTTATAATCAATATCCTAAGGAAGAATCTGCTGAAAGGACAATAAACTCCACAAATCAAGGCATTATGGAAAAGTGCTGTAAGAAAGTAACTGGAAGCCAAGTTTGATGTTTGTCACAGGAGTGTAGGTGGGTGGTGTGGTCAAACAAGTCCAAATCTGAAAATCTTTGGTCTACATACAAAGTACTATGTGAATACACCAGCACCACAATGAAACCTGATTTTGGAAGCATGATGCTGTAGGGATGTTTTCAAAGAGCAGAGGGAGAGAAGATGGATAGAGTCCATTGGAAGATATATGAGAAAGCAATCGTGAAAAAAAATAGATCTGTTCAAAGCTACAAAAGACTAACAACCCTATAAAAAGCCAGAGCTAAAATGGAATGCTTAGACCAAATCATCATCAGGTATTAAGATGGTCCAGTCAAAGTCCAGACGGAAAGCCAATTGGGTCTCTGTGGTAGTGGTTTTAATCATTGACTTAGATTAGATTGCCTTGTCCCATTTCATTTAGGTGCACCTGTATGCAGAATTAAAGGTGTTTGGTTATAGATTCCTATGCAAATCCAGAGTTAACAAGAACATGTTCTCACGTCATCTGGACATGCCTGCAGAGAGGGATGTTTTTCTTCAAGGCATCGTGTTTCACAGTCTAAGAGCTGCAAAAATGTGAACAGCAATTAATGCATTCTCAGAAAGATATTGAGCTGAGGCATCATCAGGCATCTTGCCATAATTGCAAGCAAAAGCAATGCAAAAATTGGAAAACGCACAAACACGTACTTGACGGCAACAGAAAGAACCTGAATTAGATCCACAGACTCCTTAGAATCACTCATCTGAGGAGCAGGAGAAAGCCAAAAGAAGCGGGAATTAAAAAAAAAAAAAAAAAGTGGAGGGGAGAGGAGGGGGATCTCAGAGGGGGCTAAAGCTTAAGAAGGGGTTCATTGTACAGTCAACACCCCCATCGGCCCCCCCAAGAAACGTCATTCCTCATAAGCCTTTCAGCAAAGGTGATTCATCTGTTGAGTGTGATCAGAGGCAACACACACACTTGAATATTTATTCACGCTGAAAGGCCCCTTTTTTTTTTTTTTTTTTTTTTTAAAGTCCCAACATTTATTCTTGGATTAGTCACAAGAAGCCCATACAAGACGCATGTCATCACTCGCAGGTTTCACTCACGTTTCCTGCTTATTTCTAAAAGCTAACCAGGGCAGCACCAGACTAGAAGCCACCACACAATTGTGTAGCTCAGTAATGTTTGACTGCAATACCACTGCCGAACCCTCCTGATGAAGAAAGACGAGAAGTCTCTTACCTTTCAGCCCTCTTGGCTGAAGTGAGCTGAAAGTAGAGAAGAAAGAAGTTCTGCGATCTGTGCTCCTTTCCCGCTTGGTTCCCCCTCTTCCTCCTGCGTCTGTGCCAGCCAGTTCCAGTCAGCAGCTCTGGACTCCCCCGCTGTTTGAATGTTGCATCGTGAACCCCCACAGATTACGATAGGGAAAACAACAGAAAGAGAGGTGGGAAGTGGAAAGAGAAATGCGATTTTTTTCTCTCTCTCTCTCTCTCTTTCCCTCTCCCTCTCTACACACACACAATCTGATGCCTGCAAGTATCTCTCCGGATTAGATGTTTGAGAAGACCTTCTGATTCTCCGTCAACTCTGCCGCTCAGACGCTGTCCACCAGCGAGTGGTGCTGAATGAGACTCCGGGGCTTGACTGCGGTGGTTTCCTACTTTTCTTCCTCTCCAGCTTCTTCTGTTTGACTGCACAGATCTTCCCTCCCTCCGCGCAACAGTGGCTCTACTTCCTTACGAACTACAGACTTTGCAGGACGCTGACACTAATGCAAATGTACAGTAAAAAAAATTAATAAAATTTAAAAATACCAAAATGTAAAACTGACTGAATGAGTTAGGTTAAAATCAGTTGGGTTTTAAAGCCGGATCAATAAGTGCTAGTGTAGTGAATATTTGAGTGGGCTTAAACAAAAAGAGATGGGGCGAGGGAGGAGGGGTTGCCTGGTTGTAAAACTGGTTTTACGCAAATGAAAAGTCATTCCAAGCTTGGTCATAAAGCCAAGGGGATAAAGACGCACACAGGTCTTACAGAAAGCAATACCTCCCGTGAGATCTTGCACGGATCAGAGAGTGCACTTGGTGGGGTTTAGGTGTAAAATAGATCACGCGATCTCGTGAATCTGCCCCGCACCGTCTTAGCTGGATTTCAGCTGCTGTTGCAAACGTGCGGTGCGCATTTGGATTTTACACACAGAGGCGCTGCTGCTCAAAGAAAACAAATCAGAAACGCATCTTCGCCTTCCGAGCTTCTCGGTAGTTGTATCTCAACTCGCACTTTCGTCATTTCAGTTCTATTACCCGAGATTTGGAGACTCAATGGGGTCGATAGATCCTACAGAGATTGGGCTCCTCCTCAAGTTCGACGAGTTGAGGCTTCAGTGCACACTACAACACACAAGTACTAAAATTTACTCTTAAGGCGCCGACTAGCGCATCTTGAGCTCCAGTGCCACCTCTCCGCGATGCTTTACGTCTGAATAATTGAGTTTTTTTTTTCTTCTTCTTCTTCTTCTTTTTTTCCAGTTCTGAACCCGCATCAAGGTGCTGCACAGACGCCTCGCTCCCTTTTATGTAGTGCTCCGCGATTAGTGATTATCCAGGATCCTCCCGCGAGTCATTCCCACTTGTTTCACTCGCATCGCTTTTCTTTATATGTTTATCATTACTGCGCTGATTGCGCTTATTGATTCAGCAGTCTAATCAGTTGCACCGGTGGCTCTCCCAGTAATGAACCGAGCAGAACCAGCTGGTTTCATTTCAAGCTGCACTTTAAAATGAGCTCTCCGATGTGGCCCCCAGGACATCCTCGACAACAAGCGAAGCACCACAAAGTTCCCCCCAAAGCTGAAATGTGTGTCACAGGAGAATATTGTGGGTTTTTGCCAATGGATGTTTTTGCTTTAAAAACGAGCAGTGTTGTGCTTTCTGTTTAACTTTTATTTATTTATGTTTGAATTTAGCTTGTGAACGTGACTCCACATCCTCTTGGGGAATTTTGGGAGGATATTTAAATAATTGCATTTTCTGTTCAAGATTTATTTTTGTAGTGCAGATTCACGAATCTAGAAGCATGCTGTACACGCCAAATAGATGCAATTTCTATCCAGATATGTATAAAGTAATATTACATTTCTAGTTCTAAAACAAAGAAGTCAAACTGGATTATTTTTGCAATCTTAGCAGATTTTTGAAAAGACTCAGAGAACAGCAACAAAAAAATAAATGTAGTTTCAATATTTCTGGAAGACAAAAGGACTGTTGATGCCATGCTGAAGTGTATCTGAGGGATCCTTTAGGGCCCTTGTGTGTTAGTGTGTCTGCGTCCCACTACCCCAGAACCATTAGAGCCTTATACAGAGACTGGTGCATCTGACAAACCAGTAAGACTTGTACTCTTCATCTAGAAAATGTTGCCAGATTAAAGAGTTTCCTGTCAAAACGGGACAAATGACATATGTGGATTAATTTGAGGGTGTATTACTGCAACTATCACCCTTTAAAAAAATAAACACACAATAAAGCATACAGTTAAACACACACACTCACAAAATACAGATGTTAAACATTATGATATTGGTCTATAAAACACAAAATGATCTTTATCCAAAATACATTTCAGAGTTGCTTGTCAAGTATGAGCCATATGGGCCCCTCAGGTGCTTAGACACTTGTTTACTCAATGATCTCAGAACTACACAGTTGAGGCAGCATTCAGCTCAGGAGCCAACTCTCTGAAAGCATCAGCTGTTTAAAGACATTTCTGGCACTCAGATTGACGAACATTTGCTACAAAACAAACGTATGATCCTCTAGCCCTTTTGTGAAAGTATTCCATGGAGAGAAATGAAACATTTTGGAATGTTGGCTTCCTGTTATATTTGGCTAAAACACAGCTATGAAAAAGAAACATCAAAGCAACATTCAAACACGACGTTGGTATTATGGTGACGCTTTTTTTTTCTTCTTCTTCTCCAGGACCTGGATCGATTGCAGTAATTGATGGAACCAGAAATTCTGTTCTGTACAAAAATCCAATACAGATGCTGTGCGACACATAAAAACCCTCCAATGAGTGTCCAGAACGTTTCTGCAAAGAAGAGCTGGTCAATATTTCTTACCAGTCGTATAAAGTTTTGACAAAACAAACACTGGCAGTTGTTGGAAACGTATCACGTCTAGAGGCCCATTATTTTTTAACCAGGGCTGTCTAGACATGAAGTCATGACTTGAAGACTAAATCTTCTGCTTAGTCTGGTTATCGTTATTTGATATGAGATATTGTCATATTTAGATTGGTGTAATGTCTAAATTACACCAATCTAGACATTGATTGGTGTTGTTAGTGAGTGGAGTTGTTTTGTTTTTCTTCAAAGTAATATCCTTTGACTTTAACTCAGGCATACAAACTGACCCTAAAACTAAGACAGATTGACAAATGAATTTCTTTGCGATGTGATTGGTTGACTGTGTCTTTGTTAGAGGTCTGGGCAAACTGAATGTGAAATAATTTTTAGCAAAACAGTTTCGTTATGTGCAACTCTATATCTTTCTGTTTGTTTTGTCTCCACTTATAAGCAAAATCATAAAAATATAAGCAGACCATAAAAGAGGAACAAAAGAGCGGAGAGTGTTGGTGCTATAAGATTTTACTGTTGCAATGTTTCAGTGTTGCACAGTGTCATCAGATGTTCAATGATCCACTGGTATAATTTCAAAGATGCAAACATAAACTCACTGCTTACAGAATGTCAAAGGAAAACTTCAATTAGCTTTTGTAGGCTGTTATGTTTGTTCTGGTTATGTATATGTATTTTTTTCTCACATTGTTACCAAAACAAGTATAAACTTAAGGTACATTTCTCTGGAAGCAGTTTGTCTTTGAGAAATCACAAATGGGAGAGTGAGACACATGACCTGCAGGACAGACTAGTGATTACAAGAGGTTTTATATATTCCGAAATGTAAACCTGGCATAACGCTCCAAAGTCTTAATTATTGAACTGATGAGGGCCACGTCAGGATTAATAAATAATCTCTGTTGTAATAAAAGTCTTCTCTATTTTCACCTTGGCCAGTCTCATGAGCTCAGGGGTCCATGAATTATTCTGCTCATTCCTAACCGTGATCCATCTCAATTGGGTGGGCAGCAGGATTGGATTAGCTCTCCCACTGTCCGTGGTGACAGAGTGGAAGCAAGAGAGTTAAGTCTCTGCAAAGAAAAGAAGCGCCGCAGCTTAAAATGAAATAACATTTTAAACAAAATAAAGAAATCAAACAAACTGGGTGTGCTCGGTATAATTACTGGGAGGGTTAATGTTGCTCGCAGTGGGTGGTAACCCTGCTGCTCTGTGTAAAAACGTCAGCATTCTTCCTCTGCGAATGTGTCTAAAGGGCTTCTCATGAAAACACGATGAGCTACAATTCAGCAGAGCATAATTATGCTTGCTTCAAAGAACGTATGAGGTTTTGGAAAATATGAAGTCACTTAGACTTTTTTTAATGATCTTCAAATATTTGCATGTTTAAAAGGATAGCGAATGCTAATGGTTGAAACCAGATGTTTATATGCACCTTACACAGAGGCACATGAGCTTAAATCAGGTGAACAATGTTCTGTTTTAGGTCAGTCAGGGTTTAGCAAAAATTAGTTGTACTTGCTACATTCCAGAACAATGGGAGAAATGTCTGATATTTTTTCAACTTCACTCAAATTCAGAAGATTACAAACAATTACTTGGTATTTTGTCAAATTGCCTTTTGAATGGCATGACTTACGGCAAATGTCTGTGGTATTTTTCCTTTAGCTTCTTGTAATAGTTTGCTGTAAGTTTGAGTTGTTCTTTAAGACAGAACTGATTTAATTGGGTCAGACACAGGCAGCCTCGCAGCTTTGTCTGCAAAACTGCCATGGGACTATGATTAAGGTAGATTGTAAGCATGGACTTTCTTGACATTAAGCCAATTTGTAGCTTCTTTGCCTGTACGTTTAGGATAGCTTTACATTTGGACGGTTCTACTTTTCTCCTAAATGTAACAATGGTCATTTTGGCAAAACACTTTTACAAAACAAGATACTTCATGAAATATACATAATTGAAACTTCTGCTGATCTTCATAATAATACTCTAATTCAACAACTGTATCTTCAACCAGAGGTTGTTTTTTTTTAAGTCCAGCGTAAATCATCTCCATGTACAGAATGTAAGCTGAAATATTAACATTGCATGGATTTCAGTGACTCACCTCACGAGTAAAACAGATTATATAGATTATTGCACACAGACTGATGTTTTAAAGCTTTTATTTCTGTTAATGGTGATGATTTCTTGCTTGTAGCTAATGAAAACATAATATATTAAGATTAGAATATAACATCAGAACAATATGGAATCATTCTTAGCGCAGAAATGTGAGTGTAATGAAAAATATGTTTAATATTTGCTAAAGGTTGTTGTTTTCAAAACGTACCTTTAATCTGATAAACGAGTTTCATTGGAACCCATATTCTAATTTACTGAAAACGACTGTATAATATATTGAAACAAATGTGTTTGTTAGAGTTGCAACACCAATTACTTTCCCTTTGAATTTAATTGAGTTAAGCAATGACCAAACAATTAATGTGCTATATAGCTAATAGAAATGTGTCTCAAAAGACTTGCAGCTGTAATTGCAGTGTAAATGTGGCTCTGCAAAGTATTGACTGAACACAAATGCAACAAATGCAAATGATTACAAAAACCCCATTTGGTAAACACAGGGAAGCATTGGGTCACCAAAGAACAAGATATTTTCCTTTTAAGTCTATCAGTAAACAAAACCAGTGCACCAGAGAGAAAAGTAAATAGTTGTGATGCTACTTTATTTTCTTTTAGGGTGATATCCTTTCATTTTGGATGAAGTGCCACTGCTGTTGACTGTCCTGTTTCATATTTTCAGAGTACTTGACTACAGTTTAATAAAACATTACAAAATCATTACAAATGTAACGTGCGATTACTGAATACAGCCCCAGGTGGCAGATGTTTATAACTGGCATGACTAAATGACAAAACCTTTATCTTGAACAGCCCAGTCCAAATGTTACATGTTGTGCCTTCTTTCGAAAAGCAGTCATTTTACCACAGATTACTGTTAAAATGATGGGGGGAAATGAATAAACACTCTAGATGACATTGAATTTTTTTTTGTCGTTCGTGCTCAGTGATGAACACAAGGCTGAGAAAGCAGCAATTTAATTCAGTGAATGATTATAAAATACTTATATTTCTATGACACAAAAGAACAGATGTGTTAACAGGAGGTTGATCACATAAACACATGCCAAAATCACACATTAAATGCACAACACTCTTCCAAATGTAATAACACATGTTGATCTGAGAGCATTTTACAAACCGGCTCACTAATAACAGGCATTTATTCGATACTTGTAAACAAAACAGACAGTGTAAGTATTTTCCTACAAAGTATTTCAATCCAAATAGTGAAAATAAAGCTATCCAAACCAACCCGACCCATTAGGAGAAGGCGTTTGTGCCTCTTGTTAAAATTTGAATTAACTGTGATCAGCAACATTTAAAACATATTTATTTATGTATTGAGACTGATCATGCATATAATGACATGTCTTAAAGCAATAAATTGGCTTGGGACTCAAGCAAACCACAGTGAGAGTCATTATCTGCAAAATAACAAAAGGAGAAAAAAGTTGGCATCCATTGGAGACTTCAAAGGTGAAAGCAACCTTTACTTTTTTTTTTTCATTTTGATTATGAAGACTACATGTAGGAATACATTGAAACTTTCTGGAAAGTCAATTTAGTGATATTAAAACATGATGTGAACAAAACATGCAACAGTAAAGATTCACTTTAATTTTTTGTTAGTTGTTAAGACACCAGTAAAAACTGTTATATCAATCTAAAATGTTTCAGGAATTTTGGACATTAAATTAGTTATTTTATACAAAAGTGTTTTTTTTTTTTTTTTTTTTTTTTTTACATGTCCTAATATTATTTTAATGGTTCCTTTTCGCTTCCTCTGGTGTTGAGCTTCAGTAGTCCTCTTTGACACACAGACTGTTCATGTGTAGACATGGGAGAGCGGGATAAACACTCCGACTGGCTGTTTGTGAAGATTAAAACCAAACATGACTTATTCTGCCTGCCTGTGACTGTAAAAGGAGGTTTGGTGGCTTTTCCCAGATAGCATCTCACTGCATGACTCAATCGTGACTCTCGGCTGCCACGGCAAACATTCCTCTGAATTGGATTACATTCACATAATGTATGGAAGGCAGCATTTTCATACAAGATAAACCATAGCGACGAATAAAGGTGGGAATGGAAACAGTCCATCTCCACAGACAGCAATTCAGCTCAGAGTAGAATGATGTGGTGTCGTTTTTTTTTTTATATATATATATATAGGGAAAAACCTGGTTTCAACATTAAGTGGTGTTTTAAAATATATTTCAGGTCACTAACACTTGTTTTGCATGTTTTATTTCTGGCCTTGCTCTTTCAGTAGTCTCTCTCTCTCTCTCTCTCTCTCTCTCTCTCTCTCTCTCTCTCTCTCTCTCTCTCTCTCTCTCTCTCTCTCTCTCTTTCTGTCTCTTTCATTAAGAAAAATACTCTGAGGGTTTTCTGCTCATCACAGTTCCACCAGAATCCTTCTGAAGTTTCAGCTGATGCACAGACCTAAGCAGGTAGCTGAGCGATAATTTCAGCAACAGTTAATAATTACCTTGGAGGGCGCATAAATACAGTATATTAAAACTTTAGGCAACCCTCACTTTGCATAAGTACGATGAAGAACGTATGCGCAATTATACCTTCTCAAATCTACCCAGATATGTTTTTATTAGTGCATTGCAACCTCTGTTCAATTAAGTGATTAAATACTCCTGCTAAGTCTCCTCCCCTGCATAAGGTTAATGGTTTTTCAACATCAATACTTTTCCTATAGGGAGTTGGAGAAATATAAGTCTTCTGTTACATGTTACATCTATTCAAGACCTTTATATAGCAACTGTGTATTGAATTATTTTGTTTATTTTAGATTAGCTTGAAGCTGTTTTTATAGCGTAAAATATTTATTTTACGGTATACACAGAGGCTATTAGTTCTTGATGCAGCCGTCCAGGATTCGATTTACAACTCTGAAATTTTTGCTCCATGTCTTCATTCCTTCTGTTTCTACCCATTTTCTGTCGGACTTAAAGGCAAACTTTGTGCCAGAAAAAAACCTTAAAAAATTGTTTTTCTCAGAGTATTTTCGTCATGATGAAAATACATGAGTCCTATCTAATGGAAACATTGGGTGTTGTGTTAAAAACATTCTCCTTGTTTCCAGATATACTATATTGTTTGGTATTTTTTATGTAGGGATGTGATTTAAATAAGTGGCAAACTATTACTCTAAGGTTTAATATGCACTTTTACTTTTTGATTTCAGTCCAGGAAAAAAAGAGAAGAGAGAGAGTCAACAAGAATATGCATCTATTTGAGTCATTTGTATTTATTTAGTAAAATGTTTTTGTTAACTTATTATTTTAATTCATTAAATTTTATTTTTTTAAATAAGCATTATTTTCCAAAATAATGCTTATGCATCACTAAAGTTGCCACAATACTATTGCTGTCTTCTCTCTAAAGTATTAAATATCAGGCTCAGAACCAATTTTATCAGCCAGCAACAATCTAGGAGTAAAAATAATGCAATTAAAAATTAAACAACTCCAAATCCAATGATATCCTACTTACATATTTGCTGAAATTATAAAGTCATAACATGACTCCATATATTCAGGATTAGAACTCATTTCTAAGATTAGTGACCGCATCAATACATATATGTATACAATTTCTATTATGATGATGCACAAGAGTTTCTACTTGGATTTTGTGGAAACTGGAGTAACATGGTTGTCACTCACTGAACAATAAGGACAGCACTAGGACATTCAAAATGTCCCAGTGCTATTTGGAGAGCAGTTTTACACATCACTTCTGAATTATGTAACTATTGTGGAGGAAAAGTTCAATTTTCTATGTTTTACAGCACAGCATTTCTATCGCTGAGTTCAACCTCATACATCCAAAGCTTGAGGCTCTGCACAATGGTGCCGCACTCTCCTTTCTTAGTTGCTTGGCGACACCAGCCAAACACAACTGTTCAAGTTTACTTATAGAGCACCACTCACACACAAGGAAATGCAAAGTGCTTCACAGCAAATTCATGCAAGAGGGAGGAAGAGCAAAACACTGATTGCTCTGCACTTGTCATGTTTGGAACAGTTTTGGTGAAGGACAAAAGCACACAGAGCTGCTACACATGTAAAAAATTTATTTAAAAAAATAAGAGATTTAGAGAACCTGGGAGGAAAACAAGCAGGTGAAATAAACTGAGGAGCTTAAATAGAAGGAAACTTGAGTACCGGACACAAAACAGGTGAATGATTGGAAACAAGGTGCAGCTGTGAGGAAAGAACGTGAAGGCTGGCTGAGGGAGAGAGGAAGAGACGAGCAAACGTAAACCAAGAGACAAACACAAATATTCTAACAGAATAAACTACATATAAAATAATGTGGGAAAAAAAGTGATTTCTAACCATAAATAAATAAATAGCTCACAGTGCTCTGTGAGAGCTAGCCACACAGTGAGCTAGCCTCACAGTGAGCTAGCCACTGTGAGGCTAGCTCACAGTGCTCTGTTCACTTACACTCGGACATCTGCTATTTACTCATTTAGACTCCAGTTATGATATGTGTATACATTACACAGTGCGAATAAAGGCCGTAATTTTCTTCTGTAATGTTAAAGTAGCAGCTCTTGTATTTACACAGCATCTTTTAAGATAAACTGTCTTTTATTTTATTTTATTTTATTTTTTTTACAAAAGCAATACAAAAACAAACCAAGATAATAAAGATGCTAAAGTGAGCAGGTTAACGTAAAATAAAGCAATAAAATAGTGGAATAAATCCTGGTGACATGATTGATGCAGTTAACAAAAAAACTATTAAAAGCTTAGGTAGTTTATTCTTAACAACATATCCCTATTTTAGTTGTTTTAATTAGACAAGCAAGACTTTCTAGAAACACAAGTGTTACGACCCGGCTCGGCCAGGGGAAAGGGAAGTAACATTGAAGAAACCTAGGTGGTAAGGTTTTAACAATTTAGAAGTTTATTGTTTGGGTTTTGACAAAAAAATAAAAAGGTAAAAATTAATAATCTAAAAGGTAGGGACTTGTAACAAAATTGTACTAAATAAGACAAAATTCACAAAACAATCAGGGTTGTAAACCAAATATCTTAACCAAACAAAAATGGACTTTCCATACAGGTTAAACAAAAACAAACTACAAATCTGTAGCCAAGATACAAAAATCCCCCACAGGGACAAAGCGAGTTACACAAGCTATCAAGTTTACAGCCAAAAAAAAAACCCAAACACCCAAAGTGGCAAGCTGTCTAAACAAAGGATCAGCCGCACCTTCTCCCAGGAAGTCCTTGGTTTTTTAAGGGGAGGCCTCTTCAGGGATTGGTGGAGCTGGCAATGGATGAGCCAATCGCTGTAGGCCTCAGGGAGTGGCACAGGAAGGCAGTGCTGCATCCACTTCCAAGTGGAGTCAACTTGATTAGAAGCTGGTACAAAAAAGGAAAAGAAAACATACACTATGCCACTGGCCGTAACAACAAGGAAGAGTAGAGGATCTCGTATGCTGCAACATCTTCAGAGAAGATTTTTTAACAGGAAACCAAAAGTGGCAGACTTGAACCAGACCTTTTCACAATTATTCCCCTCATTGTCTCCCCTTTCTTCTCTGCTCATCTGTCACATCATCTCTGACCTTTCTATTTGACATGGCAGCAGTCAAATGTCAGCCCTCGAACATATCATTTATGGAAGGATTGAAGCCATTAAAAGCAGTTGTCTTGGAAAAGGCTATAATTTCTCAGAAAGCTAAGGCCAGAACCCCGGCCACTGGAGTTGGTCTAATTACTGGCCAGGCCTAATTTTCTCCTTGTATGGACTGTGATGCGAGTCAGATTTGACACTTAAGGCTAGACTTCCTCTGGTTTCTGCCCTTTGTGTCAGTCCTGTTAACCTTTCCCTTTCACCTTTGTCTCTGTCTTTTTGTGTTCAATTAGGCACGATTAACATGAGCTGGGGAGTGAGAACTAGAGCTATTTCATCAGCTCTAGGAAGAAAATGATCGCATTATGATTATCTTCTCTAAGTAGGTATTTGCTTAATACACTTAGCTTTTCAGAAATGTTGAGATTACTCATTTGCTGCTTTTATAATTGAATTGTTCACATACCTTTTGCTCATTTAAGAGACTTTTTAATACTATCAAATGTGGGCCAGGCTTTGGATGTTGACATTTTTAGTTACGTCAGCAAAATTGTGAAAATGTCCCAATAATAATGCTTTATGTCTCCATAAAACAATATTTTTATGAGGTTAAAATGTGCAAAAAAAAAATCCACCAAAAGCATCACTGTTTGCCCTTTGGGATATTGTGAGCTATAGTGGGTATTGTCAGCACTCTGTAATTAATCATACCACCTAACAGAATTCACGGGTTCCCCTCTGCTTAATTGGACTGCGGCAGCAGAATGTACTAAGTGATGATTTATTCAGCAAGCAGGTGCCCACTTCCTCCTTCTTCTTGCAGGTACAGAGGATGGATGGCTCATCGCTGCGTCCAGGCACTCCTGGTGTTCCTCCATGTCTCAGTCCAATCAGCTCTCAAGGCACTTTTACTAAGTCGCGCCTCAGGGTGGCAAAATGAGAACAATAAAGGATACAGTCCAATCAATTTCCCCACTTTTCTCTGCATCCATGACTTCCTCCGGTGAAAGCAGGGGAACAGATGAAGATATTGATCAGTTTATCAAGCAAACTTCCTTACCTCGGATGTTCACAAGTAAAAGCCAACACTGAGTCGGCAGAGGGAGAAGTCATTTAGTCGTTTGCCCTCTCCACTTTTCGGGTCTTTGATTCATTTACTGGTTTTGCTGTGGGGCAGACCGGAGTAAACTACATCATTTCAGGTTTGTTGGAGGCAGGTCCCCTCACCACGCTGCTTTGTTACATCTGAGGTTAGGATTATTTTGTCCCACAGAACACAGTATGTAGTTAAGGAAGACGGAAAACATTTTTCACAGAAAGCCCAGAGAACTGGTTAAAGATTATGTACGTTGTTCCTCAAACAGCTGAATCACGTTGTGTTATCAAGTATTAAGAAGCACGGCAAAACGTAATGTTTGTTATTCACAATCAGTGGTGGAGAAAGTACTCCAAAAATGTACTTAAGTAAAAGGACAAATACACAGACAAAAATGTACTCAAGTAAAAGTCAAAGTACCACATTAACATTTTACTTAAGTAAAAGTAAAAAAGTACTGGCTTTTAAAAATACTTAAGTATTAAAAGTAAAAGTACTTGCTGAATGTATTGCCTAATCACTAATATCATTAAGTGTACTGATCATATGATCATATGCCACAGATAAAACATGTTTTTATTGAGTTTAGTCTGTAACATAGTTTAGACTTAGATATGTGATTCTATGCATCATAATTTCAGGGATGGAAACATCTCGTCTCCTGTCCTAACATAACATGAACTTCACCTTTTTTTGCCACACATTTATTTTGAAAGAAATCCAACTGGCAGAGGAGGACATGGAACCAAGGAGCCTCGTAGCAGAGTTTTAGTCTAGACCACCGAACCCAAGACCAAATCAAAACCAGCACCCCGCGCTACATGACAATAAAATGTAGTGCACCTATCAAACTGCTTCTCAAATTGATCTGAAAGATTCACTTTCCCACCTAGATATTAAATACTTAGAGCTGAAATAAATTTAACCAGTGACAATTCAAACTCTTCTTCATTCTGTTTTGCTTTCATCTCTGTGCCACAATACACAGAGGTCTCCTGCCATCCCTAAAAAAATAACGCCCTGTGCGGTTGCCCATGTCAGAAATAATAATTGTCTGCACCATTAAACATAGCAATTAACAATGTTCAACTATGAACACTGTCCAAGGCCCAATAAGCAAGAAGTAACCAAGCAGGAGGAGCACCGTGACTGTTCTCATCCTTCCTCCTGCTGCAACGTCTGCCACCATGATAGGTGACGAAAACAAAGAGCAATGAGCATGCTCTGTGTTCCTACGTTCTTGTTTTATTTATTCACCAATTAAATATAAAGATATTTTAATTAAATAAAATAGCTACTGCAATGTATGCAGAGCATTACAAGAACAAAGAACGGCTCTCAGTGAGGCTTCAGCACTATAGGACTTGGTCAAGATCCGTCCAGAAGAATCGGATCGTCCATGAATGTCATATTACAATATTGCACTTTGGTCAAAGCGTTGTCCCAAATCTGCGACACCTCAGTCATCGCAGATGCAACACGTGTCTCAGTCAATACAGCTAGCTTTGCTAGCATCATGTCGACGGAGCTTACCTTTCTTTAAGCTTTCCTTCCAAGTGACGTTAAAAATTGGACAAAGTCCCCACCGACTGTGAAAGCTAAGCGCTGCTGATTTTACATATCGCCATGTCTTATGATTTATGCAGCGCTTCCGTACTATTATATTACTGACGCTCAGAGGAAACCACTGCGCATGTCTTGGAGCTCCGCGTGCGAGTTAAGGTGGAGCCGATGGGTGACAACAGACACGTAAGTCACGTTATTGCTCGTATTTTACGGCGCCACCTTAAATCCCTGAACTTCACATTTTAACGGAAAAAAAAACACAATGCGACTTGGATGTAACGAGTAACGCGACAGTTTTGTAGAAATGTAGTGAAGTAGAAAGTACAGGTACTTACTGTAAAATGTAGTGGAGTAAAAGTAGAAAGTATCCATTATTAAATCTACTTAAGTAAAGTACAGATACACGAAAATTGTACTTAAGTACAGTAACAACGTTCACAATTGGTGACTGTAAGATGTTTTTATGACTTTTTATTTTTGTGTTTTTTATGATATAAAGCACTTTAAACTGCCTTGTTGCTCAAATGTGCTATAAAAATAAA
The DNA here is from genome assembly GCF_904066995.2 of Poecilia reticulata. Classification (NCBI taxonomy): domain Eukaryota; kingdom Metazoa; phylum Chordata; class Actinopteri; order Cyprinodontiformes; family Poeciliidae; genus Poecilia; species Poecilia reticulata. The sequence continues at coordinate 24,510,052 of NC_088836.1, read as the reverse complement.
GAAATGCTACACAAATAAACCTTGACTTTACTTGAATACGTCAAAGTCTTTCTTTCTTGATATGCTTCCACTGAAACCAGAAGTTGCTATATTTTTGTGATGTGAAGAGATTCAAATTAAACATCCACATGTAACGCAGTAAGTATGAGCATGAAGAGTTTTATTTTAAATTGATAACATAATGTGAGACAGGAGCGTAACGCTGCAATCACCAAATATTTTATTAGAGTTTTTCTAGTAGTAGAACAACACAATATTGTGCAAAATTGTGAAAGTTAAAAGGAAATTAAATGTTTTGCAAATAAATATCTAAAAAGGTGTAATATGCACATGTATTTAGACTCCCTAAGTCAATACTTGTAGAACTGCTTGCTGACTATTGCTGGAAAGACAGCTGCAATTTTCATGTCTTATTGGAGGCCATCCTATCTCTTAAATATTTTCTGATCTATTGTGTTGTAGCTCTGACTGTATGTTCAATCAATCAATCAATCAAATTTTATTTGTATAGCACATTTCAGCAGCAAGGCATTTCAAAGAGCTTTACAGCATGTGATATTGAATAAACAGTAAGAAAGAAAAATTGATTTTGAAAAAAATAAATAAATAAACAGATAAATAGATAAAAAGTAAAGATAAAAAGATGTTGATGTCAAATGGCATTTTAGTCAAAACGCCATTTGACAAGGACTCTAAACCACCAAAAAAAATAAATAAATAGATTAAAAAGTAAAGATAAAAAGATGTTGATGTCTGTTCTCTTGTTTCAGGGTGAACCAATACAGCAGTGTAAAGTCTCCTACAGATTCTAACAGGCTTTCTTCTGGGATTGCATTATATTTATTTCCATCCATCTTTCCTTCAACTTCAACCAGCAACTGGGCCCTGCTGTGAGAAAACATCCCCTCAAAATGGTGCTGCCGCTACTCTGTTTCACAGCAATGATGCATTCAGGAAAATGGGCAATGATAGTTTCCAGCCATACATAATTTTTCGCAGAAAAGTACTTTGTATTGTAATTATCACATGTAGTCATGACAAAGATTTTTGGGGGGAAAAAAAAGTGTAAGAAATGTCAAATGACACCATCTAATAGTTCATAGTGGTGTCAATTTCTGCTACTATCCAGAATTCAGTTCAATTTATGTTGTTCTTAACATAGCAGAAGGCATGAATACAAACTTAACCCGATTTCCTTTTGGGTTTTTGTGAGTTTCTTTTTTTTTACATTTACTCTAATTAAGATGTTTTCAAAGCTTACTGGCACAGATGAGAAAAGCATAAACTGGTCTAACAAGAGCTTTTGATTTCCCACAACAGCAAGTGTCATAACATAAAACAAATATAGCAACCCTGTAGTTTTCAATAAGTCTGCATGTGTAGAAAGAACAAAAGAAATCATCTTTGACAAGTCTGGAAATTTTACGGAATGCTTAGTATGTATAATCAGTCAGTTCACATAAACTTTTAGAGTTATCAGATTTAAAATAAAAGCAAAACGAAAACCTGAGGAGTATACTTCTAATCAGGTAGTGGTTGCTCTTAAATAGGACCATTGACATCTGCCAACCAAGGAACCAGAAATCAAATCCAAAACTTTCCCATTACAAAACAGCTTCTCTTCCAACAGTTGCACATTATATTAATAAACCTATTTGAATTCAGCTGCCGACTTATAAAAGCATATTACTCATAGAAAAATATTAAATATTTAAACTTCTGTCAATCCCAAATTAGTGTTTAAAGGTTTTGCATTCAATTATTCAAAGTGGTGTCAACACCGCTCAAGGATGAATCATTAACTTTCTTTGTTTTATGATAATTTATTGGCAAACTGAAATTTTTGTATTTATGTCTAAGCATCTGTGACATTTTACAGATTTCCATTCTCACAAAATGAGGGTCCATACATCAACGTTACGATTACACCTTCTCTGGCTGTAGTTTGTTTCAGTGCTGCTGGCGTACCATTACCCCCAGATAACCACGCTTTAATAGTTAATGCAGCTGCCGGGGCCCCACTGCATTACAAATGGACCCATCCGTCTGGCCAGGGCCCCTGCGGGTGGCAGCACCACAGTCCGTCTTCTGCAACTCAAATCATTCATCAATAGGAAGCTATCTGACACTCTCTGGCACAGGATACCAAACACTGTGATGTGGTCAAGGCCAGAGACGGACTTCCTGGTGTCAGAAAAGGGATCTGTCAACTGATATTACTCCAGACACTGTTGTGGGACATCCCAGCTTCAACAGCTGGGGTGCAGGCTCCAAGTGCAATCAACATATCTAAATGTCACCCTTCTGCTCTGTTCAGGCACTGAACCAAGTCTGAGAATTTGTGTTAATCAAAGATAAACACATAATGTGCTTTATTAATTTATTCTAAGAGACAAAGTGGGAACACATAAACATAAAAGTATGAGTTTGAAGCCCGAACAGCCATAAAGAGACTTTTAAATGATTGCAGCGAAAGACGGAACAGCAGCAAAGAGGCGCAAACTGTGACAAAATGACTCAAACAAAGTGGGAGCAACAGTACACAGAGGTTAAAAAGAAGAGAGAAACAAATTTAGCACAATGGCCATCAGAGAAAGCAAAATGGCCATCAGAGAAACCAAAACACCAAAATAAGGCGTTAAATGACTCGCAAAATGAGAACTAAAGGGATCGTTTTATTTTGAAGTATCGTTCTGTGAAGTCATTACGTGTTCATTTTTCTGCACCTGTTTTACTGGTAAGTCGATTACCACTGTTATGTTATTGTTGTAATAATAATGAAAAAATAATGAATCTTCAGTGTAGACCTAATAGCCAGACAAAATTTAGACCTATAAAATAATTGGAAAATAATCATATCTATTGGATACAATGTTACATCAGTGGATATTAAATACTTATAATTTTATGTAAGTATGTTATGTTTGCTATCTTAGCCAAATAAAATTACACTGCTAGAGGCCTTTGTAAGCTCTCTTGTTATAAGTAATAGGAGACAAGAGAGAAATACTGCAATCACCAAATATTTTATTGGGATTTTATGTACGTAGCAGTAGAACGACACAATATAGTGCAAAGCTGTGAAAGTTAAAATTCCTTGGTTTACAGTATTAACACACACATTTGAAATAAATATGTGTAGCTAATATAGTTCTGACAGTTTTGTTTTCTTATGAAAAAGCAATAGAAAGTCTTTCTCAACTAAACAAATTTGGAACAATCAAGAATTAAATATTACTTCACTCACAACTAGTCAGATTAAAATCTTATTGTCAGCTAAAAGCAATAGTTAATTTTAAAGGGCTGTTATTGTGTTTTCCAGGCACAATCAAGTCGATGCATTTATCAAACATGACTTGAAAGAAATGTACGCACTTTCAAGCCTTGAAATTGGCGTCTGTCTCTTTAAGAAGCCTATGCTCTTTCTGACCCTCCACCTTCAACATGGCATCACGACAATGCCTTGTCGTGATGCCATTTACAACCATTCTTAGGAGCGATACACTGAGAGGTAGTTCATATTTTAAGCTCAGCAGACCCGCAGTTCCACCAGGAGTTTGCTAATTGCTGCTGCAGCTAGTCTGGAAGAGTTGAGTGGGGAAGGCGTGGGGCTGGGGGAGGCAGGAACTCAGCTGGAGACTGCAGCTCCAACGAGGAGCTTTGTGGAAATAAGCAGAACTTTGTGGGAGCAAGCATTTAGGCGCCTCTACATCACTGCCACGGGAAATTCAAGGATTCCTAAAACATGCATGAGAAAATCAAAGCAACACTCAAGACATGTTTTTGATGAGAGTATAATATTGTAACAAGTCAATTTTACATAATGTCTCCCTTTTCAAGAAACACTCACTTTATCAAAAGTGGACTGTGTAGGAAATGTGGAACGTTTGCTTTTCATTCTCGACACGTTTTGGATGATATTCTTAAAAATGTCAAAGTCTGGTCACTGCTTACACACGCTAATTCAGTTTGCCCATGATTGAAAAGGAAGAAATGTCCTCTTTCCAATATGCCAACACAGGAATGCCAGTGAAATGCAATCAATGAGACAAATGTTGAAGTGACTCAGCTCTGCAGAGGAGTCGAGCACCTGCTTCTGTCCGGCATTGCATTTATTTGTTGTTTTGGTCGTCTCTCTTCAAGCACCAGGCCTGGAGAATGTGCTCTCTGCTCCCTACAGAAATAAAAGGCTGTGATAAAACTCACCTCAGATCACTTCGATAAGTAACCAGCACAGATGCCGCACAAGCTCGCCACCTTCTCTGGGGAGTGCGGCTGCCAAGAGGGGACGTGACAGCGCCGAAGTGGGCAAGCGGGCCCTTTCTCTTTTGATCAATCAGGTCGGACAGAGCGCGGTATAGCGTGAATTCTAAGACTCCAGATGCACCGTGACCAAGGTGACTCACATATATTAGTCCTTCCAACTCTTAGAAACATATGCTCATCTGTCAGGGAGACAGACCTACTTTGCTTCCTCTTCGTTGGTCCAGCTCAGACCTAACTGAGGTTAGTTAAAGGAATTAATGACCTAATTCAACAAAGTAATAAAGAACAGCCTTATGAACTGTGCAATATCTTGGAAATTATTTTGAAGAAGAAGAAACTTGAAAAGCTCATATTTAGAAAGGGACTGACTGAAAGGTTTTTCAGTACTTTCCATATTCTTAAATTGGTAGTACAGAGGAACAATTATTTAGTTAACAAAAACCCTCAAGGATTTATAGACCAATACATGTTAATGGCAGCATCTCTGCTCCCCTGTAACAAAGCTGCTTCAAATGAAATCTTGTTGAGGACTTGGTGCTGAATTAATTTTCTCAGACTAAGACTACCCTCTGCTGGACAGGATCACAGATGTTGCTGGCTGCCATGAGACATCCATACCGACCAGAACAAGGCCAGGAGTTCCCAGTGTGATATGTGAGGAGCGATCAGCTTCAGCATATTCGTTACCTTTTTTTTTTTGTTAGTTCTAGATTAAAAAGAAGGAAGGTGAAACTTGAACTCTGTTGTTTTCTTCCTACGTTTTAAAAACCTGTAAAAAGAAAAAAAATCTTATATGGAGCTGTCCCTCGCATGGTTATTCGTGGCTTGTGTATAAGGATTACCACAAGATGGAGTCATTTCTCTTTCATTTTGTTGGCCTCAATGTGACTTCAAACATCCAATCTTATTCTGCCACCTAGTGGTAAATAAGAAAATATTATATCAAACCCCTACTTGCACGTCTATTGCCTGTTCTGAATTTATATATGATGACAGATAAGAACAAAGTGTTGCACATATCATATGCAGCATTATTATAGTCTGTGTTAATCCTTCCAAACTAGTGCAAGATCAGAGAATATATAAAACTGAGATAAAAAAGAAAAAACACTTTCCAAAGCTGACATTATTAAAAACTCTGACATGTACCCCATAAGGACTGAATATCCAGAAATTATCTAGTTTTGAAATGATTTTCTTTTTATTGATCTACAGATGTAAAGATTATAGGAAGGAGGATAAGGTAACATGAGTCACAGTTGCTTAAAGATCATCTTTCAAATCTTTAGTCTGGCACTAATTTGTCACTTTATCCATTGATACTGTATGATATAGACCACAATGCTGTGATCAACTACTGGTGTGGAACAGGTACTGCAATATTTTTATTGCAATTCCAGAGAACACATAGGCACGATGTTTTATAGTGAAGATGAAGATACATCACCTTAACATGCCGAATGCAGTGTATTTAACTGACAGATGCCAAACCTACTTTCTGATTAATTTTCAGCTAATATTTATTTTTCCTATTTACTATTATGCTTCATTTCCACTTAGTGGCACGGCACAGGTTGGTGTAGTTCGGTATTCCACTTTATGCTTTGGGTTTTTCAGGAGAACTTTTCCGCCGCCAGTTGGACTCAAACCCAAACGGCTAACATGGCGTCATAGCACTGCGATGACGGGTCAGTTGTATAGGGCACTTTTACAATGAAAGCAAATGAAACAGCGTACCATGACATACTATTTAGTGGAAATGAGGCATTAGCTGATTTGCATAGAGTAATAAACTTTAATCTCTATAAAGTCAGATGATAATAAAGTATAAAAATATGTAACATGAGAGGTAATAAGAGTAGAGTAGAACACTGGAAATTATATGCCCTTCATCCCATTACCGAGGCATTATGCACATCAAACTGTATATCTTGATTGAACATAAAGCTCCAAAAAATGTGTGAGTCCTACAACAAAATAGGAAACAACGAGCAGCTTCATTTCTTGTCTATAAGAACTATCATAGCACATATTTTCAAATCTTAACAATTTGAAAATATCACCTACATCTTTAAAATTACAACATCTTTCAAAGCACTTTTTGTAGTTTTGTGCATTCTATCTATTCTAGTTAGCTTGTGGATTTAATAAAAGCAGTTTGATTATATTTAATATTTTTAGATAGCTCACAAAAAGAATATCGACTAAATAAACTGATAGGGGTTTCAATAAGAAAGTACTGAGAGACCTTTGAGTTGTTAACTTTATATCCACAAATAAATACAAATCATAAGTCAGGATGTAGACCTTCTAGTAGTTGTTGGCACAAGTTTCGAATGTGGCACAGGTTTTTCTGCCTTGAAATTTCAGGAGCTTGACTCACACTATGACTGATGTACTCAGCCCCAAAATCTCAGGATGTGGAAACGAAACTATTTAACAAGGAAAAATGGAGCACTGAGTCAGTGACCGATGCAAGGAGGCGAAGGAAGGTAATCTAAGAGCTCCCGTTATGCCATGTGTGTTGGGAATCTTGCATAAATACAGCCCTGTGCTCACTAAACAAGCAGCACGCGCTACTTCCTGTTTTTGTGAGTCACGTACTACTCATGAGCTGACTCAGTCATCCCCCCGCCCACTAACCTCCACCCGCTCTCTAGTAGGAGTATAAAAGACACCCATACATGGTCTCCAACTCCGCCCACCTTCCCTTTCAACTGATCCAACTGCTTCTTCCCTCCCAATGAATTTTTACTCTCAAACTCCTCGCCTTTTTTTTTTTTCATCTCTTCTTTGGGGGATGAGAGGGAGGACGTCAATGGAGTATGCGTGTGGGTGTGCGAGTGTGTGGGCGTATATGTGTGTGTGTGTGTGTGTGTGTGTGTGTTAGTCATATTCAGGCTCTTCCAGAGCCAAAAGCAGCAGAAGCACGGGGAAACCCAGGCAGGAATGGGATGTTTTGTTCACATCTGTTAGTTGGTTTGGCTGCGGCACTCCTGCGGTCTACGCAGCACCTAAAAATGGATTGCTACAATGAGCAACAGAGCGTGTTGGAAGGGCAGACGGATGAGCATGTAAGAGGGCAGAAGGACATAGTGGGGGAAGGGGCATGCCAAATTGGCCCAGGACCCCCCTCCCTGCTCTGATGTTTAATAGGATTCAGTTTGCCCACTGCTGCTGCAGAGTTCAAGAGCTATGGAAGAAGACTCTGATCATGAGGGAGGACGATCTGATTACCTTTCAGATTCAAATAGATTCAGCTTCTCTTTAAGTTTTCTCATGGGTTAATACGTGGTCACTGAAAATTTTAGAGATTGCCAACATCAGTGCATTATCTGATAGCCGGGGATCTATAGATAAAAGAAATCATAGTTATACAACGTATCCTAAATGTTTTTGTAAAGCCAGTTTTACAAAGCATCCCAGCATCAAATTAATATATTTCTTTGTGATGTATTTTTCAGTATAATGCAGTGCCAAAAAGTGGTAAATAACAATGTAACAACAATATTGTTTAATGTCCATCATTGCTTTAAAAAAAATGTTTCTCTTTGCTTTTTCTGTAGCCACCTCAATTAATGTAATGTTACACATTATAGTGGACTCCCAGTATTTAGGGACCACAGCTGCCCACAAATAGCTGAAATCCTCGAATACTTGAGATCCCCTTTAAAAATAATGATACCTTTCTATTTTAATAGTTCCAACACCAAATATGCCTTAACATGCATTACTGACATCCACTATCTTCTTTATCTCCATTCTGGGAGGTACAGCTTATCTGGGATAAAGAAAATAAATGGTTTTCCTGGATAGGCTGCTTTGCTTCTTCTTCTTTTTTTTTTTTTGTGACTATTTTAGATAAGCTCTGAATAATTTATTTATTTGCGAATAAGCAAAATTTCTGCAAAGAGTTTGAAGTTATATTCCACAGAAAAATCTGTGAGTGAGTGAATCCTTCAGTACTGATCTTTAAATAAGTGTGCCTCCACTGCATACTTTAAATCCCCACAGACGAAGCTTTATGTCTCAACTTGTGCGCGTGTGTGTGGCTAACCAGACATGAGAATGGAGGGAAATCGAAACAAGCACACAATTTCAAAAGAAAAAGTTACTACAAGATAACAGCTTGGAAATAATTGTTAGTGAACATGTTCACTGGGAAAACATTACATCCAAAACAATGCAATAGATACCTTTGAGGCATATAAAAACAAATACTTTTCTGATGTATTTGGGATTGTTTTCAGTAGCTCTAGCCAGCTTAGCAATGTATGCATTTGATTTTACAGACGTAGGCCATATGGAAAAATGTGTATTTCTCTGCATCCACAACGGCTCCAGTTTGTACAATAATTCTGTACCAACATGCTGCCATTTTTTCACTTCCTCTATAAACTATTTCATTCATTTATTTCATGAATTACAGTAATAAGTGGTCATATTATGTTCAATATTAATTTAATTTAATAACAGTGTATATTTATTATTATTATTATTATTATTATTATTATTATTATTATTATTATTATTATTAAACTCGGGTAAAAATGTTTGCATGGATTTCAGATGTGATTCATGTAATAGATATTTACTAATCAAGACTTCAAAAGTATTACCACTTATTAAAAATGACCTTGGTGCCCAAACTTTAGAGGTTTTATCAGGGCATTAAACAGTGCAAAAATATTCTACATACAGCTTTAGTTTTCTACTCCTAAGTAAAAACAATATTAAAATACAACAAACTATCAAAATAGAACTGAATTGCCATCTTTTGAAGGAAAAACTTCCTTCATGAAACAAGCGAGAACAAGTTGTGTTTATTTTAATAAAATAAATCTTTTATTAAATAGTTTCTGTCTAATCAGAACAGTAGCAATATCCAGTCTCCAGGTGGTGCCAGTGGCTGAGATGGACAACAAGCACATGCACACACACACACACACATACACACACGCACGCACGCACGCACGCACGCACGCACATGCACACACACACACACACACACACACACACACACACACACACACACACACACACACGCACGCACACACACGCACACACACACACACTCACATACGCAACCACGCAGACAGAGTGGACCTATTTTCCTGTCTCCTTCCACTCACTGAGGGTCTAGTTATGGCATAGATGTGTTAAGCATGTGGGGGATGGGTAAAATAGTTCAAGATAGAAAGGAAGGAAGTGAATAGAGTGAGAAATTGGGAGAGAAGGCGGGAAGAGGGTGAAGGGTGGGGTATGCAAGGCAAGCACATGCTGAGCAGAACATTGGATTCATTGAGAAAAGCACCCTCTCCATTCATAGTCTATCCAGTTTCCTTTTCACAAAACTCCCGCTTCTCTCATCATGTATGGACAGTGTACTGACATGATTGTACTTTATGTGAACAACAGAGACAGGGTTAACACAGTGCATTTAATATGTTGGTCTGCACAAAGTTATTTGAGGTCTGCCCTGGCGAAACAAACAAGGTGCAGTACACAAAGGAAAACGCACACAACCTGTCCCAGCCACCTTAAGAGTTGCTCTGCATTCTTGAGGGCTGTTTACAACCACATTGCAAAGACCTCAGCAGCTTCAGATGGGCTGTTTATTTGCATAAGAACCCTTTGCTCTTGTGTGAAACCCTTTGGAATGTCAGCTTACCTTGTTTCATATGCAGACATGCGACGCAATTCAATTGTAGAAAGTATCACAGTGACACTGGAGAAATGTAGAAGATTTCACTGACATCTGAAATAATAATAATAATAATAACTAAGTAGCAGACAAAAATGTCTTTATGATCTTGTCAGCTCAAAAGTACAACATGAAAAATAGATGTATGGATAAGAAGGCATATTTGTGCAATAAACCAAAAAGAAAAGGCAGTAAAAACACTCAGAGTGTTGCTTTCTCAATCTTTATCCTACCAGAAAAGGATAAAAATTGCTTTCAACATATTAAGTCTTAACTTATCGTCTCATGTGATTTTTATTACAGTTGCTGTTCAAACATGCATTCCACTGAAGAACTGGAGATTGGCTATATACGTGCCTTGACTTAGGAGAACACATATTTCTTAATGCCTGACATCATATTTGACAAAATAGTTTTTCATTTTGAAAAATATTATCGTGGCATTATTTGGCAAATGGCAAGATAATGAGAAGATGCATAATTTTGGATTGCATTTTCCAGAATCAGAAGTTTTACGTGCAGAAAAAGTCAACAAACTTTCACATATTGTTGACTTTCGCAACAATATGCAAAGGTCAAGATGATGATGTCATACCTATGTAAGTTTCTGATAGGTTAATCATGGATTGATTTTAAGGTTCCATTTAAAGAACTGATTTTTGAAATAAGCTCTCAGAGTGGAACTTTTCGGGAAGACCCCCCATGGAGGTGTGAAACATCACATGTGAAAGACGCACGGCTCCAGGATTTGTTCTATGCAAGTACAGGCAGATAACAGGAAAAAATATGCCAAATAAGATTGTACTGTGCGTGTTACTTAAAGGATCAGTATTAGGTTAAATCAACTCTTATGTTACTCCCTCGTCAAAAACACTGGGAGTGTTGCTTTGATTCTTTCATGCATGCTTGAAAAATCCTTTAATCTCCCGGCCGTGGCAGCCATTCAGCTTCGTGCAAAACGCTTGGGGGAGGCCTAGCGCCACCTTTGATGATCAGGCTCCTCCTTGGAACTGCGGTTTTCAAGCTTCAGCATCACCGAGCACCCCTTCCCCATGACTCTCTCATTCAGCTCCTTCAGTCTAGCCAACAGCAATTAGCAAACACCTGGTAGAACTGCACATCACCTGAGCTCAATATGGGAGCTACTTCTCAGTGCAACGCTGGTTAAAACAATGTTAAAGGGTTAATAGAAGAGTTATGTTGTGATGACTTCATGAAGGCAGAGTGTTGGAAAGAACAGGAGTTTCTTAAAGAAACAGAGACCTAATTTCAAGGTGTTACATTGCAAAGTCAAATATCTTTTAAGAAATATTTGACATGTATTGTATTGAATCATTTGTTCCCACATAGTTCTGGGCTTATCATATGAACTACTTTTCAGTCCAAGAAGGGTTGTTCATGACATAAAGAGGAGCATTGCTGTGATGACATGCAAAAAAGAGCATGCCACCGGAAAGAGCACGAAATTCTTAAATAGACAAAGGCCCAATTTCAAAGTTTCAAATTCCGAAGTCAATTTTCTATGAAGTCATGTTTCACCATTTTTACAACAACTGAAGGTAACATAGTTACTTGATTATGCAATAAAATGATACTATGTGGCTGGAAAACTCATAATACTGCCCCTTTAACCTATTGAGTTTAACAGACCTCTTGTTTTTTAATCCTTATAAGTTAGGGTCTGATATTTATTGCTGTAAGATACCCATCCAAAACAAGTAAGATATATTTGGTGAGTGAAAAATCATGCTTCAGGAAAAAAAAAATTATAATTTATCATGCATCAACATGGACGCTGAGGATGCAGTTTATTAATGTGACAACAATCCATCATTGGCTCAACATACCAACCTATTTTACACAGAACCTTATGTAGTCACATGCACTCTTAAGCTCAATTATGTTACATCAATTACTGGGGAAAATTTGAGTATCTTGAAAAAAAAGGCTACACAGGAATGCAAAGAACGTGCCAACTCCCACAGACAGGTCTCAGTGCCAATCGCCTGGATCAAGACATTCAGTGAATATTGAATATTTACCTGGAGTCCTGCGGCTGAAAACACTCTTTATGGGGGAGCATTAGTTGCAGGTATGTGCATGCATGGCTTTGCTAACTCCTTCATTTTTCACCAGCCTGATGAATCAGTGTGGAGGACGGTTAAATGTTCAGGCAGTAAGATGGAGCTCCTCTGTGGCCACAGTTTCCAATGTGTATTTTTCTCCTAAATAAATGCCAGGTACTTAATTGGACAAAATGTTTTAGCTTTCTTCAGAAAAAGTCTCAAAGCAATTAGTAAAGAATTTTGAGATAATAACCTTGATTTGAATTATTCTGGGAGAACTGAAATGTCAGTCCAGTTCCAGTTCCCGAGACTTGATGTCCAACCCTTCTTCTGAGAGTCCATAGTCTTAATGTCAGCTCCCTGGACATTCACCGGTGTCAGTGGGGGTGAGTCTGATCTGGCAAAAATCCACCATCGGCTCCTTGGCTTTCCAGATGTTGATCAGGAGGTGGTTCCACTACTCAGAGGGTGCATTCACACCAGGCCTGTTTAGACCGTTTTAATGAAACTCTAGCTCATTTCCCTGAAAAGTTTGATTTGTTTGGGGAGGTGTGAATGCTCAATCAAACTCTGATGCAGACTAAAACTTAGGTCTCGGTTCGATTACAGGGAACTCTCTGAAGCATGTGTGGATGCAAGCGGACTGGCAATCGCTGCAAAAGCATGGAGAGGACTATAGTGCTGCACATTCTGGGTCAGTGGAACCAAAACAAATGTAGGAGTCTAATTCTAGAGAAAAGAGACATTTTACAACCACTAAACTTTGATGCTGTTCAATTTTTTTTTGCATTTTGTGAAGAAGGAAGTCGTGTTCATGTCTTCAGAAATTTTTGTCTAGTTTCCTTCAGTAGTTCTTAGTATAGTGCCACCACATGCAAGGAAATGCATAGGTTTTTTTAATTACCATACCATCTAAAAATGTAACAAATGTCCCCAATTTTGGTCCCCAATGGAACTATCAGGACTATCGGGTGTGAAAACACCCTGAAACGTTATCACCTGTGATGAAATTAAGTGTGGTAGAGTCAACAGAGAACAAGGAACAAGTAACTACTAAATATTAGACAGGTTTCCTCTCTTGCTGATTTTAAATCTCTTATAAACACGGTCCCTTTGAGTTGGATTGTCTCTGCTTCACATGATGCGAAATTGCAGTTCATTTAGTTCTACTTTTATTGTTTCTCATTCTGTTTTATGTCTACGTTTGATTCGTTTTATTAACTAATGGATTTCATAAATAAGTGCATTAGGATTTGTATACTAAGATGTGACATCTTATTGCCCTTATAATACATATTATAAGAGATAGAACTTACAATTTGTTGAGTGCCAAGCATCTGGGCACTTAAAGAATAATCTGACCTTTAATCACAAAACCAGCCCATCTTATCACAGAGCTGACTCTACCTGCTGGGGACACTGAGGACCTTTTGCATGCAAAGCTCACTCCTGGAGACTTTTTTGACTCTGCGCTGGCATGGGCCATCCTTGGATATTGTATGTTGGATTAGCAATTCGTCAACTGCTGCGAGGAAGCAGGTAGATAAGCTTATAGCACAACGGCTAGCTATGCTCTAAAGGGGTCACCTCAACCCAGTGCAGGTAGTGGGAGACAGAAACATTCTTGCTAAAATAACATGCTGAATAATGTCTTTTACTTCACACATGAAGCTGGTGCTGAACTGGAAAGCTCCTTCGGTGATGGAGTGCTGCATCCTAGGTCCACAAAGGAGCTTTAACAAAGATCCTTCCTTCCTGCAGCTGTTAGACACTATACAAATCACTCCTCGCAACAAAATCAAACTGAATAATTTATATCACTGCTAACATTATATAACATTACTGCTGTTATTTATATTTTTTTTAGTTCTTGTCAAAAGTCTGCTTTTTTCATGCACAAATAGTACATAAACATTGTGTATATTTCTTTGAATCAGAGTATGTTATTTTTAATTTTGTCCTTTCTGTACATGTTGTTTCTTCCATTTTTATTTTTGTATAAATCTACATGCTTCAACTTGCATGATAGAATTTAGCATGTCAAATATATGATTTCAAATAGATACATACGGTACTTTAAAAAAAATAAGAAAGCTATCAAGTTTACTTGGAAAATTCTATTCATTTACATGTAAATTAAACATGGTAGTGTTGGACCAAAAACGTCATCAAAAAGCAGGAAACCAGTGATTCGGTGACGGAAATGAAAAAAGGATGACGAAGGATATTCTGGATGTGCTTACATTACATTATCATGAAGATGCTCAAACTACAAGTCATGAGCAAATAAACAACTGTGCACTGGTCCAGTTTGTAAGAATTATGTTTAAAAAGGTCGAGAAGAAACTTAAGAGGTGAGGGAAGGAAATGGTTTGTTTAAGATTTGAAGTGTTGTTAGAAAATATGAAATGGGAGTACGTGGGAAAGAAATGGGGATACAACCTGGTAAAGTGCAAAGATGAGTCTGAGGCAATGTTGTAATTAGCAAGGTATGAGATAGTTTACTTAAAGATAAAACAGGTTATTAAGAAGCGGCAAAATGGCAATGGGTATGAAATTATATGGGAATTGGCAAAGGAAGGAAATTGACCTATCACATTTTGTGCAACATCTTTTTTTTTTTTTCTCACCTTTGCAGAGAAGCTGACCACTCTCTCTGAGTCAGCTCCTGTTTACATTGGGGGAGGTCATAGTTCATGGTTGGAGACTGGAATGTAATTTTAGGCAAATGCATTCAATTTCAAATAACATTCACTCCGGAAATAATAAAACATAACTGTTCTGTTTCTGTTTCATTTCCTTTTTTTCAGTCTACAACTTCTTGCACATCTGTTTGGTGTTATGTGATTAAACCTGGAAAATGTAAAGAATCAATGAGCAGTAAAGTGGGAGGGGGTTGGGTTTCGTCGTACTGTTGGTGGCCCATTTATCATATCTCCGCCCTCCAGTATTCCAGCTCCCCCTGAGGGCGGCTCTTTAAATTGTCCAAAAACTCCTCCTGTCCGGCGCCTTTTTTCCTTTATCTGCAAGAGAGAAGCCGCACGTGCGTTGTATTGAATGCCGTTGGATTAAACTCCTCGTCCTGCTGGTAAAAAAAAATAAATTTTTTTTTTATTAAAAAAAAAAAATTGTTTAAAAAAAGCAACTATTTTATTTTAAAGTCATTGCCGTTTTAAAGCTGCATGAGCTGGGGTTTAAATGGGCGGGCTGTGTGTTATCTGACGAATAAAAGCTGTAGCCTATGATCGGCTATTTAACCGGTTAGCCGCATACAAACCAGCTAGTGCTTAAAGGAAAACAATTCGGCTTTAATTTTAAGACGGAGGCGATAAATCCGTGGAAATAGAGGTGGGTGCATAAAAGGAGATGTGCTAAGCTAGAATTAATTCAATGCGGCGTTTTATTATTATTATTTTCACAAAGAGCCCCTAGCTCCGGCGGGAGAAGGCTGCACGCGCTCAACGTGAAGCCGTCTTTTGTTGCTTCTGCTCGGGGTTTTAGCCGCTGAGCGGCCGCCTCCTCCGCTTGAATCCTCAGTGCCATTTTAGACAAATCCGAGCGAGCATTCAGCCGGGGCTCCTAGCTTGCAAATGCAAACTAGCACACAGCAGCCATTGTGTGTGTTGGCGGATCTCTCCGCGGCTACGGCGTGCAGACCTGCTGTGAGATAGTTCTGTGTGCACAGGCCTGATCGTGGGGGTACGGCAGCTACAGCAAAGGGGGGGTGAGGCCTCTAAGCATGGTTTAATATAGGGGTATGCCATAGTCATTTGCAGGTTGTGTCCTTTCAGGATCGTGCAATCTGTTTTTGCCGTAAACCTCTTGTGTAGCAGCGCGGCGCCGATGAGCAAAAATAGAGCTGGAAATAAGCGCGGATTAATTGAGTTAAACAGTGCGCGGTTAGGTCGGTCATTTGGGTTTGTTGTTGCGGTCAGTGAGTTTAGTGGCTCGACTACTCCTCATTTCTACATGTTTTGTGTGCATACTCGACGCCTCGTCTCACACCAAGGCCAACCAGTGTGATATATTTTTTATTGCATAGGTTGAAAAGCTAAGCAAACATGAGCGACAAGGGGACAGTCTCAACGAAAGACAAGGAGGGGGCAGAGAAGAGAGGGCGTGGAAGACCCCGTAAGCAGCCGCAGGTAAAATCCTCAGATGTAAGTATTGTCCCTTTACTCCTACCTGCTCTGTCTCGTTTGCGTGTCCTACTACTACTAACCTCATTCGCACCAGAACAAGGCTTATGTAATGAGACCTCCAAATAGATTTCCATGTCTTATTTGCAGATAACCAAAATAACCCCCTCAGTTGCCATCTGTTGCAGCTGATGCTCCTGCAGATACTATTGCAGGTAAAAGGCTCATACATGTCCATGTCCTCCTGAGGTGAAGACTGAAATGAATCTAGATGGGCCAGCTCCAGGGCAGCCTTGTGTCCATTTGTTCAGTTGCTTATCAGTGGAGAGGTTTACAATAAACTTCCTCCCTGGTTTGCGAGCAACCAGTAACCCAACACCTTTAAACTGGCTTTAACCCCCCCCTCCCTACTACTCCACACTCCAGGCCCACCCCCGCTCCCTCACTGTGATGCATGACATGGCAGAGGCGAAGCGCAGAGTGGATCATATAGATGTCCCTCAGCCTGCTGTGTTTTACTATTGAGTTCCTCTGTTGCTAAGAGCTGTGGTGATAAACACTCCAGAAATGCAACAGTAGACAAGTCGGCTATGACACGGCTTCTAACCACAAGGTACGCATGAAAGACTGAGTCATGCCACGCCGAATTCACCTAACTGTACAAGGTGGTGGTATTTCCCTAAATGCCTATCAGAGTGTTAAATAGTTTTTGTTTCAGTTCTATGAAGTGCATTGAAGTGTTTGACTTTGTTTGAGCTCCTTTGTGCCAAGGAACTTTTAGTCGTCAAATGATGTGTGTTCTTGTATGTTAACTTCAACCTGTTTGCTTTCAGGAGGCAAGTGGGTCCCCAACTCCAAAGAGGCCCCGAGGGCGACCAAAGGGGAGCAAAAATAAGTCGACTGGTGGCAAGGGCAAAGTAAGTCTCCTCAGACTGGGAGTTTCAGCTGCAACCAAAAGTATACAGAAAGATGTTGCAGATGGCAGTTGATGTATCTATTTCTTTTTTCTAGAATAAGCCCTTCCTGTTTGAAACTCCAGATCCCTTTTGGTTAAGGAGTGCTTGTAGCAGCAGCTAACCTCATCCGTCTAAAGGATGTCAGGCTGTTGCTTTTGATTTTTTTTTTTTTTTGGGCTACTACCAATGGTGTCAGAAATAGCTTGGCGACTGCTTCCCACTGTAAAGTGTTTTGGTTTGCTGCTTTACCCTTGGTAGTGGGTGTGGGGGGGACTATAGCTGCGTGGAAGATGGCGGAGGAGAGGGTGGGGGTGATGATGCTCACTCTGTGCATCCTGTCCTCCAGCTTCCTGCAGCTTGTCACATGCACTGTGCGGTGCAGGTGCAGCGGCCGCAAGACTGTTTCCAGGCTGACACCGAGCGCCCCCTCTGCCTCCAGCAGGCACACAGCCCTAGTTCTTCACTGCCCGTCATCTCCATAGCAACAACAGATTTTTTTTTCCCCCCTCTTCCTTCGCCCCAACTCTTCCAGCTCCCCTGTGTGCTCTCGCTTGCTGCTATCTATGGGAAAGGGAGGAATGGAGGGAGTTCAGGAGACTCACACATGCGTGTGCACTGATATAGGTTTAGGAGCAACGGAGGGTTTGTGTCTCTGCTCGGTTTCACCAGCTGTCTCTGCGCCTTGGACCAGGTGGCCAGCGAACTGGAGTGCCCTGTGTGCAGTTTCCGTCGGCCTTCCAGATAATAGCCAATGAACCCGATGCCCCCTTTCTATCTGTCCAGTTGTAGTGCTTCCACTGCCACCTAGAGGCGATGTGCTATAGCACATTTGTTTTGTGCTCAAGCCTGCAACTCTACAACTCACTGAGATTACAACTTGATGGTGAGAACCTTGTAACAGCCTTGGTGGCCTTGTGCGGTTTTCTTTCACAGAAAGGTGCGGGAGCCTCACCTGCAGGAGGAAAACGCAGGGGACGACCCAAGAAGGAGGCAAGTTTGTTGCTGAAATCTGAGTTTATGACTCCAATAAGTATCTTCCTGTTTAAATATGTTGGTTTGCTCAAGGGTTCAGATCTGTTATTGCTAGTCGGTTGCCCCGAACAGGGATCCAAAGTAAAATGAATGACATTAGTGAGTGATGCATGTTTCAAAGTAACAATTTTTAAAGGGGCAGACTTTATACAAAATCAACTTTCTTTTAGCTTTATATAATATTATGTTAGTCCCTCATCAAAAACATACATGGAGTGTTGCCTTGATTTTCGTACAAGTTTAAGAAAGTCTTTAATCTCCCATGGCAACCAACCACCTCCTTCGATGGCACAGCTCCTCCTCAGAGCTGCAGTTTCCGAGCTTCTGTCAGAGCACTCTTCCCTCGTGACTCTCCTACTCAACTCCTTCAAACTAGCCAGCAGCAATTGGCAATCACCTGGTGGAACTGTGCATCTGCTGAGCTCATTATAGGAGCTACTTCCCAGTGCAACACTGGCTAAACACTTTGTTAAAAGGTTGATAGAGCAGCGCTGTTGTGATGACTTCCTGAAGACCGATTGTTGAAAAGAGAAGTTTCTTAAAGAGACAGATCAAATTTCTTTAAGTCATATATGATATAAACAGCATTTTTATAACGACTGAAGGTAACGGTTATTGTGATAATACTGGCCCTTTAAGATTGGACTAAACGGATTTAAACTTCAGTATTTCTTTCACAAAATGTAACTACAATCAAGAACAAACACATGGGTATGAAATGGTTTGCATGTATAAAACAAACGTAGGACACTAGGTACAAATTGGCAGCAATTCAAATTGACCAGCTAGAATTAACATCAACACAAACGCTGCCCTAAACCATTTCAGTCCCAGGCGAGTGATTGGTATGACTGTCTGGTGGGTGACATTCCTTTTTAAGAAGCCAAGTGAATTGGGGTTTCATTCATGCAGACCGGCCATTTCTTTATTTCAAGTCTCAACCTGATTGTGCTAACATGTAGGGATTTTATTCACAGTATCTGTGGCCTTAGGCAAGAATTTGAGGTTTCGTAGTAACA
The DNA here is from genome assembly GCF_904066995.2 of Poecilia reticulata. Lineage (NCBI taxonomy): Eukaryota > Metazoa > Chordata > Actinopteri > Cyprinodontiformes > Poeciliidae > Poecilia > Poecilia reticulata. Next base: position 24,490,870 of record NC_088836.1, on the reverse strand, counting down.
TTGTGATGTGCATCACTTGTTTGGATGAACTCCAGGAGGTATCTGGATGGCATTAGTCATAGTGAGGAGTGACCCAAAAGTCCCCTCCTTAACATGGCCCACCCATGTCTTTTTTTTTTTTTTTGTTCTTTTTTTATTTTGTGAATGAACAACTTTGAGTAAGTGAGTGGAAGAAAAAAAAAAAAACAGGATGGTTCATTGTGACTCACCGGTGATGAATCACTTTTCACTGCAGATGCTTCACCCTTCCCCTGGGTGCTTTTTCATGCCATAGTGGTTTGTCAAAGAACACTTATTTAATTTCTTTTAACCAAGTTGACACTTGACAAAAACAGTCACACTGAGGCATGAATCACAGGCAGCGATTGTTTACGCCGCTTCACAGGCAATTTCTTTTGTCTCTGTATGTTGTGGGCGCATGCAGAAAGTCTGACTTTACCTTTTCTGTCACAGGAGAAGGAGGAAAAGGCATCCCAAGAATCATCTGAGGAAGAGGAGGAGGAAGATGACCAGTAATTCAATACATGCTACCTCACTCTACATACTGACTTACTGTTATCCAGAAACTGGGCTGTATCAACACCAGTGCCACCACTTGACCACTGTTCACGACAAAGCCCTCCCCTTTGTCAAAGGGCGGGGTTAACACAGTACATTTATCATGCAGCAGCACTGGATTTAAACAAAATGGACTTGATCAAGCATAGATCCAAGCATTACATGACAGGTAACAGCCCTTCTACGCGTCATGTTATCACAAGTCTTTTATACTGGACAAGGTGTGCTCTGAAGAGCCTGGGTGTTTGTTAGTCTCCCCTAAAGACCGTTAGGACATGTTTCCTCTGCTTAGTGTCATTTATTGCATCTGCGATAGTAGAACATATAGACTTTCTTGTTTTTGTATTGGACAAAGGTAAATTTTTACCCATTTGCTGTTTAGTTTTGCTACATGTGAGTGAAGTGGTTAACCTATCCTTTGCATTGTATTCTAGACGGAGACGAGCTTCAGCATTTAGGATGAGCATAGGTTACTGATGGTAGAGGTGTCCGTTTCGTGTCGAGTTCATTATTTTTTTTAATTTTTCCAAACTCTGGACAGATCTGGGCATCTTCCACCTGACCGCTTTTTCCTGTAGAGCAGTGTAGATTTTAGAGGCGCTTAAAACATTCTCAGTCCTTTTTGCATGTAGTGGGGAGATGTAAAGTAAGTTTGATGGTTTTGTTTTTTGTTTTCATCAAAATACTCTGATCAGACTTGCAGTTTGTTCCTCTGGGTTATACACCATTTAAGAGAAACCATGAGTGTGCTGCTTTTTGTGTTTTATAACAATTCTTTGGTATATTTTTTAGAAAGAGTTTTAGGCTGAAAAGTAATCTGTCGTTTCTTCAGGGAGCTTTTACAAATGCGGTTACTTTTTCCCCCCCCCTCCTTCTCCTTCTCCCTCATGCGCTCACTCAGTCACTGCAATTGGTCAAACAAGGAGTATGATTGTAATAGTGGATAGTTGGTGGCACTGCTATCCAACAGGGCTGTACATTTTTTATTTCTCATTCCATTTAGCCATCACTGCTTAATTTAGCTTCTTCCTCACTTAGTAACGTAATGGTAACCCTACTTTCCTTAATCTTCTGAAGATGTGTGTTGTTTGTGTCAACTTTTTTGTTGTCCCCCCCGCCCCCCCGTTGTCAGGGAACCTGTATCCACAGTACACTTAACTGGGTTTCTCCCCCCCCCTCCCCACACACACTTAAGCTGCTACAACCTCAGTTACAAAACCCCGGAAAACTGCAAACAGGCAAAACAAAGCCTGGATTCTCATACCTCAATTTTAACAGCTTACTTCACCTTATGATTGCATTCAACTGGTTTTTCTATTTTTAATGTAACCTCTGAAGAGTTTTTTTTTTTTTTTTGTCATCTTTTTGATCATGTTGACTAGGTGTAAAATGTAATTGTGCGCCAGACTTTGCAGACAGGTTTTTAAATGTGTGAAGCAAGTCAGGGAGACCTGTCAGCTCAACAATTGTGTTCGCTGACTGTGGTAGACTAGCAGGTGTGTTTTTGTTTTTTTTATTTTTTTTTCTTCTGCACTGAAATGTTGGATTTTCATGGACAAATGCGAGTTTGTGTAGACTAGGCACTCTTCACTGTTCAGTCAGGCGCCGTGCTTTCTGCATTAATGCACAGAGCTGCTCTTATCGTTTTCATTAAAGTCGTATGGTCTCCTGTCTTTGTCCCCTTCCAACTACACAACTGTATCTAGACATTTCTCTTTAAATCATGCATTTGTTGATTTATATACTGTAAACTCAATAGGATGGGATCATGCTTTTTAATGTACACCTATATAAATGTACAATGTCTATATTTCTATGGTGCCCTACAATTTGTATCAGAAATGGACAATAAAGAGAACTTTCTTTGTCATTTTTGTCATGTTTATTGTACTCTTGCCCCCTAATTTGAACTTTAAAGGAAATAAGTTGTAATACAATATTTTTAAAAGCAAAAGTACAGGTGGTTTTAAATGATTTTAAATCATACCAAATTTAGTTTGAAATTATGCAGATTCCTTAGTTGGTGGTATAGGTAGGTAGCTTTGTTTACTTTAAGGAATATGGTTTGCACATAAGGAAAACTCCAGTTTTTCCTTCCACTTTCCATTTTGTTTTGATTACTGTGCACTCAGCCTGTTTAACAGTCTCCTCTTAAAGCCTTTTGGAGTTAGTCTAGAGGTCTAACCCTTCTGTTTACCGACTTGTGCTAGGAACTGCAACAGACTAATTTGTTTTAAAGGTACTGTAACTGCATCTGGCTGCAGCACTGATTTTCAGTAACTTTCACCATTACCATGGCCATTAAACTCAGTAATCGTTTTATCCCTGCAACATGAGTTGCATACCTCATCCACCTGAACAATCTGCTTCGTAATGATCTAATCTGGTTGCATGACCTACACCCATGCAACATTTTATGAGACACTAAATTGGGGTTTTCCACAGTTAACAGTTGTAAGAATAAAAAGCTTAAAATATACTAACCTGTAATATCAGTTTCACTTTATTAGAATTACTGACATTTTCAACAATTGTCTAGAACTGCATTCAAGGAGAAGAATCCCAACATCACAGCAATAGTACATAGACAAAAAGTGTCACCTAAAGTTGGATTCTTAAACACAAGTAATTCTAGATAAGCTATATGAAGGTCTTCGAGTGGTGCATTTAAGGTTTCTATACGATTAAAAAGAGAAACCTGACAAGCATGAAAAATGTATGTAAAGGCTCCAAATTCCAGAACTGCGAAGCCTTCCATAAACACAGACAGACCCACAGTTTAGTTTACATTCAACAAATGAAAGGCAAAAGTTTATAATGTGTAAAAGGTTTCCTGAGTGCTGGAAACAGTCAGACGTATGGAATTCGTCTGAGCAGATCTTTCAGCCAGACGTAAATTTTCTCGTGCCATGCCTCCAAGACAGGACATATTTTCAGATCCAGTCACAACTCATTTAAGAGCTGGGAGGAAGCTGGTGTTATTTGCTCCTGATTTTTGCATGTCATGCCATTGTTAAGAGTCACAGGATTTGGCAAAGCAGGACAAAATAAAATAAAGCTTTCCAAGGCAGTGGTTCAAAGCAACAAAACGAAAGGATGATATTTTAAGCCTTTTTTTTCCAGAAATGAAACAGAAATGAAAAACAAGCTCTCTTCACCAACTTTCACCTGATCAATATGGGGCTTTGCGTTTGTAATCGTAAAAGCGTCTCATCAAAGAAGCCGCTATTGCTCTGCAAACAACCTCTGCACACGCCAGATCTGAGCGCTGATGTTTAACTAGTACATAACATTCGCAGCCCTACCACAGTGAACGCAGGCAGCAAGTTATGTGAGCGGTACGGATGCCTACTGCAACCCACAGGAACAAGGCTGCTTGCCACAAGCTGCCCACAACAGCATTAAGAATGTAAACAAAACACCAAATGCACAAGAAGTTTCGTCTTCCGCCTTCCCAGACTTTGATGCCGCATAGTACGACAGTAAAAATGTATTTGAATAAATAATTTCCAATAAATAAGTAACAAGTACTTCTTCTCTTTGGCTCTTAAATCGCCCGATGTAATCTGGGATAAAGGCAACAGGAGCAAAACAGGGCAAATGTGACAGATGAGTTAAAAGACGGGCCAATCTCTGAGTCTGAAGGTTGTCTTCTCGCTCCTCAGCATCCTGCGCCAGGCTGAGCTGTCGTCAAGCAGTCGCATCTTTGGACAGAAGAGGTTGCTGCTGCTGATAGCTTCTTGCCCAGCCTTGCACAATCTGTGCACATGAAACACAGCAGAACAGATTAACTAAGTCACAGGTTTCCAGTGAGTGTATGGAAATCTCCTCTGAGCTCGATGAAGAAGTTTTTGACCAAAAGGGAACGATCCATGTTGCAGATTTCAGCTTTTGTTTGAAAACATACTGGACATCAACAAATTTAGGAGAATAAACAGCATCTTTAACATAAGACGTAAATGCTGAACCGTTTTCGGTCTGGGCACTTGACGTATTACATGAGAAACTGAAAGCAATGTAATATTGCAATGTCTTAAAGAGTAACTCTCCATCACCATCTAGTGTTCAACTCGACTCAATACAGCAGCAGTAGCAGTGAATATGACAATTCAGTTTTTTTTCTTGAATCTATTGACATAAGGCTATGAAATGAGTACAATTTACATGAGGAAAAGTAATGCTGTGTAAATCAATTACCATTTTTACGTTTCTCAACAATTTTTTTTAGAACAAGTACATTTTGAAAATCAACTCAATTTTGTAGGCTGTTATAGGTTAGCTTTAGTGTAACTCCTAAATCCACGTAGAGTTGCAACTTGACTGTGCATCACAAATGGATTATCACAGAGTAGCAAATATGAAATCCAAAAGAATAATACAGGCTTGAAAGAAGTGCATGCAAATTATTTAGTAAATATCATGCACTTACACATAGGACAGATACATAGTTCCAGAAGCTACATAAGACCTAGATCTGAATACAAATGTCAGAACATATTGTGAAATACTTAAAATTCTGATAATTAGTATAACTTTTATCTAGTTATCTGTATGTTTCAAGGACCAAGTAAAAACAAAATAGTGCAAATAAAACTACTTTCCATCAACTGAAGTACAACCGCTGGTATCAGTATATAAACAATATTACGGCTAAAATGTTAAACTCAAGGTCAACTGTGACCCGATTTAAATTACACAAAGATACTCTGAATCAAATTTATGGTCCTATAAATAAAACACAACTTGAATTCAGGAAATCCAAAGTTTTTTTACACTTGTCCTCAAACCAAAAACTGTTAAAAGTAAATTTGATACGCCGTTTACTGTTCTTTTTAAGACGCTGTAAAAACAACACGTCCTCAGATGACGAACTGAATTGACTCCAAAACAAGTCAAAGGTTACTTGTGGGCAGGGATAAAGAGCTTTTAGTTTGAACCTGAAAGAAAAAGCAGTGATGAAACAATACTGCCTGCTGTTGCTTGTTGCATTTAGATTTAAGTGTAAAAGGGGAAGATGCATGCCATTTGAGGAACTGCAGAAGTCTAAAGCTAAATGTTGCAACTAAAGACAACAGTGGGTATGTTTTTACACCATCAAAGACCAGCTCCGCAAATACAGAGTGAAAAATTGTGGTTTTATTGATAGAAATGTTTTCACTCTGGATTTATAGGATTCCAACTAAAGATGTTCCTCATCAGATATCATAGTAAACACCTTTCCTGTAATTAACAAAGGACACTGTCACTGAGAGTTTGCGTCTCCTACCCTTGTGTCCTCTTCTCTCCACAAAAGCTCCTGTTCAACTTCATGAAGCTCCTCTGCAGGGTCATACGTGTAAACGGGTAACAGCTGATGCCGAAGTCTGTCGATCCTACGGCAGAAGACAAAGCGCATCATGAAATCAATGGGTCACACTGAGGAAGTAAGAGGGAATGCCAGCTAATCAATACCCTAAGTTTGTTCTCACCTCCTCTTCCTACGCAGACATATAATCTAGAACAAACACAATAAAAAAAAAATAAAAAAGGGCATGAAAGCTGCATTTTTCCAAGTCTCTAATGTCACCGATTCCGATGAGCTACTTACCAAAGCTGTAGCAATTCCAGCAATAGTTATAAGAAGGAATGGCACCAGCACATAGCTGACCGCCACAGCCCCATCTTTGTGGGCAGGGGGCTGAGTGGTAGTGCTGTTCATCCTAATTAACGTTCAAGGGGAAAAGGGCCACAGGGGGCCTTGCTTGTGTGTGGGATCTTTGTACAGGCACCAGTCCCCCCCTCCTCCTCCTGTTGGCCGACACTGTGTTGCAGCGGATCTGTCGTCAGGCTGCCCCCCTTGTTTATGCCTCATCCTCGTCGTTCATGTGACTTCCACATGGTATCACTGCCCTCGCTAATCAGCGAGCAATCTAAGGGAGCACAAAATGGAAATGGTCTGTACACAGCTGTCTGTGTGGCAAGGAAATAGTAAAAATAAATAGAAAGAATTAGATTTGGCAGAGAGAGAACCAGTCATGCTGCTGAAACTAATGATTAAATGACTAAAGATGTAAACGGGCCAATGTTAGCAAGCCGTATTTTTTTACTGATTTTGCCACAATTAGCACTTGTTAAAAAAAAGGCACCCTATCTATACCAATGCATTCCTTACCTATAGCTAAAATGTCACCTTTACGCCTCACCTGACTGCTGTGATTAAAGTGTCTTAAACGCTACAAATAATTTCTGTTTAGCTGCTGTAACTTGATGGTGAGTTTCCTGCAGCATTGCGCAAAAAAGGTGATTAAACTGCGATAACTATAACTTGCTCGGTCAGTAAGACTAAATACACGGCCTGCTCTAACATGCTCTGCTCATTTTAGGTAAATTCTTACTCACTCTGAAGAATAAAAAGCTTTCTTTCCTGTAAGACTTGATGTTCCCCAGCTACGGACAGACGACCTTTCACTGCCAGTGACAACATTGTAAGAGCTTCCGGTTTGAACCCTTCAGAATAAAAGCACTGATCTCACACGAAGCAACGAAAAGTAAAAGTGAGTTTAACTCGATGTATTTTTATTTGGATTCTCTGTCATGGACCAACACAAAGTATTGTATATTTATGAAGTGGAAGGGAATTATATATGATATATGTAATTTTGTATCCACCCCCCATCTAGAGACTGAAATCTTTGCCCGTTCTTTTCCACAAAATATTTCAGCACGGTCAGATTGGATGAGTTCAATCTAGGTTTTCAATCGGATTTAGGTCTAATTTAGTAAACCTACTACTTTATGAGACTCCAACTGCAAGTATGAACATAGACAAATGTTTTTGGCACACTTGAAGCTCCATTTTAGCTCTGATTGTTTGCTTTAGCTGTTGAATGTGATTTTCCCCCAATCTTAAGTCTTTTGCAGCCTCCAACAGATTTTCTCCCCAGATCTTTCTAGATTTTTTCCCTAATGACCGTCAAAATGTTTTTTCCCCCACACCAATCTGAAAATAGATAAATAAATAAATGTAAGATAAGAGTAAAGAGTGCAAACCAACAGCCTTGAGCACAGTACTGCTTCTCACCTACATTGTTTAATGGTCAAACTGTGCTGGTTCAGATCAAATAGTTTTATAACTTCCACTTTCATAGTCATAATTAACTTCCTCAGACAAGTAAACCACAAAGGTCAGTGGAATTATGTAAAACATTAATCTCCTAATCTTTTTGCTTGGGGAAAAAGGTTGTGTTGACAGGTTTAACCAGAAAAGTCACACAGATAAAATACCTTGATCAGGCTTTCAGTTGCTAGTTCTGATGAAGAGAGATACCAAGACTGTTTCAACAGCTTTATAAAGGCAAAACTATCTGATGGTTGTTTGTCAAAATGAATCTAAAAAAATAAAAACTCAAACAAACAAGAGTTATGCCACATCTTGTCATTTCAAAATGAACTGTATTGTTGGTGGCTCTATTGGCAGCTCTACTTCCAAAGAATAAAATAAAACAGAGAGCGAATTATGTTGTCAATGTCAAATGTCAATGTCAAATTTATTTATATAGCACTTTAAAAACTGGTTTAAAACTGCACCAAAGTGCTGTACAAAAGCAATCATAAAATAAGTTGATGAGTAGGAAAAGAGAAAATATTAGAAGAAAATAAAAAAATCCATATTGTTAAAACAATATAAGTAATAATAAGAGTAATAACAAGTAAAAAAAAAAAATCTAAACAAACGAGCTTTGGTATCAGGCCTCAATTGAGTACCATTGCTGTGACTCTTGTTAGAAACGTCTAAACCAAATGTTTGAGATGCCAAAGAGGTCTTTTACAGTGTCGGTACATTATTTCTTCAACTGTATCCTAATTGTCCACTTTTTCAACAAAACCTTGTGAGAGAAGGAATCTGTGTAAATCACACTTGTGTTTCCATTACTGTTAAAAGATCTCTCTGCCTGTTCAGCCATCAGAAAATACAAGAGTATTGTCCAATACATAGTATTTACTATCAAAACTAAATTTTCTCTTTTACAATTAAACAAGACATTTTAATCTGATAACTAATAAAGAAGTTTCAGAAGAAGATGGAGTAAGAGGACAAAAACGTTATAGGCTTTCTGTAATCATTTGAAGAAGTCTTGATAGTTCTCCAGCCTGTCTGAGTTGTTTTTTTGTTTGTTTTTTTTTTTGGGAGGGGGAGGGGGGGTTGCACTGTTTGTAATTGGCCAGTAGATGTCACTAAGCTTATGGAAATTATTAAATATATTTTTTAGGAAATATGTTGAAGCTATGTTAGTAGTTAATAAAAGGTTTAATTTGTGTGTCGTTTTCTCGTATGAATGACATGTAACCCATGTTAATAATAGTGGGTTTTTCACGCAATAGAGATATGTAATGCATATTTTGCTTACATTTTGTCATCCCCCTGAGATTGTGTTTATTGTATATGAATGTGTGATAAACCATGTACACTTCGTTTTTCAGATAATAACCCAAGCTATAGGATAAACAATTTTTACTGGTGGTAGTTTATTTGCACTTGAGCCAATCTGCACAAGAAAAAAAACCCTCATCTGATCTAGTTTAAGGTCTGCAATGGTCTCCAATCTGCAGAAGAAAACACCCCCTCTCTTCATCCTGTTTGATGCTGAATGGCTTTGACAGGATGCCTTGTTTCAGTGGAAGCTGCACCTCAGAAATAGCAATGAAACATGTAAAAGAGGATCAGTATATCTGAAGGATGCCTAGCATTGTATAATGTAATTTTTTTAGATATATAAAACTAAGTAATTAGAACATCCAGTTAGGGGGTTTACCTGTTATAGTCAAACTCCACAGATTTGGTCTTTTTGGAAGAGTGGAGCGAAATCGTCTTACGTTTGCATGTTCTCCCAGAATATTTGTGAATCATGGCTTCCTCCTACAGTCCAAACATACGACCATCAGACCAACTGGCCTTTCTTCACTGCCTTTTGGTGTACGTGTGTGGGCATGGTTGTTTCTCCTGTGTCTCTGTGTTGGCTTGTGATGAATTGGCGACCTGTTCGTACCCTGCCTCTCACTCAATGTTGGCTGAAGGTAGACACCAACTCCCCTGCAACCAAAGAATTTGGCCGGAACAGACAAAAAAAAAATGGATGAAGCTAAATACATGACAATTGTTGAAGATTAGATGCTGTGAAAGACTTAAAACTATAGGGCAACAGTTCCCCTTCGGCAGAACAATGATCTTAAGCTAACATAAACAAATAAATCTGATCTAATAGATAAAGTGGTCTTATTGGATGACTTGAAGACTAACATTCACTTCACAGCTGCTTCCTCCAATCTGGCTGCTGAAAAGAAGAATGGACAAAAGTCTCAGTTTGTAGAAGTGCAAGCTGGCAAAATAATAGAGGAAATCCTTTATTGCTGTGTTTGCAGAGGAAAGTGGAACCACAAAATATTGACTCGGATCCAGCTTTTTATTTGTCAGATAATTTGGAACACCCCTACTGTCATCCGTTAAACTGTGTTTATCCATCATGTAAAATCCTAATGAAGCACACAGACTTCCGTGACTATGGTAAGGCAAAAAGTGACAAGGTTCAAGAAGCACTATCACTTTTTGTGAGGCACTGGAAATGAGCAAATTGAACACTCAACAGGTGAGCAAAACGTTCTTTTGTTCTTGAGTGGATGAGTCAGTAGCCATCCCCAGAACAAAAACACTCCTTTCCCACCTTCCCTCCTCCTTTCGCGCATAGTGAGATGTGGGCGTGGCCTACGCCGCAGAGGGGAGGGGGACGCCTCCTCTCAACGTGATCACTCCATTGGCTGGAGAGTCCAAGTCACATTTAACGCTCTCCTCATCCATTCCTTCCGAATTATTTTATATCCTAAATAACAATGTGTCGTCCCAGTTAAGCAATAGAGTATTCATCGATAACAATAAAGAAATAGCAAGAAAAGAAAAACCATAAAATTGACAATTGCTTAACAATTCTGTTTTGCATCACTTCCCATACGTTTACATGCTTGGAGGAGATTTTAAAAAAATCGCTTGGCACACTCACTCGTCCCCCCCTTTTGCAGTCTATTTCTGCCGTCCATTGAGAGTAAAAGCTGGGCCATCCCCCCAGCGCGCGCCTGTGCCGTGGAGCTCCCCCTTGCTGCGTGCATCGTGATCTCGTGGATGCAGAGTCTTGCAGAGAGAACGCAGGGTCACCTTCTGTTGTTACTGCAAGGGGGGGGAAAATACGGTCCGATTCGCAGCAGACACTCTACTGGGCAGGACCAGAAGCAGCATCTCTGGTAAGTGTTTACTGGCCGCCACGTCCGCGCATCACGGGGATAAGAAGCAGAGCATCCCTGCTTTCAGCGAAGGGGCGAGATGGAGAAATCTGCATCACTCTCCATCATGTTGGCGAACGTTTCACCCGCTGCTTCCGATGCAGCAAAACTCGACGGAGTACAACAGAAATTCAGGGGCGATTCTGTTTGCCTTTTGCAGTTTGTAATTATTCATGCGTCATGTTACATGATGTACCGTTGTTTGCTTACGCCATGGGGGGAAGACGGTCCATCTCGCCTCACCTTGAATTAATGTTGTGCGCTTCGTTGACTCGTCTGATGTCGGTTCACTCTACCCAATGTGCTGTTTTCAGACCAGATCGCAAAATTGTGCATCGCCGTTTTCTGTTTAAAATAATAGCTGTAGCTGGATTGCACAAAATTAGACCTTACATATAAAACAAACCCGCTTTCTGAGCACAAAAAATGCTGATCAAAATGAATTGAATACTGTTTCATATGTAGGCGATGGCGATGTAGTGAAGGGTTTATCTCCATGCGTGAAATGACTAAATCTGATAACGAATATAAACTTGGATCAGTCAGAAAACGTAACATTTTGTGCTGTTTAAAGGCTTAAGATGGGGCTAATGGACGTAGACGCGCTGCTTAGTGGTCATGTAGTGATGTGTTTGAGGCTTTCTTGAGGGAAATGGACGCGAATGTTAATGGGAGCACTCCACAGAGCTCCCGTTATGTAATTGGTTGTCACAGCAAAGCAAAGAGCCATCTCTAGCGTCATTGTTTTCCCTCCGACAAAACCAACGGTGCCACAGAGGAGGAGCGTCCCGCTTTCTACATGGGATTAGGTGCATGCGGTCCCTTTAATCATTCATCAAATCTGCTCGGAGGCTGAAACGCATCTGGCCTCCCAACTGACTGAAGTATCCGGTAGCCACCTTCAGGTGTTTGGCATCCCCAAACTGTGATGATGATCGTGGTGATGATGATGAGGAGGATGATGATGATGCGTTTCAGGGGGGAGGGGGGGATTGTTTAAAGTGCTGCCTGCTGTATTGGGTTGTAACATCCCCCTCCAACCAAGCAGCTGCTGTCGTTCCAAAACATCTCGTCCTGCCAAAAGACATGCAGCAGCGCTTGTTGATGTGAGATCTTCTATGCGTTGGCAGCGGTGAAGCAGCAGATGTCCTTTTGCTTGATTTTGGCTGAAACTGCTTTTTGGTTTAAACGACTAACTACTAACCCTTGAGCAACTTAACCTCTTTGGAGAACCCAGTGTTGCTTAAGAACATTGTACTAACTTTGGTGGCTAGTCGGAGTAAACTGGATCACGAAGATCTGCTATCTGCACTTTTCTAACTAACATCAAATCAGACCAAGCATTTCCCATCTTCATCCAAGTCATCCAGGTCCTGACCCAACCATAAATGCCCCCTCTATATGCAAGGGAATGCTCAGCTGATGTGAGGAACAGGATGTGTTTGTTAAACTGCAGACACACGACACAACTTTCACAGTAGTCACAGTTTACAAAAACTAGGTGTTCACGCCAACAGGCTGTTTTTTCTTGAGTGAAAGACTGGACATCATACACTTAGCAACTGTGGCTTCAAGGCTACAGGGTTTATCGAACAAATTAACCTCTAAAAACTCTTGTGAAAACTCCTGCGAGGCCAAAAGTTTGAGAAAACAAACATTTACAGTAGGTGGTGGAGGATGTTTTCTGAGTTCCGACTGGTTTTATTTTTGTCTAAATCTACCACGAAATAAAAGAAAAAGTGCAATTTAAAATACTTTAAGCTAATACCATAAGTGACTACGATCTGGACAGTGTGGAGAATAACATGCTGTTGAGAGTTTGAAATATGTATGTAGTTTTTTGGTCTCCAAATGAGTCTGTGTTGGCTGTAATCTAAGAAAGCTATTGTTTATATCTTAGCAGATGACAATACAATATGTGTGCAAATAGACAGTAAGAATATTGTGTATAAATATATTGTATGTGGAACAAATTTTATTTTTAAAAAATTATTTAAAAATAAAACTGATTACCTTCATGTGCAATTTGTGAATTTTGAGTTTATTTATGTAAGACTCTGTTGTTTACTGGGATTTCGTAATCAGCTAGGTGAGGTTTTATGCCCAGTACAATCGTAAAAATGTAGTTAACAAATAAAGTAAAAAAAAAAAAAAAAACGTTTGTCAGCAGCAGATGAAGCACCCTTACCTCTTTTTGTCATTAACTGACAGCAATAAGTGTTGATTATCAGTCCACCTCACCCTATTGGATTCAGAGCTGCCTCAAAAACGTCGAGTCGTTTTGTTTGTCCCCAACTTTAGTAATTAGTCAAAAAATCTCAGTAGGCTTATTTTAGAGCTGTCTGTGGTGCTGAAGCCACTCTTAGCTGGAGAAAACAAACAACAGGCTATTTGGCCTTCATTACATGAAAAACATTTGAAATTGTTAATTACACCTGTACCAACCACCAAGCATGGTGGCAGGATACTGTTGTGGTGTAGAGATGGAAAGATTAACAAAGGAGGAGGAATTCATGCTAATTATTTCGCTTTAGATCCTGCAGCTGCTGCTCCCGTCTCGCTAAACATCCAGACCTGCCTAATGCCGTCAGGTTCCCCTCTGCAAAAAGAACGGACACTTAATTTGATGGGCTAAAATACTTTTGGTAACGATAGAGTCGCTTTAGGACGATCTGAGTCCAATTATCATTTTTGTTAGTGTGCAGACGTCAGTTTTGGATCTGTCCTTGGTGCTGAACTCACTCTCTGCGTGTCTCTCAAAAGCCTTACAGGAGGCTGCAGAGAGAAGATGGTGATACTCTCAGGGGGGTAATTCAATTGTACTGCAGAGAAAAGAGTTGATGAGTACCTGCTATTTATTAGTTGACTCCCCGCTCTTAACAGAGAAGCAAGGTCGGGTCGGGGCTCTGTATGTAATTGGGAGGACGTCACATTAGGTAATTGTATGTTTTTATTTGTATATTTCATAATCTCTTTTCTTCCTTTTTGTTGTCTTTATTTTTAGTTTTCTTTGTCACTATTGTTGTGATTTCTGTTCAGTGGTTGTTGGAGAGTCTTGTTTCAGTGGTGCTCTTGTGAGTTCCTCATGCTGCGACCCACCTTCCCTTTTCATCTGACATATACAGAATCTTTTCAAACTTGTCTTAGCAATTAACTTTTTTTATGTGTTTTATCAAAGAACTTTCATGAAATAATTTACAGACAGACAATATGTTCAGAATTTGCAGCAATCTAGAGAAAACTATAGAGAAAACAAAAGTTTTGCTAATAGAGGTGAAGTGGCACAAACTACATTATCAGTACAATATGTATGGCATAATTTAAATAGTCGGTAGGTCAAAACGACTTTGAAAATGCTCTGCTTTTAGTTTTTACAAATATGATTAAGATTTTAAAAAAATCTTCATTCAGAGTAGGATAAAGCTGCTCAGGCAAGTGGAATGTTATTCAGAAAAAAGTGAAGTGTTGTCCACATAAAAAAAAAATTGTCTGAGAAACCTTCAACTTCAGAAGAATTAAACGTTGGTATCATTAGCCACCAGAATAAGCCAGACATCTTTTCTAGTAGACTCAGTCAGCAACACATGACAATTACAATGACTCACGATGCAACAGACAAAATGTTTTTGAATTGTTTTGTAGCATACTTCTACTGTTCCTAAGGCTATCCTGTCCTGAAGCTGTAAGCCACATCCGCCACATCAAAATCTAAGTTGTTGTTATTTTTCCAGGTAAAATTGTTGCTTGCGACTTGCAGCCCTGGAGCCACATGTGGCTCAATTTTAAGACAGTGACTCTTAAAATTGACCAAACAGGAATGAGCAACTTAAAAAAAAAAGAAATAGAAAACGTCTTTCGGCTGCAGAAAGACACTGATTGTGCAAGAAATGCCCTTTTTTGTCTTAAGATCACAAACTCTGTTTTTTAATCAGTCCCTTCTTGTAAAACTTAGATTTTCTTTGTTTCTTTTTTTCCAAAAACAAGTTTTTAGAAAAAAATAACATTATTTAACGTTGATATGTGGTTTGATGATATGTTTTTAATGTTTGGATTATAGAGCTTGTAAATGTATAATAACCACTACACACTACGTTGTGTTTGTCTCTTTGTTTGTGCCTGAACGTTTTACTCTCTTGAAGTGCTGAGGCAGCCTCTCTGCATGCACAGGAAGTGTGTTGTCTGGATTTGATGATGGTTTTGTGTTCGTGTAATCAGCAGCTTGATCTGTAGTGATCTTTAAACATTTAATGGATGATGAGCAGCATCAACCAGCAGGAAGGGCTTCTGGTAGCAGGAAGTGAAAATGTAATCCCGTTAAGACGACGCGATGGATGTTTTCAGAGTGTTTTTAATGCGAGTTGTTAGGTTGGTTTATTTTTGGAGTTGCGATTATAGTAACTGACTAGAGGGAGGATTGTTTTGTAGATTTCTAAAGCAAACTTTTGTCATTTTTTTTATTTTTTTACTTATCCATTTATGCATCATGATGCTAACTAAGTGATTACTGAAATTAAAATAGGTAGATTAAACTGAGCACCCAATTCCATTTCAAAAACATTATTTTTGAAGAATTGGTAAGGAATATTACATACAATCGTATTTGATGCAGCCACTCACTTGAATTTCTTTGAATTAGATGAACAGTAGTCACCCGTTCAGCTGGTGATTGGCACAAAATGGATTTAATAATGTAGCGGGAGGACAAAATCAAAATTGTTCAACTTTACCTCAAATTTAAGTGATATTAAACACACGTCAAAAATGGTTTCGAAACCAACCGATTTAAGTGAGCGTTACTAATTCAATCAAGAACGGTCAAATATCAGACCTTAATCTTGCTTGTTGCTGGTTACTGAAAGGATGTGATTCAACTGCAACTTGCAAAAGGCATTTTAACCAAATGTCTGCTGAGCCTCTATTCAGCTTAGGCTATCCATCCATCCATTTTCTTGCACCCTTTTTCCCTCAGTGGGGTTGGGAGGGGTGCTGGTGCCCATCTCCAACCAACGTTTTGGGCAAGAGGCAGGGTACACCCTGGACAGGTCGCCAGTCTGTTGCAGGGCAACACAGAGACACACAACCATGCACACACACACTCACACCTAGGGGCAATTTGGAGAGGCCAATTAACCTGACAGTCATGTTTTTGGACTGTGGGAGGAAACCGGAGTACCCAGAGAAAACCCACGCACACACAGGGAGAACATGCAAACTCCATGCAGAAAGACCCCAGGCTGGGAATCGAACCCAGAACCTTCTTGCTGCAAGGCAACAGCTCTACCAACTGCGCCACTGTGCAGCCCAGCTTAGGCTAAATTAGAATAAGTTGTAATTATGAACTCAATTATTAGTGTTTATACAGTTATGATAAGTTTGTTGTATCATCATTTTATTCTTATAAAAACAATCTGAATGCCTTTTAAGAGCCCAAATATAAACATGCCAACTGTTCTCCTCATAATATAACTCACAAAAGGAGGAGTCTAATGTTTTCTGGTGACCTCTTTTGTTATTGTTAGTCCTCTGTGTTTGTAGAACATCACTTGTCAGGTGAAGGGGAGAATGTGTGAAATGGTGGTGTGAGGAGCTGTTTTTTTTCTTTTTCTTTTTTTTCTGTTTTGATAACTCTTCCATATAATATGTTTGCCAGTGGAAAAAAAAATAAAACAAATTCAGGTTTTCGTTCCTCTGTTCGAAGGGGAAACAGTGTCTTCTGACAAGCTGTGAAAAAAGAGGCGGTGTAAGAGCAGAGCGGCGAGTCTGAAGGGCAGCCGGAGTGTCTCATTTCTCTCAGCGCAGAGCGGAACACACACGAGGATACGCTCCAGCCTCAGCAGAAGATTGATAACGCCACAGATGATCAGAAGCATCTGCGGCAAAGCTTCGTTACCTCAAACTAAAGCATATAAACAAAAACTAAACATATTTGCTAGTCTAGTTATTTTATGAAATATTTATGTCCCTCAGGGGTTGTAGAGACTGGTCAGTATGTGCCGTCAGAAGAAAACACTTGGCGAGTTCTAGTCATATGTTTTCTCTCCTGTGCCCTTCCTTTATTAGAACATAATAAACCTGCTTTGTATTACGTTTGTCACTACTACATGTCACTTTACCCCTGCTCTGAATTTGTGTTGTGCAGCTGCTGCTCACCCTGAGGCAGAGCACAGACTCAGCATGTGTCATAACCCTGTCTGAAATTCAAAATGGAGTCATGTTGTGCCCACCGTGGAGGCATGAAACACCACAGTCTGCGACAACACTGGTACAAACGGTTAAACCACAAACTACCATTAGTGGGGTTGCATTTGTTCCCGTGGATGTGAGCTGATGTTTCATCTCATCTCTGCACTTAACCTACAGAACATAAAAGTACGGTTTTTCCACGAGACGTTCGGTAAACAAAGAGCGTCCAAGATTCACCGCACAAGTCAGAGATGACGTTGCGGGGAAGTTCAAAGCAGGGTGTGATTATAAAGCAATCTCACAGTAGCCTGTTCAAGCCATCATCTGAAAACAGAAAGATTATGGAACAACAGTAATAAACATGCCAAAATGTGGTTGTCCACCTAAGTTGACAGGCCAGGCATTGATCAGAAAAGCAGCTATGATACCCATTGTAACTCTGGGGGAGCTGCAGAGGTCCATCTCTCAGGTGGGAAGATAATTATCAATCATGTTCTTGACAAATTCAGCCTTAAGGGATCAGCAGTACAGAGAAATCCACTGTTAATAGAAATGCACGTAAACTTAAAGAAGAAGGTGCTCTAGTTACCCGACACACCAAACTTGAATTTTTTGACCTACATTCAAAACAGCATGTGTGGGTGGAAACTAACACTGTATTCTGACGCATTAAGCGTTTTTGTAGAACAATGATCCCAAACATTCAGGTTGAAATCATATTTCTATTAATACCAACATTAAATGCACGCCTGTAGTCACATTTTGGAAAGGCCTTGTCAAAGTCCAGAACAAAATTTGAAAGTTGACGTTCACATACGCTTCTCATTCAGTCTGACTGATCTGGAGATATTGTGAAGAAAAATAGGCAGAAATGTAATTTGCTGATGGATAAAGCTGGTAAAGCTGGCAAGAAACGGACCATAGAAAGGCTCAGCAAGTCACTTTCAAAACTCGGATAATTGCCAACATTAACTGTAACCATAAAGTACAAGCTATCCATCCCCACTGTATCACTGAGTCCATCTCATTATATATTTTGACCTTCGAACTGTGTGCTTGGAACTAGTTAGTTGATTTTTTTTCACTTCAGCCCAGAGGACACAGAGTCCATGATGTTGAAGGACAGAAAATCTCATATTTTTCAATAAGCAGCTCTTTGAACTGCTTCTTCTTGAAACGTTATTTCTTTGAAGATGCTCTTTTTGTAGAATTTAAGTATTCAGTATATCATTTGCAGTTCATTACAGGTTTTCAGTCTGGGTCTCTACATGCTTTTTTATTACTAACACCGTCGTAGGTGGTGAAATCTCAGTGTTTACAACGTCACCCATAGAAAGTCCAGTTGAAATATAATGATTTTTTTCCCAGTATTTTTCCGGTTCATGAAGATTCTTTCTCCTACTTTTTCCAAGTCAAGCTTTTTTCCAGAAACCAATAGGCTCACTTTCAGTCTTTCATATATTGTCTACCTATTATTTGTACAAATGTGCATTTGATGACACAAATTGGGCTGAAATTCATAATTAAGCACCAAAAGACCGAATACAAATGTTTGGATCCAGAGAGGACTTTGCAGATGTGGACACATTAGCTTGAGTAAACGTATAAATAATTGATCAGTCCTCATCGCTGTTGCAAGTCATTCTGAAACAAAAATAGTGTCTTTGGAACTCTTGTTATGTTTCACCAACATATTCAAAACCCTGAATGTCTAAGCCAGTCGTTTTATGACACAAATAAACAATCATTCACAAAAGAGAGAAGCTGCAAGCATAAATGTTTTTATGGTTTGGCTCAAATAGTGAAAAAAAAAAAAAAAAGATTCTGTCTAGAGTGGAAAAACATGAGCAGCATGCAGTGACTCAGTGATTTTGCATGAATTCAGTCAGATATCTGTTGGATTCGGCTTCAGTGAGGCATTATATTTAGCTGTGATATTTCTTGCCGTCTTATTTGATATATCAGTCGTTCACCTTAAGTTTGCTGTTTCTTTGCTGCATGAGATGTTTGTAAGACGCGTGTCCTCAGCTCTACAAACAGTTTGTGCAGTAATATGTCCTAGTGGAAACCAGATTACAGAAGAGAGGTTATCTTCTGATAAACTGTTCTGGTTCTGGCTTCATTATTATTATCTGTTTTTATATATAAAAGCACAGCCAGGAGAGTTACTTGGAATGAGACAGCAATTTTGTGGTATGTACATACTCCTCGTCCATTTAGAAAACTAATTTGTGCCTGGCTTTAACATGCCAGCTAGCTGATGCTTCAAAACATTCACATAATGTTCTCTTCCCATGATGCCATTTGTTATATTAGTGCTCCATCTCCTTCTACACAAAACAAGATGCAGCAGGTCTTTTTTTTATCCTTAGACCTCATTTCATTTTGCTGTTTAGAGATGCAGTTTATGAAATTTATGAATGTTTATCTGACAAAAAACAAAGAAGTTGTAAATAAAGGGAGCAGATTCATAAATTACGTTTGATAGCAAAAGAGAAACTACTGAAAAAACAATCTCTTTCACATGTATAAGGTGTAACAGCATTTTTTTCATAGTAATCAAAAACACAGTTTTTCATATTTCAGAGCTTTTGAGGTATATTCATTTTAGGTGTGTAACTTTGGGAATTACTTGACCAATTTGTGTAAAATAAAGGAAGAAAACTGTGGACTTAAATCAGCTGAAATAAAAGCTAAAATTGAGTCTTTCTGAAAAACACAAATGTCCATCATCACAGCGAAGGCTCTTGAAACTTTTGATTGCTCCCCACATAAAACCGTAATAAAACAAAATTAAAGTTTGCTGTTCTAAACGTCTGAAAAAGCGATAAGTGCTTTTGCAAGCCACTGAATAAGCGATTTTTGTGCATGTCTGTGTACTTGTAAACTTCTGAGGTATTCATTACTTTATTTCTCCCAGGATTATACTCTCCTCACTTATGTCCTTATTAGTTTAAATTAAAATCTGTGTAAAAAAAAACGTATGAAAGAAAGGTAATGATTTTCCTATGATTTAATTAATAACTTGCTGCAAAAAGCTTTTTGTCTGCCCGTGTTTGCCTGCTGCAGCTGAAGCATTGAAAACCCAATGAAACCACAATATTTAAACAGATCCCATCCTAATAAAAAATATCCTCCTGCTGAAATCAATTATGCTAAACAGGCGGGTACGTTGCTGTGCAGCTTTATGAGAACTGAGGAAGCTGATCTGATTTGCTATTCCTCTTGCCTTCAATGTCAGGGCCAACTAATCTTATCTTGTTGTGATAGTTGAAACGGAAGCAAATCTTTTAATATCTTTGACTGAGTCTAAGCTTTTTTTCGTCACGGGTTAAGCTGATTTCCATTTTTATTTTCATTAAGAGCAATTAGTTGCACTTTAAGATTTCCGTGAGCTTTCGCTAGAAGGACTGACCTCATGTTTTTATCTCCACAGGTGATCTCCTGCAGGGGACCGACAGCTCTCTTTAAAGTTTATGGAAACCTGACCTCCCATTGGCGGAGAAGGTGAGTCGGGCCTCTTTTTTTTCCAAAATGTCCCACTTGATAGAAACCGTGTTTAGACTTATACTCATAAAGACGTCCGAGGGACAAAGTCAATGAGATGAGCCCTGAGCTTATTTTTGAAACCATGACTGTAATGTATCATGTTAAGCGCAGCACTTGTAAGGAATTAAGGGCTCTTTGTCGTTGGTGTTAATATTTAATGAGAGTTTCTCAGTGTGTCTGGGGGCCAACTGGAGGACAGGTGATTTTTCTTTCTTACCTGGCTTCCATATTACATTACTGTGTACTTCTTGTACTCTTATGTTTAACACATTATTACAATATGCATAAGTGTACAACATGGTTAGCATGATATATGCTGACATTCTCACTTCCAAATCTGTGGTGTACATCATATGGCAGGATAATATGTATTTAACCCATTAATAAGTTCCTTTCATGAATATATTTGTCCTGTTGGCATGAAAGTCACACTAGAGGTCAGTAACAATACAAATAATCCTCACATCCAATACATTTAATATAATAATAGGGGATAATAATATGGAAAAGGTATTGCAAAAATTTATTCAATATTTTTTTCTTTCTTTTTCATGACAATTTCAAGATGTCTTATTTTAATTTTAATCCATTCATCCCTAAAAAAAATTAAATGACATTCACAGAGTTCAGTTATGATTTAATCAGAGCAGAAAATATTCTCCCAATACTTATTTGACTTAATGTCGAGCAGCGAATATTTAACTAGCTTTGACATGCTTTTTCTCCAGCAGTGGAGTCTGGCACAGAGAGCAAACGTAGAGGAAGAGAAGAAGAGATATTCTAATGTTTTTACTTTATTCTCTCTCTCATGGGAGCATCTCACTGTCTCATTGGAAGAATTCCTTTGTAAGGGGCAGATGTTCTTGTTTTTCTCTGTTTCTAGCACAACTTTTACCACAGCAGTGGAATTAAGCGGATGTTTGGTCAATGCAGGCAGATTATTTTATTCATAAGGAGGCTCATCAGGACACTGTGGCCTCATTCAGACAGGCTTCTTTCTCCAGGGAGTCTTTCCACTTTGGATTGGAAGGAAAAGAAGCTAGGTCAGAGGAGTGTAGTGAGTTCTTGATTTATAATTACAGTGTTCTGATAAGTTTGGAGAGAACAAAGGCGAGAGTGCTGTTTGTTTGGTTTCGCGTTTCAGTGCAATCACTGATTGTCGTTCAGGTTTTTTTTTCCTTCATAGGTTATTTACTCTTGGACTCCAGTGGCAAAAGCATTTCTTAAACGGTTCATGAAATAATAAGGGAGACGGAGCGTTATTACGTGATTAAAAGATTGTTTTAGAAAATGTAAATGTCTGGATGATGTGCGCACAGTGATAGTATTTCTTGTACAGTTTTAATAACCTGCAGGGAGATATATTAGTGACCCTTAATATATTCACCTACTGTCTATGGAAATAGTGAAATTTTTGGGAAATGTGATAATTTTCCACACATTTTAAAAAATAATTGCTGCATCAAATTATTTATTTCAGGATTCAGTAACAAAACCTTTGTATTTTTTTTTATCTCTATTTAGTGCCAGTTTGGAAAAATCATAGTTTTCACAGCCTCCGGTTTTCATCCATCTTTAATACACTCTTTACAGCACATGTCAATCTTTTATTCCCTAGTTATTCACCAATCAGCAGCAGTTTAAGAAAACAGTCTTTGACTAATGATTAGATATAAATATATAACACTGTGTGAACCAGCTTTGTTTTCAGTTTGGAGACAGATAAAAATTGTGATGGGTATTTAATGTGCAGCTGCTTTCTGTGTTTTTATGCGTTTTAATCAGCTCAAGGTTTTGACATTTTTTTATTCAACAGTAGAATACTTCTGCTTCCGAATAGTCAAATTTAGACTCTCGAATAAAGCAAGCCGTAATGATGCAGCTGCAAAATAAGGCTCTTGAGTTTCGCATCTCAGGTCTAATTTAAATCTCAGTTTTTTGGTCTCCTGCGAAGTCAAGACACTCAGGGTATTACTCAACCCTAAAAAGGCTCTCAGAGTTTGGTGCCCATGCTCTGTAAACAGCATGACTTCAAGATGATTACAGTCAAGAAACTCATTTGAAATATCATAGTAAACTACACCTGTTAATAAAATGAAAAGCGCTTCAGTTTGTTGTATCAGATCCATTCACATACTTAGTAAAAGTGTTTGCCTGAGACAAAAGTTTGAAATAACACCAATAATTTCCCATGCGCTACATCATTGAAATGAAAATAGAGGGTTATCATTTTGTCATAGTTGTGCAGTGATATTGAATAAGGTGAATGTAGTTCACACCGTTTGCCAGGCCCTGTGTGAACTCTCTCAAAGGAATTAATTCATCAAGAAATTGTTTTTGCGTGTGCAACGTCAGGCATCACAAGCCTTTTTGTCAAAGCTAATTGTTATGATCTACGAGCCTTTGTGTCTCTTGTTTTCTCTTGTTTGTGCATTTAGATTATTTTGGGGTTGTTTACTATTGCTGCCATGCACTTTACTTTCTTTGTCCTTAACCTTTTGGTTGTCAAGTTGCTTTTATGTTCTGTTTAGTCCCATCATGTTTATTGGTCACCTTCCCTCATTTCCCTGCCTTGCTTCTCCCCCAACGTTCTGCATTCCTCTCATTAGTCTCACCTGCCTCTCATCTACTCTTCATCCTGTCTTCTGTGTCAGTCTTCCTCCATGCCGGCTTCCCTAAACTTCAGCTGCTTTTTCCCACCTCCTCAGTTTTTGTAAGGCCTTTGAGCAATAAATTCCAGCTTCGCCAACATGACAACACCACTGTCCTGTCTGTACTCAGGTCCGACCTCAACACGAAGCACGACACGTTACTCTGCAATAAGAGGGATTCCTCCAATTTCATTCTTTTTTTCCCCACAAGATTTGTGAGAAAATCATTTTTGAGTCAAGGCTTCCAGGCGTCCTCTGTATCACAACAGCTCAAGATGAAAATATGCAATTCCACCGAAATGTGATTCCCATTTAAGAGTGTTTTCATCATTAAAATGGGGCCTAGTTTTCTGTGGAAAATTGTCTGTGAGATGTCGTTTAAAACATTCAAAGTGACCAACTGCTCCATCTTTGATGCACATTATTACATTTCCTTAAGCTAACTCAGTTTGTTGTAGAGTATGTTTCATTTTCTGTTGTCATGCTACTTATGGCTTCATGGGGTTTTTTCTCTAAATTTCTTCTTGTCATCACCCACCTTTGTAGCAGAAGCAGCTTGTGCCGCAGCAATAACTGTCCCTGTGACACAAATCACTAAGATTTCAATATTTTTTAACAATGTATTGCTTTAGTTTAAAAAGAGCTTTGATTTGGTGTTAATATTTATGTTTTTAAAGTCCTCTTAATCAGTTGTGCGTTGTCAAGTCATGCAGTTAAAGACAGTCGTATTGCAATTGATAGATTTTAAATATAAGTTTTTAAACATACATGTCCTTGTTGCCTTTTCTTGCAGCACTTCTTTGGATCTCATTGCAATTTGGACTTGTTCGGTTTAGTGCAGAGACATTCATCATCCCTACAGTTTGAGACCAAATTACATTAATGATTTCATCACTGTTCATGTGCCACCATGGGGTGTACTGTACTTTGGCAGCATCAGTAAGAAGACAATAAAAACACACACGTTAGTAAAATCCTACTCAAACAAACCGCCATGATTTTCACAAGATTCTTAAGACTGCAATTTTGAG
Organism: Poecilia reticulata; assembly: GCF_904066995.2. Classification (NCBI taxonomy): domain Eukaryota; kingdom Metazoa; phylum Chordata; class Actinopteri; order Cyprinodontiformes; family Poeciliidae; genus Poecilia; species Poecilia reticulata. Next base: position 24,466,590 of record NC_088836.1, on the reverse strand, counting down.
ACAAGGCTAAAGCATCCTGGCAGTCTCAAAGCTTTCCATTTGGTATTGAAACATAAAAATTTGGATGAATCAGACAGAGGACAGACTGACTTTACCCTCTTTCAAACTGCTTCCACTTCCTAGACTGCACTGTATGTCCAACCAGCTGGTGCATCGAGTATTACATGAGGTCTATGTATCCATTTTTTCTGTGTTACAGATCTAGTCATGTGAATCTTTATCTTTTGTACTGTGTCCTTTATCAGTAAATAGCATGCCAACTTACAAAACACAGTTGGAGTTGGCCTGCTTAGCGTCTGCTTATTGTTGACGGTGTCATCTGGTGATCATGTTAGCAGTTAGTCTATGAAAACGTCTTGAAGGAGAAATGATTGATTAAAGATGCCAATTACTGTCACAATTAGTTATTTACCCTCGGAGGCAAAGTAGTACAACAACACAGAGATCAAAAGATTATAATCACAGAAAACAAAGGTAATTGTGACCTCAGTGAACATTCCTGCAGCGCATTAATATAAAACTTTCTGTATTATCTGTGTGTAATAATCTTCCATGCCTGTTTGTCTTTGTTGTCATTTATCTTTTTGGCTGCTTCGGGGATTAACCTTCGACGAAGCTGAATAACTTGCACGGTAATACGAGCCTTAGAAATCATATGATTTGGAAGTCATTTGAAGACTTTTGCTGCCGGTCAGTAGCTCTGTATGATAAAAACAAAATGTGGGCGTAGACATGAATTCTTTCATGTGTAAAGTTTGCATGCAAGGCTGCTGAAACTACACCAGGTTTTTGGCCTTTTCTGTTGATCTTCAACCTGAACCTTTAAGCCTGAGTCTGCAGTTTGTTACATTTCTAGTTTAAATATCCCTATCATTTCCTGCTCTCTCTTTTAAACGCCATCTCTCGCTCTTTCACTTCCAGACATACACACATTCGGAGCTCAGCTAATAATGCAGCCAATCAGTATTCAAAGCAGCATCAGGCAGCTAAATGATAAAAAGGCAGAACATTTGGAGAGCAACAGGATTAACTGTTTCTTTGCCCGTTTTCTCTTCCCCTCCTTTGCTCCCTCTGTCATCTTACACATAAGAGGAAACTGGACAGAATCTGGCTTCTGTTGTTTCCACTTCATCACTTCAGTTCATGCCTCCATCACAAGCCATGACAATATATCTGTCTCCTTCTCCTCTGTTCCACTGGTGCCTCTTCCGTCCATCGCTCTCTGCCCTCCCCTTGCTGTCCGCCCCCCCTCCCCCCTCCCACTTTCTTCACCACACTGTCACCAGGAGGCTTGTGGCAAGAGGCTTGACAGTTACATAACCACTGCAGCAGCGCGGGGATGCTGCTTTAAATCACAGCACAGTTTGTAGGGGTGGGAGGGTTGCGTTTAAACGCGTTGCCTGTTGTGAGATTTAGGTTTTTGCTCAACAATTGTGTTTGAGGATCATTTTATGGTCTTTTCCAGGCAGTATGTATTTTTCGCTCATCGTCCTTTCCTTCTTATCAGATTCTTGTCAGGTTCTGTATTTTGACAGAAATATGACTGAAAATTATCACACAATCTGCAGCCAGTGAAAATCCTTTGCTTTGGATGTTAATGCTCTGGTACAGTAAAGTTAAATTGCAAGCTAAGAAAAGCTGTCATGGTCATTGTGTCTGTTGTCTTCATTATCTTTATTTAAGTGAGCTTGCATTCTAAGGTGCAGCAGCTGTGTCTCAACCGTGACCTAATGACACGAAGAGCTGACAGTAAATGCAACAGTTATTAAGAATGATAGGCTAAGTGCTGTCAGAAAGCATGCTCAGAAACGCAGCTCTGCCCTCTCCCTAACATTTGAACTGTTCAAAACGGCACAATAACGTCTCATTTCAATTATTCTGAGGTGAAAATGTGAGATTGTTTTATGTGGCAGAACATCTTATCCTTTTGCCCTCAGGTTTTCACAGTGATTCGGAGAGACAAAACCTAAAGCCAGGCTGGGACAGCCTGTTCTTCCCTTTTTGAAAGCTTGGCAGTATAAAATGACATGTTTCAAGCTCTTGCACTCATATTAAGCTTCCATGGTTTGCTCACTGGTATACTTATACTTATACTTATATTTTCAGGATAATCAAAGATTAAAACCAATATGAGATGAGACAGACATTACTAAACACCTGATAGGTTCTCATAAATAGGATGTTTCTTTTGCTGCTTAGAATTACCTGAAATGTCACTCTAACTTTTACTTTTCTGTTACTTGTGGATCACAGTATTTCCAGACCAAACAACAATGTGTCCACCTTGTGTCCTCTTTCCATGCTATACACAGTAGGAAGAGTACAGAGTGTACCCAACGTACTATTCCTATCTGAGCTGCATTGGCCTGCTTTGAGCATCTTTATTTGACTCTTTACTCATCACAGAGAAACCAACAAAAAACAGAGAGAGGAGTTTTTCCCCTATTAATTCTATTAAATTTTCCTTCTAAGCATAAGGAGATTTATAATCACTGAGAAGTCAAGAGCTCTCGGGGGCCCCCTGCTGTTCTGACGGCCCTAAGCAGAATCTTAGTTTTCTTTTTCCTTGGGCCAGCTCTGCTCTTTACAAATCTAGCGCATGGCTTTGGAACGTTTTCCCTCTGTACCTTAGTTTTTCTGGGTTGTTTCATTTGAACATTCCTCAACCTTATAATAACTGTCAAGTCCACAAGGTTCCTCTACAGTTAATGTATGTGTAATATTTTGTCCGATGTTCACATTTGTGCACATTCATCTGTAATGTGCAGACTTAATCTGTGTAGAATCACCAGATGATTGGTATGCACCTAAAGTCAGGAAAAATAGTCATCTCATCACGAGGCAAAATAAAGACACAAAATGCACATAATCCCACCTGTGGGGAGTTTATAGTGGCCGACAGAGTGCATGTTTGTTGTGGTTACATGCATTTAAACTGATGCTTGCATGGGAGAAATTGTCCAAACTGCAAAACACAAAGTATCTGACTGAAATTAAAACGAGGAAAGCCATGCTAACAGCTTCACCACTCTGCTGTCCAGCTTCCAGACTCATTTTTTTCCAGTTGATGCACAATAACTTGGTTTTCGTGATGCCTCTACTTCCATCACATATTGACATTGCCCAGTCCAGTCAAAGTGCACATTAGAAGCATTAGTGGTGAACAAACAGGCAGCAGGTGGCAGGCAGAGAAGACTCATCACTGATCCTGTATGTTGGAGAAGAGTGTCGACATATTTTTACCAAAGTCCATGACGGAGGTCTTTTGGTTATTTGTGTCCCCTTGTCAAGGAATCACTGTGTGTCCTGCTCTTCAGGGAGAAATGTCACACCGCGATGACTCACTCCTAACCCATATATTGATTAAAAATGGGAGAGGCAAAAGACAATCCTCCCTACAACTGGAGCAATCCTTACTTTGCAGCAAAGAGCGCACTACTGGAGGCGTATAAATAGCTGAGTCATCCTGTGCTTGTCTTTTTGAAGTGATGACCCACACAGTAGCCTTCACCGGCAGAGGCCAGCATCTCTAAATATTGCAACATATAGCAGCGATCTGAATGAAGTGTGGATTTGCTTAGTAATTCCTCCGTGATATAATACTGTATGCTATCAAATATCTCGCTGCTAGCTTATTTGAAATGGCATCCTGGTTCCAGGGGTTATATAAACAAAACAAAAAAAATAATAATAACAATGTGTTCTTTGATTATAGCAAGACTGTTCAGAATAAGGTGAGACAGCGTCTCACCCAAATAAGGTGTCTATTTGAAGTTAGGAAGCAAAGTTTCAAAGGGCAGCTTTGCCAGAGTGTGGGAAAAGGGTGAACCAATGACGATACCTGACTGAAGTTCACTTACATCCTCTGACAAGTTTCATGAAGTTTTATTGGCTACTACTAAGATCTGACTGTAGCATACATTAGTTATGCGCAACAAAGCATTTCCTTATAATACTAAGATACTTTATAGAAATTCTTTGTAACTACTAGCAGTTCGTAGCACAGCACAGTTACCCTTTAAAAGCTGCAGGTTAACCGGAGAGCTGGAGCTGCAGGAGCACAGACAAGCAGCTTGGAATGGTTTATTCCCCCTGAACCCTGTTGTAGACTCTCTGTGGATCCGCATGTCAGCTCACATTTGAGTCTCCAAAGCCGAACCCTAATGAGCAGCGCAGAGTGCTCACAGCCCTCCGTACCCAGCCGATAACAACAACACACCCGACATCCATCTCTAGTTTCCGGATCTATCTGAGTTGCTCCTCTTAGGTGCTCCATAAATTTGTCGACTCGGTGCACACTTGCTCTGCCTCCCTGTTGGTGCATAACCAAGGGTTGTCCAGCAGTTGACTGCGAGAGATGGACAGCTGACACAATGTCCCTAGCCCTGCCTTCTTGCTCTTGTCTAGAACATCGGACACATGACCAGCTTTATGACGGCCTCAACTGTTTACAATGTGTGTTTGTGTTTGCGTGCGTGAACGTGTGTGTGTGTGTGTGTGTGTGTGCGTGCGTGTGTGTGTGTGTGTGTGTGCGTGTGTGTGTGGGGGTGTGTGTGTGTGTGTGTGTGTGTGTGTGTGTGTGTGTGGTGTGTGCGGGTGTGCGTGTGTGTGTGTGTGTGTGTGTGTGTGTGTGTGTGTGTGTGTGTGTGTGTGTGTGTGTGTGTGTGTGTGTGTGTGTGTGTGAAGTCTGCGCAAGGCAGTTCTGTCTCCTGGCAACATCCAGCAGCCGCCTTATTCTGCTCAGCACCAAGCATGAATCACATCTTTGTGCTGATGTGTTCAGCTGCCGTTCTGGCCCAATGGGCCTCTTTATTGCACTCAGGAACATCCTGGCTCCTTGTCCATCTCCACAACATGCCTCAAGTTTGCAGTAGCATCTCTCAGCCACACCTAATTCTCTCCCCTGTTTACTTTTTCTTTGGCAAATCTCCATCTCTCCCCCTTTTTTTTTTTTTCAGGCAATGTCAGGGGACACCAAACTACGTTTGTCCAAATAGATTTATTCTTAAACTAACAGTGGGTATGAAAAAAAAGTCTACATTCTGTAGTATAAATGCCACATTTTGTGACGCAAAGAAGCCAAATAAGTCATTTCAAAGCTTCCTCCGCTCTGCAACACATATTCTGCATTATTCAACTGAAAAACAGCAAAAACTGTCAATTCAACATGTGGGGTGTTAACAGACCCCTTCTAAAGAACAATGCTGAAATTCATTTACAGGGATGCACATTTAATAGAAGTTTAATTCAGGTTTTAATCATCCCTTTCAGCAGGTTTCTAAGAGTTTACTTTTCAGTTAAACACAAACACCATAGTTTGTGTTAAAGATGGAAAACTGAAATATTTGTTATGTTCTCACATGTGTACAGATTTTTATATCTTCTGTTTAAAATCCAAAGCTGCTTTCATCGATGTTTTCTCATGCAACGCAAATTCTTTTATTTTTTTAAAATCAGCTAGTGGTTCTTATCTTTTTTTGACCTTCTGTTGTCTAGCTAGACTGAAGACAGTTCACTTGGTGATGCACAGGTGCAAAGTTAGTTCATCTCACTGAAATCTTCTTACTCTAACAAGCTTACATGTTGTGTTATAGTTCCCATTCAGTTCTTTAAAGGGCTTGTGAGCATGTTAGACATTCTGAGTGCAAGACATTTACGCCACCAAGACCAAAGACTGAATGCGTATCTCTGATGAGATGTGTTTTACAGTTCCACGCTTGTTCCGTTGCAGGTTTGGAAACCTTTTTTTGGATAGTTTGGTTTTCAAACATTGGCAAGAAAGAGTTATAAAATCCTGTAAAAGTCCAACTCGGATGCAGTTTCATATCAAGATTTCTTCTCTCGTTGCCTTAGTTGTCCTATCAGCTTCTTTGGTCCTCTTTGAGGCGAACTCCCTCCCCCCTCTAAAGCTATTCAAATGGCACACTGCAGGATTATCCCTCAGCCTCTGAGATATGCTGGTTTGGTCAGACTTAAAGTCCGCTCTAGGTTTGCTTTGGCTACAGAGACTGAAACTGTGGGGGGAAAAAATGATCAGATTAATTTGAAGTCAAAAAGAGAGAGTTGGATTGCTAATTTTTACATCCTTGAGGAAGCTGTTTGAGGATTTTATTTACTTCATTTCGTTTAATAATGGAGCCAACAGTGGTAAGTACATGTAGAATAAAGCCTCAATGTGGTCAAATGTGCAAAAGTTTGATTTTAGCCGATAATTCTCCTCTGTTTTTAACATCCACACAGCCTCTGCAATCACAACAGGCTCTTAGCAGACTTAGAAGATTTAAGATTACAAAAGGGATTGCTTTGTCAGCAAGGATTTTGGACAGTGGGCGGATTGTTAGAAGGATCCAAATGTTTTTTGGGCCAGAACAGCTGTTATTTAAATATTTCATACCTGGATTAAGCGCAATGTCTTTTTTTTTTTTTTTTTTTTACAAACCCCAATGGACTACTAAGTCGTATTCTGTTTTTACGAGGACTTCTTCACCCACCAGGAAATGTCTAGGGGAATGTGAGGTGTTTTCACAGTCACTGAGGTGTATTGACCTCAATAAGAGCAGAATAAACCCCTATGTCTCTTGGGTCAGACAGCAACCTCCCACAATAGACCAAAACTGTGACTTTTCAGTGAAGTATTTTTCTCTTGGCTCGATAAGCCAAGGCCATGCTGTCCTTAAACAGGAAGCCACTTGTCCTCTCTTTACAAATTCTCACAAACAGTAAAGAGTCATAGGCAAAACTAGAAATGTCTTCTTTTTTTTTCATTCAAGTTTAAATCAGCTAGATAATGCGTGTGGAAACATCAAAAAGCAAGAAATGTGTTCAAAGTTCCTTTTCCAAACACCAGCATTGTGTTAAACAGCCCGGATTGTGTGAATTTTATCCTATACAAAGCTTATATTTGGATTCAGGCTTTGTGCCAGAGCCTAACCGGCTTTGATGTTAATAGGTATTGTTGTCACGAATGCTGGAGCTTATTGGACGCCTTGGCTGATGGACAAGTAGATGAACCACTGATGGTAGCCAGGATTAAGAACTGAGACTTTGCGCCTGCTTAACTTTTTTGATGCATGAGGCTGGATTGCATCATTTATTTGGCAGCCACATTTGCTGGTTCTCCCTTTCCCCCTCGCTGTTAGGGCACTGCAAAAAAGAGTGGCAACTTTGGGGGTCTTGAAGTCTCCATAACAACCATGTATGTATGTATGTATGCACCATGTATATGTCAATCAGTTTACAGGGATTGGTGCATCCTGTCCTGCAATCACGAATGTAAACATGCAGACGTTGCTGAACTATGTTCAGACTTTAACTGAAATGTGCTTTGTTCAGATAAGACTAAGACTGTGTTGTTTTGGAAACAAACAGTAACTGATAGGCAGACTCAAAATCAACGTTCTTTAATTGGGATCTCAGCCCCCTGACATAAATACAGTTTGAGGAAAGGAAATCATAAGAGGATTCTGGATCCAAAATTTCTCTCTTTGTATGCTTCATTTCTATGAGACTGTATTTGACATGAGTTGGTGTTGTCCTGCAGGCAATAGGAGTTTGCACAAAGTATTTTCCACAGAGCTATTGGGAGCTTTGTTTTTCTCCCCTCAGTGAATAATTGTGCTCAACTTCAAGGTTGCACTTTTCTAAAAGTGTCTGTGGGAAATTGTAGTACTGCAATAGACATCTCACTCTAATGCTATTTTAAGTGTTAAAACACATATTTACTAAGGATGACAACAAATTTGTCTGTGTCTGTAAATTACCATAATTTAGAAGCACAAGATTTAAATGCATAAGACTAAATTAATGCAAAATACTGAGCGGTGAATGAACATTTTACACACTAATTTGATAACATTTCTGGAAAAAAAGAAAAAAGAAAGTTCTATATTATTCATGTATGTATTTTAAGTTGCATATATTTTTCCTTACAATACTAATCACTGTGGTTTTAGGCCTACATATGTTGACTCCTTACTGCATTATCACATTCAGTAGGAAGAATGTGGTGTGGGTGTAAAATAAAATGTTCTTATATAGCCCCTGGACTTTTTACCTGCACTGATGTTTTGATGATACGCAACGTTCCTGACATTACAGGGAGCTACAGTAAGAGTCGCGTAAGCAGAAGAAGGAAGACCGAAAAGAGATGAAAGAGTTTCTCAGAAAATGATTAAAAAAAATCCTTTCCTGGCACTTCCACTGTGAACTGAACAGCACAAATTGGTTCTGATTCATACCCGCACAGTAAAACCTCAGAGTCATGAAATGCTGCTGTGGTGATTTGAACCAGCCCATAGTGCACTCTTGATGATAGCCAGTGAAGAAAAGCCATGGATGATCAGAGGCTCACAGGCTGGTGTGAGTGCTGGTGATAGTAACCAAGGGCGTGATAAAAACACAGCTCTGCTAAATCAGTGTTCTGTAGAAACCCCTGACTGAGGCGGACTTCATTGCCCGCTCTGCTGCTGCAACTTAAAACAATCACAAATGGGTGCAAAATGTTCCCACGATGATGTTTTGAAGCCTGCGAAAAATACTGTGCAGATTCCAAAATTTTCCGCTAAATATACTTGCCCCGTTGACATCACGCTGTTATCTCAAGCCCAATTCTTCTTACACGGACAATTATGCTGTCATTTGTCCACAAAGGAAGTTTGGTTCAAACGAGCCAAATGTGGGGAAGCAGTTTTCTGGTGACTCACTCCAGGGGTGAAGGATGTTACAGGAAGGAGTTGTACGTAAAAGGGGATGAAGGTTGAAGGATGAAGCAAAGTGCGTTGGCGCTCTGTAAAGACCTGACAAAATCTGTACATCATCTTTAGATGTTCTTATTCACATTTATGTATGAGAAGTTTCCAGTGAATAAATATTTCTGTTGTGTTTTAAACTTTACATTTGCGCCTGTTTTTTATTCAGTGGAATGATAACGATTTTAGAAGGTGGTAATTATATTTATTTATAGCTTGATGACATTTTGTTTTCCCAAGTTAGAGAAATCTGTGTGACATGAAAAGAGGCTATTTTAGAAAGAATTATATAATCCATTCATCATCGGCTGTGCAGCTCCACAGGAGCTGGGTCAGGAAAAAGTCTATTGAGAAAATTTTCCTGATGGAGTTGAAGAAAAGACTAATCCTCATTTTGAGATTTTGTTGCCTTTAGGTTTATTTTGGGAGGGGGAATGTTCTTGCATCATCAGCTGTGTTACATTTGTAATTTATAAATAAAGCCTAAGATTTAAGAAAACAGGACCAGGACAATAAAATTAATCTTGTTAGGCAGCTGATAAACTGAAAAAAAAAGGTCTTTAAATGTTCAAATCCTGGTATAAATTTCTCCAGTGGTTATAAATGTACAAACGAATTACTACTGTTTGTTCTCATTTGTTCAGTGTTTCCCGGTTTGTGTGTTGTCTTTATTTAATTAACAAAAATAACACAGATAATCAACACAAGTTGATTATAATCAACTTCTACTATAAGCTGGTTATAGTATAAATTATATTCTAAATTGAATATCTGACTCCACTGAATGCGACCTATTGTTTATCCTTTTTTTTTTACTTTTAAAATGTCATTGTCCATTTTTGTTTTTCCACAAAGAAACCCATGTTTCTACTCATAATATTATGAACAGTAAAATGATTTAGCATAGCTAATTGTTGCTAGACTACATTTAAGATGAATACTTAAGCAAATCACATCTGGAACAGCGTCTAGTCAAAGTCCTCATAATTTCAATTAAAATGATGTTAGTGTTGAAGTTAATTTGCACTGTTGAAACATTTAGATAATACCTACATTCCCTTACAATCCTCTGTAATTATAAGCATTTCTAGCTGGGACAGCATTAAGAAAGACTCATTATTGTTACCTGCTCTTCTATAAATTGAATTGTCGTGTTGCTTGTTACAGGGTAATGAATATCTCTCTATCAAGACAACGATATTAGTCGGGGGAGCAAAATGAATTAGGCTTCGGACAGAACTCAATACCAATGTAGCAGGAAACAAGGTGGTTAGACATTGAATAAATGTCAAACACCTAAATATAAATCACCTTTAAAGCTTAAGGAAGCAGGAGCTGATGTGAATTAACCAACTAATTAGTGATTACAATCAACAGACACAATGAGATGTATAAATAGAGCCTTAATCTCGTTTCTGTTTTCCGTGCTCATCTGCAGACAGGGCATTTCTGCGTGGCTGGTTGCCGTGCCTGTGTATTCTTAGAGTTTGGGGCCATTTTTCTCTTTCAAGAAGAAGTATGCCAAAAGATTTACAGTGGAAAGATTTTAGGTCAGAGCTAAGAGAAAGCTTCTCCCACTCTGACGTCTTTTGTAGGACACACCATTATAAGATGGCCCCTAACGCTCCTCAGGGCACCGCACTGTGTGCTTGGTAGAGGAAACTATTTTTAGCAAATTATTATGAATGTCTCAAGGAGACCCCCCCCATCCCCACCCCACCGCTACAGTGAAACTTTCCCTCCATTTTTAAGTCGAAATGACCACACAACCGATCCGCAGAAAACTGTTGTCTGTGATTTTGCGATGCAGCTTTGCTCACGTTTTTATTTTATTTTTTATTGTTGCTCTCTTGCAGTGCATGAGGAACCCAGCTCTCCTGCTGAGGACAGGTCTAGTCATTAGAGCGCTTTGCCACATCCAGGAAAATGTCTGGCTCCTACGATGAATCTGCAGGTGCTGACGACACCATGGACAGCTTCTGGGAGGTAAAAGTTTGCTGCACTTTTAACATGTAACGCCGTTTGTGAATCCCCCGTTAAGTATTGATTGGCTGCCTGATATCAAGAAGTCACTTGTTGTCCTTTTCAAATGGTAAAAAAAAAAGAAGTAATTAAGCATACCTAAAAGGGTTTTTTGTTTTGTTTTGTTTTTTTACACAGAAAATTAGCTGAAATGTTATTTTTCCCTTACGTACCAAGAATTATAATTTGAGTGGAGCATAAGGAGAGCACAATGAAGTGGCCTAACATACTGTTTCTGTGTGCTGCAACAGTCTGAATCACTGAGGACAGCTAATCTACAGGCAGAAAAGTAATACAATATTCATGTCTTCATAGCAGCAGATTCATGAGATATTACAAATTACTTTTTCATTGCCTTAAATGATGTAATTAACAGAAATGAACCCTTCTCCATGCCTCCCGTTTACTACCACGGTAGAGATGACAAAGTATGGCCGTTTGGTGGGGCAATATTTACATTTTGATCTGCTGAGTGTCTCTACGTTATTCATTCCAGAGATTTGAGTTGGGCAAAAATATTGCTAGAATCTAGTAGATATTTCTCACTATGTGCAGCTGTGCCTCATCCTTACTGATGCTACTGACATCAGCATCAGTAAGCTTATTCTTCTTGTCCACTGTAATACATGTGTTCATATAATGTTGCAAGCACACTACTCTAGTTTGAATATAGTCAACGTAATGAATGTTGCAATCTGAATATGCTTTAAAAGAGGCCCTCAAAAACCAAAACTTTATTACGAAGTGAATAAAAAGCTGCTATTGTATAATTTGTCACTTCCTGTGTCAGATAGCATATTAGCTCCTGTCTGCAACTTAGAAAGAAAATAGTATTTCTCAGAAATGCCATCCTAGGCTTGAATATTTTGAAAAAAATATATATACAGTTTATATCACAGAAGGATCTACACTGTAAACGTTTTAAAGTGAGTAAAGTGTTCAGTTCTTTCATAACTTGTACAAACAGCAACCTCAGGGGTTTCCGGCTGCTGTTTCCTTGAATGGCTTCTTGAGACTGGTTCTATAAAACAGAGCCGGTCCCTGCTGAGCCGACTTCACTACAGAAATAAATGTCTCTACACCAGCTACAGGAAAAATAAATACCTTTGGTCTCCACTGGTAGACTGTTAAATTCAACCCCAACTGTTTGGGCTTTGTCAAATTTCTTTACACACATGGGGTAATAAAAATACACCAAAGAACAAAATGAAAAAAAAAAAACATTGTTTATGTATTATTAATAAGTTTAGAAATAGCACATGTACACTGTTGAGTTTAAAGCTCTCTTTTATTTCCATATATTCTTTTGTAAATATTTTTTTCATTTTTATCTAAAGGCAATTTTTTTTTTATCTGTTGTCTCTGATTTAAAGGCTGGAAGGCAACTTTAAACAGAATACAAAAGAGCAGTAACCACAGAATAAACAATGCAGACAGTAGCACAGAGAATGTAAACAATATTCATACTGACCACCTGTTTGCTCTGCCCACAAATATTTTTGTAATCCTGAAGTCACAGTCTGTTAACAGGCGATTCAAACCATTGACTTTGTTGTCCTGATGCTGTTTTGTAAGTAATTTGGCTTCAGGGACATTCATTTGTGGATAAGCTTCAACTTCCTTTCACATGTCTTGAGATGTTGCTTCCACATGGAAACATGTTTTTGCCCTTTATTCCATTTATTTTGTGCAGTAAAATACCCATAAGACATGATTGTAGACCCTCACAGTTGGAATGGTGATGTTTGGCTTGCAAACTTCTCTCTTTTTCCATTAAATGCAATGATGGTTGTTATGGCAAATGTTTCAATTTTAGCTTCATCAGAGCAAATGATTTGCCTCCTGAAATTGAGGTCTGTTTCCAAGCTTTCATCTTGTTGTTTGAGCAGTGGCCTCTGGGGCCAGCACAGCGACATGGTCCGTTGCTTTTTTTTTTTTTTTTTTTTGCTGTGCTAGAGTGGCATATTTTGCACCAAAACGTTTCTGGCTCACAATTCATCTCAAACAGTTTTCTTTGACTTTTTGTGATCTCAATTGTTTTGCTTTTCACATTTTTTTCTCACATTTTTGAGTTTGCAAATCTGCAAACTCAAAAATGTGTTTGCAGATTGTAGGGGTGAGTGCCAGTGTAGGGGGCACTCACCCCTACATTGTGAGTGCCTTATTTACAAAAGTCCTAAACTTGATTTTTTTTGTACTTGTGTATGCATTACTTACAATGTAGGGGTGTAAGTTTGTACCATTGCATTGTTGACGTCCCTTTTTAGGACAACAACAAATCATCATGATGTAGCTGTAATTGCGGTTTATAAAGGTGTGTGTTGAGTTGGAAGCTAATGTAAATATGCTCACATTTAGCATCCTCTACAGGAATAGGGACATGCATATGTGAAGATAGAGTATGTTATGTGTGTGTGCACATGTGTGTGTGTGTGCATTAAACCCTCCAAATTAGTTAGAATGAATTCTCTGAGAACAGAGGCTTCTTTGTGTCATGGCTCTCTTAGCCGCAGAGACTCAGACAAAGAGTCTCAGTCATCAGCCGCTCTGAAGCAGCCTTTCACCACATGCACCTGCATGCAGCATCTGAGCTCTAGCGACGCAGATAATGTCATCTTATGATGTATAAATGCAAATAAAAAGCTTTAGCATCTGTTATTGGTCAGTGAAGCTCTTGTTTAGAAACTTAGCATGGCTGAGAAATTCGCTGCAAAGACCCGACACTCAGGTGTGTTTTCATGTGTAAAACCGGACCACCTACATGTTGTTGTTGGTGCGACTTGGCGAGCCGTCACACTGGACAAAAGTCACACGGTTTACACACCTGCCTCACAGTTTCCCTGCAGCTTTCATCTCAAACAGTAGCCAGACACAAATGCAAGCTAGTGTCCAGACCAAACACAGAGCGTCGTTGTAGCCTGCGAGCATCTCAGACCGACTCTGTGATCAGTACCGAAATGACACTATACACTATGTACCATCTCCAGCCCATACATCACACACACACACACAGAGAGAGAGAGAGAGAGAGAGAGAGAGAGAGAGAGAGAGAGAGAGAGAGAGAGAGAGAGAGAGAGAGAGAGAGAGAGAGAGAGAGAGAGAGAGAATATCTGTGGTATTTCTGTCTCTTCCTCGTCATCCATTCCTGAGAATCTGTCTGGCTGTATTATACCACTCAAGAGGATTAAAGCCGCCACACACACACACACGCACGCACGCATACACACGCACACACACACACACACACACACACACACACACACACACACACACACACACACACACACACCCTCATGTACCCATGCAAACACAAGCCCTTGACATTGCATAACTCCACATGCACAGGCACGAGTAAGCCCCCCCTCCCCCCTCCATTATCCTGCCTTCATCATGCACCATGAGCCCACTCCCCCCTGCAGGCACTGAGGAGGAGGAGCCGTCCAGCAAGCTCCTAGTTTTTAAGGGAGTTCCACTTAAGGTGGCAGAACCTGAAATAAATACAATTAAATGTACATTTTGAAGAATTTAATTTGAGTGCTGCTCACATCCAGCTGAGGAGAGAAGCAAATTAGTAGGACAGCTTGTACCTTTTAAGGGTCAAGATGTAAATACATGCAAAGTTGATGAAAAAATTGTGACCTCTTTGTTTTACTTACTTTGAAAAGAAACCATTAGAAATAAAATTGAAAACAATTATTTTTGCCATCTTCTTATGTTTTTTTTTTTTTTTATCCAAGTCTTTTAGTCTAAGTTGTGTCGTCATTTTGGTTGCTGTTTATTTTGGGGTATTAGAGGATACAGGGCTGAGAAAAAATGCAAGTCATTCATTTTGGATCTTATTTTTCATGTGAAACCTCCATAATTTTGCATGTTTTGTTGGTTTATCCTGTAAACAAAATTCAAAAAAGTTCATAGGACATGATTTATTTATCTCTCTTTCCCTCTTTTTTCTCTCTATTACTCTCCCGCTCTCTCTGTGCTCAGGTGGGGAACTACAAACGTGCTGTCAAAAGATTTGATGATGGCCATCGGCTCTGCAATGATCTTATGGGTTGCCTGCAAGAACGTGCCAAGATAGAAAAAGCTTATGGTGATCAGCTAACTGCCTGGTCCAAGCGATGGAGACAGTTAATTGAAAAAGGTTCTGCTTTTTTTTTTTTTTTAAGATTAAACAACTATTAGTTAGGATGAGACGAGGTTCAGTTAAAAGGGGTACTATCTGACGTACAGTTGATAAAGCTTGGTAACTTCAAATCCCGATTAGTTGCTCCTGGATGCTCCTTGACTACTATAAATAAGCAATTTTATTATTTGGTCATTTATGTGACACACAAGTCATTGTGTTGATTATGTAGCATCTGTTCACATGTGCATTACACAGTTAAACTCAAAATAATTAATACCCCTGGCCGATTTAAACTGAGAAATATTTCCATTCAACAAAGCTTATTTCCAAGATAAATTGAGGTGAGCATCTTTCAAAATATAAACCTCTAAAAGAGCGCCACTTTAAATATTTTCAGCTACAGTTTCTTAAAAAGACGACATGACAAAAACGTTTCTCATGAGTAGTTTGAAAAGCTTTTATCATCGTGCCAAACTATTCGAAACGAAGTCAGCAGGAGAGTTATCTACTGTAAATAAAACTTCAAACCTTTTAACAGAACCTCACATCAGAAATCCCTAAGCAGTCACTTAAAAGGACACATTTATTCATTAAATTTCAATTGAACGAAGTTTGATTTGTGATATAGCTGACACAATCATTCTGCTCTAAACTTTTAATTTGAAATTAATCAACTGGTGCTACCCTCAGGTCCACAGTACGGCTCCGTGGAGAGAGCCTGGCTTGCGGTTATGACAGAGGCAGAGAAAGTGAGTGAACTGCACCAAGACGTGAAAAACAACCTGCTGAACGAAGACGTGGAGAAAGTGAAGAACTGGCAGAAGGAGGCATATCATAAGCAAATGATTGGAGGCTTCAAGGAGGCCAAGGAGGCAGAGGAAGGCTTTAAGAAGGCTCAGAAACCATGGGCCAAAAAGCTCAAAGAGGTGAGGACGCAAACGGATGTCTTCAGGAATCACCTTTGCTTGTAAAGAAAGTCTTAGGTTGTGTTTCATAAAGGCCAAGTATTTACTTGAATGGAGTTAATTCAGTGTGTAGCAGATGTATCTGGTAGTAAGTGCTGATTGCTCTTGTAAGGTAAGAAGTTTGGGGGGGGGGTTTCTTCTTCTATGTATGTTTTGTTAAATCTTTCACCGTTTCTGTGTGGACATGCAGATGGAGGCAGCTAAGAAAACGTACCATATGGCCTGCAAGGAGGAGAGGCTGGCTGCAGCCCGGGAGGCCAATGGCAAGACGGAGGCTTCTGTCACACCAGACCAGCAGAAGAAACTTCACGAGAAAGTGGATAAATGCAAACAGGACATGCAAAAAGTAAAGACCTCAAAGTCTTACTAAATTTGGTCAGACTGCAAAGAGTAAAAAAAAATGGATGTTGCTGAGATTTTTGCTTTTGTCTTTTACATATATTTTCGCAGAAATATTCAAGTGCATGTTATTTATCATCTCTACGATGCTGTGAAGTAGTAGTTGCTCACTTACAGATTCCTTCCGTTTTTTATTTTTTCAAATTTTCACACTCGAATGTTTCAGTTTGGCAAAAACACTTTAATACCAAACAAAAATCAGCTGAGTAAAATACAAAAAGTAATTTTCAAATGATTTCATTTACTAACTGGAAAACATATCATCAAAGATCATAAAGTATGCCCCCAATTTGGGAAAATTTAAGAACAGATGATAAAATCATTGATCTCAGTCACTTTGACTCCTTTAGGCTGATTTTGCAAAAGGCTTTATATGGTTGTGAAAAATTTAATTCATGTCCAAAGCAACACAAAGTTTTTGTGCAAGACCTGTGATCTTTAGCTGCTTCGAGTCTAACTGATCACTGATCTTGATCGTTGTACTAAAGATCCTCACAGAAAGAACAAATATGTAGCTTTTACCTTTATAACACCTCAAAACTCTTACCAAATCATGTCCAATATAATTCAGTTGAATTATACGCATTAGATACATCACTTCAGATAATTAATTTTTGTGTCTTCTTTCTCAGGCTAAGGAGAAGTATGAGAAGTCTTTGGAGGAGCTAAGCAAGTGCACTCCTCAGTACACGGAGTGCATGGAGCAGGTGTTTGACCAGTGCCAGCAGCATGAAGTCAAGAGGCTAACTTTCCTCAAGGAGGCCTTGTTGGACATAAAACGCCATCTTAACCTCACTGAGAACCAAAGGTTAGTCGAAATCAAAGAGACAAGTCACATATTCTGTATTCTGACATTGTAACTAGCTTAAGTTGTGTTTATTCCTGTTTGCAAAAGATTCAAAGGAACAAAAAAAAAGGGACCAAATCCTGACCCGTCTACATGAAGGTTGGACAACCTGAAAGCTGTCTCTCATAGCTGGGACTGAACTTTACAAAATGATTACTTTTAAAAACCTGGTTTGGCCTAAAACCATTTACTGTGCTAAAACTATTTAATTTTTTTTGCCTTGTTTTTAAACCACTCTTTTGTCTGGAGAAGATTATTGCATTATATGTTCAACTTGACTGACTTTTAGAAACAATCACTAGGTGCAAACGTTTGAATGCATCATGGATTTTTTTCCTGATCCACAAAAGGCCAAAAATACATATAGAGCCTGTGGTTGAGGGGACAACAAAATGTGTCCAAGTTGTTGATCGCAGTTTAAATTGAAGGTTTTCTTTGCATCCTTTTTTTTTAAATTTTCTAACTATTTTTGCATCAGTAGCGCTGGCAGTAAAACCAGTCTCACAGTTGACCAACAAAAACAAACTAGCAGATGAGTTCACAATCTGATATTCTGGAGCTTTTAATCGCCACCTATTATATTTCAGCCTGTATTTATAATTTTGATCCCCGTAGGATGGTAAAAATAAACACTAAATTCAAACTTGGGTTTTTTGCTTTTTTTTTGTTGTTTTTTTTACAAATTATTGAAATTGTTTGATGTACCCCCATTCCACACTAGAAAGAGAACAGATTAAAGAAATCATTAAAGCCCAATCTTAATATGATGTTAACCCTAGCTAAATTCACAAGTGTATTTCTGAAACAGAAATCTGCAAATACCCAGATGGGATATTAAATTTAAACTATGCAGAGTATATCCATGCATTAATAGTTTTGATTTTAAAAAAAAACAACAAAAAAACAATCCAAGCAACAAACAAATCGTAGTTGATTAGTTTGATTGGACCCGTGTCACATTCAGCACAGTTCACTTCTAGCTGATTAATTTCAACATGCGTATCAACCAGCTGTGTATTTCTCATTAGCACTGAGCCTCACAACGTTAATTAACCGAAAATTCATTCAATGGCGTTTCTGACTAAATGAATTTGGTTCAGAACGAATGCTTGTCATATTCTGGCCTGCTTTTAAGCTGCGTCTAATAAACAAGCCAGGAGCCACGGCGAAGGGATTTACAGGCTCTTTAAACAAACCTGCCAAGTTTGTTTTCCATCAATCTCACTGGCATCTCAGAAGACTGTGTAATCATGCACTATCTATTTGAAAATATGCGACACCTTTTTCCCCTACTGCCTTACTATTTCTGTGTCTTTTTATCAGGATGTTTTAAATCTAATTCAATTTGCAGCTGCAATCGCAGCAACAGGAGGTTCCTCAAAGTCCTCACTTGGGGGGACTGAATACAGATGCAGAGATATTCAATTAATTAGAATATTATGGAAAAGTTCATTTATTTTCAGAACACATTTCAAATTTTGGGTTATTAAAAGTATGTTTAATTCCTTATTATTTTCAAGGGTACCTTTAAATCTGTCAATCGAAGCTGATCGGAATAAATATTCTAATTTATTGAATACGACCTCACACCACATTTTTCAGATGCTGTCTAACCTTTCAAAACTTGCATCATTTGCCTTTCACTTCACAAACATGCGGTGCTTTATGTTGGTCCATCACAGAAAACTTTTAAGCTTGTCACTAACGTCACTAGCTGGGAAAAGGTTAATGCCATGTAGCTTTGCAAGCGTTGCATATCACATTTTTGCATGGAAAGTTAATTGAATACACAAAAACCGTTATTTAGGCTAAATACTTTTAGCAGTTGGGGGTTCCAAGCTTTGGCAAAGAATTAAGAGAGAGAAAATCCACTCATGCCCTAACCTTGGATCTCTTTCAATCCGGAATCTGAGCCACAGTGTGAGTCCTGGTGCCAGTTTGGCAGCAGCCTCACGTCCCTTCTGGTCCCTCCATTGTTACAGTTTGTTCCGCTCTCCTCTCCTCAGCTATGTCACAATATACAGAGAACTGGAGCGCACGATTCAGGCCATAAGCACACAAGAAGACCTGAGGTGGTTCAGCAATAATCATGGCCCAGGGATGCCCATGAACTGGCCAGTGTTCGAGGTAAAACATCCACAGTTCGGACCAAACAGGCTTCCAGAACTGCTCCCTGGATTTATTTTGTATGCTTTGATATTTTTGTGCAGGAGTACAACCCAGACCAAGCAGCTGCTCCTCCAAAGAAGAAGAAACCAGATGGAGCCCCACCCACTCCAAGCACTGACCATGTGGCTCCCCCTGGTGACCGAAGCAGGTTAGTTCAAGGCATTTACATTTTCTCATTGAAACCATTTCATTTTGGGAGCGGTTCTAAAAGTATTATTTAAGCTTCATCTTAAATAAAACTGAACAACGTTTTATGTAATTTTCTTTTCTTTTTCTTTTCTGCAAAAAAAAAAAAGAGTCAACCAACTGAATTGATACGAATTTTACTTCAAATTTAACCCAACATTTCCCCCCTTTTTTTTATTTAGCGTGAGCAGCTATGACAAGAACCAAGCTTATTCGGCCGAGTGGTCCGACGACGAACAGCCCACTACGTACTCCGGCAACGAAAACGGTGGAAACAGGAATTCGTTTGAAGACGATTCCAGCACTGGGAAAGGCGTCCGTGTTCGCGCCCTCTATGACTATGACGGCCAGGAGCAGGACGAGCTCACCTTCAAAGCAGGTAATTATTTGAGCCCACCAGGTGAATATGGACGTGATGGAAAGCTATGGTTAAAAAAAAAAAAAAAAAGAACTACTGTTTCCTTTTCTGTTCTAAAGCCTCCTTCCTCTACAAGAAATAACAGGGATTAGGAATAATAGCTACACTTGGGAACAAATTACAGGCGTTTGCCATCAATTAACTCAAGCTGCTTGAGCAATGGTCCAAGAAAATGGCTCAGAGGTTCCTGCGTGATCACAAATAGTAATTTCAAGAGAATCTCAGTAGCTGTAACATCAGCTGTGCGTCTTTGTCTTGAGTTTTTGTCTTTTGCTTTTTCAAGTTTTAGCCACATAGTTATAGACACATTTAAAGAAAAAAGCAACATAACTAAACCCAGTTTGGAGGTTCATGTTATATGAAACGTGACTCCTTTTCCAATGATTGTTACACTGAAAGCTTTAAAGTAAAAAAAAAATGTTTTGAGAGGAATTTCTCTGGATGTCCGTTTTTAATTGTATTTGGGATGGAAAATGCACATCAGCTGACGTTTCT
Source organism: Poecilia reticulata (assembly GCF_904066995.2). Taxonomy (NCBI): domain Eukaryota; kingdom Metazoa; phylum Chordata; class Actinopteri; order Cyprinodontiformes; family Poeciliidae; genus Poecilia; species Poecilia reticulata. The sequence continues at coordinate 24,446,216 of NC_088836.1, read as the reverse complement.
GTAGATGTGCTGGAATTAGCTAACCGTTTGTTTGTCCCTGGAGAATGCTCAATTTGTCCTATTAAAAACCAAACAAGGTTAAATAGACTTAATTATGCAAATTGTGTCAATAAATACAAAATGAACATAAAACAAAACAAGGAAACGTCAACACAATTATAAAAAGCAAAAGCAATTAAAAAAATTTTTAATTGAATCTCACTAGATTTACAAAGTGCAAAGATAAAGTATCCTGGTCATTTCAAAGCAAAAATCTTCCGCCGAGTAACATAAGCTGGGGGATGTAGTTCCTTACAAAGTATTCACACCCATAAAGTATTTTGCATTTTGTGATGTTCCACTTACGCAGAAAAGAAGAAAACACAAACTTTTGGTTGTATTGTGATGAAACATAGGCAAAGTTGAAGGAGTGTGAATTTTAATGTTTTCTTAAAAGCTAAACAAATTTGTATTGTTTGAGCTGTTCTTTTTAAAAAAAATTATTTGCGGATACTTTACATGGAAATATGTCCGTTCACATCAGAACCATTTGTGTCATTTGTCTTGATGGAGTTTTTTTTTTTTTTTTTAATTTCCTTCACAGGTGACGAATTCACCAAGACGGAGGACGAAGACGAGCAAGGCTGGTGTAGAGGTCGCTTGGACAGCGGCCAGGAGGGACTGTACCCAGCCAATTACGTGGAGCCAATCTAGTCACATGAGCGGACAGAGACATGCCGCCGGAGGCAGCTTGAACCGTCCCGTCCAACTGCACCGCACATAGCCAGAGACTTAAGAGCAACACATCCTTTGCCCAACAGATGCGCCAAGCTGTCTTGCCTAACTAAAACTTAGTAACCTAAAAAGACACTATATCAGTATAGTATATTTTATCCAGCGTTTGGGGTGGGGGGCGAAGTTACACATTCAAAAAAAAAAAAAAAAAAACAGCAGCAGTTGTGCTATTGTAGACACACTCAACTAAAACATGAAGACAGTGCAGGAACACATTGCTTCTCTGTGTGGCTGTGTTTAATATTAAACAATGCAGCTTATTATTAACTCACAGTGTACCGCAGTGTGTTTTCCTGAAGGGAAGATATTATGTTTTACTCATTAAACGAAGATGAGCTTCTCTAACCTGCATTGTGTACATACGGTGTGATGCCATTTTGTGTAGCATTTTTAATGCCGTGTATGTCATTCTTACAACAGGAATGCTGTGTAGTGTTAACAGTACCACAGACAGTATCCTTTTTGTTTCCTTTTTTCTTTCGAACCCCGTCCGGCCTCCGTTCCAGTGTGTGCAGTGCTATGTGTCTCAAACTGTTTCTGAACATTGCATAGCAGCATGGGCTATGCAACGAGTTACATCCAGCCGCCCCCCCCCCCCCCCCCCCCCCAGACCTCCTGACCCCCAAGTCCCTGCGGCCTCGCTACGGCTACATTCTGATGCAACACTTCAACTACAAAATGCAGCATTACATGCTTCTGGACATGCATGTGCTCTCGGGTTCACAAGAGAAGGCTTCTCGATGAACTGACCTCACATTTGCTTTTGTTTTCGACCTTTTCGTTTTTGTCCTGTAAATCCTTTGACCACGCCATCCTCATGCAAATCCATGGAAAGGATTTACAGTTTTGTTTTTGTTTTTTTTTTGCAGAAGCTTCCATCCGCGCTTCAGCAAATCAGGGTTCACTTTAATCAAAACTGTGCTAACGAGACATACGAGCATTACTTCAGAGCGAAGTTGGATCGACTCGTCTCGAGCTTGAGACTGCGTTATAGGGAAGGATGTCTTGAACTATACATGTGCCTGGGACTCTTTTCCAGAGCAAGGGGCGTGTGGATGCATGTCAGTGGATAACTGTGCACCAGTGGTTCGTCTAAAGATTGACCCCTTTCCAACAGGACATGAATGTACTTGTGATTGGGCTTTAAAGAGGGTAAGATGTCTAAATATTTTTACTGGCATAAAGCAGTAGTTATGTGGCCCTTCCCCCAACTGAGCCAAAGAATGATCCATCACTTATCACTCCACACACTAATTACACATATCTCACGAAATGGATTCACTAAATTAGTTTTTTTGCTTCCCTGCCCAACCGGATTCCCTTTTGTCTGCAAAATCTGCTCAGTGAGCCAGTAAAGTCATGCAAAGATAACCTCTGACTCAGTGGAGTACATGGTTGCTTTTAACCTTTATTTTACTTTCTAGGAATCACAGTGCCTAGTTAAAGTATTCATACCACTTGAACTTTTGTTCATGTTTTGACCAGATGCTTCAACATATTTTGTGAAGTAAAAACCAACACCAAGGAGTTCAGAAGAAGAAAAAAGGCAATTTGGGGGGAAAAAAATGACAAATGAGAATTGATGTATGCAGGTACATGTTGTGTGAACATTGTATTCTCCCCCCAGAGACACAATTTAAAGCACCAATTTTGCCTGGAATTACAGCTACGTGTTTTTGGGAGCATTTCTCTTGTTGTGACATTTGCAGTTTTTTGCCTATTCCTCTTGGCAAAGTAGCTAGAAATGGTAATATTTAAACCTTGCACACAGATTCTCAATTGAATTTAGTTCTGAAATCTGATTATGCCATTCGAACATTTCAATATACACATATGCGGCTGTATATATAGTGCTATCCTGCTGGAAGGTGAACTACCACCCTACTTTTAAGTCTTCTGCAGCCTCTGAAGGGTTTTCCATCCAGTTTTCTCTTGTATTTTCTCTCAGTTCGCTCCTGCTTCTTTGCTCTTGCTGAAGAAAATCAGGAGCAGCATAGATGTGGGACGTCCTGAAGTTCAATTCTGGTCTCATCTGAGCAAAGCAGGGACTGAGTACTGATGTGTTACATCGTTTGTGGTCGAACATGTTCAAGGGGTATGAATACTTATGCAAGGAACAGCATTTTATCATATTTTTTATAATTACTTTTATTACTCTGATTACATTATATTTATCAAATGCTGATTAGTAGGTTGTGTACATCCGGGTTGCACCTACAGCTCAGTTTAGATGAAGTGTTTTTGAGATCATAGTGATAAAAAAAAAAAAATTATGACTGGACCAGCAGTGACTGGACGTGTTCAGCTCTGGATTTGGGGAAAGGTCTCACAGACGAGGACAAAACACATCACCAGCTCACAAGGTGCGTCTTAAGAGTGCAAGCGTGTCCAGCAGGGTAAAAAAAAAAAAGACTCCTGTTGCTAAACTCTCCCACTTTTTCAATGCTCACACGCAATACACATGCAAACATGCAACAACACAGGTGTTAGACTGATGATATACACATCATCTGCAAGTTCAGAATCCTTATCTATAATACCAGGTGAATACTTTGGGGTAAAACATCCGTATCATCCAGTGTGTATGAGTCGTGTAAATGTTATACAAAGTTGTAACAAAGCAAGCAAAAAAAAAAAAAAAAAAATGTAAAAAAAAAAAGAAAAAAAATGCAAGTGACTGACTATTAAGAAAAAAATGTAGTGTTATACATGTAAATGTGTTTCATTAAATGACAGCAATGGAAAAACGTGTTAAGTAATAGGTACCATATCGTATGAATTTTATTGCAATGAAACTGTCAGTGTATCATAAAAGCGTGATGTTATCCCACGCTGTCAAGATTTGTACATGACGATGTAATTTAAAGATTATATTCTATTGTAACTGTACAACTGTGTTGAGTTGAAAATGAGACCTAACTATGTTGAGACAGTAAAAAAGGTGTACTTGTAAATGCTTTTTTTTTTTATGTTGATCTTTTTTCCTTATGCACACAGGGGGCTGCAGCTCACAATGTGAAAACCCCCATGTTAGCAGTCTAGAAGATGTATGTTCATAGTTAGTGATGTACTTTTATCTCCTAACTGGTGTAGTGCCTGTTCATCTTGATGTAACAAGACGTTCATTTAAATATGCATAAAAGTGATTATGATCACAGATAATAATGACTATAGTGGTAAAAAGAGAAGAAGAAGAAAAAAGTCCAATCAAATTTGCTGTGATGGTGTCAATATTGAGATATTGATTTGGAAGGGAAAGAAGTTTGTTGAAAAAAACTCCAAAACGTTCCGTCTGTGTGTGTGTGTTTGTTTTTCTATGGAGTCCGCGTGTTATTTTAGATCTTATTTCTTGTTTCCTCTGTGAAGGAGAAACCTCTTATTATATTACAGAACCTGCACAGAGATATAAAGATGGGTATCTAAAACATTAATAATGTAGTGAAAACCTTTATTTACAATATTTTCATGGATAAAATTAAAAAAAAGAGTGTGCTCATCCATTTAAAAAGGAAATCTAATTTAAAATGACAATGTGGAAAAAATATCACAATGTCCATCAACTTAGTCTAAGGCTTTACAATATAGAGAGCTGTAAAGAAATCTGAAATGGAACAAATATGTCACCTGTGCCACAATTATTGGTGCAACTAAATAACCTGATTAGATAAATGTAACTTAAGCCAAAACTTTTAATTTTTCAAGTTGATCCGTGGTTCTAGTAACTTTAATTCTGTAATCCGTAGCTTTCTGTTTATTTGGGGCATAAATGTGACTCGACAAAGAAGTTTGTGTTTTTAATAACTTTAGAGAAGCAAAGAAACTAAGCAATCTTGGAGTCACCAAGTCTCAATAACAATCATGTCTTTGTGTTTGGTAGATGCCATTAATTATCCACAGTTATTTATAAATTAGGAAACATCAATGCAGTAAATATCAAGGCTAACTTGTCAAGCAGTTGCTTGTGAGTAATGCTAAGACAATTAATTGCTGTCCTACACAAATGTAAATGTGGTGCTAGCTAAACTCTGCGGGGACTTTACATGTTGTTGCGTGTTTTGGTCAAATGAAACTAGAATATAGATTTTCAAAAAAACTCATTTATTACTTGTTATGTCAAACAAGTAATGCATATATGAAAAGCACTCGCTGTGAACTGTTAGGTTTTATAGAGTATTGGTGCTACTGTGGGCCTTCTTCTCTCCCTAAGGAAATGGGAGTCCGATTGGAGTGTTTGTAATGTAACGTTTTTAAAATACTTGGACAATTTAGATTAAAATTATGGCGGACCGACTCCATCAGTGAACTGAAAATGGGTCGTCCCTTACACTTCCAGTTTTAAGCCGGAGTCAAACTTTTGATCATCGAATCCATAAAGAAAAACTGCAGACACGACAAAGCATGTAGCTCATTTCCGTGATAATTTAATTGTAGAAACATTCATCAAACATATAAGAAATGATCTTTCACTTGTTTGCACTTCCTCACTTGCATACATGCGCTGCTGTGTGAGTCTTACACCAACTGATTCACTCTGTGAAGGAAACTTCAGAGATGCTACACAGAGAAAACAACACACCTAGTACTCGATGAAATGACATTTGGAAGAAGAAACACGCATCGCACGAGTGACTGGAAGGAGATGCTTCAGCGCAACAGGAGCTGTATTTCTGCGTCAGCCGGTATTGTCATATCATGGTTCAGCACCTCAGGGGTTTACACTTTCATCAACTAAAGGGCACCGATTTGATGAGGTGGTCTAACACACTGACTGCAGATGATATAATCACAGCGATCATAACCTTTCTCTGACTTCGCAGTCATTCTGAAAGAAAATAACAGCCTTTGTGAAGGTTAAATTGCTCAGTGCATAAATTAGTCATTTGGTAAAAGAACGTAAAGAACTGCTGACACTTCGAAAAGACATGTGAATTCATTTGCAATGACACGATGAGCTCTATAGAGATGCACCAATCAGGCTTTTGCTTACCAACAGCAATTTCCAGTTTCCTACTAGGTCTTAATCTGGCAATTACAATTTTGCTTTATCTGATATTTTTATTCCATGACACTTAAAATACAAAAAATTATAAAAATAATTTTTTTTATTAGTAATAGACTTAGCAGCACATTCCAGAAATGTAAGAATATCTCAATTTATGCAAAGGATACACCCCTAACCTTTATCTAAATTATATTAAATAAAAAAAAAAAAATGTGCTAAACTAAATGGTGACGGCATTTAATGTATACTGAAAATACAGTTTCGGAGTATTAAGACATGTTTTACATGGACATCAACGCCATGTCAAGAAATGAACTGTCAAAGCTTACCGAGAGCCTAAAAGCGTTTAAGTAAATTTTAGCCAAATTAGTCACAAAGTAGAATAAGCCGTCAGTTTCAGGCAACACAAACAAATCAACAGTGTAGACAGCTTAGTGTAGGGTGGGATTCACTAATGTTATCGGGTCATTGCTGCAATATTTCAGTTGATTCTGTAGAAGTGGAGAACATGTGTGGTATTTGTGGCGGGTGAGAATTGCTCAGGAGGCATCATTTTTATCTTTGTTAAAAGATCCATGGCAACCGGGGCTGTCCGATGTTCAAACTGTGTCATGCTGAAGAGTCAAAATGGGTCAGAGCACAATTTTCCTACGGGAAACTGGACTTCCCTCACCATAGAAACAAAAGGCACAAAATCTGACAGGTGTTTTGGTTTTGGTGCTTTTCATGAACGATATGATTTTTGAGAGTTTGATTGGCCAAAGACCAGTCAGAGCCAATCAACAGAAAATTGGCCAATTACAATCTGTGGCTAATTTATTGGTGCATCTCTAATTAGTTCAGTACATGTTAATACATAGCTTCCAAAACAATTTGTAAGACAAAAGACAGGGAAAGAAAGTACACAGAGTCAAACTGCCAGTTCAGTTAAAACATAATCCAGAAAACATTGTCAAAGTTGTAATTTTTATCTACATTCACAAAATACATTCAACCTAAATGTTAAATGTTAAGTCTGATACAGGCTGAACCACTCTTTGATTTTGTATAATGTGGCGTTTTGTCTTCATAAAGTATTTATTGATGTAAATATGGCTTGAGTTTTGAGTCTTACAGCATGATGTGCACTAATTGAGTTACAACGTTGTGTTTGTAAATGGAAACGCTCATTTGTGAGGCATAATCAGATATAATCAAAAGTAACTTAGCCTGAAAACTCTTTTTTTTAAAAAAACAAAAAAACATAAACTTCAGAGATGAGTTGTTAACAGCAAAATTGCTCGCTTTTTGCGCCTGCTTTTGTGACTTCAGGACCAATTTAGAGTTTGGTGGATGGTGCAGGTGGGCTCATTCTGGAGAAAATGAAATGAAAGTTTTCAAGACTTAAACTAAACCTAATATCAACTCACACAATGACTGGATAAAGCACCAATAAATGTATATAATGATATTGTATTTGATACAAGTCGCTAACAGTATTGATTCCGTGGATATGTGACTTGATTCAACTCAGTTTTGCCAAATCTATACTTGTCTAAGCAGCTGTTTACACTCCATGCCGTGTGACAAGGTAGAAAAAATGTCAGTATTCCAAGAGTCATGTGGTAAAAATCTTACACCAGCTGACTTTGACATCTAAAACCCAAAAACTGCATTTCAGGGTAGCCTTTACAATCAACCTTAGTGCTTTATAGGCCAGAGGATCCACAATTCAAGAAAACAAACTAAAAGAAGCAGAAACTGTAGAATCAGTTGGCAAAAATGAATGGCTTTAACTCTGAAGTCTCTTTTCAGGTCGCACAATCCACGCACATCTTCACACACACACACACACACGGAAAAAAGAAGCTCTCAAACACCCACTACTTTCATCTCTGCCCATGTGCATCCTTGTCAACTAAGAGAGAAAAAAAAAAAGAAATCTTAAAAGTAAAAGGAAAACAACAAAAAAAAAAGCTTATCACGCAAGACTCATAGCACTCATATTTTTTAACTTAGCATTCACACGTGCATACAGTGGGATGTTGGTTCAGCTGCACATCAGGAGCGTCGGTCTCCGGCGGTTTTTTTGTTTGTTTTTTAAGTGTAATTGGACTTTGCATAAAGTGTTTTGACCTCCACACTCCACAGTAAAGCCTCCTGGTTTATTGGTGTGAGAAATTCCAGAGGTACAACTTAGTGCTGCCTTACAGTGATAAGTCCCATGATTAAGAGTGCCCAAAAGGAGAGGGCTCTTGTATCTGCAAGAGAGGGGAATAATTTAAAAACAATTAATCAGAGGTGCAAAACAAAAAGAAACACACACACAGATGCCTGATAAGAATACTCATTTAAATACTCATTTTTTTAGGCCTAAAAACTCGACCTTGGAGTTGTAGCAATTAATTCTGCATGGCAAACAGGATTAATATGGGTATTAGTCAAAACATTCATAGCGATCTTTACATTCTTGGATTTCTATTAGCTAAACTTTATGTCAAACTATGAATGAAAAAAATATAATCTGAGGCACAAGATAAATGTAGAGCATATGAAACACAACTCATATTCTTAACTCAAACACCGTAAAGCCAAAACGTAAAGTTTTAGAAGTGAGCAGTGGAGATGGGTGCAGCGGAAAGCTGAAAATACTTAATTCCTTACTTAATTTTTATTCCATAGCTGCCGCATTGATTCTTTTATTAAATTATTCAGATTTAGTACCTTTATTGACACCTCTGACAAAGATGTGCAAAAAGCCTTTAAGATGTAAATCCTTCTCTGCTGCTGTAGAATAATCTCACACCGAAAGCCTCCTGATCATCCAACCTTTAAATTCGGTTTTTGATTTTGTGAGGAAGGAAAAAAAAAACTAACATTCTCAGTGGCTAAATTATTGCTATCCCTTGCCATCAATGATTTGTAAAACCACCTTTAGACAACAGGACAGAACTTGGGCTGCTTTCACAAAGGAAGTGGTCACCATGCAGAGCAGGCACGGCGGCGAAGGTAAAAAAGACACAAATATGCAGAAGCTCTGTGCTGGAGAACTGATGCAAAGATTAACATCTGTGGTTCAGAAGCTGTGGTCTCTAAAACAACCATTAGGTGCTACCTACATGCTAGAGCTGCACAAGATACTGTAAAGACCGAAAGATTACTGCGTGCTAAATCACAATCACAAACTGTTTAGATGCAATACTTGGAAGGATAATATATTTCAAGTGACATTCATGCAAATTCTGCATGCCAATAATAAATATTTCTTGTCAGATAGGTTTTCATTGTCCTGTATGCTCACACTTTACATAATGTCTGAGATGCTAAAGCTTGCAAAGGGAGGTGAAAGCATTGGGATGCAGGAAAAGCAAAAAAAGAAATTAGTCAAAAAATGTGGGTTCATCGTCTTAACAGTATCAAAACGGTCACCTAATAATGCAGCCCAGCTCGGTTTATACTGAATAAAAGTCTGATAGATTTTGCAAATACAATTAATTTTAACATAACGATCCAAAACGTATGACCAAATTATAAGAGAAATGCTTAACCAGTCAAAAAAACATAAATCAAGTTCTCTACATGTTCGTGCAGCCAAATCTGATTATAATTGGTGTATTAAAACTTAGCTAAATACAGCAAGTGTTTACAAATAACCTACAGCTTGTTTTTATTGCTGAGAACGTACAAATGATTTTTTTTTTTGTTTTCTTCAATTGGGCCCAAAATAATAAGCCAACTGGATGCCTTTCTTTTAATAAGGAAAACAAACAAAAGGCATTTGAAGTTTTGGATCTATAATCCTGTTCGTAAAAAGAAATCTGATTTTTGTAACATTAAAATAATTCAAAATTAGTTTATTGTTGAGTAGATTAAAAAAAAAAATCCAACATTTTTACTGGTTTTAGTTTTTAAAAAGTTGTAATTTTTTAGGCCCATGGGAATTTTTGAGCTGATGATTTTGGCCCACGAGACAAAAAGTTTGGACAGTCCTCATCTAGAGAGATTGTGTAAAGAGAGTTGGTCAAAGATCCCTGAGTGTGTATCCTTCAGCCTTGTGAAATGTTACAGGACAGGACTGAGCGCAGCCCTGTTGGCTAAAGGGGGTCGTATAATCTGTTGATAAAGGAGGTACAAACTATTCTGCCACTGGTGCATTTCTTGAAATACACTTAAATTAAAGGATGGATTTTGTTTTTCCTTGTGGGTGTTCTTGAACAAAAGATGAATTTATTTTAAAGCTTCTTCAACTATAATGGAGCCGTAGATAAATGTATTATCAAACTCACCAGTCTGCAAACGGCTTCAAATAGCAACATGATTCAATTTTAAAGCCTATTTTCTCCTGATTTAGTTGCAAGAAAAACCTTTATTCTCTCCAAAATATCTCACCTGGTTACACGGAACTACTGATAGACTGCTTTGTAGACGGTTTGCTACTATATCCACAGAGCCGTGTGAAAGTCCATTCTGGCCTTGCTGCAGTGGGTGTGGGCTTCCCTGCAAATGTTCCTCTGTGACACTACTGCTGCTGTCACTGTGGACGTGGTTGTTGTTACTGTTGGGGCACTTGCTCTTCTGTGGCGAGGCAAACGGGTTGTAGTCTCCTTCCAGGCTGCGGTGAGGCTGCGTGTTGAACTCGGCTTGGAAAGAGGAAAGCTGCTGCGTGACTCCGAGGAGGCCTCCGACTTCTACGCTCAGGATCACCCAAATGACATCTGACGAGACGAAGGAACACGGTTACTTCATTAAAAACAAAAATCCAACACTTTCTTAAAAATATTATATCACAGCTTGATTTTAGTAGTTATTCAGAAGGTCTGCTTCTGTTTCCTCCTGTTGGGACGTTGTTCAGTTTACTTTTAGAGCAGTAAAAGGTATTAGAGGTGAAGGTTATCATTTACTTTCAAAAAATATGTGAAACAACCAAGCTGTGTTTGATTTGAAAATATCTTACTGAAGTAGCAGATGAGATATTAATGGACAGCATTGATATCACTCCTAATTTTAAATTCAAACCAACTTCCAGTCATGTAGCCTAAACTATGCTACATGTTTATGAGTACAAAACTGTTTTTTTTTTACTTCTCAAGTAAGTAAGAAAACTTGTTTACCATACCACACCATACCAACTTTATTTATAAAGCACTTTAAAACAACCACAGCTGATACAAAGTGCTGTTCATTAAAACACAACATAACAATAAAAAAATAAAAACTTACAGTTTAAAAACAAACAAACATACAATTTAAAACTAGATCCCAACGTTGACCACTAAGTGCTCAAACATACACAAAGGAACAGACTGACAATGCAATGCAGGATTTACATGGTAATTATCCAACAGAGGAGGACTGTGGATGGTTGTTTATAGTTAAGACAGAATGGGAATCTTCAATTTGGAGCAGAACAATGAATGGCTAAGTTCAACTCTTCAACTCCTAAAAGTGAGGGAAATATCAGTATTTCAGAATAACACCGCCAGTTAAATTTTATTTATTTGATCAGTTTGTCAATATGAAACTTTGATTGCCAGCGTGTACTGCTGCATCAAGCTGGTTAGTAAAAGCTTCTCTAAGCTGAAATAAAACACTTGCGAAATTTAAGTCTACCATTACCAGGCCTCGAAAGACAAACTCTCTCCTTCTATAAATAGGCTGAAAGGGATTGAATTACAAGCCGTTTCTTTCCAAGCTGTAAGGTGTGTTTTGATTGATTTTGGAGCTTATTACATTTGCTGTGGTAACCGTATAAAAAAAAACCACACAATGTCAGTCACATAACAAGAATCTAAACTCTCCATGAGCACCACTCACTGTGCTTATGTTCACAATACCATTGTGTATGAAACAGAGTGCTTTAATGGGGCGAAGTTAAGTGGTTTAACTTTACAGTATCTTTTCAGCTCTATAAAGTCCCAAAGCATGAGGTGCTCCCTTGCTTTGTTCAACAAATATTAAAAAATAGTTTCCAATGTCATGAAATGGCGTTCCCTACAATGTAAATGAACCATTTCATAAAGCATTACATTTGTTAATGCAAACGTAACATTATTGTTCCAGCAACTAAATTTATTTGTACTTCTACTGAAATTCCAGTAAAGCTGCTGACATCTTGTTTTGTTACTCGGCTGACTGTGTGTCGTGGCTTTGTGTTAAATTTTCATGAAGAGCAGGCCACTGAGATCTGATTACTCCAGATAGATTTTACTGCCAAGTGGGAAAAGGGCTAGATCTGAACAAAGACTTTAATAACTTCCTTTTAATAAGACAAAGCGATCTCCTCCTTCTGTAATAATTCTGTTGTGTACTCTGTTTAATTGTCTTTCACCATTTGAATGTAGTGGGTTTTTCAGAACAATTCATTAGCTGACAGAGTCATCAGTACGAACGGTGCAGGAGGCTGCCATCCGCAGCAGGTAGTAAGCGATTGCTGAAGTGCATGTATGCTCTGCTTACCTCCGTAGTAAAGTCCTGTAGCTGTGCACATTCTCCACTGACCCTGGTACATGCCAGGAGAAACGGGGCTGTGCATCTGCACACTGACATCAGTCATTTCCTGGGGATCTAGAGAGCGCACCATCACCATGTTCACATGGCCAAACTGATCACCTCCCACGTACTTCAGAGAAACCCCAGGAGGCCATGACTCTGGACCTGGAAGGCACACACACAAACAAGAAGCTCACATGGTTGCATTTTTACCCTTTAATATAAAACGGATTTCTAGAAGTGTTTCATTTCCAGATTCGAGTGTCTGCATTTTTTTTCCCCAACAGTTTCCATAACATTAAAGACATTTGAGCACAAAACACTTACCTAGTTGGGGGTTTGCTATTTGTATGTTCCAAAAAAGAACAAATCAATGAAAAAAAATCTGGCTTCCAATTTAGCAGAACGCTCCTTTTCTTAGTATAATGGTGTTTGAACACTGCCAAATATGCAGAGGCTGTTTCTGGTGGAGGCTTTTATCTTGTGAAAGGGGAGCTGTTCCTTTCTACAGTCACCATGTGCATGCTCAGAAGAGAGATTGCTGCAAAGTCAGTAGTCACTTGATGCATTTGGCTGAGCTTCTGTTCCTTTAATTAAAAAACTTATACCAATTGGCATTATAAAATAAATTTCACTCTGCTGCGAAATAACTATTAAGAAAGGAGTGTATATAATTGGGTTTAAATCTCCCTCCATGATTGGGCTCTATTAGATTGCTTTAATTAAATATTCCTGGATATGCATAGGACCAATTTGCCTAGTAAAGTGCTTGAGATTATCATTTATACACTATTACCAAGAAATTTAACAAAATTAAAAATTATCTGTGGGATTTTCCTTTGTGAAAAAAATCTAAAAATAGAATCATAAGATTTTATCTCTTAGATTTAAAAAAAAAAGGAATAAAGTTTGAAAATACAACATTTTACCATTATTTTTCATGATTTACAGAATTTTCAAGATAGCATGGGAACTCTGTAAAAAAATAACTTTTATGAATGGTCCAGCTGGCTTACCGGTGTTCTGTATCCTCCAGGTTTTTGTGAATGGTGTGTCAGGTGGAACAGATTCACCCTCTCCAATCGTCACATCCTTCACAAAGGACATGCAAGGTGCACTGAAGTTTGGGCTTTCAAAGTCGTAGTAAGCTCCTATGGCAGCCTGCAAATTCCTAGGATGAAGAAAGAGAAGAATGGCAACAGAAATCAGAACAGATTCCTGCACAACAAAGCATATATGTCTGTTATATTTCAGCAGAAGTTTAAACAGAATGAGAACATTTAAGTTAAATAGGAGTGAGCTATATTAACTAACCTTATTTACATTGATTTTTGTTTTTATTTTATTTTATAATGAGTTAGAAGTGTTTAGCAGCCTCTCTAGGACATACTCTATCTTTCATCTGATGTCTACCAGAAAATGCTTTAGGCACTCAGGACTTAAAGAGGTAAATATAAAGAAAAACAATTTTAAAAAAAGTTAAAAGTTTGAAGGGCAGAGAAAAGCAATTGCCGCTGAAAAAGCCTAATTGTAGTTTCCTAAAATCAACTAAACTAAAGCCTTCCACAAATGTCCAAATGGTCTAAACCTTTACCATGAAAATACATGAACTGAAATCCTTCCAAACTAGCTCTATGTTTAGGGTTGCCCTCTTGTTGGAAAACAAAACTTGAATTTGAAATTTATTGGTCGTAAAGTGACAAAATCTAAAAATGAATTAAGGTTATGAAGACTTTTGCAAGGTACTTGAAACAGGTATGTAGCTTTACTTAAGCTTACGTCTTATTTTGTTCACATAACGCTATATTTTAGGCAGGTATGTGTTTCAAGGGGAATTTCAGAACAGTCAGTCACACTCTTAAGCAAATTTATGTTCGTTTTCCCACCATTGCACTGCGTAGTAGTGAAAACAAGCCACCGGAAGTCAAAGTCATTCAAACAACAAACTAAAATAATTCCCCTGATATTCTCAGCGAAAAAAAAATCGATATTAAGCTCTCAATCATATTGAAGGAGTTTAAATTTTACCCAGAGTATCTGGCGTTGAAGGCAATCTAAGCAGCGAGTGAGCGCTTGTAGATTATGTAATAAATGAGGCGATTACTCGGGTGGCATTTGCTATAGATATGCCCTGATGTTATGATCTTTTGAATATCCAATTAAAAGCCAAGAGGTTTTGGATTATATTCTCATTACACAGCAGAATAATGTAACGCAATTAGTATTTTAAGAGACATGCAAATACTGCCACCATCTGTGTCCCTGACAGGCAATCAAAAGTCACACACTGACTCAGCTAGTTACGTTACTACGACGTCGTTAACTGTCCCTGGTAATAGGTCCAAACCATAATGTTCCTTGTCAACTAAAAGTAAGCTAGTTTCATTACTTTTATTTTCAGTTTCCTTTTTTATGGATTAATAACCTTTGTGTAGCGAGAAACGCAGCGCAGAAAGCTAGCTACATATCTGTATCTTTTCTCCGACACCCAGCGCATAGCAGGCCGTAAACGAATCCCCGAGCTCACCAGTTGGTCATGTCCAAGAAGAAGGCGCATCCGGCGGGATTCAGCTGAAACCCCAGGAGCCTCTGAAATTCCGATATTAAAATGTCTTTGTCTGTTGTTCCCATGCAGCTGAATTTCTGCATGAGCTCCTGGTCCAGGTCCAGGTCCATGCCCTCCATGACGGATAAGCCCGGGGCAGAGACAGGGGGCTGCGATACTAATTTACACCGAGGCCTCGACTTGTCATAACAAACTCCACAGCAGGGCCGAGTGCGCATGTCACATGACTGAACCCTGTGAGTGAGCCAATACAAAAAAAAAAGAAAAGAAAAAGAGCGATGCTTCACATTGTTCACTATTTTCACTGTACAAATGACATGTAGTAACGATTATTCCTTTTAATAAAATCATAGTTTTAAGTGTATGTATTATTAAAGAAATGAGTAAAATATCTGTATAAGTCACAGTTAGCTGATTTAAATTATGAGTTTGTATTACTGATGTGAACATTTATGTCAATTTTTTTTTGCTTGTAAATTGTGGCATTCTTATTATGTGGAATATAAAGAACTAGTTCATCCAGGAAACGGAGAAAGTTAGGTGTCTTTAATAGTCTGTAAGAGGAAGCAGTTCATTGTGTGGAACATTTGTTTTTTAATTGAAATCATTAAATGACAATCCTTTACTTGTTGATCTGTTTAGCATCCTGATTTAGCGAAAATTGAAATTATGAGAAGCCATCAGCGTTAAAAGTAACAAAAGTACAAGCTTAAAATATATATAACTCATGTCAACTGCATTTTGATTTGAATAATTTAAGTAATTTAACTTTTAGATGAAATTCTAACATATTTGGTTCACATGTAGGCAAAGTTGGGTAGAATACCCAAACATTATATTAAAATAAGATTAGCATTACTGGTTAAACAAGGCTGGGAACTGTAACTGTACATTAATATTTAAAAATCATGTGGTAAAATAGACAACAATGTAAAGATATAAAATTCTGGTCCTGAAAATATTAAAATGAAAAATACAAGCAAATAATACATTTTAGGCAGAACAAACACTTTTCCTATTAATTTTTTTCGATATATGAAAATGAGACTGACAATAGGTAATCTGTACATGTTAGAACAGGAACAATGGTGTTCACTGCGTATTCATTTGACGTCAAAATGACACAACAGACTCAGCAGACAGAAAATAATATTTAAACAACAAAACTTTGAAAGAAAGAAGTTTAATTTTATGAACGGTAAATGCATTCACAATGAGCAACCGGCAGGTGGCAGCATTGTGTCATAACTGTTAAGATGTTGTTTTGGTTTTTTTTTTTCATCACTTGAGCTCCGTGTACGTGGACTCGCGTGCGCGTGAGACTGGGGTTTAGCTACCGTCCAGTGTTTAGCGAAGAGGTAACAGCCGCTAACAAGATGCACAGTTATCGCTATGTACATTATGGAAGTAACTGACAGCTAGTGTATGCCTGTGCAGTTAGAAAAGCCACAGACGTTGTTCGTCATAGACACTAGCAGCAGAAATGGCGGGGATTATTAAAAAGCAGATTCTGAAACATTTGTCAAGGTAAGTGTTTGGTTTTCTGTTAGCCAGTTAGCCCATCTGGGTGATGGATGGTTGAATCGTCACTGCCGTTGTGCTTATAATACACCGAACGTAACCAGCTAGGCTGGTTACTTTTTAGCTCACAACACCCATTTAGTAAACGGCAGCATTAAAAAATAACAGTGGGACGACTTAACGGGGTCACGCAGCAGACGCCTCAACCTGCAGGACAAGCAGCACTTTCCCCACACTAATCTATTTATTCTCGTCAGCTTTATATTGCCATGTTTTATGTGTCAACCTTTAATTTCTTAACCTAAAAATGTCTAAAATAATTGATTTTTATCATCTCAGCTGTTTATGATAAATCGACCTATATGTATTACATGTCAGTTACACTGGGGAGTAATTTCCTAGGAATAATCTGCTTCAGAAAATGATTCATGCAATTCTAAAGACAGTTTCTAGGTAGGTACTTTGCTAAAATTATCTCAAATTTGTGCCATAGAAACATGTGTCAGAGCATTGACTTACATCAGCTTTTATTTTGTGACTCCTGGTCCAAATAAGATTAAATTTGATGAAAAGTATTAGCCAACAACATTTTCTTTAGTTTGTACTCCAATGCAATGTTTTCCTAACTATGGTCCTCCATTACTCACCCTACTGGCACGTTGTAGATGTGCTCATGCTGTCACATACAGGCACAACCCGTTTTCAGAGTTGGTATGGCTCTTCATCCAGGGTGTTTTTGCATTGGGAGCAGCACCAGTGCTCCGGACAACAAAGATATCAGTTGCACCCCGTATTAATTATCTGTTGTGTAGTGGCATGAGTATTCAATAGGGATACAATCTAGGGGTTTAATTTTTCCATCATGTTGTTTTTTGTGGCATATTTTATGCCTGATTATTGTACAAAAATATTTGCCATAAATACACGGTTTATTTCTAAAAAGAATAACTTTCAAGATTAACTGAAAAATGGCATTTTGAAACATACAAGATGTATCAGACCCAAACATACCAGGTTCGTAAGAATGAGAAGCCCAACAGCTTGTCTTTAAACCCTGCTGGAGCATGTTAATCACCTGCCAATTAAAATCAGATGTGAGTAAAGAAGGGAACAACCAAATCATGCTGGATAGTTTAGCTCATGAACAAGGGTTTTAAAATTAATCTCTTCTGAGTTTTTGCCTTCAGGAGCGGGGTTTTTTTTTCTCCACCTGACTTTCAGGAGAAAAAAAAAGTGTTACTGTGGTGTGGTAGTGTTCCCCTTTTAGCTCTAGTTTTTGCATATTTTACCAGCCGGTGGTAATTAATCAATTTTGGAGGTTCTTTCACAGGTAAAAGGCCACAGTAGAGGGAGGACAGAGGCTCCAGCTTTTTGTTTCAGTCAATAAGCTGGTTATTCTGTGAAAGATAAAGAATATAAGGAAGAAAAACAAATATATTTATAATGTCGAACAAAGTTGGACTTTTTTGTTTGTTTTTCATATTTACCTAGTTCTGTTTTTTTTTTTTTTCTTTTTTTTATGAACTGTATTGTTCTTAGTTTAATTCAACCGTTGCTCTTTTTTGACCAATTATATACAAAGACTCCTTTCTCCCTTTTGACTTCCTGAACGTTTCCAGCCATTAATCCTTCGGAATCTCGTCTAGCAGAAGGCATTACTTAGTCAATAAATAATAGCTTCTTTGTGATCTTTGATCTAATCTGAGTAAAAAAAGAAAAAAAAAGCTTACTACCAAACTGCTAATCCAAGTGCTTACGATGTAAAAAAAAAAAAAAAAACCTACACTGTTATGTCAGTTCATGTCATCATTTAAGGCTTGTGAAAAATCAACATCCCTTGGAATGTTTCATGCAAACTAAACAGTTTGTATGCAATTGATAATAGCTGTTTTTTTTACTGCTCCACTCGAAAGGACAATTTAAGGAAGATAAAATTGCATTGAAATCTGTACTAAGAACTATGTTCCAGTCAAGAAAAATGCCAAAACACGAGTCTTGCTATTTAAATATTCCAAATTTAAAGTTGAAATCATAGCTTTCCTGTATTTCCTGTCTGTTTTGTTTATTTTTGGAATTTCACAGATATTTAAGATAGCTTTGTTTAGTCATGTATTTTACAATGTATTTTGTGTTTCACCCTAAAACTTAAATGTATTGTCTTTGGTTTTTTTGTGACTGACCGGTTGTGTCCAAAGTCAGTCAGTTCTCAAACGCAGGTAATCTGCATGTTTTAGGAATGTCCCTTGTTTGACAAATTGCTAACTTTTTGAGGAGGTATTTTAGCTATTTGAATCAGCAGTGTTTGCTCATCTACACATATAAAAACTGAGAACTGGAGTTGGAGACCCCTGTGATGGACTAACACAAAATACAAAAGTAAAATCTGAAAAGTGTCTTGTGGAGACGTATTCTTCCCCACTAAGTCAGCGCTTACCATAAACCACATTTTGCTGCAATAAGACTTGCAAGTTCTGGGGGTATGTCCATCAGCTTTGCAAACACAGTGACTGAAATGTTTGCTGACTTTTCTGATTTTGCATCTGATAAGGAATTTTCACATTCTTCTCTTGCTGAATAATTTGGCAACATCCTTCCTATATAGGCCAAAATGTTGACTTGCACATTTTTGTTTCCACCAAGGTTCACCAAGAACCTGTCCCCGGATAAGATCAACCTGAGCACACTGAAGGGGGAGGGGCACTTGTCCAACCTGGAGCTGGATGAAGAGGTTCTTCAGAACATGCTGGACCTGCCGACCTGGTTGGCCGTCACACGGGTCTACTGCAATAAGGCCGCCATTAGGGTACGTCCTTACTGACTCATTCAGCCTGGTTGTGAAGTTTGTCTAACATGGTGGCAGATTTCTTTTTTTTTTTTAAGTACATCACTTTCTTACTGTGTCACAGTTAATTTTCAAAGCAAAAACAACAACTCTCTTTACTAATAATGCAGATCCTTTTTTTTTTGTGCCTCTGTGCACTTGATGAAATGAATAGTGGCAGATTAATAAAGATAAGAACTACTAGCGGCTCTGCTTTGAATGTCCTGGCCCCTGAGATTTGGACTGGTTGCTGATAATGGACAGGCCAGTTGTGATTCAGAAGCACACTAAAGGCTAGAGGCTACTGTGATTCTGAGATATAGTGGCTGGTGTTCGCATAGCTGACGGGCCGACTGCTTTATGTTTCAAGAACCATTTCAGTAATCCTGCATGTCAAGATTCCTTACTGCTAAGATTTAGCCTTAATGTTGGACACAAACAATTAGCTCTATAGGGTTTTGTTTTACTTTACCTTTTTAGTTTAAGAGTTGTTTATTGATGCCAGATTTACTTACTGTATTTAAAAAGCAAACATTTGAAATAGACTATTGCAGTTTTGGTTATTATTTTCTCTGTTGCTGACATTATGCTTCAGAATGTAGCACCTTAGATTTGGAATACTCTTACAAGATAAATGTGTTTCTTAGTGTTATTTAAAATAATTTTAATTATCTGGTTGTGGGGAAATTATTATTGTTAAAGCTTGGAATCTATGATAACCCCTTTCAAGATACACATTTAGGTAAATGTGGTGCATAAATATTATGAGCTCAGTACAGGCTAATAATTTAGCCTGTACTAAATTATTTTATGTACTAAATTGCATTTTAAATAATTCAGAACACATAAAAAAATTGCATTTTTTATGTGTTCTACTTAGAGATTTATAATACTACACTTAGTATGATAGTGGTCCATCATACTAAGTGTAGTATTAGTTACTCAGATCAGAGCAGGAGAAAAGAGTAAAAATGTTTTACACTTCAGATTTGGACTGTTCTGTGCCTCTCCGCTCACTAAGCCTTTGTGTCCAGTTGTGCACATCACTGTGTGACGTCTTCCTATTGTCTTTTCAGATACAATGGACAAAGTTGAAAACAAGTCCCATCTGCCTGGTAAGGATGATAATGAAATCCTTATTTGGAGTGAAGCTGCCTTTTTTTCTCTCTCTTACACTGAAATATAACTTAACTCTGTCATGATTGTAGCATTTGTTTCTGCACTTTACTGCTCCAAATTTCATTATTGTGATGTCATAAAAAATGTTAGATTACTTCTGGACTAGCACAAACTGCGTGCTGTCTCAATGTTCTGTGTAGTTCTTGGACAAAGTTGAGGTTGAGATGAGGACATGTGAGGAGCCCCGTCCACCTAACGGTCCCTCTCCTATTGCCATAACAGCAGGACAGAGGTAAGCTGTCAAACATCCTGAGCTGAAGTGTCTCAAATAGGGAACTATTTTACCTGTCATGGTCTGTATTTTCAGCGAGTACGGCTTTGCGGAGAAAGTGGTGGAGGGCATGTCTGTCCGGATCAACTCCATTACCATCAAGGTTCAGGCTCGTGCCTTCCACGCCTCCTTTGAGCTGTGGCAGCTGCAGGGCAACAGCCTCAACCCCAAGTGGCAGCGCAGTGACCTTCGCTACACCCGCGTCACTGACCCCAAGAGAGGAGAGGTAAATTGCTATGCTGCAGGCCTGCCTCTTTCTGCTCTCTACACTGACGGCCATACCACAGCCAACTAAATTTCTGTCACTGAAGCCACATGTTCTTATTAAATCTGCAGTAAATCATTTAACCAGGTCACATGATTTTGTTAACTGCCTGGCTTTTTTCAGCTGCCGGGCTGAAAAAAGCCAGGATGAACAGTGAACCCTTGTAAACCACTGTATGTGTCCTTCTTTCCTACTGTGGGGTTCTTACCGACCCATTTTGATAAACAAAAAAACGGTGATGGTGAAGAGTTGGTGAAGAGTTTAGCAATAGCTGAGAAAACTAAGAATCCCTTTTCATTGTTTGCATGTTTTCAGCAAATTACAAGCTGTTTTAAAAAAAATCTGTAATTATTTACTCTTTTATATTGTGCTTTTCATCATTGTCTCAATTTAAGGTGGTCCTACTGCTAAAAGTAGCTCTGTTTATTGTATTTGTTGCCACAAATGCAATAAAGATTTCCAGAATCTCAAACGATGTTTTAAAGAATCCCTGTTTGACAGAACGATCTGTTGACTAGTTCACATGTTTCAGACTTTGAATTAGACATGATCGACTGCAACAAAGTAAGAAAATTTAATTTAGCACCAAACTGAAGGCTAATGAAGGCAGGTTAAATATGCCAGTTTTTTTCATAATTAACCTGCTGCTGTGGACAGCAATAAGGATTGCTGACAGTGTTTATATTGTGTACAACGCAGCTGCAGACAAGGCAATAGAAAACTTGTTTGGCAAGTGACCGATGTGTTTATAACATCCTGTAGGCTGTACCAGGCTGGGCAGTGAGTCATTTATAGTCCAGTTTGTGATCTTTTGCTGTCCTGTTCATAATGGGAAATTTGATTGAGTTATTTTTTTTTCAGGTGTTGACATTTAAAGAAATTAACTGGCAAACGCTGCGAATCGAGGCAGACGCCATTGAGAGTGACGACCAGGACCTCGGCAGCACTCCATTACGTCTCATCACCAACCAGGGGCGCATTCGCATCGCTCTGAAACGCAGAGTAAGGCTGGATTTTTAATACACATGCACCTTGCTTGTCACACGTGGAATGATTTGAGATCAACACCCGTTGCTTTGTGATAAGTCTTTGACTTAATATTTATTTTCAGATAAAGGACTGTAACGTGCTGGCGTCCAAGCTGCTTTTCATTCTGGACGACCTGTTGTGGGTACTGACTGACTCTCAGCTCAAAGCCATCATTCATTACGCCAAATCTCTGAGCGAGGCCATGGAGAAGTCAGCCCAGCAGAGGAAGAGCATGACTGCTGAATCCTTACAGGTTTACTTCTTTTTCTTTTCTTTTCTTTTTTTTTTGTGGTTGTACAATTTGGTCTGACAGAAAATACCTACTGTAAGAAACCTATCAGACTCCAGACAAATATTTTTTGAGTCATTTAAATGTAGGCATTGCCCAATTCTTACTTCTTATTCAATGAATATGTCATGAATATGTCATTGTAGACCAAAACGAGATCAAGAATTATTAAAGATGCATGTTCTCCAGAAATGATGTATAAAAGGTAAACCACTAATAAAAAAGACCAATTCTGAGACATTTTAACAAACTTTTTTTTTGGCCAATTACTGGAAGCAATACTGTTGATTAAAACGCCGTCTTCAGTACATTTTAATTTCAACTTCCTTTTATTTATTTATGGTTTTTTTTGCACGATTTGATTTGTTCTGATAAATCCTGAATTCTTTTTGTGTTGTTTTCAGACCGCCCCTCCCTCGCCTGTGATCCACAGCCTCTGGACTGAACCCCCGCCTTCCTCCACCAGCACCCCCAACACCATCAGTCAGTACTTTGATCTTTACGATGTCAAGGAGTCGTCCTACCACACCTTCATATCACGCTTGGACTTACACATATGCAATGACAGTTCTTCAGTGGATGAAGGTCAGAAGGCAGTGAATTCGCACATGCTATTCACGTCGCTTTATTTCTCTGGAAAATGCAGGTTGTGTTTAATGTCGTTACTAAAGATATTACACTTATTATTTGGTGGGTAATTTATGTAGAGCTTGTTTTAAACAACTCTCATGTGATGCCACACAGATGAGCCTCCCCCGCCGGGCCTTCAGGGTGCAATGCAGCTAACCTTTAGGAAGCTGGGCTTCGACTACTATCCCATTCACAGACCTGGTGAGAGGAATGACTGGTTCTTTTTCTGACTGTGTTTTAACTGCTGCTTCCCCCCTGAGGCTGTGTGATGCCCTCTGTGTAACCACAAAACTGGTTGCACAAGACTGGCTGCTGGGAGCTTCGCTGTTAAGGCAGGCTAATGGCGTCGGAAAGTGTGCCCAGTGTTATAATCCTCAGTAGAATAGTTGATGTAATAAACAGTAGAGCTGCCCTCCAATCTTATTAGGTTGAGTTAAAGTTCTGATTGCTACAGTCAAAGCAGAAAGCATTTGCTCTTTCATCTTTGAGTGTTTTAGATGGACAAAAAAAAACACATTGTGGCAATTATACAATCCCAAAAGTAACAAAGAGATATGCATTACATATTTCCAGTATTCACAAAATTGCAAACTAATGCCAGGTGCAGAAAAACAGAGTTAGAAAACAAGTACGAATAAGGTATTTGTATCTCTTGAAACTTTTACTAAGAAAAAATCTATCGCATGCAAACTCAGTGTTGTTGGTTGTAACGTGACAAAAACATTTTTAAAAAATTAAAGATAAACTTTACCTCCTTTTTGTTTCAAAATTGACACGTCAAGTCAGCAGCAAGTGTCATAACAGCAGTTTGCACCATTTCTAGTCCAAAAGATGTTCCATAATGTTCGATCAGAGGAGAGTTTCAAGACCATTCGAAGCCTACCATTCTACAAAAAGAAAGTTTCTTCACCCCATGAAAACATGCAGAACAACTTAGACAGTGTTAGGGAAACTTCCAAAACACAGCTCTACCTTAAACTCTGATCTCCTCAGTGATATGGATAAATGTTTATATTCAAGACTATAAGTAGAAAAAGAATGATCATGCTTGACTTGTCTGTACAAATTAAAAAAACATCTTGAACACCTTGCACTAACTGACTTCAAGATTGGTCTTTCTACAAAAACGATTAAGTCAAATCAGAGGCCCTCTCTCTGACCACTGGAAGGCGGTGTGAACTGGAAACATTAACGTTAAAGCTTAGGGAGGCCTGGCGACCTGTTCATGGTGTAGTGCTCCTCCACCGAGTGACTGCTGGAGATGGGCAGCAGTCATCCCCCAAATCCGTCCATCCTTTACCCCCTCCTAACCCTTGGTATTTATCTAAGCTCCGTAGGATATTTGTGTCCAAGCAGGCACAACTGTCTGTTTGAGTTTCGAATGATGGCTGAATCACATCTCCTCCTGGCTGTTGATTTTTTTTTTTGCTCAGCTGATGGGTGCCGACACTGGGAACGCTACAGCGGAGCCATGGAGGCGCAGGCTCAGTGGGCGGGAAAACTGCTGCAGGAATACCAGAGAAGAGCCGAGGCCTGCGGTTTTCCAGGGCCGTACTCTGAGGGGCCGGCCAAAGATTCTCCTGCAAAGACTGCCAAGGGTAAAACTTCAAAACGATTCCAAATATATTTTCTTTTTATATGTAATAAATGCAAAAAACAAATAAATTTGAGGAATGGTACAAGTGCCAATAGTTTTTTCAGGAAATGTGTCTTTCAGGACCTATTTTTGGTAGGTTTTGACTATTTTACATCATTTCATCAAATAATCATAATCATTTCAACTAAAGTTGGTATTATAACAGCTTTTAAGCTCACTTCAACTCATCATATCCCCAAATACATCTCTCCTTCTCATCTGCAAACTTTAGATGGACAGACTAGCCCCAAGGCGAACCCATCTGACAAAGAGCAGGCGGCCAGCAGGAACTCAATAACGGCTTCGTTAAATTCAATCCTGAAGAGGCTGCGATCTAGCTGCGTGGTGATCAGGATGGATGATGTGGACATTCACCAGGCAAGTTTTTATCTCAAACTGACTCCATGTACATTGCATGCAGGCGTTTAATGGAGTCAGAAACCTCTGTAGGTGGAGTAAAACAGTTGGACACACCCTGATGTTTATGCCAGCTTCATAAAATGAATCAACGCTAGAGTAACATTTGTGCTTAAGCATTTTTTTTTCTCTTCAAATGACTGAGATGAGTTAAAAAGTTGCTTTTTTTTCCAGGGGAAGAAAGTTGTACTAGTCGTTGCCTTTCCAGTCTGTTTCCTACCAGCGGTGTGCTCATCACTTGCAGAATATAAGCTTTGCTCAATCAGCAGCTTTCAAGGCTTTTAGCTGACAGTGTGCACACATAGAGCAAAACTCCCCTTAGAGCAGCATCACACTGTCTTACCGGTGAACTTTGCAATTCAATGGAAAATCAGCGAAAACACTCAGGGGAGCTTAAAGGACAGCATGGCAGTTGTTTTCATTTCCTTTATTATTAACTGCATCACTAGAAAGTGACTCTGAAAAATACCCTCTTTTGGTTGCCGTGGCACCTGTAACTTGACGAAACCCCTGAAGACCACGATAAATAACGTAGTCTGCCCGCTTCTGCATTTTCAGCCGTGACTCCATCATGAATGAGAATGTCAAAGGTAATTTTGGTTGCAAGAATGTTTTGGTTCCCCGTCTGATAAAAGCAAGAGATACCCGGGGGTATGGGGGAAGTCTGAATGCCTGGTTCCCACCTTTTCTTTTTAGTTTCTAAAAGGAACTCTTAGATTTTCACTCTTGTTTTCTGCTTTTATTCACTAATTGAATGATTTCTCATTTCTGCTCTGTGATCTATGAGCAAATAAATTCCAGTTTAAAAGATACGTCAGTTAACAAGTTAATCATCGTTCACTTAGGTGTCTACAAGGGGCCGTCACAACAAGAAGACTCATTCTTTAATATCCTGCAACCGGAAAGCTCTGCGTCTGCCAGATAACGTCCCAGCAGTTCATCTGCAGTTCACAGAGTATTACTTCCCTGACAACTCCAATTTACCAGGTACCTGCATGGCCCCTCTTCACTTTACATTGATATTTTACTGCATTTACTGATTAAAATTAACTGATCTCAGTAAAATTTGCAGAAAAATTATTTGTGCTCTTTTGTTATTTGATTTGCATTTTGATAAACCTTTTGATTTGTAATCTCAATCGTTTTTTTTATCATCAGGTAAATTCTGACCCCATCATTATAAGGTTTCTGAAGATCATTAAAAAGCTTAGTCTCACTTTAGGCCTCAGTAGACTTCAATACAATTATATTACGATACTCTTAAATTACATATCCTCAAAAACTGATTAAAAAGAGAAAATGAAAACTTGTTTTTAAAGACTGAACTACAAATACTGAAGAAGTTGCAGTTTTTGGCAAGTACAGGTTGTGTTGCACATGTGATAACAATCGGCTGTGATATCTGTATCCACGGATTAAGAAGTAAACTTGGGGGGGGGAACCCAACCATTCCTACTTTTATTTCAAAACCTCAGGGGAGAATGTGTCCTGGTCTGGTGAAACTAAATGAACTTTTTGCCACGATTCCAAAATTTAACAACTCCATGGTGGTGGTGAAACATGGTGGTTAGAGCATCATGATCTGGTTTTGTTTTCGTCTGACGGAACAGGGGTTTTAGTCACAGTGAGCGAAATTGTACGTTATCGCAGCTATTTTTAAAAAATTTTCTGTTTTTGTCACTAGGTATGTTTTTCTTTTAAATTGTCTAGGAGGTGGGAGAAGTCTTGGCGGGTTTTTCTTTCCATCATAAAAACCTGGCAATTTAATAGGGATGTGTAAACCTTTGCCAGCCAGTATGTTCTTACTTTGTTGTCTCTTACCAGAATGTTTCCTATATTTTATTTTTTCCTCCCAGTCCCCACTTCAAATCTGTATGTCCAGTTGAACAGCCTGCAACTGTGTGTGGATGCCGCCAGCTTGCTGTGGATCAATCTGTTCTCCAGGGGTCTTCTACAGACCCTGGACCAGGTCAAAGCATTCTACCATTTGCAAGACAGTAAAAAGGCTGAAGAGCACGTGGACATCCGCGTGGACGCAGCTCACCTTAAGGTAGACGCTTCACGTTTTCAGGATTTGTACGGGTGCTTGATATTCAAACGGCGTCGTTTTGTAATGAAGTTCAATTTGACGTCTGATTTGTAAAGTGTTATTTACAGCTGAAACCACATATTTAAAAAGACACATTCACATTTTCTTTTCTCACTGTCTGGAGTTAAACCCGACCAAGCTTTTCTTGTTTTAGGTTAATTAGAATTGCCAAAATTATTTCTATTTCCTAAATGCCAGAAAACTGTGCAGGAACATTTTTCAAAACGTAGCTTTCTGTTATATTTCAGTTTGTCTTTTCCCTGCTGTAGAATGTAGAATTTAGTATACTAATAACATTAAAAAAATAATGTCATAAAATAGTGAATTGAAACTGTCTTTAGTTCATTTGCACTGTATTTTCTCCAAAGTGTGGCGATGGAGAAGTTAGAAAATTTACCTTAAAAATGCTTGAATTTTACTGTGGAAAAAAAGTGAACAATCCCTTCATTTTACTGTTTTTTATAGGGTTTTGCCTTCTTTGTTACTCGACTTACTTCAATCTGTCTAAAAATTTAAAGCTGTGAATGTTTTTCATCTTTTCATAGCTGATTATTCCTCTGGATTCCTCAATCCTGGATCATCCCGAACGCCCACAGTCGCTCTCCGTTATTGTCCCCCAGATGGTTTTCAGCAACACTCGCAACTGCCCTCATGGCTCCTCCGCTGACCTCAGCAGCACGTGTGAAAAATTTACCAGCTGCCCTTTCTTCCAGTCGACGCCGCCTTGTCCTTACCCCAGAGAACCGAGTGCCTTCCACCCCGTTCCTTTCACTTTTCTTCGGCACGCTCAAGAAACCGAGCCGCAGCCTCTGGACAGGAAGCAGCTGCGATCCCAGGATATCTGGTCTCTCAGTCTGTCCCGCGTTACGCTGGGTTTCGACGGAGCTCGGCGATTCCCCAAAGGCAAAACCCAACCGTTTGTTGAGCCGTTCGCCATGTCGGTGTGGATGTGCCAGCCGTCTGCCTTTAAGAGTGAATCGTGGTCTTCCCCCTCCGGTCCTCAGCAGGATGATGCCTCCTTTGCTTCTATCCACTTCCTGGCACACACCATCACCCCACTAAAGGTGTGGCTCAATCACTACCAGTACGTTGCCCTGCTGAGGATGAAGGATGCCATGGTTCGACTGGGGGCAGAGTTGAGCCGAGATCATCTGCAAGGTGATAGACAAACTCCCAGCCGGAAATCCACACCACCCACGGTTTGTCTTGCTCTTCTGGTGGACGCAGTGGAAGTGGGTCTGCTGTTGCCCCCCGCCACCGCCGCCCCAGAGGAAGAGCTTCCCCAGACTCCAGAAACGGACAGCCCCAGCATGACAGACTCCGACATTTCCCCGACTCATCACCCCGACGACAGCATCCTGGAGGACAGTGGTTTGGAAAACGGCATCTCCTCCGTCAGTGCAGCCGTGGTCGATCAGGAAGACCAAGATGGCGTGGTGGAGCAGGCTTATGAGGCCGTAGAGGAGGAGCAGGTGGATGCGGAGGAGAACGGACTGGCGACGGAGGAGGAGACGCCCGGTCTCTCGCCTCCTCTCTCATGCGGACCCTCCCCAGTGATTTCTCGCGAGTCGTCCACCTTCAGCCTGGAGGGGGAGCTGACGAGTGCAATCAGCGTCACCAAGGACGCCACCAAAGACGCCATCAGTGCCTCGCTGGATCTAACCAAAGGGGCTTTCTCCATAACGAAAGACGCCTTCAGCATGCTGAGCCGAGGCTCAGGCATGAGTAAACTGTTCAGTGCTCAGCCCAGGTGAGTCCTGTTGTTTTATTGAAACTCACAGTGTCTTCCACGAGCATTTATACCCCGTGAATATTTCACATGGATAGTCATAGCCGCTAACTTTACAGTATTTTATCGGAAATGTTTTTGTTAGAAATTTTGCAATAAATATGAAGCAAGAAGGATTGTTCAAGGTTTTCAAATAATTTGTTTCACAAATCAAATTCTTGGAAGCATGTTGCACATTTTGACTTCAGACTTACCAGCTGTGCGTCTCTAAGGGTTTGTGTTTATCTGCATGTGCAGGGAAATGTTGGCCCTTTCCTCTTTTAAAATATCTTAAGTTCAGTCAGATTTGATGGAGAGTTTCTTTAATCTGCATTTTTGGATTCTCAGTTGGATTTTGGTCTGCAGATCAACCGACAAAAATAGTAAATAAAATGGAAATAAAAAAAAAAAACACATCACTGAAAGCACAAATAAAATGGATTATGATGTCAATGTAAACAATGTTCTTCAAAAGATATTTAGCATTGGAATGGAAATTTCTGATCTCAGTTTAATTTATCATGCGTGTGTTCTCAGGGAACTGAATCCGCGTTCAGAAGAGTCCTCCTCTAATCTGCACCACCAATCCTTGAAGCATTCGCACTCCCAGCAGTCCTTTGACAGCGCCATCTTGGACGGCAGCCTCCCTGATGAAAATCTGTCTATCGATAGTGATTTCAGTGACAATTTTGTTGTTCTCATGGACTCGGGTATTAATGCCACCAGGTTTCCTGATCATTTTACCCGAGTGATACGCAGGACGTCTGGTTTACGGTTGCGTTGTGTTTCCAGAATCCGGTGTGGAGTCTTTGCGGCCGAACAACACACCTGCAGGAAGCCGTGGAAGCCCCGCCCCGGGGACGGAGGGGGGATCATCAGCTGATCTCAGCAGTTCTCTCTCTCAAAGCACTGATGACGTCTCTCAGGACTTGGTGAGTTACTGTCACCACTTAGAAACATGTTGATCGTTCCACAAAGAATGCGTGGCTAACATAACTTGCCACTTGAGCTCTGCGTGTGTATATACTCTCTCTTTCTTCACGCACACATGAACTGGTGATATTAAGGCCTTCCACAAGGTTGATTGGATGCTTTTGGCAATATAGTGTGTTTGAGCTTTTCTACATAATTTTGATTTTGTGAAAATCCTCAAAAGGAAATCTAACTTGTGTGTCCAGTTTGTAAGAACTGCTGAAGTTGTCTTTGCATACTGGAAAATCGAATAGTTCAAATAAGTTGTTTTTGCAAAATTACAATATTTATGACGTCAATGCTCAGGCTGAGTTATGTGACGTTTTCACAGGCACTGCACTTCAAAATTATGAAAAAGAATAATCAAATCTAAATGTTTAAGAGCATAATATGACTTCTAATGAGGTGAATGACAGTCCTCAGTGTTGCTTCTGATCCTGAGTGGGACAGCGTGTACCATGGAGGTACAGGGAGAAGACCAAGTAGTTGCTGTCCAAGCACAGAATTTAACCCCAGTGCAGCTGGGAAACGTCCGACAATCAGACATCCTGGCTGGTCTCGTACAAGGTAACCTGATTATCATGGCTTTCCTCCAAATGATGCCTGAAATGTGTCATTTAAATGTTAAAAAAAGACTTTCTTTTAAGCTGCCTCCTAATACCTTTATGTTTGAACCTGGAAACAAAAACCCTGTGAAAAGATCAACCTTATTCTTTTCTTATGCATTTTATTTTTATTATTATTATTATTATTATTATTATTATTATTATTATTATTATTATTATTATTATTATTATTATTATTATTTCTCTGTTTGCTAATATTCTATAAGTAATTTCAATAGTTTGTGAGTCTTCAAAGATTAATTGATATGTGTGTCACAACAGGCTTAATATCAGGCCACATTTGGATTTAAATTATGCTACGAGTGTTAAAGATAACTGATAAGACATTTGGATTTTCTCCTATTTTAGCGTTTTTTTTCTTGTCAAAAAAAAGTGCATGATCTCATGCAGCGTTACGGTGAAGAGGATCCAGCTAACCTTGAATAAACTAGAATTTTGCTCATGTTTTCCTGTATAAATAGGCTATAGCTAAATTATCCTCATCTTTGTTTGTGCAGCTGCAGGTGAATCGTCTCAGAGGCAGGACAGGCAGGGTTGCAGGAACTCTCCGGCGCTCTTGTTGCGGGCGGAAACGGGCCCGTCTGCGGCTCAGCGCTCTGCTCTGGATGAGTCTCTGGGCTTTCTGGATGTGAGACTTCAGGACTGCCAGGCAGAGTTTCTAGCCTCGACAGTAACCAGCATCGGCCCTTTCCTTGAAGACGAGTTCAGTGTAGACGGTCAACCAATAAGATTACACTTGTCCAACGTCACTGTAATATTGAAGGTAAGTCGATGATCCTGATCTACACATTTTTATTCCTCAAAAGAAACATCACAACTTTTTGTGTCCAGTGATTTAAGATATGTTTTCTTTAGGACGACGGTCCCAGGATCTACCCCACCGCTCCCCAACCTGTCCCTGCCAAATTCATTATAGATCAGCTGCTGCTCCAGCGAAGCGACGATGGGATTATGAGAATCAAAGGTGAAGAAAACAGCAGAGGTTTAGTAAATAATGAATCTAAAACGCACAGAGAACACAATCTGCATCTGCAGTCACACCTTCACAGAAAAATGAATAGAAAATCTCTTTCTAATTTCAGCTGAGGGTGCAAACACTAAACCCTTAGCAGGTGTTCCTGCTGCCGGGTTTGACACTTTTAATGGCGCCGACTCTGTCCAACAGCAAATGAAGGTGAGGAGTAAAAAACTAAAGTTTTTAATGGTTTACTAGAGAAAAATTGGGGGGAAAAAAGCTCTTATTGATTTCATCTCAATAAATTTTATTTTACATTTGAGAAAGTTTGTGTGATAATGTGGAAGTCATTATTAATGGTTTTATTATCACACCTGTTGCATTTAAATCCACATATTGTGCAGCTTTGTGTCAAAATACCAGCTATTATTTAACTAGAATAATGTTGCTTTTGCAGAGTCGAACACTGGAGAGCCAACTCTGGGACACTCAGGCTGCCCTCACACAGGCCCTCACTGAAAGAGAGCGCCTCCTCCTGGAAGTAAGGAAGTACGACCCCACCTTTACGCTCTGATCCTCTGCAGACGCTGACCTCTAACCTCTGGGGCTGCTGCAGAACGGCGACTGGATGTCTCAGACTTGATGCTGAGAATAGAGCAGAGCTCAATTAAATCACCTCTAAAGATAAATCCAGGAAACCGGGGCGGTGGATCCAAACCGTGGCTTCATATCACCTCCAGCTGGCTCACACAGTCCAGGAGATTACAAACAAAAAACCCCTGTAGCTGTTACTAGAAAACCAGGGCCTGTTGAGTTCATTTTAGGTACACAATGGTTCTTTTTTATTACTGGCAGTTTAGATATTCTTTCCTGATACGCTTAATAGATTTGCTCTGGTTTT
The DNA here is from genome assembly GCF_904066995.2 of Poecilia reticulata. NCBI lineage: Eukaryota > Metazoa > Chordata > Actinopteri > Cyprinodontiformes > Poeciliidae > Poecilia > Poecilia reticulata. The sequence goes on along the minus strand of NC_088836.1, from coordinate 24,414,037 downwards.
TATCTCAAACAAATCAGGGTGGCGGGAAGTCATCGTGTGGTTTTAGTGTGAAACAAAGCATGCAACATGATCAAGCTTTAAATTTTTCCACTTATTATCGTGTGTTATGGAATTGTTGCACAGACACTGCCAGACAGCTGCTAGGCCATCAGTCCCTTCTCTTACACTGCATGCTTAATTAGCATTGCTAATTCAATAATAAAAAAAAATGTAGCACTTCTTTTTTTTATTAACAGTTTTAGTGCTGGAGTTGTGTCGTTAACTTTTGTTTTTTGTAAAATAGAAAAAAAACATGCTTCATTTTGTTTTGAAGTGTCAATTTAAACAGTTTTGTGAAAGGTAGGTGAAAAAAAAGCACTTTATTTATAAAGCAAGCTTCCACTTCTTTCATGGGAAGTTTAAAGCATGTCAGTTTCCACCTTTTTCTCGGTGCATCACCAGGTGGGAAAGGTACACACTCATATCAAGCTCTCTCTGGTCTCACGGAGCAGGTTGGATTATTTCCCAGTGTTTTTATTTTATTTAAAGTATTTCTTTTATACGGTACTGTGATGACTAATGTCCTCTGAGGGTGAACATCTACTGAAGACAGCATGCCTTCCAGAATGTCCCTTCCTCACATTTGGAGAAAATTGTTCTCAGAGTTTAATCATCTGCTCTGGAGAGGTTTGTGATTGTGTCTCCTGAACATAACTTTGTAGCTTTCCAGGAAACAACTGATGAAACGTGCTATGTTGGTGGACTTAGATGTCTTTGTGTTATTTTACTTGACTATATTTATTTTTCATTTTTTAGTGTTTTTTTTTTGTCTTATTTTAAAACAATATTTTAATAAGTGGTACTGATGACGTGAAAGATTAAATAACTGGAGTAGTCGCTCTTTTGATCTGGATTTGTTGCCAATATTATTTCCTGCAGAAAATCTTGTACAAGAATGAATTTGAAAGTGGATAGATTTAGGAAAAAGAAGCCAACATTTGCTGTTTTGTTGAATCAAGGATTTTGTTTTGGTAAAAGTCCTATTTTTTTTAATCTTTTGGCTCTAATTTGTAGTTGTGCAAGGGTACCTGGGAGACCTCTGGTGGCAGAAACGTGTCACTGCAGTTTCCGTTTCAAATATTTTAGCCAAGTTACAATGCAAGTTGCATATCTCCACACAATAGAATATTATTTAAAACTTTATTTCAGCAATCCACTTTAGAAAGTGGAAAAAACATCTAAAGAGAGAGAAGAACCAAATTCTCCAAATGTCTTAATAGACAGCTGCTCTGTTTTTGAGTTTGATTAAAAACCCAAAGTAAGACTGACACAATTTAAATTGAAGCAGCTTGGATTCCAAATGACATAGAAAAAAGTATTTTCATCTGAAAAAAGAACCTTGGATCAGTCGTACGATAATATTTCTGTATCATCAAAATCAACAGAAACACTCATATGTCTTTCTCTTGATATATCTATGACTTTCAGTTTTTGAACAGTTACTGAAATAAAGGAACTTTTCAATGATATTTTAAGATTCAGCAGTACAGCAGACAGATCTGATTCTCTAAAGACTAAACAATTGGAAGACACTAGTTTTACATGAAACCCGTCAAAGAAAGGAAATGCTACATTATTTTTAGTGTAGATTTTTTGAGATGGCGTTGTATTCTACACTCAGCTGCATGCAGACTCCAGAATAATCCTCAATATATTGGTGTACTAAAGCAGATATACTGCCCGTTTACCTCAATACACGTGATCTTTTTTATTACCGTTTGCCGTTTTAGTTTCTGCATGGCCTTAATGGACAAAGATGTTCTATGCTGGATGCAACATGTAGCTTTGAAGTTTCCTGTAGTTCCGCTGTGAAACCTTAGTATTAAGTAGCATCTCAGTTTTAATGAAAAACTTGAGCTTTTGAGTCAAATTCCCACTAAAACTTTTACACTAGACTTCCTTTGCAGTCCACAATAGGCCAGTGGTTTCCATGACAATGTAACTCATTGTGCCATGCAAAGAGGAGAAGCAGAAAAGCAGAGTTTCAAGGCGTTTTCTCAACCCGGGATGCATGTGCTGAAGTGATTTGATTTTTTTTTTTTTTTGCGAAGTTTATGCCTTGTGAATTACTTGCACTGGTGAAGTCAATTCACGGGAACTCGCACTCGTTTCGATGTGAATCACTTCAAAAAGAATGCATACGAGTCATTGTGGAAATGTTTAAAGTGGTGCAGAAAAACTGGACAGTATGGTTTTTGTCGTTTGTGTAAAAGTACAATGACTTTATGGTACTCATCACTCCATCAATGACTAATGTAAAACTGGTTCTGTGAACCAATGAGAGAATGTTGATGAGACGAAATAAATTACTGAAAACATTTTTGATGTGAATTTATTGTCTTTTCTCACAGTACCTGCTGCTCTCACGTACAGGCGTGTTTCAATTCAGCTTTATGTTGCAACCAAAATCTAACCATAAGCAAAAACATGGACAATTAACACTGTACATCATCCTGAACTCACAACCCTCAGTGAAACATGGTGGTGGCAGTATCATGCTATGGGTACACTTGCACCAAGGCCTCATCTAAAAATGTAAAGACAGGAGGACTGGAGTCTCCCGGTTAAGATCAAAGCATATTCTTGTTAAAGAAAGGCCTAGTCAAAGTCCATACTTCAAACGTATGCACACTTCCAACTTTGTTTAAAAAAAAAAATCATTTTATTTTCATTTGACAATTACCTTGTATGTGTTACTGTCACAAATTAATAAAATTATAAATATGACTCAATTTCAGTTTGTACTTTGTAACATGACAATGCAAAAAAGTTCAAGGGCTGCAAATACATTTGCCGGCGGCTGAACTTACCACCCACATATTAACCAAAGAGTAGTAAAAAGAAAAAGATATAAAACTTATATTTACATGTTTCAACAAGTATTTAACTTAATACATAGAGCCTTCCAGCAATGTACCTTTACAGACACTGAGCTCCATCAATAATTGTGAGCAGCCTCTGGATGAATCAGAGGTTTTCCCACAACGGTTTTAAATATCACCAACGTCCTCGTTCATCCCACAGCTCGAGTGGCTCAGTGAAACAGGATGTGCTTGTGTTTGGAGTTGGGAATCTGATCTCGACTCTTCAGCCTCCTAACTGCTTCCCTCAGGTGTTTAGGCTGAAGTGGTGGCGTGTCTCCCCACTTCTCACAAACATCCAGAGCTGGAAAAGAAAAATAACATTGATAACTACATAATAGTCTGTTAAAAAAAAAAAAAAAACATTGTGTGATTTAGGATTGTTTTGTAAACCATCCACTCACCTTCCTCAACAATCTCCCCGACAAAAACCTTGGCGATACCAGACATGGCGATAACCACATTCTGGGAAACTGACGACCCGGTTATGGACTGGATCAGCTGAAATGTGCAGATCATAAAGCCGCCATAAGAACCTCCGGTTTGTAGTTTTGAAATAAATGTCAGTTTTAATAACCAGCTCACCCTCTTAATAGCAGCCTTAGGGAAAGCGGAACGTCTGTACATCTCATAGCGATTGAGCTGCTCTTCAGAAAACGATGACACCAAAACCCTAAATAATGCAAGAGGGAAAGAGGGCAAAGATGGATCAAAAAGGACACTTTTGGAGAAGTTTGTAAAAAGAGAAGTGGTCTTCCGTGACAGCCTTACTGCATCTTTTGTATTTCATCCTCGTCGACCTTGTGGCGCTTCTCTTTTTTCTTTTCTGGCTCCACCTTGGGTCGCTTAGAGGAAGGCTGACCGGAGGTTCCCTCTTCCTCGTCGTCTGCCGCCGCTTCAGTTTCCTTCAGAGTGCAACAAAAAACATGCTGGGTGAAAATACATCGAGACTCCCTTAGTGAAATCAGATAGTTGATATATCAACAATGGTATTAAATAATATTTTCTGTATATTGTAATCCAAATTTCTGCATTTTACTTTTAAAAACCATTTTCACTGCAATGCAGGCACTTAACTCTTATTTATGGTTAACTCAAAATATTCAAAACAGAACAAATTTTGTTAGTTTAGTTTGGTGTTGTCATGAAGTCAATTTCTCCAAAGTCATCTATGTGAACTTCTATAACCCTTGGGTTTAATCTCAAGTGATATTTGTAACAACTTCCTTTTTTCATAAAGTTAGCTCGGTCAGATCATTTATTTCACCCTCTCCATATGGCCGCTCTGTCTCTGTAACCCGCTCGGCTGTCCTCAGCCAGTCTGAGCCTGTCTCACTTAACATGTTTACAGAAGTGAACACATCATATGAAACCCTCAGGTTCCCCATCCTGATGAGGAGCCCTGCACGTCTTTTTAAAGAAGTTTCAGACCGTCAAGTTTTTATTGTCACATACGGCAGATGCTTTTATTAAACAAGCAGTAGTGAATCCACTTACAGAAAAAAAACAAAAACATATTGACCCCCCAGTTCTGTAGGAACATCAGACCAATATCAAACATGTTGATATTGTGTGGTGAGTTGTTAAATTTTGCATACGTACGTCATCATGACACTTTTCTTAATCCTGCCTACATTTTATGGTTGGTAAATTTCTATCAAAATTCTATCAGGGGCTGCATAGTGGCACAGTTGGTAGAGCTGTGGCCTTGCAGCAAGAAGGTTCTGGGTTCGATTCCCGGCCCTGATCTTTCTGCATGGAGTTTGCATGTTCTCCCTGTGCATGCGTGGGTCTTCTCCGGGTACTCCGGTTTCCTCCCACAGTCCAAAAACATGACTGTCAGGTTAATTGGCCTCTCCACATTGCCCCTAGGTGTGAGTGTGTGTGCCTGGTTGTTTAGTGTCTCTGTGTTGCCCTGCGACAGACTGGCGACCTGTCCAGGGTGACCCCGCCTCTCGCCCGGAAGGTTAGCTGGAGATGGGCACCAGCACCTCCCGACCCCACTAAGAGACAAGGGTGTAAAGAAAATGGATGGAAATGTCTATCAAATAATTACTGGGGTAGTATTTGTTCTTTTTTGCGTCGTATTTTGTTTCGTGTATCAACCAATCACAGTCAAATTTGTTGATCTACTTCAAGAAGATTCAAGAAGTAAAAGCTAACAGGCCATATTTTATTTTTTAAGTGTCATTTGTATGATATTTGTTGGACCCCATTTGTAAACACAAGGGTTAAAACAATTATTAGCATTAAACTTTGTCGGCATAAATCTCATATGATTCTCAGATACAAGTGGCAGATATATATTTATCATTTGACTTTTATGTGGGATTCGACATAAACCTCTCAATTCATCTCTGCACCTTTTCTGTCAGGGATCTCATTGAAATCACCACTTTGGTTCATCACTATGTAAAGTATATTTTACTGCTACTTGGCTTGTTGACGTTTTAGAAACTTTTGAAAAAGTTAATTAACTTACAGTCTTCAAATCTTTGAGATGATCCTGCGTAGACGGCTCTTTGTCATCTGCAGACATCTCTGCAGAAGTCTCCGCAGCGGGCTCATGTTCTGTCTTCGGGTTCTCCTCGTTGATAAAGCCCTCTTTTTCAAGTGAACCTTCTGTTTTTATCCGTGCAGGGTCCGCCATAACTCCTCAGATTCTTCCAACACAGCTGCCCTTTACAGCCTACACTGATACAGAGGAGGCAAAGCACTGATAAAATGAACCTGTAGCTTTTTTTTATTTAAGATAAAAACGCCCAAACAGAACTTGGTCTGGGGAACATTTGCTTAAAAAGCTAGTAAATAAGCTAACCGTTAGCTGTCGAGCACACGGTGTCGTAAGATAGCTGATGCTGGTAACACTTGACTAAAGAAAAACGCTGCTTTGATGCAGAAGAACACAATGTGTTAAATCAGTTGTGAAATAACGACCACATTAAAAGTAACAAACTGTAGCAAGATTGTGCAAGTTCTCAGCTACCGCCTGCTAATGCTCTTCCTCTTAGCTTTATTTTCAGTGAAATGGTGTTTATGAACTACGCACTGGGTGCATTACCACCACCACGCGGATTGGAGTGTCACTCTTTCTTTCTCCGTTAACGAAAGAAATAAAATATTGGGGGTATTTGTGTGTAGAAACACGTTTTGCTTTTGGATTTCAAAAACTCCCACCAAAACTTGAACAAACATCATCTTCATACAAAACCAGCATAACATTTTCATGAATCTCTTCATCATGAAAATTACATTTCTCTGTGTTATTAGAATACAATAGAAATATTATTTATTGTCCCACGGTGGGGAAATTCAGAAGTACCAGGAGCAATTTACAGGTAAATGGCAGTATGTATTCAAACTGAGATATAAAATGTAAGAAAATAACAAACTGCAAGAGACACATAACAGACTGTAAGGGCAAATTGGGTAGTATATAGTTATATTTACTCAGTTACATTAACTTGGATAACTTAAAAAAACACTTAGGAATAGTTTTAATGCATCTTACTTTTACTTGAGTAATAATTTTATGAAGTACTTGAGTAAAATTTCTGAATAATCTACATACTTTGAGTAGCTTCACAGAGCAAAGAACAGATATATTTTAACCAAAAATGTATCACAGACACACATAACATTTAAGTGTGACTTCTTGTTTGTTTTCAAACTTCATTGTACTAATGCTAATTTGTACAACATTTAATATAATGTGGGTAAATACAAAGTCTCAACAGCTATGACTAAGAGCATGAGCATAGATGGGTCATTTTATTATCTCTGAATAGAATAAGTTGTTTTTAATGTTTTTTTGTAAGACACAATGAGCACATTGCAGGAATTTGTTTACATACAATATGACCCAAAACCTGACTGAGAAGTTTGAAAATGGACATAGTAATTTATTAATTAGATATTAAATAATCTACTTATGTTTTATAAAAGTTTTCTATCTATTTAAGAGTAGCTATCATGCTTATTTACATAGATTTTCATCGTAAGGAGTATTTTATTTCCTTTCATATGATACCAGGAAGCAGCATCTTGCTCACTGTGAGAACATGATTACTGATACTAGTAAATATGCTAATATTATACTACAGCTTAAATTTATGAACATCCTTATGAACATTGACCGAATGGGAATATAGCAATACATAAACAATTTTCTTCTTATTTCTATGACTACTGTTGTTTTGGTAACTTTATTGTTGTTTAAAAAAAACCCACTAATTTCAATTGTTATTTAAATTATTTACATTTTGTTTTGTGTGATAATATGTCTCCTAACAATAACGACAGGACCGATAAAGCTCATTGTTAGGTTTGGAAATTTGCTCTTGCCACAACGGGTCACATGAAAAGGCAGATCTACAACTTACTGGGATGGGAACAATCCCATCCAGTATGGGACCTAACGTTTCCTGGCGTAGAGTCACACCGGGCGCCATCTTTCTTTTATCATCCCTATTGTATATAAAGCAGCGAGGGGCGGCGGTGGCTGGTGCGGCATTCGTGAGCGTCTGAAGGGTTTCATTGGAGATGAAGAAAGAAAGGGTAGTTTCGAGGAAGTGACGGACGACGCTCGGAAGACTGGTCAGAGGAAGTTTGCTCGATAATGGTGCCGTGCGGCTGAACGAAACTTTTCCCCCTCTTGAGCGCCAGCGGAGTCGTGGATCGGGACGGAAGGATCCAGCAGGGCGGCCGGGGGGAAGCTTTTGTTTCCTCGCCACATTTGCAGCTCTGAGGAATAACTTGAGGGCTGGGAGAAAGAAAGAGAGGGTCGCAGAGAAATTTCATTCCCTACAACCAACCCCCCCCTCTCCCTCTCCCTATCCCTCTGTCTTCCCCGTTCTTTTCCCCAGCGCCTCCTGTTTTATTTTTTATTTTTCCCTGGGATTAGCGATGGGGAAGGAGCAGGAGCTTCTGGACGCGGCGCGCACGGGGAATCTGGCCGCGGTGGAGAAGCTTTTACCCGGGAAGCGACAATCCGCAGGCGGATCGTCGGGGAGCGCAGGAAGCGGCAACAGCAGCGGCAGCAGCCACGGAGCTTCCTCCCATCCGCTCTCCAGTCTGCTCAGGTAGGCTGTGGGAAGACTGAAGGGGAGGCAGCCACCGGTACTGTCCCTGTCAAAACACTGTCTTATCATTCCACTGTTAGCACTTCAGATATGCTTGCTTAGTTAATCAGTGATCTTTTTTTTTCATCAAAGCAAACCCAACCTGAACCTGTGCTGTGGCATGCCTCTTTGTTAGAGCTTTGCTTTTGTCCGTCTACTGTTGTATGCACACAGTGCATTGCAAAAGTAAACATTTTGTCGCGTTACAACCGCACACTTCAGTTTAGTTTATTGGCTCGTAATAAGTCGTCCAATCATACATAAGAAGTAGAACGAGAATGTTGCATGGTTTTCAAAAATGTTTTCCAAATGAACATTTTGTTTGTATTCAGCCTTTCTTTTACTGTTTTAAATCAACCAAGTGTAGCTAATTTCTACAAACACAGACTACCTTTGTTTTCAAGTTAATTACTAGTAACACTGGGAGATCTGTAGCTCAGGTGGGGTAGCATGTCAAAAGGTCAAGTTGTGGGAAGAAAAAGAGCAGGATAAGAATTTCTATTGGGTCCTAATAAGTCCAATTAGGTCTGCAGGGAGGATAATCAAGGCTGACCTTCACTCGGTTCAGGACCTGTACAGGTTAGGGTCAGGAAAAGGGCAGCAGACATCTCTGCACATCCCACACATTCTGGGCACATTAAAAACCAGAGTCAAATTCCTTGCTTGTGCACACAGTCTTGGCCAACAAGCAGATTTGGGGAGGTTTACTTCAGCAGAGACAAGGAAACTAATCAGAGTTGATGGGAAGATATAGTACAGGGATGTTCTGCAAGAAAACCTGTTAAAGACTTCAAAACAACAGATTAAATTGATAGAAACGTAGAAAAACAAGGCATATTTCCTCTTCATGTGCTTTGTGTTGGTCTATAATCCTGAGATGCCCTCAAAATACTTTGATGTTTGTGGTTGTAACGTGACAAAAAGTATCATGAATACTTTATATTCATACAAAAACACAATTACATCGTTTTTCTAATCTCTTAGGCATTGATGTGTAATTAATTGCTTACGCACAGTCTAGACTTGAACCGGGTTAATGAGGGTGGAATACAAATATAGTTATCATATCAGATTTAGTCAACCTTCTGGAAACTTTTATTCTCAAGCTTGTGGGTGTAAGCTCTGAAGATGTTTGGTTTAGCTGTGGGCAGCGTGAGAAGTCTCCAGCGAAATATCTACGTTTGATGTGGGTTTTCACATCCAAAAGACTTGCTCTGCTTGGTAAGAGAGGTTTACCTTAACTGTTGAGTCATTTATCTTTCATTGGTCCGCATGCTGCCTGTGCACACCCTGCTGTGTGGATTTGGACAGGGGAGGAGAGGATTTAACCTAAAAAAAATTGCAACCATATTTAATGTATTACTTTGGCACATGTTTGCGTTAAAGAGCAAGAAAAGCAACAACAAAGGAATTGGCAGCAGATGTGATGGAGGCAGTTTCATTTTGTCCTGCGGATAAACTCATAAGAATCAGCTTGGTGAACAATTGCTTGAAGTCTCCTCATAATTATTTATACCTGCTTTTAGCATGAATAACTTAAAGAGCATGTAGGAAAATGTTACCTAACATCTAGCAAAATCTGTAAGATTTTATCTTTCAGATTAGCGCAAAGCAGTGCATAATTGACAAGCGGCAAGAAAATGAATTTTTTAGTCTTTTGCCACAGATTCCCAGTTTGATTCCATTCTGGACTTTGTGTGAGGCATTGAAATCCATCTATGTGTTTTGATCCAAGTCATTTCATTGTGGCTTTGTTTGTATGTTTAGGATTGTTGTCAACCTTCAGCCCAGGAATAAGACTTCTGCAGCGTCTTAACGGGTTTCCGTCCAAGTTTGCTCTGTGTTAGCATCTTTTCTTTTCTCATCAACTCAACAAAGCCTGGACTGTCAGTTTAGGTGCACGGCCATGTCCTGGAAGCTTTTTATTTTTGTGCCATTTTCTTTCCATTTTTTGTTAATGGCTGGATGAAGAATATTGTTTTATAGCCTAATCTTTAAGCGTTTCTACAGCTTTATCCCTGACTTAATGCCACATGTTCACTAATGTTTGCACAGGTGGACTCTAGTCTCTGATTAGATAGTTTCCTATGGAATTTAGTTGTACTGGAGTTTAGGGCCGCAATCAATGATTACTTTAGCAAACAATTATTCTGACGATGAATCAGTTAATCTGATAACAGATGCACATTCTGCACATTTTATGCAATATTAAAAGTACATGAAAAGATGCACATAAACAAATAATTAAATGTTCAAATAAGAAAATAAATGTTTTATTGCCTAAAATGCTATAACATGGTGAACACTTGATCATTTGCAGGAAAGTTTGCATCTGCAGTTAAGAAAATACTTTTAACATCAACATGTGAAAAGTTCAGTCCTTTCTGCTTGACTTAACATTCATGTAGAGCAGGGCTGAGTTTAGCTATTTTTCTTGATTAACTGATTAATAGTAAGATAGCAAAATGTACTTTATAGGATTTAGCTTTTTTTATTTTACAGAATTTAAACTGGGTGAAACTAAAAGTATGCCACTAGAGGAGTTTTGGATAGAACAGTTTACAAAGTTTTTTTAAATCTTGCATGCAAAATATGTGTATTTTTTTTTGTACAGTTTTGGCTTAATTACTGGTCTCTATGTTCTTTTAGCAAATGGTCTTGTTTTGGAGTCTGTACCCCAGTTGATCATGAATTGTTTACTGAATTAGTTGAGAATTATTTCGATGATCGATTCATCACAATTAATCCGATTAACCGCTTCAGCCCGACTGGAGTTTGTTGGAGGCCATATTTTCAAATTTTCATTTAAAAAAACGTTTTGAAAATCTCATACAATTTTCCTGAACTTCACTTATCTACTATTCTCTTAGTAATCACTTATAATTCATATAAAATACACTTAAGTTTGTGGTTATAATGTGACAAAATGTGAAGGAAAACACCTTTGCACGGTGACGTGGCCACGCCTTTCCTGTCCTGAATGTTTGTCACTTAAAACATAAACAGTTGTTTGGGATCTGAATGCCAGGGCAGCTTTTGTCTAAGGCTGAAGTGTTGAAGTGAACCTCCTCATGCTGCATCAATGTGTTACTCAGCGCAGGCTGCGCAGCATACTTAGGGTAATTGCATTAAACTCTTTTAATCGGAAATCCATTTCAGAAATGTCATGCAGTCAAAGCCGGCTCCATCTTTCACTCTCTGATCGGTGGGTGGACCAGAGAACCCATTGTGTCATCTACTCTGTCTTGAGCAATCAATGTTTGGCAATGGGAACTGTGGGACATAATTGGCCAGGCCATGCAGGAAGTGAATAAACCCTTGGTTGAAAGCTTGTTGCCTGTGGACACCTGAGCTTATTGGACATGTGAGGAGTACTGACCACAGGGGAGCCTGTGGGATCGTTGCTCCCGTGCATGACATTTGATTTGGCCTGCACGATGAAAATGTCAATACCGTCGTCTGCGAGTGAATTGCCTGGTAGTCCAGGCTGTGGCTTTGGTGTGTTTGTTGTTTCATTCATCAGAATGTATTTGTGACCTATTCATCATCACTTGTTGGGGAAGTGTAGGCCGGTAATCTTGTCAGAGCTGATTTCATCTCAGTCCAAAGCTGCTGTTTTTGGTAAATCTCAGATCACGCTCGCTTTAATGCCCTCATGCAAAAAATAAATAAAAAAATAGATGTACTGTTGAAGCTTCTGTTGCTGTGACGCACACTGAAGCTTCCTAATGTGTATAAAGTTGCAAATTGCATTGTTTAAATGGACTAGTTTCTGGTTCTGAGAACCTGTTTGCAGAGATGTTTGTCATCAGCCGTGGCATGTTTACTGGGCAGAGCTATCCTCGAGTTTTGCTGCATGATCCACTTGACTTCAGCGCTGCTCTTCCAGGGTGTGTGTGTGTGTGTGTTTCCACCAGATTTCTGGCGTTCTTCACATGGAATGGGCCACATGCTGGGGCTTGCAGTGTTTTTGTAACCAGGCCGTTGTGCAGCTCTGCTCTGCGGAATGCCTGCTTTCCCAGGAGAATGTGTCCCAGGCGTTGCCATGAGATAGACACTGACCTCCGGCATTTTTCACACCGACTTCTAAGCAGGACTTCATCAATTAGGGAAGCTGGGACGTGTTCTCAAATGTGCGGTATCAATATCCCGTGAACTTATCCACATTCGGTCACATTGCGGCAACACACGTGAATGTACTGTGCTTGTATTGCATGTGAAAGACCTAAACAAAGCAGTGCATAGTTGTGAAGCGGAAAGAAAATGATACATGGTTTTTAAATGTTGTGTGAAATCCATTTGCCATTCAGCCCTCTTGAGTCGTTGCAGAATGGTCTTTAGCTGCAACGGCAGCTGCAAGTCTTTTGGGTCGTGTTTACACCAGAGCTGCACATGTAGAAACTGAGAAGTGTGTCCGTTCTGTGCAAAGTGGCTTAGTCATGTCCCTTCAACATGACTGAGCTCAAACTCAGTCATGTTGAAGGGAGAATGTCTGTGAATATTTATTTTCAAGTCTTTCTAAAGATTCACAAATGAATTTAAGTTTCAACTGTCTCCAAAGGTTGTCCTGTATTTAGCTCCATTCATCGTCCCCACAGCACGATGCTGCAGTGTTAGTGTTTCACCACACGTAGCATCTTTCATGTGCAACAAAAAGGTTCAGTTTGGTCTGGACGTCCAGGTGTTGGTGCGTTTTTCATTCTGTTTAGCGACATTAAGCCACACGTGGGTGAGCTGTCTTCACTAAGTGGATGCACTGGGTTTTATTCATGTCTGTCCAAAGTTATTTTCCTTCCACTTATCTATCAGGCATTTCTTTCTGTTAGTCTCTTACGAAAAGTATCCTAGTAATGTATACTTGTAACAAAAAAACAATGAAAAATTATTTTGTAAAACCCCGTATCTACTTCATTTTCTGTTACATAATCCTGTATTTTGGATGTTTTTTGTTAAGATTTTCTTTTTCCACTTGCACTCCCTGGCCCGAATTGTCCTAACTCGGACAGCTGCTGCTGTTACACCGGAGGTGAGACAAGTCCCTGGCAGGGAGAGCGGCTGCCCACTGAGGAGAAATTAACAGAGGAATGCATGGAGTCCTGGACGGACACTCCAAGACCTTAGCCAGATGAGAACTTTCCTCTCCGCTTCACAGCCGTGTTCTTTGTCCTACTGACAAGCCACAGGATGGTGCTTTTAATATTCATATCAGGCCCAGAAAACCGTTCTGAGACTTTTGTATGCTTTCTAGTTTAAGGGAAATGAAAATTGACCTGTCAGCCAGTTGATCAGAACTGGACCACCTATTAAGAGGAGCGTAGCTATTTATTTGGGAGAGGGAGTCTTTGAGTGAAAAAGGAAGAGTTTTTTTGATTTGCTTTTGCAGCTCTTTTAGAGACTTTGTGAAAGAGCTGTTAAATAATTTGTTCTATCCAGTTTCGTTTGACATTCTGCTTTTTAAAAAAAAGTGACTATATTGAGGAGTGGTTTGCATTTTCAGGGCTTTGGGCACACCTCCAGAGCATCTTATTTCATCCGCAGTTTCCTGCTCACACCAGGAAGAGCCGCTCTATCAACGATGAGAATATTTGATGGTGTCCTTTTATCTCCAAAAAGAAACTATCCCAAGGATTCTGTTTTTTGAAGATGTCTGGTTGTATGTGATATTGCAGCGTGGGACTGATGCGTGTTGAGAGGATAGGCTCGCTGAGGAGATGCAGAACATTGCTTCCTTCACTTTTGTGCACACATTCAAGTGTGCTGACTTGCATGTGTTAGGCGTGCACTGATTCCAGTTTTCTGGCTGATTGCCTATCTTTAAAAAACCCAACTGATTCCGATTTTGGCAGATACCAATTTATCAATTAATTTTTTTGTGTGAAAAGTCACTAAATACAGTGGTAATGTCATTAATTAGCAATGAGGTGGACTTTTGTTAAATGCGCAGATGAGACCTGGTGAGCGGGTGGGTCAATCAGCCCTCTATCATGGTAAAACAAAAGGGGACAGTAACGGATTTTCAGGCCTCTGTGGAGGTAGATAAGATCAGTTTCACATGTAAATACAGAAAACAAGGAAATCGATTTATTGGTACCCCTAGTATGTGCGCATCTGTGTGCTTGTAGATATTATGCACACATGCACATCAGATATATGAAGACACAATCAAGGATGGAGCAGCTAAGAAATGGTAATATTTCTCTATACTTGTTTGTGTAGATGTTAATTAGTTTAATCCTCTTTCCCCCCTCTTGTAGATCAAGTAATTTCCACCGCACTCAGGCAAGCAAACACAGTGTGTGTTGGTTTACTGTATCACGACAAATTACATTAAAACAACTTAAAACAGAAAGAAAAAAAAACTCACCACTTATTTCAGGGTGCATCCTAAAAGGTTTTATTTCTGGGGTAAATTTCGCCCTGATTTGGATCCTGCAGTGAAAACAACGCAGGTTAAAGAATAACCCTGGAAAACCTCCCTGCTTCCTGGAAGAAAAAAAAAATGTTCCTGCACTGGAACCTTAAGTGTTGACAAGGCAGTTTGTACCACTTGCATTCCAGGAAAAGCGCCCTCAGATCATCTCCTGCTGTCTGGGCAGATGCACCCACAGTGGTCACAGCACATCATTTGTTGACCTCTGAACTGAAACAGACATTAGTAGGAGGGAGCAGTGCTGGGAAATGTAACACCACAATGTTAGCATTCCAAGAGCATCTGAGTTTGGGATACTCTCCTCTGACTGTTGTGTTTGTTTAGTCACAGAAGCTATGCAGAATGGCGCCTAGCAGTGATGGATTCCACACATGTGTGCGTGTTTTTGTGTGTGTGTGTGTGTGTGTGTGTGTGTGTGTGTGTGTGTGTGTGTGTGTGTGTGTGTGTGTGTGTGTGTGTGTGTGTGTGTGTGTGTGTGTGTGTGTGACAAATACAGTGTCCTCTTAATTCAGTCTCAAGCCCTCTTTATGGTGGTGGACTAAAAATATCCTTCATCCAAGTGGGTCAGAGTTTGGGAGATTAGTTAGTAGTGGAGAGGAAGCTCCTTTGAAGTTTAATGGAAGAGAAGAAAATAATCTTGTGACAGTGCCTCGAAGAGTTGTTGGTTTAAAGAAAAAAATGAGGGGAAGGGAGGCTTCGGCAAAAGTTTAATCTTAGCACTTAAACAGTTTTGTCAGTTCTGTAGCTTTCAGCAGAAAGTCCGGTTTTATATTTCTAGCTTTCTATGGTTCCTGTTTTACAGCTGAAAGCTAAGGGAAGTATTGCAGAACATGCCTTGTTCTGACTATTGAGTAGATTTCTCTAGACTTTTACTCATTAGATAACAAGAGCAAGAGGTAACGCAACAATCCGCAGTGAGAAGTGTCTTGCAGCTCTTTTCCGACCTGCGTCTTCTGACTGTTTACTTCCAGCAGCTTAGATGTTTTCTCATCCATCTGGCGTCTACGTCTTTCCCACCCTGTTTCTCTCATCAGTCCTCTTGCCCGCCTGCTGAGTGGAGGCCAACCTCTGCTCTACCTTCAGACTTTGTACATGTTACACATGGAGTTGTCCACCCAGAAAGCAAATGTTGCATGTTTTTCTTATCATAGCCCCACTTTTGCTTTGCTGTTGACCAGGTGAGGAAGGAAAAAAAAAAAAGGAATAGCCCTCGCTTTAATTTCAACATTAAAGGGCACGTTTAGTCTGTGGAGGATCAGTTTCATAGCCACAAAAATAGCTTTTTAGAAGGCTTCTTTAAAGATTGACTTTGCTGATGAATATGATAAACTAGCTGAGCTTTTAACAAAAATAGTCAAGCTATGCAGACCAGAACACAGAAGTTCTGGTTTTAAAACAGAGTTGTCAACATAATTTAAAAAAAGACAAAAGCTGCTGAATTGAGTTGAAATGAAAGGTTTGTCAGAAAAGAAGGTTTCTGTCAAAACAAAAATGAGATTCCCTATTGAAGCTGGTCTAAGTTCCTTTGAAGCAGCTAAGATAACTGTAGAATTGCTGAAGGACGGTGTTTTCATGTCCTTTCATTGTATTTCAGTCCTCGTTGGCTGTTTTCTTTTTTTTCCTCCTTGTAATCCATTTTTATGAGTTTTCTCCAGCTTTTTTCATTCTGGGAATCACGTTGATTCTGTTAAACACTGTTAGACTGCTCTGCTGCATGCCGTTTCTAAAGCATATGCAGTTCTTTCACGCCTCCTGCTGCAAAACAGATGCCCTGTGAAATACTCATTGGGAAGTTATGAGTTGTGAGGACTCAATTAGGATTTGAACTGAGTTGCTGGTGCTTATTTTTAGTTTGTTTTGCCCCTTTTTAGCCACAATGGAACATATTTGGATAGTAGGGGAGCTTTTGGCTTCCTGCAGCAGGCCGGTTGGTTAAAATTCATCACCAAAATTGACCAGTAGATGTAAAGTAGATTCAGTGCAAGCTGAATCTGTCACTCAAGCATTTTGATGATTCATGTCACCTTGTGGAGATTTCCTACCTTGTTAAAAAGTTGCTTTATAATTTTAAAGCCTAAAAGAAAAACAGAATGAGCTACTACATGATATTCAAATACATTCTAGGAATGACCCCTTATTAAAACTGTTTTGCATATTGTTAATCTCTTGGCAGTTTAAAATCAGTTCTACTGGTTAGGACTTAAAATTAAACCATTATTAAATGCACTCACCTAATTAACAGCAATAGAAAGTGAAAACAGAAATATCGGGAAGATTATATTCTCCAAGACTTGACTTGAAACTCCCCACAAACTATGTAGTTTGTGATTTATTGCTGGATTTCAGTAGAAATTCACCCATCAAGCTTTTCTTGGTACGCATATTTATTTTTTAAATGGCTATCATAACACATAAAAAGACGGGGAAAAATGTACTTGAAGTTCAGTGATGTAGGTAGTAACTTTGAAATCAACAGGCGATGAAGAGATTATAAGATTATCTCTATTTATGCATCAAAACACATACCTCTAACCTTTATCTGATTTTTACTAAACTCACAGCAAAGTACATCAAAGAACAGCTGTTTGTGAGTATTTACAGTAACGTGTAGGTTTCTGGTTTGGCTCATTTTATGAACAGAAAAAAAAGAGCTTTTTCAGGGTTGTACCTGTTGATTACCAGTCAGAGTGGATCAAGGGAAAATTGTCCAACTCAGACAAATCTAAAAAGTAAAAAAAAAAAAAATGTAATTTTTACTATTTCCTATCAGTTAAAACAGAGCAAAGTTAGGAATGCTTAAATTGAGCTGTTTACCTAGTTTACCTAAAACTTTTGCAATGTTTCTATCAGTCCTAGTAACAGGCACACATGACTGTTGTCTTACTCTTGCTTTATGGTAATAATTAAGTGCCCTCCCAGTTTCTCCCAGAGAGATGCCTGGTCATTAACCACATGGTGAGAATAATCTCATTAGAAGGATTTCTTTGGTATATGTTCAGTGCAGGCTGTCATAAATTTAAATTGTAAAATACAGTCATGGGTCTTTAGTTTGTGGGAAAAAAAATTATTGCACTCATCTGATTTTTTTATTTTTTTTATTTTTTTGCTTTTAGTCAAATTTCACTTCTTCATTTCTCCGACTTCTGGTCAATTTTCCTGTTTAAACATGTTCATAACCCTCACCTGCGATCCAGATATGTGTTTTGGTCTGCAGCATGTTGCTCTTTGCTGCAGTGTTTTATCCTGCGCTCATCAGAAATGGAGACTTCTGGCAGGTGCTTCAGTCTGAGCTGAGATGAAGATGCTCAGGTTGACTGCTTGGCAGAGGGGCATCTGGTTCCAGCAGCTGCCAGCACTATGCATAATTAAGCCAATTTCCCCAACGGTGGCTGACATGAGCCAGTTGTCTCTGCTGGGCTCGCTGCCCCGGGGCGGACCAGTTCCTGGCAGTGTGGTCACACCGCTAATAGACTGACGGATAAAGCTGTTTATGACGTGGGGTCCGCGCTCACCTGGGTTCTTCTGTGCTTTAAGGGGCTGCTGAATTTATTTAGCCATTCCTTCCCTCCTAGGAGTCCATAAATCAACATTTAGTTGTTTGTTTTAGCTTTCGGCTGATGTGGATTTTTATTTTTTTTTTTGCATTATTAATTAGATGACTGAATTTCCTCTTTATTTTCTGTTTACTTTTTCATCTAAGCAAACTCGATAAATATGCATGTCCGACTGGTTATGTATGACCTACATTTTATGTATTGAAGCACAAATGAACGTACTGCATTTTTAAGTTTGATGTTGCTTAAATATTGAACCCACCTCACAAACACCAGCATCATTTCTGAATGTTGTTCATTTGCAGCCTTTGTAGCTAATATGTAAACTGAAATAGGCAGAACATCCAGGTGTATCTCAATAAATTGAAATGTCACAGTAATTAAATTCAGATACAGATTCATTATGCACAGATTAAAGTGTTTAATTTGGTTAAGGTTGTTGATTGTGGCCTACAGTAAATGAAAATAAAATTAGTTTTTATATAGCATTTTTATAGTACACTGGACAAAAGATTTAAAAAATGAGATTTTTAATGCAGACATTTTATTGTTATGACCTGGTTATGACCTATACAGTCATAGACAAGTTTGCTGACTTGACAGTTGTCTACTAGACTCTCACTGAAGGCCTCCATAAGGAGGTTAAGCCATAAAAAACATTTTTTAAGAAGCTGACTCTTCAGATTTCTATTTCCAGGCATATGAGTGGAAAGTTGTCTGGAGGGAAAAAAGCACCAGGGATGGCAAAGCTAATGCAATATTCTATTTTTTTTCCTAATTAAATTAAATTAAATGTTATTAAGACACAATTATCTAAAATTAACTAATAGCACTATATGTGTAGCAAAGCTATGGTATATATTTTAGTTTTTGAAGAGAATTGTTAAAATAAATATATTTTTCATTCATATTTTATTTTATTATGTACACCTGTATTGACTGTATCATGCTGATTTACTTGAGCACTTAGAGAGCAGTTGAAGTATTAAATTGACATTAATTAATTCTATTCCAATTAACTGAGGTGCACTTATGTTTTTTTGTTTTTTGTTTTATTCCTCCAGCCACAGCGATCAGGATTTGTAAAAACGCCGATTTTAACCCCCATGAATGTCTTGCAAACTCCAGCTTCATCCCACTGATATCCCCACAGGCAAATTAAGGATTAGCTCAGCTTTTCAAACAGGAATTCCTCAGCCAGTTCCCATGAATGTGCCCCCCGCCTCCCTCTCCAACCAAATCAACTCTGTTTTGCCCATTACCTCCGCTGTGGGCATAAGCTCCATCTCTCGGTGAGGTTGGTTTTGAGCCGTAGTAAGAGGATGAAGTGGATTGTGGAGCACCAGTCTGACTCATGCCCTTGAGTGCCATGCTGCCAAAATGCTCGAAGGACGAAACACTTATGCAGCTTTTAAAGCCGCTGCTGCTGGCAGCTGTCTTAATGGCAAGCAGGAAGACTTTGACTGTAAGGAAATGTAATGAAACGTTCACTTGCTCTGCATGGCAGCAGTTCAGATGGGATTAATGAACAGACATGGTCCTGATTAGAAATGTGATATGTTGCCAGCATCATAACGTGCCTCGTGATGTGCTGTGCTGTGCTCCTTTTTGGTCATGAGGCAGATGTGACTCAATGTTTGTAACATTGAGTAAACTTTCTTTTTAAAAGTCCCTTTTTTTTTTTAGCTTTGATGAGGAAGACCAATTAGCAAATGCATGATAAATATTTTACCTAGAGCAAGCTGTTCGATGTTGCACCTCCCACAATGGAAGAGGAAACTTATTTTAGCCTGGAAAGCTGATCAAAAGTCTCAACTTGAATCTACCAAATATTAAACAAAATAATGGATGGAAAGATTTGGGTTTATACTGGTTATCGGGGTACACCTGAAAGCAAATCAGGGGTTTTTTGTGCTGTCCATCAAACGTTTTATAAAAACGGTGAAACTGAACATCTTTCCTGAACTCCCTGAATTTACCACAAACATATTGCAGAGAATTGTTTAATGGCTTCTTCTGTCTCTGTCCTTACTCTGACTTCAGTTTTACCACCCTACTGCATCATGTTGTACTTAGGCATGTTGAGAACATGTAGGTAAATAAATTTAATGGTAGTTTCCTACCTTCATCAGATCCCATGAAGGTAGAAATCAGCCCACTCAGTTTTGAAAAATGCCTGTCCTCACTGCATCCACTTTGAAACGACACAAGTAGTTTCCCCTAAATCTAACGACTCTGTAAGTTGATTCTCACCTGCATGTTTCCGATCCAGAGTAATGTGGCTTAACTTGGATTTCTTAAACTAACCGGACTGTAGCTGACGGATTTTTTAAAATATTCTACAGAACAGTTCAAATAATAATACAGTGCTTTTTGCTCAAAGCTCTTGTACAAGTGTCATAAATGTGCCGAAGCACTATTTCCTTTAATCTTTCAAACCTAAGCACATAAACCATGCTCTGAACCAAAAAAAAAAGAAAAAAGTCATCTTACATCATATTTTGTAAGATATGCATGTTATATGCAGGTTTTGTAAATTCAGAAATTGGTTTAGTAAAGCTTTGAACAAAGAGTATACCTGAAGACATTATGTGTGTGTTTCAAAGCGAAATGATAAAAAATACTAGTAATCATAACGACACACCTCACTCAGTGTTTATGTAGCAAATAACTTTCTGTTGACCTCATTATTGCTCCCACCTTATGTCTGACGCGTGGCATATTCTCCCTTTATGGATGCTTCTTAGTTCCTGTTCATGGTCATTTTCATTTGTGGGGGATTTTACTCCTAGTAGTTACATAACTCTTCTATGTAGGACAGCTACTGGAGGTCTGTTTGTCTCCTGTTTTCCCTTCTGATGAGATCCATACCCACATTTAAGGCAGAACTGCTGTCCTCCCTGCAACTACTTTGACAGCCAGAAATCCAGATGTTATGAAGACTGTATGCATCAGCGCCTTGAGTACTCCCATAGAAACCTCTGTTGCACATTTAACAGAGGTTTCTCGGTCTCCAGCACTTCCTATCATCACATTTTCCCAGTGGAGTGTTTCCTCTGAGCAGTGCTTTTGATGTCCCGTGACTTTCTGAGACGTTACCCAGAAGGCCTGCTCTAACAAATAAACAGCTTATGTTTTGGATGGCGGAGCTGAGCTTCCCCCGTGTGTCTGCGCTCTTCTCAGACCCATTGTTCTGCAGGCTACAGAGCCCTACACAAGACACTTATTTAATGAGACGGCTCTGACTGTGTAATTGCAGGCTGCTTCGCTGAGCTATTGTGGGAGATGTATTTTAAGGGGGCAAAACGGCCATTACTGCGACAGAAAAGAGCTATGTGTGTGTGTGTGTGTGTGTGTGTGTGTGTGTGTGTGTGTGTGTGTGTGTGTGTGTGTGTGTGTGTGTGTGTGTGTGTGTGTGTGTGTGTGTGTGTCTCTTTGGGGAGTAAAGTCACATGGAGATGTGAGGACACCAAGAAAACTTTTGTCGTTTAATTTATTCCCTGATTATTTTAGGGATTAAGTCACATTTTGTGCGCAAAAACGATCAAGCTGACTTTGAAGGGGTTTTTCTGCCCTGAAAGAACTTGGGGAAATGTTTTCATATTCAATGGCTGGGAAGGATTTAGATCTAATTCAGTTTGTGTTCGACTGTTCAAATACCACATCACTCTTTCTGTTTTCCTTTCGAATAGTTTCTGTTACATATATGAATGAAATGGTATAAAAAATATATATATAAATCACATATGTTTGATTCTCTGTGAAGCCCATCTCTGTTTGCTCCATTTCCTTTTCTGACTCTGCTCTCAGATATTTGGTTCACTCGTGCTGGGATTTCTAAGTCACATGATTTATTTAGGATTTGTTGAAGTCTTTCAGGGAGCTCCACATCCCGTCTTGGCACTATGTCTCGCCAGACATCCTTTGGCTTCTTAAATTACACTCTCTGTCCTCCTCTGCTGCTTCCCTCCCGTCTTCCTTGCATCATAGTTCTTTCTTTCCTCACCGCAGTGCTCTTTGCAAATTAAAGAAAAAAAAAGAGCCCAAACCAATCAAAACTGACAGCCGAGTTCAGTGCAAATGAATGAGAGTGCAGGGCTAATACTAGGCTACCTCACATTTCACCCCATGAATAGCTTTAAGGTCTTTCACGGCTTTTTTTTGTTTTTCCCACTGCCTTTGCATATCCCCAGCTTGTTTTTTTCCAGGTCCCAGGTCATCTTAGCACTTACTCAGGAGGTGTTTAGTTTTTGTATCTCTTCCTGATATTCCTGTTTTCTAGTGCTGGCAGCCCAGTTCTGTTTCATTCTTTGTCATTTTAAAAAAATGTGCTTGAAGGTGGTTTCCCAGTGTCATTCTTATGAAGTCTTAAATTCACGTATCTAAAATTAAGGCCTTAAGATGTCTTAAATTTAATAAACATAAGTTGACCTTTAAATACATGAATCACAGGTTTTACATTTTGTGGTGGCAAAACTATTTAATCTTGTATATCCTATGTAGGCTTTCTTTTTCTCGTGGGATTTTTTATTAGGCAAATGGTTGATTCATGTTTTATGTTCTGTTTTCATTTTGACTCAAGACGGTTAAGGCTTGACTGAATACCCTTGTTTAGATAGCAAAGTGTATTAGCAGCTGCATTAGCATGAACCATTGTTTCAGATTCCTCCTGGGAAAACGGATGGAGGAGAAAAGCTAGCTAACTAATCTGCTTTTTGGTATCAAACATGGTTTAAGTGCAAATTTATCACCAGTTGTTTTTACTATGTTCGTCTTCACCTTTGGATCATTTTTGTTACAAACCTATATACTGTAATGCTACATTCATTCTGTGTAAAAAAAAAAAAAAAAGTTTTCACATTACAGGAGTCTAAGCTGCTTCTTCTGTGCATTTCAGGCCTTGAATTTCATTCATAGTGGTCTTTAAAAGTCTTCATTTTTAATTGTTGAAACCCTGAAGCTGTATGAAAGCAAGGATGAGTGGTGGTGATGCAATGAGAATGAGATGGCAGTCGTCCTGTCAAACGAGTGGGAGCTGTTTGTTGCCGTGTTGCATTTGTGCATATATTTTCACCTGATGTGTCAAAAACAGAAGTCTAACAATAATTTCTGTTTTTCACAGCATCTGGAGAGGCCCCAATGTCAACTGTGTGGACAGCACTGGATACACGCCTCTGCACCATGCCGCCCTCAATGGACACAGGTACATCAGAGATGAATAAGAGGATTTGCACAGCAAGTTTGTATTTTGTTCCAAATGTATTAAAATCACAAAAAAATTAATGCACAAAGATGTTCAAGTTATGTATTTAGGTTTAACCTATATTAATGTGACCTACATTCCTATATTTAAGTATATTTGGTCCTTTATTTGACAAGTACTGAATAAAATATTCCAACACAAATACCTCCTTAAGAAGCTGCTACTCCCACATTTGTTGCAGATTCCTCTTATGTAAACACGTACATCCTCCTACGTGTAGCTTTTATATTCTCCATCAGCATTCAAACTTGTAAATTTGGAAAAGCACAAACTAAACACTTAGAGACCCTCTGAGGAACTGACTAACCTAAGTGCAGTTTTGTGCGATACTTCCAGCAGCAGCCTTTGGTGTAGATGGTGTTACCATATGAAAGAGACTTGGTTAAAAAATTTTCAGTACTAATGTGTCAGGGTCAAATGAAGTGAAAAATATACTACATGAAGGCAATTGCATTTTCCTTGTAGGTATTCTGCCCTTTCAATAAGATCACTACTTGAAGAAAGGGCTAGATTCAAGCTGATAACAGGAAGGCTTAATGTATTATAGACAATTTGCTTTGTTTTATCCTTTTCGGTTTTCAAATTCTCTGTTGTGAAACACGTTGGATTGGAAAGTGTTGGCAACCTTTTGAAAATCCTTGGATGCTGGCTGATATTGGCTAAGAAAGTCTAAAAATGCCGCCAGAAAATGTTGTTTTTGTCTAAACCTCTGAGAATGATTATCTTAAAAAAACAGCAGATAATCACACTGAAATTTTCATAGCACATCATAGTGACATTGGAGACCCATTTTCAAAGTTTTATTTAATCAGTTTATATTGCAGCTGTGTTGATGTACAAAGATAACAGAACTAAACACCTCCAGGGTGTAGGGGAACACCGTGCTTTCGCTTAAGTGTTTGTACTCTGAGGTCTGGATTTGCAGACAGTAGTCCCACAAGGAGGATTAAGATATTGATTGTCTGTGCTCATTCATTAGTGCCTTCCATAAAGGTTCTGACCCGTCCTGTGCCTTCATTCCTCCGCAGCGCTGTGGTGGAGGCGCTGCTACGGAACGAGGCCTTGACCAACATCGCCGACAGCAAGGGCTGCTACCCGCTCCATCTGGCTGCGTGGAAGGGAGACGAGCGCATCGTAAAACTTCTCATCCACCAAGGACGTTCAAACCCCCAAATCAACGAGCAGGTCTGCCACTCCTATGCGCTTGTTCTTTTTAGTTACGGCCATATTTGCGGTTTCTGTTTTTTTGACTGCAGATATTTTCGACTTGTCTGGTTGGAAGTAGAAATGAAATTCTCTCGGTGTTCAACAAAGCTTCTCTTTGAATTTTCATCCTTTCAGGGTATTCTGAGGACAGTTTGAAATGAGTCAGCTTCTGAGCAGTTTGTTTTTGAAAAACATGAAACTGAAATGGTACCAGAATGGCAGATGTAAAGTTTCATTAAGTGATCACAGAAAACTGTGAAAAAGAGCCTCATTCAGACTTGGTTCAGTTGAGCATGGCATGGCCTGAAACCAAACAAGATTAATGTTAAAAAAAGAATGTGACCACAGAGCATTAACCTCAGTGCATTATGATACTGACTTCTCCTTTGATAATGTGATACTTGAAGTGCTTCAGTGCTGTGCCAAGAGTGAGAAGTACCCATTTCCTCTAACCGTTTTAACTGTTTTGTTTTAACACTTGTCTTTGATATTTTTTTGGTTGCTTTATGCACAGAGATCATCCTCTTGGGCTGTCCTGGTTTGAAACAAGAAAAAAATGGCACATCATGAACATTTTGAAAAAAAAAAAAAAAAAAGGAAATTTGTCATTTTAATCAAATTTGATTCGCTTTGACTGCGGCCTGATGAGAAACTCTCATGGACTCATTTTGTGCCATTTCTTCCTGCCTGTTCATGACATCCAATTATTCATTAACTTAACCCAATTTTTTGTTCTTCTTTTTGTTTAGTTTGACTCATCTATGTGATGATTCCTCATTCATTCATTGCTTGTCTGAACCGAAACCATCGACCTATCTTCTCTTCCTCCCTTGCAGAGCTCTGTAGACCATAAAGAGTTCAAACGCTGTGGGCCCTTTGACCCCTATATTAATGCCAAGGTGTGTACACAGTGCTGTCGAAAACAACATTTCCTCCTGAAGTGTTTCCTTGCTTTACTGCTGTGCTGACCTGCTGTGCTTGTTGCTGCTGCTCTGTGGGGTCAGGGGTCCTCTGCTGCTCAGCTATCAGGTGCTTTTATGCTCAAGTACATGTTGATTTCTGCTATCTCTGGCTTTTCACCCCATGTCTTAAATCAAGCTGCATTTTGTTGGAATGTTATGTTCAAAGTTGGCATGTTTTATTTTACATTATGTTACAAATTGTTTCGCAATCGCATTCAAAATATTGCATCATATTTAAAAAAGAGAACTGAATGTTGTTAGAGATGTAGGTCGGGCTAATGGACAAAAATGAACAAGCACATATTTATTTATTACTGGTAAGTTGGCTGCTGGTTCCATGTGCATTTTATAGAGAGTTTGTCTGATAGACGAACAATGTTTGTAAAGTATAAGAAAAATGTTAAAATGGGTTTTCAATATTTGTGGTGTTACGTTAGGACGCCAGCAAAACTTGGTTGCTGGCGTTGCTGACTGAAGAAGGTTATTTTTTCTTAACAGACCAGCAAGTTTAAGTGTCTCTGTTTTCAATTCTATTTTTATTTTGGATTTTTGGGAGTTGATCAGTGCTTATCCCTCAAAAATCTAAGAAACCCCACCTCCATATGTACTTTTTTCCCAGACACAAACAAGTGGAAGAACAAAGTTCAGTCAAAAATGAATAAATAAATAAAATATACGCAACACACCATCTTCACTGCAAAGCATCTCCATAGACAAACGTGTGGAAGACCAAAGTTCAGTCAAAAAAAAAAAGATAAAAATAAAATATGCATAACACACCATCTTCACTGCAGTGCACGTTGGTTGTAGTATCATGCTGTGGGCAGGCTTGGTCAGAACAAAGATCCAGATGAATGGCAATCCTGTAATAAAGCCTGTCAGATCTACAGAAGGTGGTTTTACAATGTTTACAGTCAGGCGGACTGAAGAAGGCATCATTTGCTTTTCAGGTTATTTGTAAAAGACAAAAAAGGAAACTATATTTTTTTCTTATACTTAAAAACAACATACAATATGTTTCTGTTGGTTTATCACATAAAATGAGTCTTTGGAAGACGAAACAATTATAAAAGTTTCAAGGGTATGAAAACTCTTCCAGGGCATTATATCTGTGATATTTATAAGACAGATGGCAATAAGTTTTATTACCTCCTGTTTTACTATAAGTGCTTAGAACAAAACAGCAGAGGAGGGTATTGCTTTTGCACAGCCGTCTCTTATCATTGCTGATTTTCCTTCTCTGCTTGACCCTAAAACTGTTGCAAAACTGATTTAAAACCTGGAGATCCTGATTAAACTCTTATTGTCAGTAAACAACCTGTTGTTTTGGGGGAAATAAAAAGTCAATCTGTTTACAACTAAAACAATCATTAGGATGTATTCTGTTAAATATGGCACTTTGTATGAAATCCTCACAATATGCGACTCTTTGGTAAAATTACCATGGTTTCACAGCAGCTCTGTATTTACACAAAGCTTTAAAACTGAAATGAGTAACATGATATAACTGCTTTTCATTCAAAAGAAATTAAAAGCAGCCATTGTTGCTGCTACTCCTAAAATGATAAATGGGTCATCACAGTAAAATGTTCTCTGTAGCAACAATGTCTTATTACATTTTCATTCATATACCTTAGAAAACTGTAGAATAAACACACTTGTGATTTTCATGTGCTTATTGTACAAAATATTATACCTTCTTGCTATGTTGCTCCTTATGAATGGGAGTTTAACAAGTTGGTATGAACTGTCTGACTAGTTGGGCTATCTGCTCCAGTAGAACCTGCAATCAGCTGCTTTATAGAGATCTAGTTTACCAAATATAGTGAGAATGCAGCCTTACCTCAATATGAATACTGGTTGGTGCTCCTTTAGTTAACACATTATTCCTAAATTTTTCATAATCAGAAATTTTTCAAACAGCTCAATTTGTCTCTTTTAAGTCGGAGTGATACTAATCAACTAAGCAGATTGATAATGTTTCGTAACATTATGAATGTGACAGCCACATTTTTGAATAATTTAATTGACTTATTTGACTTTAATAATGTAACTGACTTATTTAAACTTTGTCTTTTTATTTGTGCATTGCAATATGCAGCATTAAATGCACACAACAAAATGACATGTCAACAAAGGGGGGTCCTTTAAAATTATGATATGAGCAAGACATGCAATTTCTAGTACGACAAAAATGTATTTATTTTTTAAGCCCCAAGTGCAAAATATTATGTTACTAAACTGGAAATAAACTCAAGTCTTGAGAGTACCTCTTAATGGAAAATACCTTTTTTCTATTGTACCCTCTATTTGTATTCTAATAAGGAAGGAAGGAACTTACTAATAAATGTTACCTACTGTCTATTTGTTGTATTTACGACCTTGGTCTAAATTGGATTATTTTATATATCAAATCAATCTACACAGCCAAAGAGGGAAAAGTGAAACCAGTTGGGTCAGCTAGATAAAAAGTCTGGACTTCAACAGCTGCAGGCTCAGCCTTCATCAGTCATTTCCATACACACTTACAGACAACATATCTAACTAAACAACACCGTATTCAGCATCTTCACAACGATCACCATGCTTTTGTCTTTTTTGTCAGCTCATCAGCAGCCGCTGATTCTTATCTGCAGCTTCTCATCATGCGTAACGCCTTTCCTGCTGTGGCTCCCAACCGAACCTTTCACAGCGTCCAAACCTCCAGTTTGTCGTTGCCTATTGTCAAATGCTGCAGTACGTCAGACCACGCTGAAAAACGTTGGTCGTTTATGTAAAGCAGACTCTTTATCTAGCATGTTTGTGATGGTACTATTGTTTTTGACCAAACCAACGCATGACTGGCGCTGAACAAACCCGACATACACAGTGTGATTTCATGCGTAGACAAACACACACATGCACAAGCTCGCATACACACATATACATACAAGCTCTTGGTGATTTGAAGGAAAACAGGTGTAGCTGTTATTTATAAGTTTGGGAAAATAAATGATTAGAAATCCTTTGTTGATTGACTAAAATATTAATATTTGATGGCTTCCTATAGTTTGTGTCATCAGTTTCTGATTATTAGCATATGTTTGCCTTCTTTCATTTACATCTTTTTTGTGTGAAATAAGCACACAAAAAACGTGTAAATTCCTTGCAATTTTTCAAGTGGTTTTGAAAAAAAGTTTTCTTAACCCTGATCAGTGGTTCTTTTGACGACAACTAAGTTTACTGAAAACATTAATAATGAAAAAAAAATTAAAAATCCACTAGGACTCAAAAGCTTATGCACTTGATTGAGGTGTTTTAGTTTTTACCTCTCTTTCAAAAGTAGCCTGTTTGGAAGGGTGGAATTAACTTCTGTGACTTTCAACTTGTTTTGGTTTTTTTTTCTGTTATTTTTCAAAGCTGGATTACTGTAGCACTTTTATTTCAGTTCTTTTTCCTGACCTTAAGTTCTCATAAAGCCATCTTGCTTTTCTGGTCATAAAAACTATTGTAGTAGACAGATTTATTCAGTTTCACACTGCTGTGCTTTATGCATGCCTAATCATCCAGAGTCCAGCTATTTGACAAATGTTTCTCTGTTAAAAGTTTTAATGAGTAAAAGAGGAAATGGTTGAAATGTTAGATTAGCTTGTCAGAGAGTTAAGGAGCTGTTCATTGTTTGCATTGGAGGGAATAGGAATAGAATTGCCAACTTCTACATGCAGACTAGATGAAAATTGAAAAAGGTTAAAAGGAGCTTTATTGGCAGTTTGATGCATATGCCAGACAGACAGTGGAGTTGAAATTTTGATTCTTCCCACTCCGTGGTGCAGCATACAGTAACATCTAAGAAAACATCATTACAACAAATGAGCTATAAAAAAACCTGCTTCTAATACGTTCATTTTCAAAAATATTGTCATCACTAGAGGAATTTTCTACCATTGACCCTGTGCGATTCTATTTTTGTCAACAAATTTTCTCTTCGTGGTCTGAATGTCTCCAAACCTAGGAGTCTGCAACCTTTGCAATCCTAAAAAATGATAAATATCTGTCTTATAAAACCTGCTTATTTTGTGATTTAAAAAAATCAGTTTTGCTTGTGTTTTAGTTTGTAGAGAAAAGAAAAACACCAGCCTTTTCAAAAGGAAAATTAATACATTTTATCAAATAGAAATTTTTATGTTTGTTGAAAATTAAGGGGGGGAAGCACAAAGTTTGTAACATGGTTTCAAAGAGAGATGACTGATCAAATGATTCTTTGTATATTTAAATTTGACAGGCTTTTTGTCACACTAAAAAAACCTTTGCATTAGAGATGCACTAAATTGACCAGAGACGAGCTCTTAATGACAGCTGGTAGGTCAAATACTGAAAAATCAGAATTATTTTTGTTCTCCCTGCAGACATTAGATGTATCAAAATGTAGAAATGCCACCATTTTCTCTCAACCAGCTAACTACCTTTGATTTACAAAAAAAAATCTGAAACATTTTTGGGGGGCAATAAAGATGGAATTGAGGATAATTCCTTCATTTTCAGTTGAGTTTTACTTGCGTGTTTATGTGGAGGGCCTGAACACCAACATCGGAGATGCATCTTCTAACCTTTTATTAAGCTGGACTCTCTTACAAACTGAAATATCTTATTATTCCTCAATGCTCCTCACTTCAGCTGGGGTTCATTTTTAGACACTTTTCCGTGTTAAGTATGTCAGTCATTAATGCCTTGCCGTTTTTGAACATGTAGGCATGTGAATGGGTTGTTTTGTTGGGACAGAGTTCTGGTTCTTAATATAATAATCTCAGATTACATGTTGATGCAGAGGGAAGCCCCAGGTAAATTGCTTGTGCCTGACACCCTCGCCCTCACAGTCAGGTCAGCTAACGGTGTGTGTGTTTGTGTGTGTGTGCGTGTTTGGTCCATGTTTTCTTTTCCTGCAGGTAGAGCTAGAGACTCGGTCAGGCATGTAGAGAAAGCTATTTTTATACGTTGTCACATCCACACCCCCCAACTAATCTTCTTAGCTTTTGACTGGGAATGCTGGCTCAATTTAATGCTGCTGCTCTGTTTGACAGGGTGGGAACACTCCTGCTTGTTTTATTTTTCTGCACTTAGTTAAACTATTGGATTCACCAGTGATTGAAACTAAAATTCTGTTTTAGTTTTTAATGTCATTAGGATGGTTAGGGTATTATAGGTTGAATTATGAATACATTCTCTGGCCTGCTGTGGTTGATGGCATCATGTGACCGAGGGGATGGAGCATCACACTGCAGGATCAGAGCAACATCTCATGTGGAGGAAGAGGATGGGAGATTTCCAGCGTAGCAGTCTCTTTACATCAGCATCAAAGAGAAATTGCCATGCAGTGCCTGCCTGTGTAAGTGTATGAGGTGTCTGCGTGTGTGCGTGTGTGTATGTATAGGGGGTATGTGCCTCCTTTCTCCTCCCACCACTCAGTGTGTTGAGCTGCGTCTGCTGAGGAGAAGGAGAGATAGGATGTTGTCATAGTAACCGTGGTACGGTATATTGGCCCTACAGTGGTGGCGAGTGACCTGGTGGCATTATGGTGTGTTTCTGCTGGCTGAAAGTGAAGACAGCTACGTGAAGGGTCGCTGGTCCTCGAGAAATCTGCTTGCAGTGGGTCAATTTAGCTGTTACTCCGGTCCTGGAACCTGTTAGACTGATGTTTATTCATTACTCTGAGCTGCAGTTTCCTGTTTATTGTTCATTTTGTGGGTTGGGCGCTCTGTTAAAGGTTCAAAATGTCTCGGCAGGGAAGCGCTAACCTGGATCTAATATGGGCAAATACTTGTGTATTTGTAGAAACTTTGGAGTTAAAATTTATTCCTTAGCTATGTTTAAAATCAACAAGATAAAGGAAAATCAGCTGTTCAACAAAAAAAACAAAAACTTTTCACTCTGAGATCCTCTCCATTCACCACAAGCATCAAAACATCTGCCCAAAAGTAGAAGACTGAAACACATATTTAAGATATATGGACACTTAAAAATTGTAACTGTGCCATTATGCCGTATGGTAATAATAACACATATGGTACATTTACATTTTTTGAGGAGGGCTTAATGGTTTAAAAAGGGATACCACTCAAACAGTGAGGAAATGTATAAGATTAAATAAAACCACCATGAATCTCCTGTTACATGAAAACATTACATTGTTTTTATAAATGATAATTAATAATAATTAAGGCAACTTATAAAACTGTAATCTGTTAAAAAAAAAATTAAATGTAGGTTGCATAAAATGCATTCTATTATATTTCCATTTTATCTTCTATGTCTTATAAAAAAATATATGATTTTCTATATTTCCACTCATACTTAAATCGACTGTTTGCGTTGGCTGAAGTCCTATCTGCTATGTAGGTCATGCATTTAACACAGTTTAAGTTGGTGATTTCCATCCCGTTAGCGGTTCACGTGAGTCTAGCCTTCCGAGTGAAAGTAAGGGGTGAAACATCTTTTAACACGTCAGAAATGCTCTCACGATGTTTGCGGTTTTAACTGACAGACGGAATAGCCGCTGAAGTCATGTCAGCATGTTGTTCATTCTTGTTCACCCCATTATCAAGAAGAGCAGAGTTTCCCTTCTTTCCTCCGGCTGCAGTGTGTTTGCAGCCTGACGGCGCTTTCTTTTATGCTGTCACTTCAGTGTCCAGCTCTGCCCTCATGAACACATCACGCTTCTCCTTTGACGTCTGCTGCCTGCCCCATCTCCAGAGTCTGCCCTCATTTATGTTGCAGCAAAGAGGGGTCGAAGAGGGAAACCTCTCATTTTGCCACAGTCATCATTTTCCCACCGCAGATTTTAGGGGCTCTCCTCAGTCTGTTTAATTTGCAACCCAAGGAAAAAAGATTCAGAGCACGAATACAATCTTCTGTAACAACCTAAAAGCTTCTGAATTATGCAGCGTCTCTTAATTAATTCAACAGCGAATGACTATGAAAGAATCAATTAGTTTTATGGTAAAAATTAGAAGAAAAAAAAATGTCACCTGCTAACAGAATTACAATCTATGGCAGGAAGCCATAGATAGACATACATCTCATTACAGGCCTGTTTACTCAGGAATGTCTGACTGCGTTTAAATAAAGATCCATTAGAAGAGTCCAGAAATTTCCAATGTAATTATCCAAGGTACAAGGTGATTTGATGTCACTTGTTTTTCTGAAGAAAGCAGTCCATAACCAGTGTTGAAATAAAGAAAAAATATTCCTCACCATCATATCAAACACATCAGGTTATAAACATGATGAATTTTTTATTCTGTGCTTTTAAAGGCTAAAGAGGAGTGGTCATTGAGAGTTTCCCATAAATGTTTTAAGACATGAGTACATAATTAAAAGGTGGAAATAAATTTTAAAAAAAGACACCCTTTCTAAAGGTTTGAGGAAACCTTCATCATGTTTACCAGATTTGTAAGATGCAAGCGAAGCTAGCAGGGTTGGAGAAAGCAGGAAAAGGACGTGCGTTGAGCTTTATCAGCCCTTTGGCATACTAGCTGTAACAGCTGCTCACCCCACCCTCCACCCAGCACTACTACTACAACCACCAGGGGCCGGGCTGATGTAACCGCTGCCAGCCTGCGCGTCATGTGACCGGAGTCGCCAGTCAAACCGTGTTGCCATCTTGCAGCCTGGGGATGTGTGTGTATCAGCCTCCTCCCTCCCTCCCTCCCTCCCTGCCTCTCCGCCTGCCTCCCCTCCCTCTGCACAACACTCTGCAGAGTTATAACACAATGGAGTTTAATCTCCAGATGCTCCATAGTAGGTGAGGGGTGGGTTCATCAATCATTATCAGTGGAGATGGTAATCTCCACTTGTCTGATATGCACTGAGGTCTAAATCAGATTTTCCACTTGCTGCTGCATGACAGCAGAGAGATAATTTTCATAAGGATCTGCTACTGTCCAGGAAGCTTTAGCGACACCATATAACTCCAATCTCTTTCTCAGCAAGGCTGTTAGTCAGAGGTGCCACTTTGTTTAATGGCCTTCGGAGCTCAGTCTTGTTAGAGCATGATAGTTTGATGTCTCACATGGTTTATGACAGCATGGAGGAAATGAGGCTCATCCTGGTCTTATTGAGCAATCTTGGCTCTATACCCTACGGTATTACGCTGGAAGCCTCTGAATCCAACTTGTATAACAATATGTGCGTTGTACAAAAATATTCAATGTTATGGGTTCATGCTGCAGAATTCAAATTGGTGTAGTTGCAGCGTACTGAATTTTAAATGAATACTATTATTTTGTCTTTTTGTTTTTCGTATTTATACCTTTGTGTGTATCTGCGTGCTTCTATTTATCTGTCACCCTGCTGCTGGTACAGCTGACAAACATCACGGAATATAAGAATGGCATACACAGAGTACATGTAAGGATTCAGAATTATTTATCTAAATTTCTTTCCATGCACTTTATAATCTGACATTTGAATGATGATGCATTTTCCATATATTGTGCAGCCTTAGTCTTAACCCTCATTAGTCAAAAAGTTGGAAAAGAAATTTAAGTGATCTGTTGCAAGGGATCTTCTTTGTCAAATACCAGTGTGACAGCCTTTATTTTCTTTCACATACTTGCGGATCTTTTCTGTTTTCTAAGTAAGTAACCGAGTGCAGTATCTTAAGCTTCATTTATTCATGTGATTTTCTATCCATTCTGAAATTGTGATCATATTTAAACATTGATAGAGGTTTATAAACGTAAATACTACGAACTGAAAGTTTTACAAATGCAAATTCGACAGTACATGAATATATTTAATTGGAGATTCTCAGTATGGATATGTTGCGTTTAAGTTAATGACTCAGTAAATTGAGTCATTACCAGAACTTGTTTTGCAGCCTAATATTTTGCACCCTGTAAGTCACAGGATTGCATTTACTGTCAGTGATGCAATGTTCATACCTGAGAGTCGCAGGTGTTTGGGACTAACTCAGCCCTGAATTGGGGGGGGAAGGCCGTTGTGTGAATAACATGTTGAGCGTCTCTTACATCAAAGGAGGTCTGGCTCATTGTTCCATGTCTCCCATCAGTGCGTCACACGGCCAGTCAGCCATGTTTAATGTGATCAGCTGCTGGCCGACACATCGCCGCTCTGCCTTCACTATCACATTGGCAGGGAGACACGTGGTGTTGAAATGATCCAAAGCTCTGTGATCAGGGCGCAAGTTCAGTTTGTGTCGTTTTTGAAGCGACTGCTGTGTGATTTAGTAAGGAAATGTAATTCAGCTCTTGGGATGTTGTGTAGAAATCACTAAATGTGTCCACATTGGATTAAACTCCAACTCCCTCAACATTTTGTATTTATCTTCACTAAAGCCATAAAAAACCTGAAAATAAAAAACCTTAAAAAAAAAAGGCTTCCATGCTAGATTGACTTGGATTACTACTCAGGCAGAAGATGTTCGCATTGGAGGAAGTGATTCATGCTGATGTAATCAAAGCATCCAAGTCATCTGAAAGCTCAGAGTAAATCTCTTCAAAAAGCTGTGACAAATGCTCAGTGGTGTGTCACAGATGAAACCCAACGTACTCTTTTCACCATTTGACTTGAGTATAAAATCATACAAATTCTAGCTAAGGGGACCCAGTCAGGCTGTGAAAGTCTGACTGGGTCCCCTTAACTGCAAAAACACAAAATATAACCAAGTATTTTTTGGTCCAGTTTCTAAAGCAAGTATTTTAAACAAGACAAAACTTTTCAGCAAGATATAGGAACTTATCTTAAGTTGATAATTCCTTAATACTGATTAAAACGTTCTTGTTCTACTAGCAGATGATTTCACAAGACATTTTTCCTGTCATAAGTGAGCTAGTATTATTTTTTATGTGTGTGTTTACGAGGTGTTCTCCTTTGATAGGCAGGTGTTGATCAGTTTCTCAAACAAGTGCCTCTTTTTCTTTAGATCCATTTGACCTGCCTTGACCAGTACTCTTTCTTCCTCTTTACCTGCATAGGAACATCCCTACTGAGTCCATCTGATGCCATGGTTTTGTCAAAGTATCACTCAATGAGTTGGTAACACCTGTCCTATAAAACGCGCCCCGTTAGTCGTCCTCTGCTCTCCTTCGTGGCCTGCTTACAGTGGCACAGCTGGCCCGCTCCTCTGAGAGTCACCCAAACCGGCATCGTACGTGTCCATGTGGGGATTTCTCACGCCAGCTGTCGGGCCTTTGAAGGTAGCTCTGTATGTCTGGAATGACTGCCACTCAAAGCATGTGGCTCCACAACGGCAGGAATTTTTTTTGCCACGCCCAACTGTTGACAACAGATTGCAGTCAGAACAGTAGGGCCGTAGAGATCATTTTCCAGATAATCAGGAAGCATTTTCACACCTCTAGCAACTGGGCAGAGGGATTGTAACGCTTTACTTTTGTTTTGTTTTTTTTTACTGCTTACTTGCCAACAAACAAACAAAGAAAGAAAACCTCTTTAATTCAGACCTCTCTATCTATCCATTCTCTCACTGCTGGGACTGTTGATTGAATTGTGTTGCCCCCTGCTGGCTGCTCTTGTTAAGGATCACCAGCAGGCCTGGAGGTTCTCATGTCTAATGGGCATCGATCTTACCGCTACATGCAAGTCATTAGATCCAATCTACACCACTTAGTGAGTTAATGTTGTAATCAGTGCTTTTAATTGCTGCTCAGTCCGCTCGCCTGTTTACTTCACAGATAATTTAAAGTCATAAAATAATCTTTTGCTTTTAGACAAAATGAACTAGGACGATGTGGACAGATTTTTTTTTCGTTGCTCTTAAGGAGGAATCCTCCGGCTGTTTACTCTTTCATCCAATGAATCAGCTGCATTATGTAATATGTGGAATTGTTGAGATGCCTATAGATGACAGATTAAAGGTTTATTTTATGGGCTCTCCTGTTAAAGATGTGAGAAAGTGAAAGAAAAAAACAACAACAACAACTTTGTGACAAAGTCTATACACCACCATAGGTGTGTAGAGAATCCAAAAATTGTACTCAAGTTAAGGGTAGAAATACTTCAACATATTTTTAATATGTAGCCATCCAAGAAATTATTCCAGCAATAGTAAAAAGTATTTTTGCGAAAAGGCTACTCAGGTACTGGGTAACTAATCAAAAGATCAGTTATTTAATATTTAAAAGTTGCACCATCAGACGATCCAAAACACAAAGTTATGTGTAAATGTTGAAATATTAATGGTCAAAATGAAAAGAATTCATATAAATGACAAATAACAAAATCAGGCAAAGTGAGCATTTTTCCAAACAAATTTGGTTCAATATTAACTACTAACGAAACCCACAGGTGTTTGTCTGTCTGGTGAATTTTTGGTTAGAAAAAACTTGTTCTTCATGCAGTTAAGGTATTCGAAGCATAAAGTACAACATAGTGGAAATACTCCTAAAAGTAATTTTTTTCCTCAAAACTTACTCAAGTAAATCTGTGTGAATGTAACTAGTTACTACCAAACTCTGGACACCACTGCTTCAAACAAACCTCTGAAGACTGAGCAGAACAGGATAATAAAGAAGGGACGACCCAGGATGATCCAGGGACTGTGACGATAAATGGTCCAGCCACTGTACTGGTTAAAAGACACAGAAATTCATGAACCTGAACAGCCAGGAAAAGTGCCTCGTTCCTTAGGGTGTTCTGATGTCTCCTCACAGCGGCCTGTCTCTTTTTATTCCAACCTGTCTGTTCGCACGCTGCTGCCCCAGGCAGTCGTCCCCAGTACCTTCCTTCATTAGTCCATGCATGTAGTCTGAGTCAAGCTTCTCCTGACTTTACCAGGAGACGCACCTCCTCCGGGTTTTCTGTGGGTTTCCTTAGGGTTGACACTTTTTTTTAACAACCTTTGTATTCTGCTACTGTGGAGGGCTTTGCATCTTCCAGTGTGGGTGCGTGTGTTACTTTTCCCCTCAAGTCTCACCGCTCTGCTTGACGTCCCAACAGAACAACGACAACGAGACGCCGCTGCACTGTGCCGCCCAGTATGGCCACACCCAGGTGGTGCGCCTGCTGCTAGACGAACTGACGGACCCCACCATGAGGAACTACAAGTTCGAGACCCCATTGGACCTGGCCGCGCTGTACGGTCGTCTGGAGGTGGTCAAGCTGCTGCTCAGTGCCCATCCCAACCTGCTCAGCTGCAACACTAAGAAGCACACACCTCTGCACCTGGCCTCTCGGAATGGACACCTGCCTGTGGTGGAGGTGCTGCTGGACGCTGGCATGGACATCAACTATGAGGTGTGTTCTGCAGCTTCTCTTTTCAAACGTTTCTTAGTAAATCAGATCATGTGTAAATTCTCCCTCTAAAGCTCTTAGATTAAAAATAAAACTCCTAATCTCTCAGTTTTTGCATGTGAACCGTTGTGATATGAACTCAAAGCCAATCTTTCTCCCGGTGGTGGAGTCTCAGGCTGCGTCTCAGGATCACACTGTGACTCCCATCTGCCTGGATTGACTTCCCCCCTCCTTTCCTTTTAAAGTCAAGGATTTTGGATCTGTTCAGAATCCTGCAGGCTCCAGCACCCTGCAGGTTTCAATTAGCACAGCCCTGTGAGCTGGAAAATGATCCACTTTTACTTCTCAACCACATAATTGTCTTTAAACTTCAAACTGGTTGGTTGACAGTAAAATCTGGTTGTTGCCAAACATGGTTGGTATTATATTCAACTTTTGTTGCTGTAACTAGGCTGGTTGACTCAACTGGGGAACGAAGGAAGTAAACAAACTCTTTATTTTTCATATTGCATTTGGATGTCAGGTTTAAATGCTAGAATTTCTCCTTTTTTTTCTTCCTCTTATGAGCTTTTTTTTTCCGTCATACAGACGGAGAAAGGCAGTGCCCTCCACGAAGCCGCCTTGTTTGGGAAGAGAAATGTGGTGCAGAAACTACTCAGTGCAGGTTGGTGTTCATAATTAATGCAGTTCATAAAAATGCATTTTATTACCTTTTCATTTATTGTCTTGTTCAACCAATCTTCAGTTTATTTTATGGAGATTTTATGTGAAACGACAACTCAAAGAAGCGCAGAATTGGGAAGCGGAAGGAAAACGGTGATAATTTTTCAGACCATTTACAAATAAAAAAAAAACTGAGCTTTATTTTGCATTTGTATCCAGTATACTTCACTCAAAACAAAGTCAAGCTGCCTTCAAATTAATTAGCAATAAACAGAGTTCACATGTGTATTATTAAAGTTCAGTATAAAACCAGATGTTCTGTAAAGGACTGAAATGTTTTTTTTTAGAGAACAAAGAAAAAGACCAAGGAACACAGCAGATGGATCCGTCATAAAGTTTTGAAGAGATGTAAAGCTGGGTTTGGTTATAAAACTACATCCAAGCTTTATTCTAAACTTCTTTAAAGCTTTTTAAACCTTCAGAAAAATGGCCATCCACATAAACTGACAGACAAGTAGAGCATCAATCAAAGAAGCTAAGGGGCTTACAGTAACTCTGGTAGAAATACACAATCTCTGTGGAGGATTCTGTTGACAAACCAACCGTCATTTATACACTTCACTATCCTTGCCTTTACTGAAGAGTAGCAAGAAGAAAGCCATTTGTAGAAAAAACTCTTGCCTTGCAGTTTTCCGCAAGGCATGTATGGGAAACACCAACGTTTGGAAGAATATTTGAATATTTGACTTGCTGGCCTACATCCAAACAGTTCGCAGGGCAACAGTTCACATTGCCCTGGTGGTGGCAGGACCATGCTGTGGGGATGCTGTCCTTTAGCATCCACAGAAAATCTGGTCGGAAGATGAATGGAACTAAACACAAGGCAGTTCAGGAAGAAAACCACAACCCTAAACAATCCGCTGATGGTTTCAGTCAAGATATAAATATGTCAAGTTAAAGTTCCAGCCTAAAGCCCAACTAAAATCTGAAAATTGATTTCCACTTGCAATTATGGACTACCAATCGTGTTTCTCAGTCAAAACATGATCCAAACCAAATGAATGTTTGTGGCAAACTAAGATAACAAAATGTGAACAAGCTAAATGACTGAATTTATTGCTTTTACAGGTATCGATGTACATATTTTTGACCAAAAGGGATTGACAGCGCTGGACACTGTCAAAGACATGCCGTCCCAGAAAAGCAGAGAAATAGCTACACTCATCCTGGGTAAAGTCCAAAACGTGCAACAGAGAGATGCAGGGAAAGTACCATTTGATTTCTCTGTGATATAATCTCCTGTTTGCTACAGGGCACAAGACTGGAAAACCCCCGGACATTCAACTGCCTCCTCCGCCCATTCCTCCACCTCAGGAGAGCCCCAGCCCGAGGAAGAAAGGTGAGATTTTACCAAAATGTTCTCAGAAGACACGGTGCTTCTGTTTTAGCGGCGTAACAGTTTAAAATCATTCCAACCCGTTCTCCAGGTAACCTTGACAAAGTGACGGAGCTCATATCAGGGCTGGCGCTGGGGCCAGAGGAGGAGAGCCCCTATGAAGCTCTGTTTGAAGCCACGTCATGCCACTCTTTAGACAGCCTCACTAGTGGCAAGTCCTCCGACAGGGACTCAGGACGGCCAGACAGTGAAGTTGGCAAGGTTGGCATTATTGCAGCTGATCCCGCCGTGACACAAACACAAAATAAAACAACACACACACACACGCACACACACACACACACACACACACACACACACACACACACACACACACACACACGTTTATAAACCCAAAACCTCCACTAGAGGGAGACGGTTCTTCACTTTGTGTCTAACTGAGCTTCTGAAAATCCCGCGAATGGTTCCGTTAACATCACTCTTTCAATTGTGTACTCCTTAGCAGTTATCTTGAATAAAAATGACAGTTTCCATATATTACAACTCAATTTATTTTTTTTACAGAAAGATCGTGTTGCCCACTCATCACATGTTGCCCCAGGTCATGAAGAAGAGATGAGCTCAGAGGTATGATCAATTGTAGTTTAAGACCTTAACTTTTTTTTTTATATGATCTATATTTGCATACGTGCACAGTAATCATAAAAAAATATGTTTTAACAAGTTATAGTAAACATAATCAGAATTAAAGACAATGATTGAGAATTAAAGACAATGATTGAGCCACAAGTCTTTGATTCTTTTACATATTTGAAAGTGTTATCAAGTGTACATGTATGAAATCCCACCTCCTAGCTATGAAATGAGTAAACAT
This sequence comes from Poecilia reticulata, assembly GCF_904066995.2. Lineage (NCBI taxonomy): Eukaryota > Metazoa > Chordata > Actinopteri > Cyprinodontiformes > Poeciliidae > Poecilia > Poecilia reticulata. Next base: position 24,373,423 of record NC_088836.1, on the reverse strand, counting down.
TCTCAACAAAAGCCATCATGTTTTTCTACCATAATTTAAACTTCCGCAGTGCACTATATTGAAAGTAACATTTGTAGAACATGTGAATTTTATTATGGTTTTATTCTTTAGTGAAAGCTGATGTGCTTTTCCACATATTTGTGTCAGGCTTTCAATTGAGCTTTTTGTCTAATGAAACCCCAAAGGATTTGTTTTCAGCTGCTTTCTCAAAATTGACCCCATCTCTTCACAGCTGTTTTTGAATGTTTGTTTTTTGGTTAACAGATGTCATCATTTTATTTATTCCCAAGTAATAATTTATTTCTGTTAAACCGGGTTTTCTATTTTTTAGCCTTAAATAGCTCAAGATAATTAATCAGTATCATCAGGATGCAAAACAAACTTTTATTCTGCATGCAGTTGCATGTAGCTGATACATGATTACTATGTATCAGCTATTTACTGATATACTTGGATCCAATGCTGACCTCTGGGTGACTCCAAGAGCAATATGAAGAGAAATATGTTCATATCTCTGGTAAATGGAGCAAACGTCAGAACAATTTATTCTTCTGTTTGCTTCATGATCAGCTGGAAGCTCAGCTGGTAATTTTCCCCAATATCTGCATCATTTAGATACAGGACATCACCCCTTCTCAAGAGTTCTGTTTTCTTTTTTCTGTAGGCTCTTTATTTAGGTAGCAGCACGGATCAGAGGAGAGAGCCAGCAGAGGAGCGGGAGGATCACACGTACGAGTTGCTGCTGACCGCAGAAACCAAAGTCCCACCGCCCAATCTGGAGTCCCAGTCCAATAAAGGTAATTGTGAGCTTTTAGTCTAATCCAGAGGGAGGAAGATCGGAAGATTAAATGTACTTTCCCCCATTAGTTTGTTGATGTTTTAAGTGGTATGTTTGTGCTCTTTTTTTTTTTTTTTTTTGTGGGGGGAGAGGAACATTTCAGAAGTTTGTTTACTCTGTTTAATTCACGATCTCCTGCGATTGTGTGAGTCAGGATGCATCTTTATTCAGATCAGCAGCCACAATATATGTAAGCCTGTTGAATCTGCACAAAGTGTGAAACAAAATTTTAAAAAAATAAGAGCCGCGTGATCCGTAGCTGTTGATGTTTTAAAACAGCTTCCTTGAGAACCATCTGGCTTCACCTGCACCTAACCATTTGTACAATGTCCCTGGTTTGAGTGTAGTCGTGTTTCCGCTATCATGTTGTTTAAAAAGAAAAGGAACACCATTTTTGAGCTGAACAGTTGAGTAAGTAGTTTTTCTATCTGCTTTAGAACCATTTCATCATCTATGCACTCTGCTCAGCTGGCAGGTCGATCGATGTGAACGCAGACTGACATGCAGATAAAGTTGCTATGCGCAAAGCATATTTCACTTCCGTTACGCTCCGCATAAAGTTTCTGCTGACAGTCAGAACCAGTTACAGGTACTCGGTATTTTCGAATAAATCCTCCTTCCTTACTCTGTTTTCTGTCTTCTCAGATGAGAATGCCATTACACAGTCTTCCAACAGTATCCTACCTCAGGTAACGATTTTTTCTGCCATCATTATTCCGCTCTTAACGTTTTCCCTCTGCATACAAGATGTGCTCAGTTTTGCTTTAATGAAATGGGGCCTGTCTCACTTTTTGTCATGTCTGGGAAAAGTCTTGGAAAAACAAATATAATGAGACTTGGATATTAACAGCTTCTAGATTACAACTATGTAGCAGCAGGCTGTAATGGAATAATACAAAAGTTTCCTTTCCACGGCAGCTACACTGGTGCAATGTTTCCTAATTTGTTAGATGGGCATGGCAAAAGATAAAATAAATTCCTTTATTTTTCCATTACACTTTTATAGCAAATTATTTTTTAACATTTTCTTCTCGTAAAGGATTTATGACAACTTGGTTTAAGTTTTTAAGGAACTTTACCACCATACTGCTTTATCTTGTGCAACTTTTGTTCTGCACGAATCAACTTTTCCTAAATCTTACTATGACACAGAAACCTGAATGCGTTCTACTTACATAATTAGCTAACGCTTATTGCAGCCCAACAACGATGCATTGTTTCAGTGAGCGCTAAAGCCATAAGAAGTTTTGAAAATATCTCTTGGTGGAAAAAAAAACTTTATACCTTTTTGCCACTCTAAAACGGTACAGAACAGGAGTAAGCTTTAATCTGTCTTAAAATGAAAACTTAAACATTTATCAGCAGAGCCGAGATCAGACCTTCTTCCACTGAAAGAGCCATACAATTTAAATATAACCTTTGCATGTCAAGATAATTGCTAGCCTCTTGTTAAAAGACCAAGTCATCTCCTCAGATGAAGAAGAATTGAACTCAGTATGTGAGGCCCTTTTGATTTATTACCTTGATGGTATTAATTCCAGTTTTAACTATTCAGGTAACATGTTCTGCTTGTTGTTGCCACCCAGCTACAGCCCCACCTTCTCCTCATTATATAGATGTGTCTTCAGCTGTCTGGTGTCATCGGTTCTTAAATCGGTCCTGTAAGCTCATCATTATATTACGATGATGTATTTAATGTCAGGACAGGGCGAGGATTAGTCTGTTACAGCTAATATGATTGATTCCCCTCTGCACAGGAATTCTTTGAAAATTAGCAGCCGTGATTAAACTTTTGATTGTCTCCTCTTTTAGCGCAAGTCCTCTGTGCCCCCCAATGACCTCAGACCCCCAAGTAAGACGACAGACAGCCTGCACCCTCCTGCCCGGATCGCTCCACGAGCACCAGGAGGTGAGTCCTCCGATTGTAGTTACCAAATAAGGCGCAACAGCCCCGGCTGTTTACTGCTGCGAGGGTAAGAAAAGATCCGTCCCGACCCGCTGGACCCGAAAGCCACCAGCCAAGCACGTCGGTGAAACCGGAGAGATGCATTTGAGTTCGATGCATCCGAGATGGGCTGGCTTGCATTAGGCTCACCGACGGAATGCACAATTGGCGTTCTCGCGCAGCACAGCGGATTTTCCCCATTGGGAGCGAGCTGACGGATGGGCTCTGGCAAATGGGCAAGGCGCCTTTTCACTGCCAATATGAAACTGAATTCTTGATCAGATTGTGACATTCCGATCTTAGATCCACGTCTCGCCTTAAAACTGGACGTGCCGCTTTATCTGGGCGAGTGTGGAGCAGAGATGAGGAGGATGGATGTTGGATACGTACACAGCCTTGCAAAAATCTTCATATCCCTCAAACTTTTTTCTTTACTTTTTGACACATTACCTCATCAAACTTTAATGTATTCCTTTTGGATTTTATAGAAACACAAAGTATGACAGTGTAAGTTTTAGAAAGTATGGTGGACACATGGTTTTCTCAGTTTTTACAAGGTTCACGCGTTAACATGGATTTAGTGTTTTTAGCTGAAAGAAGGTATAATAGAAATAATATTTGGAAATGTAAGGTTGATGATTGAATTCTTCGTTTTTCTGAATTTGTTTTGAACATTAGATTTATCTGAAATTGAATGTAGATGGTGTTTGTTATCAGTCAGTAAGAGAAGTTCATTCTTCCATTGCTTCTTTTTTATATATTTTATAAAGTGGGCCTTAGTTCCTGGATGTGTAGCTGCTGGTCAGGTTCGTCTGTATGACTTCAGGGAACAAACTTCAGCTCTTTGTGTGGCGGGTGGAGGACGACTGAAGGGTCAGCAATGTGACCGAGTTTATCTTCTGTCAAAAACACTTTGCTGTTCTCAGCAGGAATGTTGTGGTTCCTAATAGATTTCCAGTGATACATGTTTTGTTTTTGGTGCTCCCAGAGGATGTGCTGCACAGATAGTGATTCATAAACCTGGACTTGTACTGGACTGTTGTACACGGAAGCAAACAGTTTGGTCTGTAAGGATTTTTTTTTTGTTGATTTGCAGCTTTTGGCCACTTGTTGCCATTTCACTCCAACCTACAGTTCCTGGTAGAAGTATTTATACCAGTTGGACATTTTTACAGCTGGTCACCTTACAACCACTGTGAGATTTTGTGATAGAACGACACAAAAAATGAAATCAATCATATATTTTTTTATTTGTTTTGTTTTTTTTTTACATATAAAAAAGAAACAAGTGTGGTTTTTTGTGCCAAATAGCCTAAGATCTGTCACATTTGATGGAGAGGCGCTGAAAACGTGATTTTTTTAAATCTTTAAAAAAATCATGAAATGGATTTAGACCTGGACTTTGACTGGGCCATTCTGACACATTATGCTATGATGTGAACTGTGATTTTCCAGCTCCAGTTACATGTTCAAGGTTTTTCTCTAAGTGAAAGATGAATCTTTTCCCCAGTCATATCTTCAGGATTGCTCTGGATTTAACACCACCTATAGGATAACATTTTCAGCTACATGTTTTCGGTCCCTTCCACAGTTTGTTGCCAGCTTTAGGTGGTAGCTTTTACTTTTAACAATACCAATACATATACATGGGTGCTTTTGTTCTGGTCTGTCAGATAGCATCCCAATGTAATGCACTCAGGTTTGTGGTGACAACAGTGAAGAAGTTCAAAGTGTTAATTCTTCAAAAAGGCACTCTTTGAAGAAGTAAGTTGTCTTTTATTAGACTTTCAGGAAAGGGGTAATTGTTGTTTTTATTTCTTGCAGGAATTGTGAACAGAGGTCTTTAGCAGCTTTAGAAACGTCCACATGTCTGAAGTGTCACAGTGACTCAAACGAATGAATGTCTTTGAATTTAAACTAAAAACAGAGCACGATTTTCCACTTCGGAACGATACAGACGGAGGAATGACGGCCAGCGCTGCCTCCAAACATGACATCATTAGTCAGATATTAGTGGGGTTGATGTTGCCAAGTAAAACACACGTCCCACCTCTGCGGTGACCTCACTCCTGTACTAAACACTGCTTTATCATCTGATTGTGTGTGTCTGTGTTTAACTCCCTGCCAGGGCTAACACCACGTGGGCCCATTGGGTTCACACTGATGTGCTCATTGGGCGTTCACACTCCTCCAGCTGCCAAGGAGAGCGTGGGTGTTTGGTCGTGATCTCGACATGTGTACGGAACACTCGCTCACCCCTTACAAAGGGCACACGCAAAAAAACTCACCCACACACTCTTTTTCTGTGTGTCAGGGCGTTGTTTAGTTCACTCCCTCACTGCAAATGGTCCCTGAAACGGTACAGATGAGCATCGGTGAGCTCAGTTGGATTCTGTTTATTTTTATTGCATGTTTTGTGTAGGACCGAAGTGCACCGACTGCACCGGGTTGTTTCTTTCCTGCGGTTCTGCTGCCCCAGATTCGCTGTCACCAAACACCCCGACCCTGTCGCCCCAACAGAACCCACACACACACACGCACACACACACACACACACTCACACACACACACACACACACACACACACACACACACACACACACACGCACACACACACACACACACTCCCACAGCATGTGTCACAGCACTAATTATCAGGAGTCTGGCTGCTAGAGGATAGGGTGATTCAAATTTCCATTCCTGAGCCACCCTGAGGGTCTAGAATTAGAAGCCAGAAGACGCAGAGGACGGCCGGCGAAGGCAGCAGACGGCGGCACGCATCGCTACGTTAGAGGAGAGGACGACTGTAGAACCGGGTCCAGAAAAGTGGGTTTTGTTCTCTTGGGGTTTGGTTGTTTCTCAAGAAGGCACAGTTGAGTTGTGGTAGATTTGATTGTGGGAAAAGAAGCTTAGGAAGCAGTAATTCCTTTGGGAGAGGGAGGGGGGAGGAAATCTAATTGTCTTCGCTTTCAATCTCATTGAGAGTTTGTTTTTTCTGCTAAGGACTGCCACTGTAAGTTTTTCTCTTCGTTTTATTGCGGCATTAAATGTGTGTAGGTTTGCACAAGGAGATGATTTAGTGGCTTGGAGGGATTCCTAGCTGGGGAAGCTGACCCAACATCCCGGTTGACGTGAAGCAGCTCACTGCGATGTCTTGCTTCAACTCTCTGTTACAAAACGCAGGCAGCCTGTGATTGCCGTCAGACGGCTGCAAGCTGGCTCTGGAATTCGCTCGTTTCGCCTGCCAACAAACGCCCTTTCCCTGCTCCGTCTCTTCTCTCTCCCTCTTCTTCCCTCCGTCGCTCGTGGTAGGAAACAATTGCAGATCTGTTTCAGGGTTTGTGTGGGTGGTTTCTTATTAGCCTTCCTCTCTGGTTCTGTTCTTCAGAGTAAAGTCCACTTTCTAGCTCTTTCAAGCTGCCTCTCTTCCTTTTTTTTTTTCTCTTCCCTCTGTGTTCAGATAACTCCCAGCCAAGCCAGGATCAGGCAGCAGGTGTCCCAGAGCAGTTCACTGGCCTCTTGCACGGATCCTCTCCCGTCGTCGACAGCCGTGAGGACGCCTTCAGGCTTCCAGGTGTTCTGCCACCAAACCAAGGCCAGCCGGAATCGAGGAAACCCGCCAAAGGGAAAGAGGAACCGCCGGCTGCTTCGCGTTCCCCTTGCCGACCCAGCATGGCTGCCATCCTGACGGACTGCGATCCGAAAGCGATTTACGCCACTGTGAACAAGGAGCCCAGGGACGGCGCGGCGGGAGCAGGATCTGGCATCAGGATGCGCCCTCCGGGCGACCTGAAGCTGGCCCGCAGCCTCTCCAAGTCCGACTCTGACTTGCTCGTGTCGCCTCCCGGTGAGGAGGAAGGGGGGCTGGGGAACCGGAGCGAGTCCGTTTCCAACTGTAGCACCGGCAAAAAGAGACTGGAGAAGTCTCCCTCCTTCACCTCAGAATGGGACGAGGTAAGCATCTGCTCTCAGAAAAGACTTTTTAGTGCATGTTATGGCTACGCAATGTTTGTTGAAGTATCTTCTTAATTTGGAACTTGATTTAAATGGATGATTATACTACTTGTGTCTGTATTTCCTTGTCTGTCTTTGCTTTGTAAAGTTATTCAGAGTTTAGTTTTTTTATTCTGTCGCACTGATGAATTCAAACATCAGCTGTAAACAGCAGATTGATTAGCCACCTGTCTTGCTGCGAGGGGAGCTCAAACATGTTGAGCTCAAACCTTCTGCAAACACAGCAGCTAATGCAAAATCTGTTTGCGCACGTAAATGATAAAACATTTAATATTTCCCCAAGCGAAACATTTTCTCGAGCTACAATTTGATTGTAGTTCCTCAGTCCTGACTCGTGTGGATTTTCCTAACTAAATATATTCCCCCTCTTCTATCCACTCTGCACGTTAATGCTTTTTGTCTGGATGTGGTTAAAGAGCTAAAGAGAGCTTCTGTGAAAGAAGATTAGAGAAGGCAAGGCAAGAAGATGGGGATAAAATGAACAAGAAGCTGAAAGGCAGAGACAAAAGACAGAGATTTGGAACATGAGACTAAGAATATCAAAGGCTCACATCGGCGCTTCAGTTCTTTCCGTGTAAAGAAAAAAAGATTCTGGTCCTTGTGGAGACATGGAAACCGTAAAGTGGACAGTTCACAAGAAAAACATTAACCATACGATTCTACTGTATACTACTGTATGTGGAAAAATTTCCCTTCAAGAGTTTTATTTATGGTTTATTAGAGATTTAGAGTTGATAGCTATACTATTATAGTTGGTTAAGTAATAAATTGGGATTTAAAATGTCAAGTTTCTGGTCGTTATCTTGAGATTTGACAATTTTTCTCTTTTGGCTTCTTTTAGTTATTGTGCTAGAACAATTTCACATAATCTGCGTAATCTGAGAGTTGTTTCCCAGTAATCACTCCTGAATTCTCCACATGACTAGCCTTTGGAGAACATGACTAGCAGAAATAGTCATGCATCTTGACTTAATATATGTTTTGTCACATTCCAGTGGTGATTTATGTGACTTCTTAACATATCTTTTCTGCAGCATTGCCCTATATTTACTCGCCTCCATTTTCCTATCACGTTTCTAAGTATTTAGATTGTGATGTTTTAAGTATGTTTGCAAATGAGCCGTGTTCTTCATTTTCAGGAGATTATGGAACAGTTTTGTGAGACTTTCAAAATTTGGGATGATGTTTTGTAACCTAACTGCGTCAAACGTTATCCCTGACCTGTTTGTTGTGTTCACTGGTCTCTGTGGTGCTGTTTGTTCAGAGATTATCAAACAAGCATCTGTGGCAAAGCTGCACAGTGTATCAAATCACAATCGTCATTGGCAACATCAATGTGCGCAGATTCACACACAAAAAGGGCTGTTTGCATGTAACATTTTGGTTACCTTTAATTGTTTTGGAGCAATCCTTTTCTTAAACTATTTTCCATAATCATTTACGTCATGGAATTATATTCAACAATAAAATAGCAATGTTTTCTAAATAAGTGACTTCTGAGGGCATTTGGTTTTGAGCTATGTTGTGTTTCTTTATTAAGAAAACAAGTTCAATGTGTGCGCATTACTGTATGTGGAGCTAGATGAGGAACAGTAACACACACACACACACACCTCCACACGGCTGAAAGAATACTTTATGTTGCAATGTTTTTGCTGCTGTGGACAAGTTTGTATCCAGGTTGCTGGACTACAGTGCAGACTGTAATCACCAATGGAGCTTTCTAATGATGGCATGTTGAGACAGTCCAGCTGTTGGCGTCACTGTTGCTGCAGCGTCATTTTTGTTTGCACCAACATAAACTGTTAATACCTCCCTCCCGACTGTAGACATTACTTATAAATGTCTTATTTACTCCTCACTTGGATGTGAGTGTGAGTTTATTATTTGTCAGTGATAAATTGCCAGAAGCTACCTTACTGTAGCTGCAGTTCCCTGCGGGCTGATGGATTTCAGAGCTGCACCGCCAGCCGCACTGCTGCAGGCTGTCGCCGAAGAGGAGAAGGTGGTCTTTGAGGGGCAGTTATGCACGACAGCAATTCGACCCTGTGTTTGCGCTGTCTGGAAATACTCATGTCAACACTTCCAACTTTAGTTACTCTGGGATGGACCCTGGCCAGTAGAACGCTTTTTACAGGAAACACTTCCCTGTTCTGGAGGTGAATTGTAAAATCTTGGCAGTGTGGCTCATTCCGACTTGTTGCTCTGTCAAGGTAACCTTGAGCATCTGATTTTATATTGGTATGGACTTCAAAGGGCATTTTCTCTTGATCTGAGTTTTGGCACTGTTAAAGATTTAAATTAGAAAAGACAAAAGTGACCTTTGTTTTTTTTTTTTTGTTCTTGTGTGACAGGCCTCTGTGGAATCATAAAGCACAGCTGTGTCTCCGGTCAACTCACCAGATTTTCTGAGTTTTACTAGATTAATTCAGTAGGAAATTTTTTTTATTTATTTCTTAGTCATGACAGAAGGATATATATGTCAAATATATCTCAAAAGTTGATAAGACACTATAAAAATAAGTATGAATTGGAAAAAAATATCTGTTTTTATTTCATTGTGGCGCTTAATTCTACATGCAATCCACCTCGTTTCCAATTATAGTCCTGTAAAATCCTATGTGGCTGATCAAACACACACACATATATATATTGCACAGACATCAATGTCTCGAAAATAAAGGAAAACAATTGAGATCCTAATCATCCAGACTGTGGGGAACATGTAAACCACATAACCAGTATAAACATTTTTTGTCTGTTTTAATTATATTTGCTTGCACCAGTTCCAATTTTTTTTCTGAATTTATACCATCATCTTCATTTCACTTGGGAATCCCATTTAAATTGTCCCCTACCTAAATTTAAATCTGCTCAATACATCTTTGACTCAACCTTTGACGTTCTTCACATTTAGTAGCATAATATGGAGAATATGGAGAGAAAGAAATGATTAAATCTCATCCTAATAGGAACTTTAAATTCACAATTTTCTGTTTCCCTCAGGTATAAATATAGTTTGAAAAAGAGGCCTGTGTCGTTCTTTAAAAATTGGAATAACAGAAAAATCTATTAAATTTCGACACACATGTGGATACCTATAATTAAAAAATGGCTACAGGAATTGGCTACTTGCTTAAACTTGCCCATAACTAATGTCAGAGCAGAAATTAGAAAGTTTAAAACAACTACAACGGAGACTAAAACAACAGGACATGAACCCTACTTAAAGCTCACTGTTAGAAAATTGCAGGAATATGTATAGAGTAAAGATTCAGTTATTTTAAGGTTGTTTTGCCTATAAATGTGGAGGCACACATTTATTCTGCAATTGTAAAAAGTAGCAGCAGTTTTGCATCTTTAGACCTAATTTTGCTTCATCATAGTCAGAATTTTTGTGAAAAATGTCATAGATAATATTTGCAAAATGTTTAAATCGCCACATTTTTCTCAAGAAGCATATTCAATCAGTAAATTTTAGTTTATTTAGTTCTTAGCTGGAAATGTGGTAAAATAAAATGGACACTTCCAAAAATGTAGCTAATTATTGCATTTCAGGTGAATAACAAACTCAAATAAAATATTTTTTGCATTAGTTTTTTTGTATTATTATTTCATCCACCTTGAATGGCTTGCTTTCTGGTGGTTCACTGTAAAGCACAACTATATAGTTTCACAAACACTTCTCCTACATTGCCAGAGGGGATGTACTCTTTTGGAGAGCGTGACATGATTAAGGCATCCGTGTCGTTACTCGGTTATTGGATGCCGCTGCTCCTCCCAGATACCCTCAGCAGCTAATAACATTCCTGAAGCCATCTTGTTGCCTTTTTAGTGACGGTTGTGCAAACATGAAGCCAGCCCACCAAGCACAGGAACTAGTGGACTTGTAAAAGTTGCACAGAACAAAAGTCTTTGAACATTTCTGCCCTGATTATTTATTCATCCCACATGAGTTTTTTGGGGTTTTTTTCTACTCAAATAAATTGGCAGCACAACTGAATTGTTTTAGGATTATAGTAACAGTGAAGTAGAATGTAAATGTAAAATGTTAGTTTGTTCCTGCAGGGTGGAAAAAATATCATGCCCCCATTGATGTCATGCATGTCAAGGCTCCTTGCTTTGCTTCTCTGTTGCAACCTACAGATTGTGTTTGCGTGAAACAGCCTGTCAAGCCACACCAACAGCTTTACAACTGCACGCATATGGCAGCAAGAGTGACTTTGAAATGTACAAGCGCTAAGCTGCAACGTACAAAATTTAAGCCTGCTGCCTGTGAAAGGAGGCTTTGAAGAAGCATGCCACAGCGCTCAACTCTGTCCTTTCTGCTGGAAAAAGATACCATGATGTTTTCTTCTCTCTCTCTCTCTCTCTGTTTTTAATACAATTTTAAATGAGATGAGTGAATTATGGATTGGGTAAGACTTTGGTAAGAAGAAAGTTTCTTCTCACATGTACATTGATTCAGGTGCATTTGAGGTCTGTGTTCGAAATCCTCAAACATTTTCTGTTTTATTTTTTTCTTCTAATCAAAGAGTAAAAGCCCTCATGTGCTCAAGATGGAATCTTTTTAATATTTATCTTTAGTGCTGAGGAATTTGTGAGGGAAGTTGTAAAAGTTTGATTGGGTATAGCCGTGCCTGCACTCTCTTTAATGATGCTGGCCGAGTCGTCGAAAACTTGAGAAGTCCCTTCTCTATTTGCTGTGTTTGCCCTCTCTTCAGCCCTTATCACCGCATCTACCAGCGAGCGCCCGAGCTGCTGTGACAGCCGTCTCTGGTCACGACTGGCTGCTCCCCAACTCTCTTTAGAGCTATTTGACAGCATTTGGTCTGGGGGTCTCACAGGACGCTGCCGAACCCACCCCCTGGTTCATTTACATACCCCTTTAAAAAAACATCTTTCTCTCCTTTTAAAATGCTTTGCTAAATATTCCAGCTCTTTTCTTTTCTGTATCTGTCCACCCTCCCTCTTTTCCTTTTTTTTATGCCACACACGCACACACACACACGCGCACACACACACACACACACACACACACACACACACACACACACACACACACACACACACACACACACACACACACACACACACACAGATCTGTGGATGCTCTGCCTCTGGTTTCAAGACAAGGAGATTAGACTTGCATGAGGTCCTGGCCTATGCATTTCTCCATTTAAGAAGCTCAGAGTGTGACTGTGCCGTGTGTGTTTTGCACGGTGGGTGCGTAAAGCGCATGCTAATGCAGGTTGGAGAGATGACAATCCAAAGGGGGCACATTGTGTGGGCCGGCGCTTGGAGAAAAGAAGACGTAGAGCTGCAGAAAGACACGGAGGGAGAGGGTCACTATCTGCTACCACACTGCACTTTTTAACTTCACTTTTGATTTGCACGTATCAGACCCACTAGCCACTATGAAGCCAGCTTTTGTGAGTATTGATTCCCTTACAGACAGCAGCTCTTTCAACATGTTTGCATTACATCTACGGATTAAAGTTTGATTCTTCATTAGTTAAGCCGTGTAATGGGGCAAATCAGTGGTTTGCTTACGAATAATTTTTTTTTGATAAAAATTTGCCGATTGCGTTTAATGATGCTCCGACTAGGGTTTTTTTTAGGCCAGTACCAACTTACGATTTTCTGATGTCGTGACCTGATTCAGACTATGACATATAAAAGTGAGAAAAAAATGTCCATCAACTTCTTTGTCAACGAATTTCTTGAGAGAAGAATGTCAGATTTTCCAATGTCAATCTGACTGATTCTTTTGTAATCGATTCACTTTTACGTGAACATGTATTTTCTGTTGCTCTCCAACTTGTCGGGATTGTCCCCACACAGTGCCGAGAACGAGACATATGGAGACCATTTACTGCCCACACTTTATTCAAAGGAGAGAAAAAGTTGTTGGATGAAAGATAAAAAAAGTTTTTCTGGTCGTTGCGCTGCTTTTTTCTAAAAATGTAACCGTGACATTGGGCTATTTCAGGAGGAGGTTGGTGCAACTGCTGACTGTGCTTTGTCCTGCTGTGGCATTGAAGTGTTGGCACCTTCCATTGAAAGTGGGGTGTTGGTGTTCCCTGTGATGCTTCTATAGTTTGCAGCCAACTCTCGCTTTGTTGCCAGTTTGTCAATTTTAGTCCCCCTAGTCTGGGTGAACTGTCGTTGTCTCTCTCTGTGCCAGGTGTCCTTTATTGTCTCCCATAATCACCCCATCTAACTTTATTCGCTTGTTTTTTTTTTAAAGGCTGCGGATGAAAAGATTTTTTGAAGTCTCAGTTCAGTGAATTTATTGTGCTCAGTCATCCCCAAGAAGCAGGCCCACTGTGAGCAGAATGATAAATAGGTTGACTCACACCAGGACCGTCTCTCATCATCGCCGGCTCTTCAGCTGTTGACCTCCACCTTGCCGGTGACTTCTGGCCTTTCTCTTTGTGTTTCTCTGTTCATTGGGAGTTTCTGCAACAATGAGCCCCTCCCTTCCTTCTCTGCGTATTGATTTGGGCCTCATGTGTAAAAAAAAAAAGCACACTCTCCTCTGTTATTTCTCATGCCTCTCAGCTCTTTTTAGTCCTGAACCATTTTTTTCCCTCTTGCTGTAGATATAATTTACCTTGAAGACATTACTGCCTCATATCCCCTGATAAGGGTATATTTGCCCAGTTCCAACACTATATCCCACCTGTCTTTCACGCTAGCTGACTCTGATTCTCACCGGACCTGCTGCTACTCCCTTCCCCATTATAAAATGCAAGTAGAAGTGATTCAGCGAGACAGAAACACTTGTGTGTGTTTTGTTTCTGCATCTATATGCAGATTTGCGCCACTGTTTGTGTTTTAAGACTCATCCTGAGACTGTTGAACGTGCAGCAGAATTACATCTACTTCAGTGATATGATTTTCTCACGGGTGAAATTAAAAAAACACATTATTATTCAGTGTTATGCAGTGTCCCTTTCTGATTGTTGCTGCAGAGTGATGCCTCCAACAGGATTCTTGGCCTCCCTCATGTGCAAACCTCAGCCACTTTACGAGACCAGAGCCCTGGCTTGTCGCTGGTAAAGCAGGAGCTACAACTGCTCTGCAGCGGCGAGGTTCTGCAGACCGGGAGCGCTAATTAATGCCACTTTTTATCTTTAGTTTTTCAAATCACTTGAGGTCTTGTTATTTAAAACTGTCAGTCTCGAAATCTTACTTTTCTCTAGCTGGAGAGAGGTATTTTTATATTTTAAAGAGCCAGTGTCATCATTTTGCAGCTTTTCTTTTTCAGTTGCGCTATTTATTATTTTGCAGATGGCTTTCAGATGTTTGGTACTAACAGAGAGGTCATAAAAATACACATTTTTCTTACCTGACAAACTTTATGTTTTTATAAATTGCCTTGCTCAAGCTAGCTGTGGTATGAATTATAGTCCTCTTGCCTCAGGTTTAGATTGTTGCTTCTCTTTTTTCTGGATTTTTAGGAGGGAATTGCATCCTCAAGTTTGGCTTTTAGCTGTTTAATTCACATATATGAAGACTAGACTGTTCAAAATGTGGTTAAATCTTTTCATGATTTATAAACACTGCGCCAGTTCCATTAGTAACCTCCTTCTAATGAGAGTACTTCATGGTCCAAAAAGCTCTAAGACTTGATGTAAAATGAAACTCTATGAGATAACACAAGAAGGTTGAGTACAGTCTTACATATTTTAGCTAGTATTTCAATTTTTTTTGGTTCTTCGTTCTTTGCCAGTCTCTTTTCAAGCATGTTCTGGTTCGGTGCGTTACTTTTATTGTTTGTTCTTGCTTCAACATTGCAGCCCACAGTATTCTCTAACACAATGGTTCCCAAACCTCTTAGTTTACAACCCACAAAACACAAAATAGCAGAGGATGATTATTGCCATGTCCCCACTATCAGTTAAGTATTTAAGCATTTCTGCATTTAAGCAGCTGTGTAGTAACACAAACAACCAATAAAATGCATATTTAGTTTTAAGTTATTCTTTTAGTTTTGGTAATATTTACATGCTCTGACATTGTAATTTGTGGTTATTTTAATTTCTGAAGAATATTTCAGGGATTTCCATGTTCACAGCTTTACAGATAATGTTCTTCTCAGATTTGTCCTCTTGGTTGTGTGGGTTTATCCCGTTCAATCTCATTGAAATACCTTTAAGTGTGTTATTGTAACTTTACATAATGTTCATTAATAGGGCTGCGGTGAATATTTTTGCAAGGCATGTGCATGAAAGTCGAACAAAAAAACAAAAAAACTGAATTCTCTGTTGGCAGACTCAGATGTCTTCTTCTTCTTCTTCCCCAAAACAAGGAGGATCTGACTCCACTGAGAGCGTAAGATGCCCGTTTTCATGTGAATACCTGCTGGTCTGTTGGGGGTTTGGCTCTCTGCGCTTTCTTTATCGAGGTAGAGGGGATCCTTTCAGGTTTCATGTCTTCTTTTAAAGTGGAAAAAAAAAGTCTTGGTTGCTGTCCATTTATTTCTCTCTTCAAGCCCAGATGCTTTGACCTAGCCTGACGGCGGCATGCTTGTAGCTTGTATAGATGTGCGAATTTTAAAGTTAAGCTTCTTCCCCCGATGCAGTAAGAGATGTTTTATTTGTGCACCATTCGATCATTAAACTTCCACACAATGAGTGATGACTTGCAACTGTACGCTTGTGGCAACTCGTTGCATATTTAATTACGCTAACCGGAGGCTGTCTGGGAGCTTTTTAAGCAGATCTCAGTTCTTGAGCTCTAAGAGCATCACAGATTCTGGTTGAAATATCCTCAGCGAGACACGGATGAAAAAAGCTGCCGTGCGACTTTACTCCGCAGGATCCGGATTGACAGTATCTGACAGCGGTGACAGCAGCCCTGTCTGTATCTTCTCTTTTATTTGACTCAATCCTGATGTCCATGCATAATCAGCTCTGGGCTGGTTAGAATGGATCCCATGTTTCTGTGCTGTGACAGGGGTGATAATTAAGCCGCTTGGTCAACCGTTGCCCGGCGAAGCTAGTTTCCTCTCTAAATTGTATGCATGCATTAAAAAATCTATGCTAATGTTTGGAGATGGAACATTAGTGATGTTTATATGCATTATGTGGTGATGCATGTAATTATTACTAGAAACATGGGTGTCTGGGTTCTCTCAGGTGTGAACAACGCTTTCTGCTCCGTTAACCCGGTGTGTACTTTCTCTATAGAGCCTTGCATTTAAGTAATTCTACGTGTTAAAGCTGGTTTTGGCTGCAGAAACCTGCCTGCCACCAATTTCACAGAAGATTTAAACAAATGGATCAGCCGAAACACTTTGACGGATGAGGACGAGCGGTCGGCCATTTTATGCGTCCTTAAGCTGCCCTTCACAGTGTTTATTTGCATGATCTCAGATGTTTATGTGGGGTTTTCTATGTGCTCACTGTTTCCTCCCAGTACAGACCTTGCATGTTGGGCCATTTTGGAGCGAGTGTTTGTGGGTTTCTGTCTCTTTGTATTAAATGTGTGATGGAGTGGCGACCTCCCAAGAGTGGATCCTTCTGCTGGTCCAATTTCAGCTGCAATAGGCTGCGGCTCCCTCGTGATTTTCTGGGGGATGAGGCTGTTGTATCTGCATGGTCAGATGGATGGAACCACAACTGTCACACCCTCCTCACTGGGAAAACAATCGTATTATATTTTGTAGCAGGAATTTTTATATTTTTTTTCTTTTCTTTCTTCAATTTTGGGTCACTCCAAGCAAACTTACACACCTAACTTACTTTGGTTTCTTCTTTCTGAGTAAAAAAAAGACATAAAACCTTGAAGCTATCTGAAAAGATAAATAAATAAGTACTAAAGTTCCTCTTCTTTGTTTAGACATCAAATATCTGAAGTGAACTTTTTTTGTGCAAATGCACATTTTGCTTAAAAAAGGAGAGGTTGCACGTAACAGCACCTTCAAGCAATTATTCCAGTCACTCTGAAAGTTTTACTAGATCTCCATTTTGTCAATGTTTGCCAAAAGTTAATTTACCAGTGTGAATAAATGAAATGCTTTTTTCTTTCTATTCTGATTTAATATCTTGCTGTTGTGCAGATTTAGATCACACTGGGTTGCTCCTCTCAGCTGAGACTGAGTGAACTTCTCTCCAGAACATTTCTTGCTACAACTGTTTCCATGCACGCTGTCAACACTTTCCCCAAATTATGGAAATAAAATTCCAACAAATGCTGTTGTTAAAAACAAATAGTTGGTAAGGATCCCAACAAATCTTAAATCATACATACAGTGACATTGTAGACTAACTATAAACTTTTGAAGGATCCTTAAACTAATTGGAAATAAAGCCCAACGGAGGTTTTGACCTAAAATGGTTTGTGTCTGCTGGGATGGAGTGACCCTGCTGTTTACAGCAAGAAGATGTTTTCTGATCTATTAAAGTCGAAAGTGGATGTCGAAATGATTGACTCTTAAATATTCCTAACTGTTGCCTGTGTGCTTCTGTCTCTAGATTGAGAAGATCATGACTCTTATTGGAGCGGGCATCGATTTCTCCAGAGATCAGCATTATGATACTCCAGGTAGAGTATGGCTACAGTTGTTTTCATGCGCTCACTGTCATTTCTCCTGTAATGTTAAGAACGGTGCTTCTTTTATTGAATTAAAACAAAAATCCCTGCTGGGTGCTGATTATCAAATACATTAAAGTGCCACATCAACAAGGGGTAAGGTGTGATACTCAGCCTTGATTATAAATTAGAATATTATCGAATAGTCCATTTATTTTAGGAATATTATCACATTATATCGATTCATTACACACAGATGGATGTTTTAAAAGCCTTTATCTTCGCTAATCATCATAATTTTCTGTTTACACTTAGTGTAAGTATGACATATAACTAAGAACACTCCATTAGTAGCCAACAATCTTCATGAGAATGCATATTTTAATTGAATTTACTGAATATGACTCCAAAGCTTGCGGGAACCCGGCTCTTGACGACTAGAGTTAAGAGAACCTTTCAAATGTTCAACTTTCAAAGAACCAAGACAGTGTTGTAAAGAAGACGAAGCCAGAACATTTCCACAATAAACGGCTGAAGTAAGGCAACAAACAAACACATGAAGTTATTGGTGCTGAAGATGGTTAAAAATCCAGGCTTCTAATTGGACTTTTCCCATGACTGTACTCCATAAGTTGCTTGATGTTGTTTTGAACTATATTCCTCATCTTAAGGCCATTTCTAAAGTTAAAGTTACTTTGATCCCTAATTGGAAGATCAGGGACCTAATTACATTTGGTGCTGGGTTTTAAGTACCCCGCCTCTGCTCCTCTGTTACTGTTCTGGCTTTTCTGAAGCCTGTCATCAGGGGTGATGAATGGCCCATGGGAGCTGTAGCGGTAACCCGAGCAATCGACTCCTTCCCTTTAGCATTCCCCTCTCACATCGCTCAACATTCACCTTGACTCTGCGTTAACTACTTTTCGATATATTTCATCGGTGCAGCACCTCCTCTGTGCCTCGGTGCAGTCTTCTTATTCTAACCCTCTGCTTGTTTTTCGCGCTGGAGAGGGCTCTTAAAATATTAACCACTACGTATGTCAGTGGAGTGAGTGCATTTGACTCTGTAGTTCTGAGGGAAAGCTGACACTTCAGTGGTAATGTGGTTAGTGCTCCATCACAGACTGCAGCCATGTGATGATCTGATGTGGAGTCTGGACCCAGAGTTGTGTGCATATGAGCCTCAGTTGGTGCTGCTGCTGCTGCTGCTGTCAGGAAAACCACCGGGGAGACTCGCTGGAGAAAAGTCTCCCTGGCTAATTGACACACGGGAAACTGCGTCACTTCCCCCCACCCTGCTGATTACTCCTCTGTTTGACAACGGTGCTCGGATTCGATTGGCTCCGTGCCGGCAGCCTCTCGTATTTTCAGCTTTTTACTGATTGACTCACGAGTGAAAGATATAGCAGAAGAGGAAGACCTAACGAGTGCAAGAAAGGAAAAGACTGAGATAAAGATGCTCCAGGAACATTAATCCAAATGCAGTTAAGAGGGGTTCTGAAACAGTATCGTTAAATGACAAAAATAATCCACCTGCAGTATTTCAAAGAAAGAGAGAGAGAGAGGGGAGGGTGAGAGTGCATGGAAGAAGGGAGAGGGAGAGAAAAAGGGAGGAGAGGGGGAATCACGGGCAGGACAACGGACAGACTACACTTCGGCATGAAGGATTGAACAGTGTGCTCTGCATTACAGAGGAGTTAAAAGGACGACTGTTTCCCTCTCGGACTTTTGTCTTTAGCCCTGTTGTCCGTAAAAGAGTTGTTTTATTGCGAGCAACCTGTTTTCTGTTCTTCGACAAACTTCTGGAGGAACCAAACGAGGATCAAGTGTTTTGATGTGGGAATCCCATCTGGCGGCGCGTTGGATCTGCTGCAGATCTGAGGAGTGGAAAATAGACTTTTGACTGTGCATCATATGCGGAAATGTTGTTATAGCCTATGTTGCTTATTAGTCATTTTGTGCGTTTTTTTTGTCCTGTGAAAGGTGAGACTTAAGTCTTGTGTGCATTTTAAGTGTTGGGAAACCAGATGTCCTGTGATTGGCAAATTTATTGTGATGAAGTAGAGCACATTATTATATTGGGAGGATAAGAGACAGTCCTCTGCCTTTGCACTGGGTGGCTGCTCCCAGTTCAGGCTGCTGACAGCTGTCACTGTGGCGCTGCTTTGTGATCAATCTCAGCTCATTGCAGGCATGTCTCAGGTTTCTCTTGTTACTACTTCTTCTATTCTCTTTTATTTTTATGCATCCGCCCACGGAAACTCATGGATTATCTCGTTGGTAGGCTGAAGATGTGAATAAAGAATGGACCTGTAATTCAACCACCTAATAAGCAACTTTCCACTTTCCTGAAACAAAAGACCTTCACTGGATTTGTGTTCACTCAACTTATGAACTCAAAGCAAGTCTGGAGCTTCAGGATCTCGCTTTAGAAATATTTTAAGCTGTTCCCAACAAAACCACAGCTGGTTTAAATAAAAATAGACTCCGTACTATTTTTATTTTCCCCTTCACCCCTTGCAGGGGGCATTTTAATCCATCATGGCTAACTGTGGCTCGGCCCCCGCTGCCCGGCGGGGGATGACACCCTCTCCTCGTAGGACGCTGTCTCCGCCGGCCTCTTGCTGCTTGTGCGCTCGGCTCTGCTGGCCGAGAATTATGTGGCAATGCCACGTCTCTTCCTCAGAGTGCCGCTGCTACCGGCTGAAAGGTTTCTCTCTGCTGAAGCGCTTTCCACTGTCAGCAGGTGCTGCAGGCCGGCTGCTGGACCAGCCCGTGGGGGACTGGCTGGAGCACGTGGGGCTGCCGCAGTACGAGAGCAAACTGCTGCTGAATGGCTTTGATGACCTCCACTACATGGTGAGTCTTTATTTTCTAAGTGACACTGGTACATTTTGTGTTTTATTTTTAACATTTCTACGACCTTTGAGTTTTCCTCTTATTCAAGTTAAACTTCAAATTGTGCATTAATATTAATGAAGCTTGCTTTAGATGGAGGAAGGTCCAAGTAACTTGATCAGAAATGTGATTACCTCATTTTTTTGTGTGTGTTGTTGGAGCAACAGCAGGTTATTTGTTTTCAATGATGGATTTTGTCCATAATTCAGTTTTGCAATTACATCATCTATTGTGAAATTTATCTTATGGCTGCAGTTTGACTTAAATGTCAGAGTATCTCTGTTTTTGTGCTCTAAGCTGATTATCCACAAGTTTCCCAAATGAGCAGTGCTTACAAAAAATGTAATATACCTTGAACCAGTGGTACATACTCATAACTAAAAGGTTACCCTAAAACACTAATGACAAACATCAGTTGCACTAACCCTAAAGTGCTAAATTGGTGTAACTATTGGAAGTATACATTAAAGTGTTAACTTTATCCATGCAGATGCTAACCATGTGTTAACCATGTGTCAATAATATAACGTGCTGCAACATGTCGCCCTCAACAAGGCGCATCCATCTGAACGGTGATTCATTGGAGCAACATTTCACTCGTGGTTTCAGGTTTGTAGTTGAGGACTGTAACCTTTGTTTCACTGAAAGGTTAACAAAACAGCCACGTAAATTAACGCTACACAGTTAATATGGAAAAGTACATTTATCTAAGTGCGTTAAATGTTTTCAAACGTAGCAAAAATGCTAAAGCACTAGATGGAAAAACCAGCTCTGCTATTAGCAAATTATTGAAAGTGTTGCCACAACTGCCTTGAACTTTACACATTTCCACCAAGTTGTATTAATTTTACCAGGATTTTGTGCAACAGAGAAACACAATAGTGCATCATTGTGAAGCAGAACTAAAAATCTACATGTTTTTTCTTTACGTAAGAAGTTTAAAAGGTGCAGCTTACATTTGTCTTTCACCCATAAGAAAATATAACTTATTTAGTAAATTGTCAACCTGTGTGTGGCTTAGTATAAATACAGCTGTTCTCAAAAGGCCTCAGGTTTGTTAGACTTGAAGACCAATAAGCACATAAAACACTTCATGGTTCAAGTTGTCAAGTTTAAGAAGGGGTTATCGTAACACCACATGGGGCAATTTTCATCATCTGAGAACGGAGCATGGTGCAGCTGCAAAATGAGCTTCAGAGACCAATAAGACAGATTGAAAAATCTGTTAACAGAACAACTATTTGTCAAGTTTGGCATTTATGCAAGGTGGGCAAGAAGAAAGCCATTGTTGAAAGAAATGTGCATTTACCACAAGTTGTTTAGGGACATAAACTTTTGGAAGGAGGTTGTGAGCCAATTTCAGAGTAAGAAGTTAGAAACTCTGCTTCTGTCAGATTTTTTGCCTTTGTTTTGCCTTGACTCGGGTATAGCCAGCACTTTAAGTCAGCCTGTCCAGAGCTCATGAGGCTGATGTCATGTCCTCTCACTCAGAACTCGCTGTAAAAAAAAAAGAAAAAAAAAGCAGTTTGGAGAAACACCTGAGTGATCAACGGGTAGCTGTTGCTTTGCCGACACACTTCTCCAGCCTGTGGTGTGCAATGCCACTGTGAGTTAGCTCAGGTGCTGCTGGGAGTAACGAGGACAGACGGAGGAGGGGACGAGGGACCCAGCTGGTGACGAAGAGTTGGAGACAAAACAAACAAACTCTGAAATAGATGCAGTAAAAGCACATTCGCTTTAGCACCAGCAGGGATCTGTTTTCATCCTGCTCAGCGAGAAATCATCATAAACAGATGGCTTAATCGAGTTTGGCAAACATGTTCCATTAATCTTCAATTCAATAAGCACCGGATAGCTGGAAACACTATACGTCTGACAAATAAATATTTGCTAATTGTGAATTTTCTGCTGTTATTTATACACAGAAGTGTGCAGTGATCACTGATATATGCCTCAGCCACCTTCGTGTTTTACGTAACACAAGATTACAGCTTTAAGTATTTATTTTTTTTATCCTTTTTAATGTTGATATAAGTCTGTGTTGAAGCCTCTGAAGTTTCTCCCCGGGTTTTAATCGTACTGCTGGTTTAAGTAGCTCACACTCGTCTTCCTCAGCCTCGAATCCCCTCCTTTTCAGAGCAGAGAGCTAAAAAAAGACAATTCTGTTTTTGATCAGCTTTGGAGACCACCAGTTGTCCTAAAATCTGTCCCATATTTAAAGGAAAACTCCAACCTTTATATGCTGTTTAAATCAAGTTGAAAATAAATGTTTCTTGGTTAATTCATGTCTGCTGTACCTGGTGTCTAATTAAAAAGTCTTTACTCCCCCACTTGGTCCACTGTGATGTCAGTCCTATCCTCCAGGCTCAAGATTTGGATCAATAGGAGCACTGATTGTGTTATGTTCTGCTCCTGAAACCTATTAGATGCTTTTTATCGACTGCTGGAGAAATGTCCTGCCCAAAAATGGCTCCCCTAACAGCCAGGGTGCAAGTAATGCTCAGGAACAGAAATATCCTGTTCTTTCCGAATGATCTTTCCTTCTGGCTTCCATGCCAGAAGGAAAGACCTGGCATGGAAGATCTTTCCTGCTCAGAAAGATTCTGAGCAGGATCTTTCTGCTCAGAAACAGAAAGATCCTGTTCTTTCCGAATGATCTTTCCTTCTGGCTTCCATGCTTGCGTTCTTCACTCCCCTCCTTCCTCCCTTCATTCCAGCTTTCTGGTTGTTGTACAAAAATTTGTCGTAAACTCATAGTGAACTTTTGTATTATAATATGAATATAAATGAACATAACTAGCTATGAACTCTGTAAAGTTGAGTCTGTAAAACTGTGGAATATTTAGCAAAATATGTAGGAAATCTTAATTTCTGGTGGGTTATGGGCTTGAGCCAAGCTTCTTTTGTGTCCAGAGATTTTTTTTTGTGGTCAGATAGAAGAGAGGAAATTTTCTTTGGACATGAAATTTAGTAGCAAAGTCTTCATTAGTGGAAGCTTGTTTTTAATCTGACAGTTGCTCAGAGGCTACAACAAGCATCAAATCCCACGACATTGGTTAATTTTTTTCATGGTGCATTTCTCTAATCTCCAAATCAACAGTTTTTCTATCTTTGCCATCTTTCAGTATTTGTACACTGCCATGAAAAACATCCCAATCCTTCTCACATAATTTTATCAATGTCGAGAAACCCTGCAGAAAAATTAGAGTAATGGTTCCATATATTAACATTTAAATGAATGTGAGTTGATTGATTCTTCTGTTGTCTGTTTGTTATGATATTTTAATATATAGTTAAGCAAATCTGCAGTTCTTTTGGGGGGGAAAATTGACGTTTTGTACGACCAGTCACGTCTTCCTCAGCTTCTTTCTCCAGGTCTGAATAGTTTGATCGCAGCCAGTTTAGCATGACACACTGAGATTATCAGTATTACTGGCTGGATGTCCTTTAGATGGTCTGAATAATCTGTGCTCCTGATTGCCCAGTATGAATTCAGAGCACTTCTTGTCCAGTGGGAAGTCTGTGGCCTTTCTCTGGATAAGCAAAGGAGGGAAAGAGGAGCTTTTGAAAGAAAGTAGTGCAGTGATAGAAGAATGGTCAAGTTTCTGGTGATTTCTCCCTTTGTCATTTTGTTCTTTTGTGATTTTTTTTTGGGGGGCGGTGGGGGGCTTTTCAAACCAAACACCTTCATGCACATTTTGTACCAACCATACACAATATGAGCTGGTAAAGAGGCGACTATAGACCTAGAGCCACAATTAACTGTGCAGTTTGCACAAAAAAACCTAGTTTATACAAGTATGGAGTGAATATCTTAAAAAATATATATATTTTTGTTTGGTGATTCTACCCAGTTGGTACCACAAAGTTATCCCCACTGCATCCACACCCAGTTTAACACCCAGTTTATCAAATCTTTTTAGCTTATGGAAAAAAAGAAACATTTATATGTTAATATCACTCCAAAAATGATTTTTCTATGTTTCTCCATCGCTGGTAGCACTGCTAAATCTTTTTTCTGTCCAGCAGCACCTTGAAGAAAACTTTTATTTTAAATAGAAACAGGGGAACCATGCTTTATGGAAACTAGCACATCTGATGGGAAGACATTCATTCATGCGTTCAGGTGTTTCTTTAAGCCCCAGCGTCATAAACCGTATATTTTCTTTTTAAAATCCCACAACTCAAGAAAAATAGTTTGTGCAAGCTCTCTCCACAGTACCCACAATTAAAAAGATATATCCATCTGAATGCAGCACCTGCCCAGCAGAAGAAAAAAAATCTGAACGCTCCCCGGGAAATATGTGAAGTCGGTGTATATCTCTCTCTCCGTGAAGCTGTTTAGCAGTTCATCTTCTGAGGCTTTAATGCAGTCATCTATACTCTGTAAAAGTGCTATTATCCACTGAGCTTCCCACAATGCTCAGCAGGAAAGGCTGCTAGGCGATGATCGTTATGACGTCAGCGGAGTGTCGGGTATTAATAGAACAAAGATATCGCGTCCTGATGTGAGCTGGAGTGCTATAGCTATTTTAAAATAGTTCAGTTTTATTTATTTAGCACTCCTCTTTTTTTTCCCCATCTAAAAGCTCCATTAATCGTTATTGTATAAATTAAACAGGACATATTACTGCTTAAAGTTGTGATTCCACATGTATCCTGACACTAATGCTCTACAGCAGGGATGTCCAACTCCAGCCGTCGAGGGTCAGTCTTTTGCCACTTTTTTATGTGTCCCAAGCCCAGCACACCTGAATCAAGGACTGAAATGACCTACTTATGTCAATCAGGTGTACTGACAGAGACGCAGCTTGCTGCAGGGACATCGGCCCTTGAGGACTGGAGTTTGACACCCGTGTCTCCGGTTTTTACACTGACGGATTGGACAGTCAAACGCCTTGTTTACATCTGCAGCCTCTGCATGGAAAACAGGTCCTCGGGTTCGACCTCTCCTCCGTCCCGTTAGTGCTGAGCAAGTCTGAGCACGAAAGGATTAACCTGAGGCACATACTGAAGAGTCAGCCTCATGGATACTGAGGCGTCGCAATTTGTCCCTGATACAGCAGCCGCGGCAAACGTTTTGATACTTTTAACAGATGAGATTTAGTTGCTGACCTTGTCGATGTGCAGCCTGCAAGGTGTACTTGCAGTTCTTGCTGACTACTTACTGGCCGGTTTGAGCGAGATTACTCCATAAAGACGTTTTTGTTGGACTGCGGGTCCGTGAAATTAGCAAACAGGGCAGTAAAACAAACGACATCCACTCCCTCTTGGCGTGCGTTTTGATCTCAGTGTTAGCTCTGGCTACCAGGCGTCGGTAGCCGGCTGTTTTGCTCCTCCATCTCATATTGCTGACCTCTCTGCATCACAGACATTGATTTATGGATCTTTTCTGCTTTATCTACCACACTGTCTCCAAGGTGATATTTCATGTAACTAAGACCAGCTTGACCATAACTCATTACGTCCTAATCATTCCAGTCCTTAAGTATTGTTAGGTCTCATTTAAGTGCTCCCCTTTCAACAGTCTAAGGAGAATATCACTCAGTCATGGCTGACCTTTTCTTGCAATGCTGCGTATCTGGAATCGATACTAACTCACCAGCAAAGTCTTTTCTCAGGGAATATTAGTCTTGGCTATATTTAACCTTCGATAAAAGCAGCCTGTTTGGGATTAAAAAAAAGATGATTAGGTTATAGATTTCTAAACTGGATTATTCTTTGAGAGGTCGCATGCTTTTCCTCAAAGTCCTCCTAAGAGTTTCTTTAATAGTCACTATTCCCGTTATTGGCAGTAACGGCTGTGCTTGTGTTCTGTTCTGCAGGGGAACAACGTGATGGAGGACCAAGACTTGAGGGAGATTGGGATCACAGATCCGAGCCACAGGAAGAAGATCCTGCATGCAGCACGCTCCTTACCAAAGGTGACGGAATCCTCACCCCGACTTCATTAGTTATTTTAGCATAATGAGACTCCATGCTAATGGAAGATGCACATTTTTCCTTGACACTAAAGCATCTTGCAGATTTGAGAAATAATCATTATAGCTATGCACTTTAATTAGACTCACGTGTGAATTTTTTTGTAATATTTATATATATTTTCTGTAACTCCTATACATTGGCAATAGCACTGTCTCAATCAAGCAAAATACAAATACAGATACCTTTTTTTTATTTGAATTTAAAATTTCTGCATAAAACATTGATGTCTTTTTACATCAGTTTTTTATCTCAAATGTTTTCCATTTAATTTTTTACTGAGTTTATTATGCAGACCACCTGCTGGCATGAATTTAGATGCCAATACTTTTTTTTTTTTTTTTTTAAGAGAATGTTTAGCTTTGAATTGTTAGTTTCCAGTTGCCATTGCACCACTGTTGACTCTGAATGAACTAATTTTCACACTGCTGCAGCATTTTATTAATTTTTCCCAAAATGTTTGTTATTCTAATAGTTGACAGTAATTGGTGGCAATTACTAATTACTTCTTCAGTTCACTGGCATCATCATCGTTCTCCTGAATTCTCCTTCCGCAGGTGAAAGCCCTGGGATGTGACGGCAGCAGCTCCCTCTCCGCCTGGCTGGAGAATCTGGGTCTGCACGAGTACCTGCCCAACTTCCTTGCCAGCGGCTACCGCAGCCTGGACTGCGTGAAAAACCTTTGGGAGCTGGAGATCGTCAATGTGAGTCACATTGGCGCAGGTAGACCGTGCGGAGTATCAGACGGTGAAATTAGTTTCCAAGAGTGTCGCACAGAAGTCAGGTTGTCAGTTTAAACTCCGAAGGTGAACACTCGGATGTAGAGAGGATGTTTTTAGCGCGTCACTTCTAGGAGGTGATGAGATTTCCTTTTGGAGGAGGAAATCTCCAAAAGAGGAGATTGTGGAGGACCTACAACAGAGGTTGTAGGTCCAACTTCTGAGAGAAGTAGTCATGTCTTTGGTTTGAAGTACCGTCCGTGGATTATTCCTATAGACTTCCAACAAACTGTTTCACAGTATGACTCCACTGATGACCTTTTAAACGAGTGATTTTTTTCTAAAGTTTGTGTCTTCAGTAGATGATGTCCCACTTTTTTTTTCTCCGCAGGTGCTTAAGATTACTTTGCTTGGTCACAGGAAACGCATCATAGCCTCCTTAGCCGAAAGGCCTTATGAGGAGCCTCCTGTGAAACCTCCGCGGTTGTCTCAGATCAGGGTGAGAACATGCAAAGTTGCACATTATGTGGTCTGATGTAAATGTTTTAATGTACAGAAATGGAAAATATGTTGACAACTCCAATGCAATACAAAATTTATCATAAATCACTATATTCTACCAGCATAATCATGCAACTTAATCATTGTTTGTTTTTTTTTTCCAAATAATACTTTTAATTACAGCATCTATGTACTTTTAATGTATAACATGAACATGTTGAGATATTGGGAGATTTTAAATTAAAGTCTTGTAAAATGTACCAGAAAAAAGAAAAGTAAATCATTTGGCACTGGTTCTTTCAGCTTGATAATGATCCAAAACACATGGCAGAAATGGTTCACAAGAGCAAAAATCAAACTTCTTCCTCAGGTTCGCAACCTAAAAACTGTAGGGAGACCAAAGAAATGAGACAATAAGACAGAACCCTGGATTTCTTTAGGGGTGCTAATATTTTGCAGTCTTTGCAAACTGGATTTTTTCCCCCCCACTGACTTCATGCACCCAAATTAAAGTTTAGGTCTTTCAAAGTGATGTTATGCTACTAAGATATAATATATATATATATATATATATATATATATATATATATATATATATATATATATATATATAATTTATTTATTGATTTATTTTTTTGGGGAGGGGGGCCTTTTTAAGCAACTTTACAATTGTTGAAAGCAAAGTTATCTGCATCAATATGCATGTTGCAAAGAAATAAAAGTTTTTATCTTATTTAACTAAGTGCTAGGTGATAAACTCTGTGTGACCTTTTCTCTTCAGTGTCAGGACCTGCCGGGATCCCAGACCTCGTCTCCTCTCAGTCACGTGGAGCCCTACAGCGGCCGCTCCATGGACCTGCTGCTGCCCGCAGCAGAGCCGGGCAGGAAAAAAGCACCAGAAACGGATTATGACGTCGCCCAAAGATATCAAAGCGGAAGGCAAAAGCCTCAGGTATGAGCTGACGTCTCTGGGATGTGGTGGGTATGGTTGCCATCTTCCAGGCTTCTGTGTTGATTTTTTATTTTTATTTTTTTTTTGTCGTCTCAGGAGCGATATGAAGAAATTCATCAGGAGCCTCGACTGACCTTACGACCTCCAAGTCTAGCAGCATATGCCCCTGTCCAGAACTGGCACCACCAGCCTGAGAAACTCATATTTGAATCTTGCGCCTATGAAGCTAGTGTACGCTAATAACTTTCTCATTCTGACTTCTCGGTTGCTGCTTTTGTTATAAATTATCAGTAACCTCGTATTTCCTGCTCTTTTGCAGTATCTTGGTTCTATGCTGATTAAAGATCTGAGGGGTATTGAATCCACACAGGATGCTTGTGCCAAAATGCGGGTATGTAATAAGACCTTCAAACATTGGGAGGCAATAAAGAAACATATATGCATGATCAGCCAAAAGTAAATCAGCTTTGTGTGTTTATATGCCTACGCTTGCCTTTTCTCCAGAGATCCACAGAACAAATGAGGAAAATCCCAACTATCGTTCTGTCGATCACTTACAAGGGCGTGAAGTTTATAGACGCAGCAAACAAGGTAACTAAGATTCACGCTCACCACTTGAGGCATTTCAGGTCTCGTACTGGTTGCATTTCGTCCATAAATGTCATGAATATATATTCCTTTTGTTGCAGAACATCATCGCAGAGCACGAGATCCGTAACATATCATGTGCAGCCCAGGATCCAGAGGACCTGTGTACGTTTGCCTACATCACTAAAGACCTGCAGTCCAGTCACCATTACTGCCATGTCTTCAGCACAATAGACGTGGTACGTCAACACACTGATTTGCATCTTGATCCACTTCTGAAGGTTAATGCATATAGACTGTTTTTTTTTATTAAACAAGACTGAAGGAAAATAGAATCTGAATAATTGGGTCATTTTCTGGATGTGACCTAATCAGCTTCTCACATGCTTGTGGAGTAAACTACTGCATTGACGGCAAAACCCAATTTCAGGAAAGCGAATGTCGTTTCTTTAAGGTGATTGTTGATCTTTCTGCTTTTGCATTTGTGTTAACACATCTAATAGCTTCCAATACCACCAGCTTATATATATATATATAGGTGATCGAGTAAGTAGGTGTGTTGATTGGTGCCATTTGACAGCTGTGGCTATAGAAAACGTTCTTCATCTTTATTAGATAAATACTGAAATTATGTAATTTTTTGTTATGTTTTGTACACTCCAGGTCAGATTTAAATAATTGTTGATCCTATAAAAGGCTATATAACATTTTATTACACTATTATGGAAAAAATGATTTAATTTGTATTTGTCATGGAGTAATAGTAATGTTATCAAACCTCTGCAATTTTTGAATTGAAATTTTGTTTGATGTTGAAAACAATAAAATCTCTTTGTATTTAGTTACAGTTTAGTAGTAGACTTTGGGCACTAATAAGCTTAGGCCCCGTTTACACGACAACGATTTCGGGGGGAAACGGAAGAGTTTTGTTGCGTTTGTAGTGTGCATTTACACGAAACCACCGAATGTTTTCTCTGACCACGGCACAGATTGAAAACGGGTTCCAGAGTGTGATGTTTCTGAAACGTACCGTTTTCTGTTGTCGTGTAAACCTAGAAAACGGATCTTTTCTTCCAGAGAATCCCGAGCTCATGCATAGTATGACGCAAAACATAGCTGCTTCCTACAATCCACAGAAGAAGAAGAAACTACTCACAATGCTGGTGTTACTGTTTCCCCATCAGATACGGTTCCCTCAGCGTCTCTTCACCGCTCCGCACAGCCAAGGTGGCAAAATACACGGCTGCTTGTTCAGCGCTCTTATCTAGAGAACTACGGACCAGGACCAGCCCGGCTCCAGACGAGTTTAACGGGGGCACCGACTTATTTTGGGGGGACAAAATTAGACTACGTAGCTGAACATAGACAACATCAGTAGCCTACAGGCTACTTGTTAACAAGCTTAACGTGCTGTATTGATATTAGCTAGTCATCTTCTAGCTATTATCACCTGCATCCAACAGCTTTACTCAACTCAGTCGGTTAGTTTGGGGAAAAAACTGCAGTTATTTACGTTTTTCTGTTTTGCTGCCATGATTCTAACACAGATGCGCAGCAGCAGGTCTCCTTCGCTGCCTCACAGGTGTAAACCCAGTGCTAGCGTCTCAGCGTTCATGTTGCGTTTGAAGGCGGCTCGGAAAAACAGGTTACGACTTGTTAGCAACGGATTGAACTGTTTTAACTGCTGAAAAAGGTGACAGGGGATACGGATATGGGAAATGCGGGAGCTCCTATTATCAAATTGATATAGGAATAACAGACTGTTGGCCATTCCAAGGTAAAAACAATAAACAGCTTCCCGTCCGGGGCTCGCTACAGACACCGTGAAAGCTCAAACAAGGTGTTTCAGCAAAGTTATCCCACTTTTTCCAACTGCATGCGCCCTAATCAGACGCTCACAATGCGTGTTTTCTCCCAATCTATGGGAGAACGGTACCTGATAGGGAAACGCGAATCCACATGCCTTCAAGTTGAACTTTTTTTAAACACATGCGCACTCAGTTTCAAAGAACCTAGCACCAACTAGGCGCAGCGAGAGCATTACACGTTTTCGATGTGTACGGTTACTGTGTAAACACAGATCGTAATTAGAACGTTATCGTGTAAACGATCAAACAAAAACGGAACAAAAGTTTCGTTTTTGTTGGATCGTTGTCGTGTAAACGCCCCCTTAAAGTGATCATAAATATGAAACCAGTTGTTTACTTTTAGCTTGAAATGTTACTCCTAATTTAGTAGGTTTTTGTTGTTACTTTTTGAGCTACACTACTGTAAAAAAAAAAAAAAAGGATTCAGTTTGTAAAATAAAAACTGACTCTTTGATTTTGTGCCTCTGCTTAGAGCCTGACCTATGAGATTATCCTGACGCTGGGCCAGGCGTTTGAGGTGGCCTATCAGCTGGCTCTGCAGGCCCAGAGGACCAGACAGCATCAGGGTCTCCCTGCGGGAAGCAGCTCAGACGTCAATGAATCCAAGTCCAGTCGACCTGTGCCCAGGCCGCGAGGGAGTGTTCGGAAGTCGGGGGTGAGTGGGACAAAAAAAACAAACAAAAAAAATGATTCCAAATGCAAATACACTGAAGTGGTGTTCCATCCTTTTCAGATACATATGCAATCATCCATCCATCCATTTTCTTTACACCCTTGTCTCTTAGTGGGGTCGGGAGGTACTGGTGCCTATCTCCAGCTAACTTTCCGGGGGAGAGGCGGGGTACACCCTGGACAGGTCGCCAGTCTGTCGCAGGGCAACACAGAGACACAAAACCATGCACACACGCACACACAATTTGGAGCGGCCAATTAACCTGACAGTCATGTTTTTGGACTGGGGGAGGAAACCGGAGCACCCAGAGAAAATCCACGCATGCACAGGGAGAACATGCAAGCTCCATGCAGAAGGACCGGGGCCGGGAATCGAACCCAGAACCTTCTTGCTGCAAGGCAACAGCTCTACCAACTGCGCTACTGTGCAGCCCATATGCAATCATAAATATCTTAAGTTTCTATGACTGTTGCACAGGCACCACCTACAGGTCTCTCCTGTCGCTGCATCCAGCCTGTCTATCTTGTTCCATCTCTCAGAATTCCTTTCTATTATTTAGCTTTGCTGCCCCCTAGTGAACATCTAACAGTAAGACAATCTATCTGGATTATACTAGACATATTACCCACCAAAGTCACATGTATACTTTTGTTATTAGATGTTTTTATTTGCATAGAGGACTTAATATTACAACATTTTAAATTAAGCTCAAAGGTTCCCGCAGCTTTGGGAACGGTAGCGAGACAACAGCCACGATTGAGAGCACAACAATTCAAAAGAGCCAGTCATAGTCATTTATGGGGTGGAGTTTCTCAGAGAAGCCATGTTGCATAACGACACAACACTGGCTGTTTGATTGTAGTTGATCTGAAGTTTCAACCTACTTATCCAGGGTTTAAGATGAGCAGCTGCCAGTTGAAAATAAAGGCGGATCTGAATGAGTCAAAACAAGTTAAAGAAGTCGAGTGGATTCAGATGATGACTAAGAAACTTTATTTCAATGAGATTGTGTTTGACTGACCAACACAAAGTACTACTTGACTGTGAAGTGAATAGAGAATAATTTGTGGTTTTCAGTTTTCCATGTGTGATACTTTTGCCAGATTCTATTAAAAAATGCTTTATTGTTCCCAAATGAAAATTAAATAAAATAAGAGATGAGTCATGGTGTCATCTGTGGTGAAAAATGCTAGCATTGCACATAACCCCGAATTCACCATCCCCACTTTGAAACATGGCGGTGGCAGCATCATGCAGAAGGAGCGCTTTTCTGTTGCCAAGACAGAAAAGCTGCGTGATGAAAGAAAACATGATGGAAAGTTAAGAGGCGTATGTTCCTCAAGGGAATTTACTCTAAACATGCAGCACCATTTTCAATGGAAGAAAAAAAGAGAAAATTTTACATGCCTTCAATAGAAATCCAAAGCAGATTATGTGATCACTCACTTCAACATATTAACACACTTTTATACAGACAGATTCAGCTGTGAAGTGAAGATTGTAACGTTTTCTCTCCTCTGTGCTCACAGGGAGACATACTGGACCAAGAAGGGGAGTCGCAGCCCCACACCCCTGCCACATGGCTCGTGGATCCAAAGGAATCCAAACGCTCAATCAGCACTAAGTATGAGACCACCATTTTCTAACCGGACCCCCGTTCTCCTCCTCGTCCTCCTCCTTCCTGGGCCTGGCTGTTCCTACTTCCCTCCTCCTGTGTGCCTTTCACTGTGACTCAGCCCTTTCCTTTGCGCTGGACGTCCACTTCCCCTCACCTCCTGACAACACAGCCTGTGACAGCTAACCAGCCTCTGTTGCTCCTTCTCCAAGTTGAACCTTCACCACTTCTACACTCTGCATTGATATCGCAATCACTCAACAAGTCTGCCACTAACATATTCTCCTTTAACTCACCGCTTCCCTTTCTTTCCCCTTCGACTGCAAATGTACTGTTTTCCTCTCGGTGATGAGCTCTTTCTTTCCCGCTACATCAGGCGACGGCCGCTCTGAAGCTTTTTCGCTCTGATCTTTCCATCGTTTGACTTCACTGAGTGCTGAGAAAAATCTGAGAACCCACCCGCTGTGCTCATCCCATTCCTGGATGGATGTTTCCGGAAGAAAACTGTGGATCTGCTCTCCTAACTCTATGCATCCATCAGGCTTTAGCAGGCTGCTCCTCTTTCGTGGGAGTGCGAGTGTTTGGGAGGTTTATTACTATTAGCCGCTTGCTTAAAACCATGCTGAGTTCTTGTAGCACTGTGAGGAGCTCGTTTAGAGGGGATTTGTTCTTAGAAAGAGGACATGACACACGTCCAAATCAACGTGCCTTGCAGAAGTGTTGACCTCATGCTATTTTTTTTTTATACACTTTTTGTTAAGTTGCAAAAACAAACTTCAATGTTTGTTTTATTGTGCATTTATTTGTTGAAAACCAATATAGAGTTGTGCATAACTGATCAAAGAGGCATGTTCTCAATTTGTTTCCTAATTACAATCTGAAAAGAGTTGCATGTGTTTGCATTGAGATTTTATATTGTAGCTCAAGCTCAGATTGGATGAACTCCATCTATGAACTTTTCTTTGATATGCCATTTACTGTGTCCCCTATATTGCTTCTAAGTAGAGCTTTATGTGTAAAAGTTGTCTATTTAACATTATCTTCCCACCTGAGCTGTGTACCTCTCCAACTCCTCCAAAGTTACAACTGACTTCCTGTCACTTTAGGTCAGCTCTAACAAGCTTTCTTGTACCTCCTAAATAAAAGCTTCTCCGTGGCCTGATGCTAGTTGAGTAAAAGTCTCTGAAAAGACGTTGAGGTTTTAAGATGACAACATTTTAAACTTATGTGTGAATACTTTTGCAAGGTACTGTATATTTGGACTGTTATGCTCTAATTTGTCCAATCAGAGCAAAAGGGTGCAGCCAGATGATTTTTCTACAGTGAACTGACAGTAATTAAGCACTTTTACCATTTTTTTGGTATAAAAATAACAGCATTTCCTCTGTGTAGCTCTCCCTTCTTTTCTTCTTTTCACAACAAATGCCTTCAGTATTCATCCTGTTTGCATTGCCTTTCTGTAATATTGCCAATGATACTTGTTAAATACATTGCTGCTGGAAAAAAAAAGAGTTAAGCATTACATAAAGGGAGGAACAGTTTGTGTGAACATGTGTTTTCTGTTTTCACTCCATTTTAATCATCTTACATTGTGTGCATGTGTCTGCGTGTCCCTCCCTACTCTCTTAGCTGAATGTCGCTGCTCCTCCCATTAAGCGAGACGGGATGGGAATGAAACCTGTTGCATGATGGGGATGAGCTGGCGTTTTTTTTTTTTGTTTGTTTGTTTTTGTGTGTTTTTTTTATCGAAAAGTGATAAGCAGCAGCTCATCGCATCATCAGTCCGATCATGCTCGCAGCACACACGCGGACCCGGAGACAAAGATGAGGCTCCGCTCCTTTTCGTCTGACCTCTCCACACATCTTCCTGCCCATCAGAGTGTGGCGGTGTCTCTGCTCTCCATGCATTCACAAGCTGTAGCCTCCCTCACAGAGACTTGGTGTTCACTGTTTGAGAAAACATACCTGGGTGCTCCGATGCAGAAATCTGTAGCGAAAGGAGAAGTGGCACGAGTGAGAATATTGATCTTTTTTTTTTTTTGAGAGAGAGAGAGACCTCACACTGTACGCACAGACTACCCTTTGTGTTCAGATATCGGAGCTTCACTCCATAACCATCAGCCTAGTATATTCCTGCATGGGAGAAACATTTTAACCAACACTACAAAGACTTATCTCTCAATGAAATCCCACTTTTATTTGATTTGATTCTTATTTTGTTGGTTTTATTCATTTTATGGAACTGCTAGTGTCCTAATGCTGGAACGGGATCATGACTGGCGCCCTCTCCTTTTTCCTTCCCCCATTGTTTAATTTAATCCTACCAAGATTATTCACCAAAACCTGCCATGCAGGCTGGTACGACTTTTTATTTTTTTAAGCTGCAGAACAGAACAATAGGGTACAACATGTTTTTTCCAGGTAAACTCCCTGTACGTTGACTGTTAATGGTACTATTGGGTGCATCAGTGTGAGTCTGGGTACTTAACGGTTTAACTGTGGTATGTGTGGCGACACACTGGTGCGCCCTCTTCAGCATCCCGGTGTGGGCACCTTTTAGCCATCGACCTGATCCAGTGCTGCTTTTGCACATTGCCAAGGATCAGGAGACATTTTTTTTTTTTGGAACTAATCTGATATGTTGAGAATGGAAATGTACATGATTCTAGAGCAGTCTGTATTTTGATACTTGAATGATTTTGGCTTTTATAGTTATCTATATATATATATATATATATATGTGTATGTATGTGTATATGTATGTATGTATGTACGTATATAATTTTTGATGTTTTTGTCAAAGCAAAGGACTATGTCTTATAAACTAAAACATATCGTGAATAAATACCCTGTGATTTAAAAAGAAAAAAGGCTGAGGAATTGACTCAGAGGGACCTCAATTCATAAAAAAAAAAAAGATTGTAAATAATCTTGGGCTTCCAGTCTTTTTTATAGTTATTTTTCATAATTGTAAAACTAATAAATGTTGGGATTACTTCCTTCGTTGAATCTTTGTTTTTTGTATTTTATGTTTTTGTAAGGTCTTATACTTCTATCATCTGTGCACACTCATGCTGTTGAGATTCATACATACAGTGGAATTTAAAAAGTCTACACAAAATGTAAATTTTCTGTAATCTCATTATACATAATGATATATTTCAAGCCTGTATTTCTTTGTAATTTTGCTTTGTTTTATTGTAGAAAGTTTTACAATAGCTTTTTTTCATCCTGAGTACAGATACCAGCTTAGACTGATCGTGTTTTGACCCACTGTTTGGTTAAAACTGTCTACCTTCTTTCTCAACAGCATATTGGTTAAACATGTAACCCAACTAGTTTTTTCGTGTCGACATGGTTTGGCCAAATGAATGTGTTCAGGTTGACTTGGGTAACTCTGCCTCCAAACTGCTTTGATTGATGCTTTGATTTCACAACCAAAGCATTATTACAAGGTTTATTATGTATTATTTTCCATTTTCCTTCTCATTACTATAATGTGTTATGAATATGCTCAAGGTGAAAGCATTTCTGTTTACCTGCCCTACATGTTTATTTTTGTCAGCTGTAAATAATTTCAAATATTCAAGCTGTCATTCCAATTGTTGTTAAATGAGTCAACAGGAGAAAATTACTGCAGCAAAGAATTGACTTCAGCGGACAACTATGAAGCCTTCCTACAATTATTTTTGTTTAAGTGAAGTGTAGCTGCGTGAGAGCACTGATTGCTGAAAGTTTCTGCCATGTTCTAAAAGTGACCAGTTTATATCTCATCTAAAATGGCCTACTAGTTTAATTCTGGTTGTGAAGTTATGTAGCTGTGAACTTGGGAGGTAAAGGACCTGATAATTCTGTCAAATGATGTTAACAATGCTTCTTTATTCTGAAAAGTAAAATGTAGTGCCATTGGCCTGCAATAAAAAAAAACTCGAGGGGAATAAGGCGGAGGACGGTGGTGATTTCAATTTACATAGTCACAAACATGTGGTGCTATTCCTGGAATAATAAACCCACTGACAGGTACTTCTGCTTTTGGAATAAGGTCTTACACATACGCTGTGACACTCAACCAGCTAAAACTGACTTGTAATGACTTAATGTCATTTGAAGTGTAGTGTAAGCGAAGCCTAGCAAAAATAAAACCTGGCCTGGTGAGACTGTTTTGGCGCCAACATTTAGCTAATAGGGTCAAAATTTAGCTATGATGAAGACACGGATCTCATGTCATGTTTCAGTGCTTCATGCTAATGATGGTGTAATGTTGAACACTCAAGATCAATTGAGCTTTTTTAAATGCCAGAGACATTCTGAGAGTTTTCACTGACCGTGTCCGTCCTTTTAAGACCAGAGTGTACCCAGTCTCTTATTACTACCTCCATCAGGATAATTTCACAATGGCACAAAGCTTAAATCATGTCAAACTGGTTTCTTGAAAACGACGAGTTCATTGTATTCCTATGGCTTCCACAGTCAGCAGATCCATGTTCAACAAAGCATCTTTGGAGTAAGATGAAAATGGAGATTTGCATCATGGATGTTCATCTCGCAACACAATTGTTCGATGCTATGATGTCAAAATGGACCAAAAATCCTAAACATCTAAAAAATGTTTCTGATACCGTGTTAAATCACTGTCGAGAGGAATTAAGGCAGATCTGATGACACAAGGGGTTTGTGTGTGTGTGTCTGTTCCACTTGTCCACAAAGTGACCAGTGAGTTTATGTTTTGATGGTGCATCAATGACAAATGTTCTACAAAATAAACTGAAATAATTAGCAGGAAGGATATCCCCTTTTGAAGAACCCTAACACAATGACACAACCACAAGCCTGCAATAAAAATTATTTTAAAAAAGCATTGAATTATATGTTCGTAAAATTCACTTTCTGTGTTTATTAACATAAATAAAAATCTGATTCCACGTAAATACGTTTGGCCAATTTTGGGTTGTGCTCATTTGCCTGCCGCTGCTGTCACCTTGGAAACGGCTCGGGAGCCGTGCTCTGATTGGTCCCTCCCCACCATATGCGGAAGTGGATGCCTTACCTGTCTGTAGTCCTGAAGGTGGTTTCACACCTGTACGGTCAGCTCCTTGCGCAGTTTTGTTTCCAGGAACAGCCCCCGGCTGTGCGAGGTTTTATATCTGCTATGGACTGAGAGTGGACAACAGCTTTGTGTGTGTCTGTGAGGACCAAGAGTACCGAAGATACTGCGGAATTCAAAACTTTCTGTGCGCCCTCGGGTAAGTTATTGGGACATTTTCCTGATGTGACGCGTTTCTTTTATTTACGAATGAACACGAAGGAAAACAACGCTGCCTTAGACTATTAAAAACCACAAGTTCTTCAGCATGAGATTATAAAAATACACTTCTGTGTGGGGGTTGTTTTAATCGAATTTTCTCTCGTTAGAGATGAGGGTTGTTTTATCATTTTTCGTAGGGAGACTTTAAAAACTAAAACAGCTCTGCTTTTCATGTATCTTTCGTTGTGGTGCGTCGATATCACTTCGTTTTATTATAGATTTTTGTGTGTGTGCTTTAGTGGATATTGATTGAGGATAAGTGCTAAAATTTGCCCATTAAATAAAATAAAAGTAAGTAAATAAAGGTTTTTCAGCACGGATTCCTCAAGCTAAACATTAATGAACTATTTCTATTCACTCCTGCAGGCTAAAGCTCCTCAGTGTGGCGCTGCCCCTGACCCTTTGTATGGTCAGCGGCAGCGCCCTGGTTAATGTTGTAACCATTAACCAGTTCAAGCAGACCTTCTGCCATTGAAAACATACTTAACATTTTTTGGACCTTTGTGTACTACCACGCTCGCAGTTTTGCCTGTTGGAGACTGTAATTTATGGTACTGGGGGTTTTAACAAGTCTGGCTCACAAAATGTACAGATGGAAACTGCTGATTATCCCATTTTAGTTCAAATAGTTGTAGGAGTTTTTTTGCTGCAGGTGAACTGTGAGACCAAGTCACCTTGGCTGAATCAGATTTGTCTGGGAGCCAAGGAAGCAAGTAGAGTGACATTCCTGACACCATGAGGTCTGATTCAGCTGTGGGTGCCACTGTTGCGCTGCAGGTTTCTTGTCCTGTTCTGCCCTGGAAGGTGTTGTGCCAGTTGGTTCTGTCCTGCGTTTTCTCATCTGAATGTCCTAATGGGAGGCACAGTAATTAGCAGCTATTGAAGCTTTCACACGGAGACCGATATGTGCTTAGTCAACCCCCTCATGTTTTCAGAAAACATTTCTTAATGTGGGCGTTTTTTGAAGATCAGGTTTTTTCCCCCAGCTGCCTATTAGCTAGCTGTTTATGCCAGCACTTCCAGAATATGAGAAGCCATTCTGGTGTCCTGCAATGTTTGAGTTGGATTTGCAAGTAAAATGGCAAGATTTGCAAATTAGTTTCTAGTATCTCGTAAAAATAACGTACTTCCCCGTGGATCAAGCACTTCCTATCCGTTCAGTAAACAATATGATCTTTGTTAGGATTTGTCCACTAGCTTGTATTCCTTGTAAATTTCGACGATTATGGATTACAGACGATAAAAACTCAATTCAGGGTCTCGAAAAATTTAAAGATAAATAAAAAAAATACTATTTTAAACAAAAATGTCAGACTTCTAAAAAGTGTCTACATTTCTATGCACTCAGTATTTGGGTGGACCTCCTTTTGCATGAATTACTGCAGCAATGCAGTATGGCATGAAAGGAATTAGCCTGTGGGCCTGCTGAGGTGTAGAGGAAGCCCAGGTTGCTTTACTAGCTGCCTTCAGATGCCTCTAACGTCCTCTTTGGTTCAGTAGAAACCTTATCTCAATGACAGGTGTGTCCCATGTTCTGTATACGTCCGTGGTATACACCTTGTGAATCTCTACTAAAAAATGTTAGGGGATTTACACTAGAATTCTCATAAGACTGCCGTTATCCCTGTACTTGATGCATCTTCTCCTCCACCCAACTTTCTAGTGACATGAATGACTTCAGCACTCAAAGATGCATGTTTTCTACATTTTTGTTTCAGAAAACTTTTTAAATACTGCAGTCTTGCCCCTGCTTCCAAGACAAATTTCTCCTACGAGAGACTAATAAATGATCTTATCTTGCATCCATGCCATGCAAACTTGTGGAAAACAAAGTATGTGTGCAATCTTCATTTCTGCTGGCTCGATGTAGTCACTCAAATATTTTGAGATAAGAGAACAATAAAAGGCATTTTTGCTGTACTTTGGCGAGCGCCGTCTGAAACCTGCATGCGGTTGCAACAACATCGTTTACAGTACATTATGTTCTATTTATGTGATGACTATGTGTTGTTTTCACTGATGCAGTTAAAGTGAAAACTCAAGTAAAACTGTTAGTACATAACTTTTAGCTTCTATTTCAGGTCAAAGGTATTTTTTTTACATCCTGGTAGCCTTTTAGTAAATCACGACTGGGTGTATTGTTTTTGTCAGGCATGCCTTCCTCTTGACTGGTCTGTCAACACCAAGTAGTTGCTTGAAATGACATCAAGGAAGCAGAGAAACATTCTGCAGCACTACACAGCACATCAGTTATCTTTGCATAAATTATACATGACACACAGTGCACTGTTTCATGTCTCGTCATAGAGCTTTTCATTATTCTTAGTCTAGTAGCACTTCATCAAAAAATGTTTGAATTATGACTGTATTCAATCGTGTCCTCTGCTGCACGTCCAATTTTAAGCCAGAATTTCAAGTTTTCTTGAAAAGAGGGAGAAAAAATGTTCAAGAGCAGGTTTAAAAAATTCCACTTGAGGTGAAGTTTGTGATCTAAATCCAGAATTATATTCATTTACTTTACAGAAAAATGAATTTCACATGTGAAGATCGCATGTAAGAAGCATGTACCACATGAAAAATGTAAATGTGGTTCACTCAAATTGCCACTTATGAATGTGAACGTTTTAAGGTAGAAACCCACTTTATTCATGGGGTTCACATACATTCATTCACATGTAGGATTTAAATGACTTTTTTTTATTTTTAGAAATACAAATTTGAAGAAGTTTGATGCACTTTTGTATTCAACCCCATTTACCTGATGCCTGTAAATAAAAACCACTTCTTGCCTTATGATGTCATAATTACAATTTGATTTATCTAGAAAATATTTAGAATGTTGTTTCCTTTATCAAATAAAACATCAGTAAGCTGCATTGAGGTTCGTTTATAAACACTTTTACAAGGTTCTCCATTCGTCACAGAAACCATCTAGTTATTTTGACTTGTACATTAGATGTTGTAGGTCTAACAGACCGTAAAAGTTTAAAGTTTTACCAAAAATTGCTTTTCACTTTATGATAAAATCAATTGAAGAGAATTATTTACTCATTACTTGAAATGTTTGTGTTTCATGGTGACCAACTATCTTGTTAATGTTTTATTTTTAAATGCAAACACGGCTTTCCACGCAAATGTTCTCTACTTTAGCTATTATTTTTATTTAACGATCTCATTAGCATAAGGAGATACATTTCAAGACAGTTGTTACATTATGAAGATTGCTGAGCTGTCAGTAGGATTGTTGTGGCATTTATCACTTTGATGAAATTGTGCCTTTAAATGTACTAATTTACTTGCTATATTTAGCCTCCCGCCCCATGTTCATTATTATTTAATAGATGCAGTTTAAACCAGTTATTCACTAACACTGTATAAAAATACTCTTAACCACTGTTTATCACCATCTGACTTAACTAAATTTCCTGCTTTAGCCCAGTAAGGATTAATAAAAGTACTTTTATTTGTGAATGAGTGCAAAACTTTTAGGTTTTTTTTCCACAATCTCTTCCAATAGTTTCATGGAATTTTGACACAATCCTCCTGATAAAACTCGCGTCATAACTTTTTCATTTCTGTCCACATATTTCCTTTGGGACCAATGTCAATGCTTTGTAATTGCCACTCCAAATGATTGACCTCGTTGTGTTTAAGCCAGTTTGTAACTGATTTGGTTGCATACTTTCTTGTC
Source organism: Poecilia reticulata (assembly GCF_904066995.2). Classification (NCBI taxonomy): domain Eukaryota; kingdom Metazoa; phylum Chordata; class Actinopteri; order Cyprinodontiformes; family Poeciliidae; genus Poecilia; species Poecilia reticulata. The sequence goes on along the minus strand of NC_088836.1, from coordinate 24,331,295 downwards.
TGTTTGAAAGACAGATTTACACTCTGCTTTTAGCTTCCTGGTTGATGTCTTGAGATCCTTCTTTAGCATGTTCACCTGCTAAGGTTTATTCCTCATGCTTCCATTTATTTTCTGGAAGTTTCTTAAACACTTATTTGTCGTCTTCTTCATACGTTCTCTTCTCGACTTTACAGATTCTCTCCCAGACAGGCTTCGAGTGAGATTTACACAAGCAAGGCTGGATAGTGACACATAGCTCCAGCACTAACACGCGTCTTCGTGCAATGTCGAAGAGTGGCACATGGCCAGGCAACGTTGCCATGGAGTCATTGACTAACATGGACAGTGCAGGGAGCTGTGACAGTGTAATCAGCACAAACTCTGCCTGGGTGAGTGGCGCTGTAAGTCTCCTTATGTCTTTCATCTGATTTTTGGGAGATTATCCCATTATTTAAGGTCGCTTGGCAAAATATAGAGAAGAACGTAGATTTGCGATTGGTTGTAATGACGTATTTCAGCAAATTTACAGACCTAATGAAAATGTCTCAGTATAAGTAGTTGTACAAAGAGTGTCCTTTTAAAATGAACTAGACAAGAGAATGCCATGGGTCATTAGTTTTACAGGTTTTCTGATTTTATTGAGTTTAGATATTTAGCTTATAATAGTTTTTAGTCTTAGAAAATATTGAAAGGAAAAAAACAAGCACAAGACAGCAAAGAACACAACCAAAAGATACCAATGCATGATCACATTTCATCTGTCACCTCTGCAGTACTCTCTCAACAACATGCCCTTCGACCCAAAAACGTCACTTCACGCCTACGTTACACATGTTGTGGATTTAAAAGAAGTAGGAAAACTGACATCTGTATTTAAATTTTTCTGTCTTTGGTTAAGACCCAAGGAAAAATGCCACTGAAACAAGTTGCCAGTAAAGGAACATATTTCTACCTGAACAATGTTTTGCTCAACACCAGCACTAACCTCAGTGATCTGGCTGTTGACTCCATCTTAGATCTATCTGCATTCCAGCCATAGCATGCATTGTGCTCTTCCCACAGCTTATTGGTTCCCTTGGGTCCAAAATTCCAGTTGTTTCTTAAGTTATTTGCAATGGGAGGCCTATTGTTGGAGGGCGAGGAGAAATCTGCCCCCTCTACTTTCTGTGGAGCTCAACCTTAATTCCTGCATAGATAATTTTTACATCAAAAACTGCTGTAGCCATTAAATCAATACATTCCTGTCCTGTTTTGTGTGTATTGCCATAGAGCATGACAGGCTTCAAGATGGAGGACACATCATTATCGTTGTCTGGTCTTCCTGTTTCAGTTCTTACTCAGTATTTTTGTGTTAGAAATGTGTAAGATCAGTTGAAAGAATAATGGCATTTTATGCATTTTTGACTTTGAACTTTGAAATGACTTCAGTGCACTTAGGCTTGTTTATTGTTTTGCAGAGCGAAGATAGTATGGAGTACCTATCTGCTGAAGAGAAGGCATGTCTGATGTTTCTGGAGGAAACAATTGAAGCACTGGAAGTGCAGGAAGACAGTGGCTTATCAAATGACGAGCCAGACGTGTGGTCAAAGACGGAGCCACAAGATCAGATAAGTAATGGTATGCTCTGCCAAATACTTTTTGGGTGATTTCTGCGCTAGTTGAATGTGACATGCACTGTCTGTATGAATGACAGTGATTGAAATGTTAATGCTTTTGTTTTTTCTTTGATTTTCCCACTGAAATGCTCGAATCAGGAATTCTCAGGATATCCTCTCCAACTCCCCACACAACAGCAGATCCTCCATCTGCTGGATCAACCACAGAGTGTGAAACTGAGCATCACGCTGCAAATCAAAACTCCAACCCACAATCTGCTTCCATGTCTGCAGTCGGCGTGAAAAATGTTAAAACAGAGAACCTGGGAGTTGAAACTGATCCTTCAGTGTCTAACTCTGGTTACACAACCTCATCATCAGACAAAACAACTGACGTTTCAAAGTTAGATGGAGATCTTGAGCTTGAGAACATCACAAATTCTGGAGATGCCTCAGAGAATGATCTGGATATAATCCCTCCACCAACAGACTTTAGAGATGAACCAGAACCGGACTTGCTACTGGAAGCCATGACGGTGGTCCCGCCACCAGCAGCCATGACCGTGGAGGCCATGTCAGTGGTCCCACCACCGGAGACCATGACCATGGAAGCTACAACCGTGATCCTGCCACCTGAAGCCACGACTATGGTCCCGCCACCAGAGGCCATGACTGTGGAGGCCATGACAGTGGTCCCACCACCGGCGGTCATGACCGTGGAGGCTACAACTGTGATCCCGCCATCTGAAGCCACGACCGTGGTCCCGCCACCAGAGGCCACAGCCATAGTCTCCCCACCATCTAACGACTTCACAAAGCAAAAACGAACTGTTGATTTGGAGCAGATGCGCTTGAGAGCCTCTGTGAAGAGATCTGTTGTAGACTCTTCTACTGCTGAGGATTCTTCTAGCAAAGCCTCAGACGTTGCTTCCCTTTTACCCCAAATGAATCCCCCCACTGAGCCTTCAGAACCCAGAAACCCACCTGCTGTGGCACCAAAACCTAAGAAGCTACCTTCAAACATTATTTTAAAGTCACCGATGTCACCAACACATGTCTCTCATGGAAACCCAGGGCATTCGGTGCCCTCCCACAGTGATCGGATGTTGTTGGACCCTCAGAAGGTTCGAATGGAGGCCCTCAAAAAGCTTGGACTGCTTAAAGACAACAAGGAGGAATCAAGTCGTGCTGTAAGCCCTAAGCTTCCTCAGAAGTCTGCTGCATACAAACGGTCACTGGCGAGCCCCTCTCCTCCAGTCAGTCCTGCTTCTCACACACCCCCTGTAACACCATCTCTTACCCCAGTCATTAGTCCCCTACAAGCACCTGTACTCCAACAGTCTGCGTTGGCTCCTACTGTGTCACCATCAGCTTCTTCAGTATCTCCTCCCATCCAGGACGCTGATATCCTCCCAGCACCTGCAGCTTTCAGCGATGGATTTGGGCCTTCAGGTGACGGACTTCCTGCTGTCACAGAGGCCACTTTCAGTACCCTTCCTAACACATCGTCACCAAAGGTGATCAGTATGAAATTTGCAACCTTGGAGCGATCTGGTTTGGGTCTGAGCAGCCAGATGTCCAATCAGAGCTTATTGGAAGTAGCTGGTGGCGAGCAAGACCCAAAGCAACTGCGCAACACTCGGCCAAGACCTGTCTCTCTTGGGACTGGGAAAGACTTTTCTCACGCTAAAGGTGAGGGTTTGGTGGCAAGCGGAACGTCAGAATTCCAGAAGCCCCAACCGACACAGGCATTCCACCACAGAGAGTCTTCCAGGCTGCCTCGATCTCAAGGCATCAGCGTGATGATCTGCCCTCGCCCAGAGAATGAAGAGGACCGGCGCCACGCCCTGAAGAAGCTGGGACTGCTCAGAGACTAACTTCCAAACGTACCTTTACATATTGTAAAACAGACTGATGCAGACTATATCTGGGTTTAAAATGCTGAAGGAGTGCCTTAACCACATTGTTATGCTTCTGTTTTCCACTGAATACCATGTGGTTTACTGTACACTAACCGTATCTGTGTTTCCTTTGACCATTTAATAGCTCAAATCGAAATGTCAAAATTTGTGAATTTCACAAAACTGCAATAAAAACACTTTTTGCATCACATAAGTCATGTGATCAACTACCTGATGTTGCTATTGGCAGAAAAGATGAAGACAGGAAGTTGCATACCTATAGCCATTATCCTATAGGAGGATAATGGCGCCGCATTTTTAAAAATGATTTATTGCGTGAAAAAAAGCTTATTCACATGTGATTTTAATTGCTTTTTTTAACTAACGGAAACACCGCAATTGTGAAATTGTTTGTTGACATTCGGAAAGTCAACAAAGTTTTACACACATTTATAATGGAAACACAGCTTGTGTTTTACTTCTCTTACATCAGACTCATGGTAGCTATAATGTCTTTGATATTATTTAGCTTTTAGAGTCTGTAACAACATATGTTTGTTTTTTTTGTCTGCTAATTTCTTTGACTTAATCCCACCGGTTGCTGCTGGCTGTTTCAACCCTTCTCCATTTCATACTTTTGCAGTTTTGGTCATTTTGAGCCTAACTTTTTTGGGTGCTAATAGGAGTCATCTCCCACCAGCTTCTTCTCACAGACCATTTGTGAATTTGTTCCCATCTAGGGGACGTTTCTTTACCACTGTGATTTTCAATGCTTTAGAATAACTTTTTATCTAATCCACTCGTAGTCGACTGCCTTTAAACGTGATTTTGAGACCAGGAGGTCTTTTACAGTTGTTTTGGGCTAGTAAGGGGTCATAATCTCATACGTTATTTGGCCCAAACAGGAAGCAGAATTGCAGTCAGTTAAGTGGGAAATTGCAGGCAATTTTTGGAAAATAACGTAGAATTAGATTATCTGAGGTTTGAGTATTTTATAAAAAGTTGTTAAGAAATGAATTGTCTCATGGGTCTGAAATGGGGTAAACTTGGCAAACTGACCCAGTCTGTTGTTTTTCAAAGACTTTTTCTCTATTTATTGTTAACCGTATCCTGTTGACTTTCTCAACTATTTGTATGTTTTCATTAAATATATACTGTAACTGTATAAAGCACTTTCTACTTGTGTTGAAGCCTCTCTTTCTGTGTCTTTAAAAACAAATACAGTACATGATCAAAATCTGAAACATCTGCCTTGTTTGGCTCATTCATTAAAAACGAAACTCTACACTTCATCTACTGCAACGTGGAGTCAGTCTGGGAGCTGCAGGTATCGATGCATTTATCTGAAAATGATATAACCTGCATTTAAAGTGTGTCAGGATTATTATTCACAGTGATGTCAGCCCCCATGTGTCACATCAAAGCAGACACTGACGCACAGATTCAGGTTTGGTTTTGGTGTGTGTGTGTGTGTGTGTGTGTGTTGGTGGAAAAACAGGTGTGACTTGTTTTTCAGCCCTGATGGAACATAGTTGCTACAATCACTTGACTGAGGAACTTTTAAGTTTAGACTTTTAAGTACAATTAATTTTGCTCTTTTAATCTATTTTCAGTTCACTGCTTGCATTGAAAATGGAACTAAAAATGTGAAATGTATCATGTATATCATATTTAGTTTTCAGATCTAGAATTGTAACTATTATTCATACCGTTTTTACGTTAAAATTTTGTTACTAACTTCAGTGTATTTGGGACTCTATGTAATAGAGTAGCACGTCACTGTGAAATGAAGGCATTAAACCATGTACTGTTTGATATTTCATAGTATTTCATGTGAAAAGACAGATATACATGCATTGGTTTTCCACCACAACATAGCCAAGAGTTACACTTTTATTTCATCTTCTTGATTCCTCTTCATCTTCCATATCAGTCATATTTTGGGATTGCATAAGAATGGTTCCAACAGATTCTCCCTGAGAATCACCTGAACTACACATTTCTGCAGCACCTCCAGAGTTAACCAGAGAAGCTTAGCTGCTTCTCTGTTGAATGCTTTTCCTGGCTTTGAATATTGTCTTTTAACCCACCTCTGCATTAAACTTCTCCCTAACCTATCTGGCATGTTCCTTGTACTTTGTGATACCTCTGTTCATTCATTTTCTTTAGCAAACTTCTAAACCTTTTATTGGAATTACTGTAATTGATTATTTTAAACAAAGCTGAACTCTATCCACCATTTAAGAGTATTTGTAAAGATTTTATTTAGAGGTATTAGAGTCAAAAGGACAGAGCACAAATGTACATAACACTTTCCAAAATTTGATTTACACATATATTCTATTCTATCTCATACAATCCCATTAATATAGATTGATGTTATTGACTGTAAGGAGGCAAAATGTGACAAGGTTCCAGGGATACGGACATGTTTGCAAGGGGCTGATTCATATATTCATGCTTTCTTCTCTTGATTTCATTAAGCACTTTCTACACATGTGAGGACATATAATAATTAGCAACCCAGTTTGTTCACTGTGAGAGCAGTGAATCTCATTTAACTGCATAACGTGACATACCACTATGGGTGTGGTGCATAGATGAGCCTTACACCATCCACCTTTTTTTCCTTTACTGTTGTTGTTCTGATCACATCTCAGATATTTTCTGAGCCTAACTTTGTATCCAGTTCCTCATTTGCAACACTTGTTGACAGAGTATTTTCATATCTTGATGTGTTTATTTTTATACACCTTGCACAAAAGGCGAACTGTCAGGGAGAGCAAACGCCAACCAGCTAAAAATGGGATTTAAATGTTATTTTGAATATTAGCAAATAAAACACAGGTGTACTTAGTTTTACAGTCAAATGTACAAAAAAAGAGATACATTTGCAGTTTACTTTTTTTTTAAGGTTCTCTACAGAAAAGAAACTGGAAGAGAAAGCAACTCAGCGTTGGCAAACAAACACCAGAGGCTTTGTGCTGCTGCGCGGCACGTTTCTGCGCGAGTCGACTCTCTCTTCTGACAGCTGACCTTACTGAGGAGCAGCGCGTGACAGCTCTCGTCACTTTACCTGTTACCTTCACAGGCCTCGTCTATCAGGTGCTCTGAATAACATGCCACCATAGCCTGCATCCACAATGTGCAGCATTCCTACTACAAACAGTTTGCTGAGGTGACACATCCCCAGAGACAAAATGAAAGTAGTTGGCAGGGATTAACTTTCCATCGTGTCAAACATGGTTGACAGACAGGGTTATTGATTTAAAACTAAATTTAAAAAAAATAGTAAATGGTGTATTTCTAAGAGGATCAGTCTAAGAGCATCAAATCTGCTGTTGAAAGTGAAAGGACAGTTGTGTTCATCATGTGACCCCAGCTATGGCAGACCACAGCAGAAACACCTCAGAGAACTTTAGATTCCACACAGTCTTAAATGAGGAGTCTAGTGTGAAATTAGCCTGACAATGTAACATTAGAGAACTATCTGTAACTAAATTAGATGTGATCCACACTCATTTCCTACCTGTGGGATAATAAAAGCTGTTTTATAAGGGTTTTCAGCTGGGACTTTATTTTCCACTAGAGGGCAGTCTGGATCCATCAACCAAATTTTCAAGCTGTCGGAATCACAAATATTTTACATGTATATAAACCCTTCAGGTTTTATAAAGACCATATTAATATGTAGTAAGTACTCTTCTTCTGCTCTTCGTCTTTGTGAAAAGAAGCCCTTTTACTTTTGATTGCTTTAATCCATGATTGTTTTTCTTTTTCTCTTAAGTGCTTAAATTACAGGCAGAGAAGCTTTTAAAGAAAATTTTAAAGAAAAACTATGGAAATAATATGTAATTCTACTACTAACTGGAACTCAAAACCAGAAAACCTGAATTGTGTTCTCTAATTCTGCTTGCGATGCACTTTTTGTTTACATTTTTTGGTTTGTTTTTATGATTGTTGTTTTTTTGTTTTTTGAAGGATTCCTACAAAGTAAAGCGTATTTGTCATTTGTTGGTTGTCTTATTTATATAATAATTTAGTTGTTTGTAATTTATTAAACCCAAAAAAAAATTGGCATTAATTTGCTTGTTTCAAACTACATATTCAAGTCTTTTTGAAGCTGAAGAATTAAAAAATTGACAGTAGCAGATAGTCTGGGAAGACATTTTTATTCCTTCTAGCTTCTCTTCTGGTTAAAAGCTCAGCCTAGAAATGAACTCTTATATCTTTAACAGCAGTTTTTTTTTTTTTTTTTTTTTTTACCTTTTGAAAACAGAATTTCTTTGTTCTGTCCTGTGAAGAGGAAGTGATTCAGGTTTGGGAATCAAAGCAGAGAATAACGTCAGAACTTTGAATATGGGCGATTTGCCGTAAGGATTTACTCACTGAAGTGTCACCGTTGAACTTCAGCTTGGACTTCTAGGGCTCAGGGGGAAGTTAATGAATTTTTGCGGTTTGATAAAAGTTAAGTGTAGCTTTCTGTTTTTCAGATAAGCTGAAACTCTTCGAGACTCCTTGGAAACATTCCCCTTGTGACAGGAGCCAGAAGAGGCTTTCATAGCTGCTGGAATATCTGGCTAGACGATGAGCTCATGGGACTTCCCCACCATCTTGGCCTTGTTCTGTACTTACCTTCTTACATATTGTCTGTCTGAAGCAAGCCACCCTCCCCCCCCTTTGACCTTTCCTCCACACATGAGTTGATCATGGAGGATTAGTTGGGACAAAGTGAAACAGAGCCACCGCGGAGCACGCTCAGGTTTGAGCATGCCTAGCCAAGTTCTGCGTCATTAAAACAGTTAGCTGAGAATAAATGTCTATCACCTCTGCTGCGTTTGAAATTGCCTGCCAGCAGACATACTTTAAGCACAGTACACTTGAGGTGAACGATTATGCTTCTTTGAATGACAAAACCACAGTGAGGATTACATTTGGGGGAAAATATCCACCGCTTTATCTCATTTGATCTTGACTAGTCCGCTCGATTGTAGGCGCTCACGCACACTCGGCTCAACACGCAGCCGCTTCTGCATGCTGAGTGCTACCTACATATCTCCTGCTGTAGGGGTAAAATTCACAGCTGTGGGAAATAAGCAGGCATAATCTGGAGAAGTGGAAAGACTCATTAGATACCTTCCAACACAGGCCTCCGCTTTGCTTTTTGGAAAAACTGACATGGTGAAGAAAAAACCTGCCCAGGATTCTTTTTGGACCTTAATTGGATTTGGGGTGCCGCTTATATTTTACAAGACAACAACAGTATTATGCGGTTAGTTCCTTGACGCGGCGTGTCAATAGAGACACAGTAGAACTGAGTTTAATTAGGCGTATCGATAAGCAACCACTGAAGATGCTCAACTAGGTTGAAACTTGTAGTGTGAGACTTTGAGGCCACCCCTCTAATGGGCTGGGACCCTAAGCAGTAATGTAGTTTTCCTCTGCCACTGACTCTCTCTGGGAACAGAGTTGCTATACCAAAACTCTGCAAAATCTATGAGTTACAGTAGCTTTGAAGTCAGGCCAGAAAAAGAGAGTTTTTCTTCAAGTTAGTAGAAGATGAACTTTTGGATGTAATCACAGCACACAGTCTGTGTGGATAGATCTCAGTCAGCCTTTCACATCTGCTCACTGCAACTTTGCTCCATTTCTTCCTTGCAAAACTGCTCAGGCTGCATCAGGCTGCTTGGGGGTTGATTGTGACAAAGCCCTTCGCGATCCCCGCTACAAATTCTCTATGAGATTAATGTCTGGGCTTTGACTGAGCCACTTCAGAACATCCGCCTTGTTGTATTCAAAACATCTCTGTGTAGCTTAAGCTGGATGCTTCAGGTCGCTGTCTTGATGGAAAATGAATATCCTCTGAAGCCGTAGTTAAACAAATTGTCCTACAGGATTTCTCAATATTTTGCTGCATTTTTCTTTCTTTTACCTTCTACCTTTACAAGCCCTCTGGGCCTGCTGGCTGGTGAAGAACCTGGACAACTGCTGTTGTATGAAGAAAAGATTGTAACTCCTTCAGATTTGAGCTCTTTCTCTAGTCTCATTACATGGTCATGGTTTGTCAGGAGGATCTTATTGACACAGATTTACACATGACATATCCCTTCCATTTCTTGATGATAGATGTAACTGAACTCCAGTTACAGCTCTGTGCTTTGGAGATTGTTTTTTATCCATCTCCTGACTTACACTTTTCAATACCTTTTCTCTGATTTGATTGGAGTATTCTTTTGTCTTCGTGCTATAATTGACCTTCCAGACACAGCTGTCTTTTTATTTTGCAATAAAAAAAATCCAGATATGTTTTGCTCATGACTGATTTGTAAAAGCAAGAAAAGGGATCCAAGTGTTTGAATACTTTTTATAGGAACTGTACATGACACATCTTTCTCCAAACTCATTAAAATTTCAGATGTGTTGATTTTATTGTTCTAGCATGTGTGTATTTTTTACTGGGGTGAAAAAAAAAGTTATGAGCAAAATCTAAAATTAATAAAAAAGCTAGATGACATCATCAGAACTGTAATTACCAGTGAGGTATAATATTTTAGCAAAAATCAATCAAACCCTGAAACAATAATTACTCTTGTGCTCTAAAAAAAAAAAAAGAAGTCATTTTTAATTTTCATTTTTACTTAACATTTTTGTGCAAATACAGAGAACCTGTGATGCTTTTACTCATCGTCGTACCGCTTTGAGAGTCTCATGCCAGTCCATGCTTAGATATTTGACTCAGAACTCTGCTTCTCCTCTCTTGATAACTAGATTTCCTCTTGAACTCTTTGCTCTCTGTTAGTGCCAGTGACCGAGGCTGTGGTCGCGAGGCATTCCAGGGGCAAGCCCGCAGCGCTTGTGTGATGACTGCACTGAAGTGTTGAACTCAGCAAGCCACTCTGTTCCCCTGTGGTGCTGGCCTGGTGAGTACCAAGACATCCTGCTGGGCCTGCGGTGGTGTTGGTAACCTCGCATATAAAGAGTGTTTTTTTTTTAAAAAAGAAAGGGAGAAGGGGAAAGTTCTGTGCTGTGATATCAAGTGGTTTCATGTATAAATCTTTCACATGATCGGAGTGCAGCTTCTTACACATTTGAGGTGTCCCCGGCTTAGCTTGTGACAAACAGCGTTTGCAATGGCTTTCTCTGAAGAAAGGGCTTCATGACCCCCAGGTTTAGAGTGAAGCTAATCGTTGTCCTGCCGAAAGAGTCTACAGCTGCTACAGACTTAGCATTGGACCGCTACAAGGCTGTCCTCATCCAGCCTATCGTTTCATTCAGACTTAAAGACAAATTTTAAGCACAAATGAATGTTTTGGATGCAGCTGATTGCACTGCGTTTTATTTAGGAGTACCAGAAAACAAGGTACTGGATAAAAATCCACATCACATTAAAAATATATATGTATTTCTACTTTGTTTTCAACAATTTTAATATTTTGCTTTCATTATCCACTACTTTGCATCAGTCTATTAAAGGAAATGCACCGTATCTTGAGGTTGCAACCTTGCTGTTGCCTTTGTGCGTATCACATCTCTGGAAGGTGTTGCATAAAGCTATCTCTGTCCCCATAAATTTCAGTCCAATTTCACTTACTAAGCATGGAAGACCTTTGTTGCTCTCCTGACACCTTCTTCATTCTCCCTTTGCTCTTTACCTAACATGCAGCCAAAGTCCTCTTCATGAGGAGAATCATAAATTAAACATCACCTATGTTTCCCTTGCGTGTCTGTCGGTGTAAAAAATAGCTCGTCTCGGTGCACGGTGTGTTGCCCGTGCACGGCACTCTGTCTCGTGCTCGGCTGTAACCGTGTGCACTGACTTTCTCAAACTCCCAGAGTGGCTGTGAGCTCATTTGGTTACACAAGTGCTCACAATTACCCAGAGATTTGGCCATGGGGATTCAGGATATTTCTATATCCCTGTCGGATGTTGTTTTAATTACACCAAACTGCTCGACTCTGTGCTGCAGATTGACATGGTTTCTTTCTTCTTCTTCTTCTCCTTCTTCTTGTCCTTCTTGTTCTTCAGAGGCTTCTCTGAAAGTTTACCTGTGGCCAGGTTTATTTCTGGCAAAACAGAACAGAGTGGCTTGTGAAACCATATTAAATCACATCTTGTATCAAGGCTTTTAATTTAACTTAATTACATTATCACAAGTCATCTTTAAAGCACAGGTAATGACAACATTCAGATAGGATGAAAGATAATGAAAAATAATCTCCCCTCCTTCTCCTTTTTCTGCCTCGAGCCGTTTAAGTTTGTGTGTGTGTCTGTCTTTAATTCTCTGCGAGGCAGAGCTCTTATCTCCAATCAGCGTCATTGTGAAGCCCTAATTATATTTGATTGAGTAAAAGAAATTACACATGAGAAAGGGGATGATAATTATAGTGCAGAAATCTGCGCGCGCCATAAAATGCAAACATAAATGCATTAACGCAGCTGATTAATTCAGGTGTGAAAGAGGCGGCAGGTGTGAGGATGCAGATGGTCCGGATGCGTCGACACTCCCTCAAAGAAAATTGTTGAGGATCAAACTCGTCAAGGATCGTTCTTTGATTTGGGGATTCATTTTGTGCTCATAATCAGGCGTTTGCAATAATGGTGGATATTAAGCATCTTCAGTGCCTCAATTTTCACCCAGGAAGCTTTAATGTCCTGCTGTTGTCCTATTTGCAAAGAAATGTTCTTTCTGTGGAAATGTATGACTGACTCCCAATATTAGTGACGTGACTTATTTGACAAAGAGAAAGGAAACTTCCCACTGGGAAAGACCCTGTACGCACAGGCAGATAATATGGTGCTGGTTATGGTTTTGGATCAAGATGACAGTAAACAGTATGTGCATGCAGGTTTTTTGGTAACCAGATGATTCACATAAAGCTTTCACCAATGCTCCTGTAAACAATTACTGATTATGAGTTATTATATCTGAGGAAGCAATTCATTCTGGGTTGCACTTCAAACAACCGCGGTAGCCCATTCTACATCTTAACTGAACATAAATAATGAATTTTTAATGAAAAAAGCATGTAGCCACTGGTAAATACGGGTAGAGAGCTTTACAGCAAATTTCTATTTATTACAGAAGCGTAATCTTAGTCTGAAAAAGAAGCAAAAATCCAACCCTTACTTTTTTTAAGTGTGGAAAACCTTTAGAAATCACTATGCATGAGGTGGGTTACACCCTGGACAGGTCTCCAGTCTATCACAGTGAAACACAGAAACACACACGACAAAATAAATGCACACACTCTCACACCTAAGGGCAAAATGATGCTCCCCTTTTCAAATCTAAGTGTTGATAGTGCCTTTTTGATCTCCAGATCAAAATGGTGCACTGTGGCATCCGAAGATGCCAGTCCTGACAGCTGAGTGCATTTCTTCTTGGTTTCCTCGTGTCCATCTGCTGATTCCATGTCTTTTTGATGCTCTCCACAAGAGGTCCTTGGCGTCTAGACAACTCTTCTAATGGTCCTTTTTTAATTCCCTGTCTGAAATCTTGCACGGACGAAATGTCCACGGCCAGTTTATGGCGCAATGATTCTTTCCACTTGTGGACTATGAGCCCAGTTCTTGAGGAGTTTAGAAATTCTGCTGGGACCGCCGCCATCAGGTTGCAAATCTCTTGAGAGAGAGCTCACTGGGGTTTTTTTTTTTCCAGTATTAAATGTTTCTTGCATGACACCTTTTTTCTAATTATTGATAGATTTCAGCTGTGTCGTGACTTTCCATGCTGTTTTGCACATCGGATCATGTGTTCAAAATATCCTGTCATTCTGTTTTACTAAACATTTTATTGGCAGTTATGGTTTGATTTCTTCGTGTGTTTGGACTGGATAAGTTGCTTCTGACATCTGATGAGAATTTCATGTCAGCTGTGCTTGTAGAAATGTAAACTTATTGAAACTGGTGTGTCACTGTGTCTGTAATGAACCTCTATCCTTTAGAATCCTGAGTTGTTTTGAGGTTTATTATGTTTTTGTTCCTCGGTTTCTTTCTTTGACCAGCGTTGTGTCTGTTTTGTTTTAGTTCAGTCACTCTTTGTGATTCTAGTTTATTTCTTGTCTGTCTGTATTTTATTATTATTCTAGATGAATTATGTTTTTTTTAGATCTATTCTTTTGTATTAGAATTATTTTCTAGTCACCTGTGTTCTCTCGCTCATACCTTGTGCCATTTTTTTCTCTCTCTTCCCCTCACACTTACAGCCCGGTAGCTCATCAGCCCAGGTCTTTTGTTAAAGCATTCACCCTCCCAGTATTTAAACCTTTCTCTTGCTCACACTCCGTTCTGGCTCCTCCTGTTAAACCTTGTAACGTCCCTGGATTTTCCTGAATTTGTTTTGTTCTGGATCCCTGTTTTTGTTTGGCTCTGGTTCCTTGTGCTGCCAAGCTTTTTCCTTACTATTTTATTGTCTTAATTTCTCCATTGAGTCTTTCAACGTGATCCATGCTCCCAGCTCTTGTCTGCATTTTGGTCCATTCTCAAACTCACACTACGGCCACTTTTAGAATGGCATTGCTGAAATAAATGAACTTTTCAAAGATGTTCCAAACACCTGAAGTTAATGTTGGGTTGCTAAGTAATTGTAAAACAAGCTGTGTTGAACGGAAAGTGAAATAAATAAATAAATAAAATAAAATAAAATAAATTCCCTGAACATGTATCACAAGGGGGCCCAACAGAAGTTCTGCTCTGGGCCTCATATAGCCATGGGTCGCCTCTGCTTTAAATTATCCGCTATAAATGCGCCCTGACTGTTTAGTTGGCCCAGATGATGATGATCTCCACGCTTTACTGGGTAACTACAGAATGCAATCTCCAAGCTATTACTTTTTTCATCTGAGGCGTTTATAAACCCATCAACCCCGTTGTCCCCCTCGCATCCCCCCACCTCCTTACAACAATTACTTTTTACCACACTGCCGTGACGGCAACTTGTGTTTTTGCGCAGGTGCACGAGCCGGACCCGCACCTCTTGCGCACGTGGTAACCCCTTGCTCACCTTGAGCCCAGCCAGCACCTGCGTGTACGTTCCTGCAGAACAAAAAGAGAGAGAGAGAGAGAGAGAGAAAAAGAGAGAGAGAGAGAGGCTGAGGTAGGAGCTGGAGCGTCGGAGGAGTCAGGAGCACTGATCGGACGCTCCTTCCTCTCTCCTCCCCCTTTTAGACCCCGTCGAGCACTCCATCTCTCGCTCCTTTCCCCCCTCTCTCTCTCTCTCTCTTTCTCTTAAATTGGCACCGTCTCTGAGCTCGAACCATGATAACAGAACAGGCTTATTGCGCTCCGCGTTGTAGGGCTCTCCTCAACCCCGATCACTTTAAACTGAATTAAGAAGACGTTTAGAGGAGAGAGAGAGGGGAGAAGAGAGAGAGAGAGAGAGAGAAAAAAGAGAAGATCGCACCGTATCCTGTCAGCGGGTGCTCAGGAGGAGTAGCAAGACACTACATTTCTGCCACACACACCCTTCTATGTTCTGTGTGCTCCTGCGCATCGCAGATCCCAGAAAGTGTTCCTGTCGTGTTGAACTAAAGGAAAAGTTAACATGTATCTGCACGCTTTGGTACGCGCAAGCCTTGGATTTGTGGGTTTCCTTTTGGTCGCCTTTGTCCAACAGTCAGCTTCAGGAAGTAAAACCCCTCAAGGTAAGTTGTCGCCTCCAAGTGCCTTTCATTTTACTAATTGCAGCCGATCATGTGCCTAAATTAGTTCATCAGACTGAAAGCAAACACGTGTCCAAACAATTTAGAATCAATATCAGGGGCGCCCATAGAAAGTTTTCAAAACGGGTGGCGAGATTTTTTTTTTTTTTGAGGGGCTTGGGGGCTGATAATCTTGGGGGTGGCACTTAACAACCAAAAGCCAAAACTAAGGTTTGTTGTCATGGGATAGAAAGAGGGTTAAGGAGCAAGGCTGGATTTATTGTTACTGAAGAAGCACCAATCAGCCGGCCAATTTTTCCTTTATCTTTATCTAAATAAGTAAATGAACCATTTTAGATCTAGAAACACATAATCCAGGACCATGAACATCTACTTTTTTGAGTTGAATAAAAATCAGGCAAAAGTTCAGGTAGCTTTAATGTAAAAATGTGGGAAATCTTTAAATAGAAATGTTTTTTGTTGTTGAGAAATTAAAATAAAAAAATACAAATCAATAAAAAAAAAGTATCAGCAGGACAGAGCTAAAAAAAACCCTGGAAATCGGTATTGGCCAGGAAAAGGGTGATCGGTGCATCTTTAATTATTACTTAATAGTCGTGTGCTGCAGTGGACACAAAAAATCTTAAATTATCTTAAATTATTAATAAAATATAGAATTTAAATCGCTACAAATGAGATTTGGTTGGGCAGCCAGACATTATTCTTAAAACATTAATTACAGATTAAAAGTAACAAATGCATTATTGTTGTCAAACAACGTAAAAAATGTCATGTAAAATTTATCATTGAGAAAATGCTTTCTTAAGTGAGGAAACACCAGAAACCGGTATAAACCGTGCAAAAAAAAAAAAAAAAAAATTTTGGAAGTCAAAACCACAGCTAAAACGTGAAGCTCCATGTTAATCATAAGGGTGGACAGAGTTGGCACCACATATCTGAATCAGGCAGACCGTGATTACTTTGAAACGCAGATCTATAGTTTTTGGATTCCAGTTTTTTTCTTTAAGCAGATGCTTCCTGTTTATTCTGCGTCTCATTTTGCAATCATTTAATTGCTTTTTATTGTCGTTCGTGCTGTGTCAATCTGCACAGTTGCTTATATTTATGAAGACTTGCCAAGACAAAAAGAAAAAAAAACTGGAAAAAAAAACCCACAGTGAGGCTGAAATTAATTTTTTTTTGTTTTTTTTCTGTGAGTTTGCTGTTGTTGGAATGAAGCTGCTTGCTTTGATCTTGAGACGGCATCGGTTGTGTGAACGGTTGCGTTTTGTAGGTAATCCTGCAGGTAATCATAGCAAGAATACGGGGAGGTATTTGTCACAGTCTAGACAAGTATTTGACACCAGCCCGCAAGATGTGCACACACACACACACACACGCACACACACGCACACACACGCACACACACACACACACACACACACACACACACACACACACACACACACACACACACACACACACACACACACACACACACACACACCAACGGTGGAGTCTCTGTCTGTCAGACACTGCAGCTACAGTGCTGTCCTACTCTCTCATCTTGTGAGAATTCATTCAGACCAGACTGACCCGACCACCTTACAGGAACCAGAAAAGACACGGTGTAAAACCTTCGGCTCTCTGATCCTCTCTTCTTTCTCATTCCACCCCCTCTCCCAGGTTTTCATCACTTAATTTTCCCACAATACAAACGCCGAGCAAAGCTAGCCGAGTATTTGCATGCAAAGACGCATCAGGGTTTGTGTGTGAGTGGCTGATTGTGGTCAGTGATGTTTTGCACTCACAAAAAGACATCTCTCGGGCGGTCGACAAGGGAAAAAGAGAGAGAGAGAGTGAGAGAGAGAGAGAGAGAGAGGGGGGGTGGGTAACTATTTTGCATCCTGGGTGGTCTGCCCCCACTTGTGGGAAAACTCAATATTTACATTTTGCAATTAGAACTACTTTTTTCTCACTTTATTCTCCACAACATCGATTACACACTTCCTTGTAGCGTGGAATGCTCCTTGGGAGCAAGTGGGGCTGTAATGGCATGCACCTGTTTGTTGGTCACCGAGTGAAACGCTCCGGACGACCCACTTGATCGACTTCTCCTCCGGTTCCTGTTTATCGGTGCAAAGCGTGCTCCTTTGCTGCGGCTCTGAAGCTATTTGTGAGCCTGTTGTGGGCCTAACTGCAAATAAATATTGTGATTTAATGTTGATGACAACTCTGAGATGCACAAAAGTCTTCAAAAATGGAAGTGGTTTAAAGAAGAAAACCAGAAAGAGAGATGAATAATAGCTGGATTAAAAAAACAAAACAAAACAAAAAAAAAACGCAATTTGTCGGTTGAGTATTTATTCAGCGCAGATGTTGTCTTTCATCAAAGTCATTCTAATCGTGGCACTGTTTCTGGCATCAGCCATTACTCAAAGAAAAAAAAGGGAGTGGGAGTGCAGAGAGAGAGAGAGAAAGAGACAAGGAAGATTTGAGGATGTGGTGGAGAGAATGACAAAGAAGGGGAAAAATGAGAGCAGGGGAGATTAAATGCACAGAGAGAGGAGCTACAAGTGAGCAAAGAAAAAAAAAAGGGAGCTGTACACGTCATGGCAAATCACTTTCCCCTCGAAAGGAGTCAGGATCTCTTGCGGTGGCACCAAGGCAACGGTTGGTGTGGGGCTGACATGCTGCTGTGGCTGGCTGTGTTGGTGTAACCTCTGCTCCGGGGCCCTGAGGGTCTAAAGACGCAGAGCTGCCGGAGTGGGGTGGAAGGCCACATGCAGGCCCTGACACACTGTGGGAACCGAGCGGCCTTAGCAATATGAGGCCCAAGTGACGGGGAGGCTTACCTTGAGATGCTAACTGAGTCTGCTCTGGCTGGGTGCGATGGAAGGGAAGAAGAAATCCCCCAACGCTCACTCACCCCTCTCCTCTTGCTTTGTTTGCTTTGTCCCTGCTTCCTCTCCTTTGCACTTAATGAAGGAGCCATGCTTTTTCTTAGTCAAATGCATCCAGTGACTGCATTACACCCACTGAGTCAGGGAGCTCCCTCTCAGCCATCGCCATCATTTCAGATAATGATTAGCAGAGCTCCATTTCGTTGACTTTTATCCCTTCTTCTTTATTTTCTGACATGACCAGATGTTCAGCAGGTCTGTGTAAAACTTTGTACAGTGACTCTTCCAACATTTGGGCAAAGTCATGAATCAATTTCTGGAACTGCTGTGAACCAGAAATGCCTGTTGCTAACACTGTTATCTTGCTGAAAGAAGGCAACTGTACTTTTCACTCACATACAACAAAGACAAATACAATGATTTGGAAATACATTATAAGGTTTTTTCCCGGAAAACTTGCTAAGCCCGGCGCTTGGGGTGCTCTGCAGTCATTCATCCAGTCGTGTTTTTGAGTTTAAAAAATGTTTAAAGTTGACAGGAAATTTGAAAATATCACTTAATAATTATGTGTTATTGGAAGATGCATATATGAACACAAACTATAAAGTCTTAAAAAATGCAAACATAAAAAAAAAAACTTAAATAAGCAATGGTAAGCCTGGTGGGGACACATGTAAAGCCTGGTGGCCCGCCAGGCTTATAACACAGTAGGGAAACCCTGCATTATATTTAATACACTGCATAGAAAGACGTACAATTTTGGAAGCAGATTTGTTTTTTTGCATTAAATCAGACAAAAGTTTTTCTGTCTAATTCAGATTACCAAAGCATTTATATTTGCTAGATGCTAGGTTAATAAGAGAAATAACTTTTAATGATTTAGTTTTATTACTTTCAAGCAGTTTGCAGTATTACTATTCCTTTCAAACAACACTTGAAGCACACACAGACATGGCCACACAGCCAAACTGGTCTAAGGGAAAATATGGGAGTGCTGTTTCAGCCAACTCATCGACAGTGTGCAGCAACAAGCTATTCTAATAAAAAAAGATTTTTACAACCTTTGAAGGTCAATAATTATTAACGGCAATGAGAGTTTATAAAACAAAACAAAACAACAACAAAAAAACTTTTTACCCTTTGGCCAGATTTTATCTCAGAAAAGTGCAAGGATTAATGTTTTTGTACTTCTTCTCAGATACTTTCAACAGATTGAGATGTAGCCATAAGTAATAGCTTTTGTGAATTTTAACATTTTAAATTCTCATGCATTTTGCACGTTCAGAGAATAAGACCTCCATTGAAACAGCTTGTTATGAAGCTCTCTCTTTTTATCATCTCATCATCATTAAGGACTGACTCACAGGAACAGTATGATCAAACTGTGGCAAACCTGGAGATCTTCAACTGGCCCAGGCGCGTATATTGGAAAGTTTTCTCATAATCTTCTTCTAATTTGGCTGCTGAGTGTCAGAATAAGGATGGGAGACTGCTTCCAGTCATAAAGCTTTTGACATTTTTATGGCTTGTAATGCTGGAGGGATTGTAAGAACCTTCCGTTCTTGAGCATAAACTTTGTTGCAATCTCCTTGTGTGGGTTTTCAGTAGGACTTTCACTTTCCATCTAGGGTTAGTTAACCTGCTTTAGCTTAATTGGTAACTCTACGGAAGTCTGAATAGACTTTATTTTTATGAGTACAAAGCATCTTGCTGTATGGCAGTGGGGACGAGCATCTTCTCCCTGTGACGCCTTCCTTGTGTCACTTTGTTTAATTTTTAAATAATTTTTTTCTAGAAAGCAATATATTGTTTTAGAAAAATGCATGATTTTACAAAAAATATTAAAATCTCGACTTTTTCACATTTTGTCGTACTGAAACACTAAACGTCAAGAGAGTAAAAAAAACCCAAAAGAATGGCAGAATATACCCAGTCAGCACTACAATGGTGTCATTTTATAGAAAGTAATCTTCATGTGTTAAGATGGCCTAGTCAAAACCAAGACCTTAATTCAATTAGGAATGGCTAAAATGAATGTTAACAGGTGGTCCCTGTAGAATCTAACTGAGCTTGAACTATTTTAGTAAAAATGTCAATCTGTGGATGTATAAAGCAGATGGAGAGCTAGCCCAACACACTTACAGCAAAACTGCAGCAGTCTACAAAGTATTGACTTAGGGGCCTAAAGACAAATGCATACTACACGTCTGAAATGAAAACCATGCATGCGTTACCTTCCTTTTCACAGTTATGCGCTACTTTGGGTTGGTCTGTTACTCCGTACAAGACATGTTTAGGTTTGTGCTTGTCACGTGAAAAAGTTCAAGGAGTACCAATACTTTTTCAAGGCATTTTAAAATAATCAAAGTTTTTGACTTCATTTTTATGCTCTTCGATTGAAAGAGTTGAAGTTTGAAAGGATCATTCAGACAGAGCTTTACTCCTACCGATCGCTGTGTCCTTGAACTTGGTAGATTGTGCTGTTTATCATAAAGGGAGGAAAAAAGACCAGAGATCGCCTTCTGTCACGCTGAGTCATAATGCCTCGACATTTGGACACCATTTTAACGTCTGTCGTCATATTCGCTTTTCATTTCACTGACTGTTCGTCTGCTGCTCTGTCCCCTCACTGTGCAAGTGGGTTATGCAACAGTAAAATTACTTTGCCTTTAAAACAAGCAGACTTAAAAGTGCCTACTTGTCTGCTGAGGTGTCATGGACAAATGAGAAACAAAAGATGTTCTTTATTCAGGCTTTCTTTGAAGGAAATGCTTCTTTTGACTGTGGTAACATGTGACTTGGAGAGTCTATGGATATTATGTCTGGACTGTTTTATCAAACCTGCATTTATTTTCTCACTAGGATAATTACATTCATGCACAGAGTGCGTATATTATTGCAATCAGCATACTCTAGGAGCTTTTCACGTTCTCATTATGATCAGAGCTCTCGAGGTGAGTTCAGCCTGGACATGACCCCCGGTCACTCTCTGATGAGTGGGTGGAGGTTACCAGTCCAGTTTCTCTTTAAGCAGAAATTAAATGTTAGCATCTCATCTGTTCCTTTATATCACCCCTCTGGGACAAATAGAGTTTTATTGGATTGTTTGAAACTGGTGCTTCGTGGAAGCTGTGGATGTTGTTCATGGGAAGAGAGACTTCATTAGTAGAGTGGTGAAGAAAAATTCCAATCCTGTCTAAAACATTAAGTTTATGACTGATTCTTTTCTGTAAAAATGACAAAAACTCTGGTTTCAGGAAACTGTATTTTTCCACTTAATGTTGACAACTGCATGAAGTCACTGTGCAGAACCTAATGCATCTTTGAGTTTTCTCCATATTGCTATGTTACTATGTCACGTTTCGAGGAATCTCCTCAAAGCTTGTTTATCATTTGGGATAATTCTACAAAGGGACATTATTTATGTTTATTAAGTGAATGTGTACATATACACATGCACACACACATCTAAAATGTGTGTGTGCATTTGTATTCATCCCCAGTGAGGGAAGTGTCTACACTAAATTTGCACATCTATAGATTAAAACTTTTGCCCACTCTTCTATTGTAAAATAGCCGAAGCTCAGATTGCATGCAGATCATCTGCAAACAGGAATTTTCATCTCTTGCCAATTCTCAATTAGCTTTGGACACTTGAGGCTTTTCTTGGAACCGTGCCATTGTAGTTCTGACTTGTTCAAGATTGTTGTCCTGCTTGGAAGTGAAGTTGTGTCCCAGATTTTCTTCCAAGATTGGCCTGTGCATCTTCATCCATCTTTCCATTAACTCAAGCCAGCTCCCGTCCCCCCACCCCACAGCATAATACTACCACCAACATGTTTTACTGTAGGGCTTGTTTGTTCAGTGTTAGTTTTGCATGAAGGTCAAGAGCTTACCATTTTGATCTCATTTGACTTGAACGTTTTTCCACAGAGAAAGTTTTTGTTGTTTCCCTACACGGCTTGCAGCAACCTGCAAAGTCGACTTTTTGTTGGCTTCATTTAACAATGGTTTTCTTTTTTTCACTCATTACTAATAGTAGTTTAAGTCTAACCTTTGTTCTGTCAAAATATTTTTCCACCTGAGGTATTGATATTACACTTCAGCTTCTCCAGAGCTTCTTTTTAGGTTTTAATGTCTCTTTTAATGTCTTTGTAGTTCCTTTCTCTTTATTTGGTCTGTGAGCTGTTCAAAGATTGATATGTGTTTTTTTTTATTAACCTGACCCAGCTTTAAACTCTCCTCAACTTCGCTTTGCCTACCTGAGCTGTCTGTTCCTCTGCCTTCATGATATTTGATCACTGATATTTTCTGAGGGCTTCACAGAGCAGCTGGATTGAATACTTTTGTATTTGACTTGTTATTTTCTACAGTAACTGTATTTATGGTTGTTTTAACCCAGTAGGAAAGTGATTTCTTTTCTTCTTGTATTAAAGCCATAAGCTTAAATCTCCACAATACTTGTTTAAAGGTTGCTTGGGTTAATGAAAGATTAATTACACGTAATGTCATGTATTAGTTTTCTCACACATTTACATATGATAAGACACAAGCTTTATTAAAAAAAGGGATTGAACAACCAAAAAGCAATTATCACTCCTGTGTCTTCATTGTCATACTTAGCTTAAATAGATTTATTTTCAGTACATCACCTGATAGATCTTTAGAAATGCGAAAAAGCTGAAAAGCAATCAAAATGCGTTTATTCTTGTTTTCAATTTTTGTCTTAATTCGATCATATAGTTTTCCTGGCACGTAATAAACCAGTAAGTATCTGATGGCTGGTTTTTCTTTTAATCCTGCTGCAAATCAAAATAATCAGAGGATTGCAAAGATATGTTGAACTTAGGTTTTTTTTTTTTTGAGATGCACTCCTTTGCTTTTCTTTGATAATTAGAACTCATGTCATCCCTAATACCTTGTGCAACTACCTGAAACCAGGCAGAACAAAGACCTTGTTTATTCCATACACAATCCAAGGTTTCCCTCTTGTTTGCTCAGCCTCACTATGTGAATAAAATGTAGGGGCCAATGTCAGCATGCAGTTTAGTAAAGCTTTGCAGAGACAGTTTGAACACAGAGAGGAAATCACATATCAACCTTCCTGATACATAATTTAACAACAATTTCTAAAGTTGAAACTTGCAGAGTTTGACTTGTTTGTATTTCTGTTGGTTTGTATCTCTGTTGGTTAGGCAAACAAGTTCATCAATTAAGAGATGGTTTATATGCTCAGAGAAGAGGCGACGCCACATAGTTTGTGTGAGAAAGAATTCACTGTAAAATATAATTTTACAGGATCGCTTCCCGACCTCATGACCTTTGCCGCATGTCTTCCCCCTCTCTCATTACCCACTTTCCTGTCTGAATACTAGACACTAGAGTCAATAAAATCTTAAACAAAACAAAAAACAACAAAAACTTTGGCATCTTAACTGTGCGCCTGATGTTATAAAATCAAACTACGTCTGGCATAATGGAAGCAATAAAATGGGAACCAGTTTGTCCCGAAAGGGCGTACTGCTGTGTTGTGCTACATGTCTTACGGATGCAGAGATGGGCGCTGGTGCAAATCCTCCAGCTCCCTAATGGCCTGTTTTCTCTGAGCAGTATGGCATGGACCGGTGTTGTTTGGTGTGCTGTGTTCTGGTCCGATGTTTTCAGGAGATTGCTAGACTCTCACTGGACAAGCAGAGTTAAACCCAGACGCATTGCTCATTAGTAAATCCTGTTCTTGCTTGCAACAAAAACGGGACGGCCGTCAGCCATCAGGACCCCAGAAACCAGCAAATCATGGTGGGTGCACCCAGTCTCCTGACCCCACCATGGTCACTCACCCCAAGCTCTCCAACCCGATTTCACCCCATTCATGCTCCCACACCCTGAATCACCTAAGCTCGGAGAAGCATTTTCTTTCACTGTTGCCGTTCTTTGCCTCGCAACAGCATGAGACTTTTTCCAAAAGTACCAACATACTTTGCTTATCAAATCAGTAATGAGAAAAAAAATACAAAAAAATGGCTGTAAACAAGATGCTTAGCAAGGTCTAATAATTTTATCAAACAACTTCCAGTAGAAAATCTTGGGACTGAAGAGAGGGAGAGAGAGGGAGCTGGAATAAAGGTGGAAGTGACCTCTGCTGAAGAAGATTTTTATCCTCTTCTACTTACAATTTTTACTTAAAATATCAGAATGTTGGAATATCAATGACATAGTATGAAACGGTGCCTACAAAAAATCCAGTGTTATCGTAAACCTTCAAAACCAGAAAGTTAAATGGATTTGTTGCACATATTTTTCAGTAGAGTTGGAGAAAACAGATAAAAATACAAGATTGATCAAATTTTTGTATATCAAAAACTGTTTGCTATGTAATTTAACATCCTCAATTCCTCAAACCCCAGAGTAAGAATCTGAAAATATTCAAGCCTGCTAATTTTCTCCTGTTATCTTCACACAACCCTTTGCTTAAATGTTTAAAACTTGTTTCCTGTTTTTTATGATGTACATTGTTATAATCCACCTATTTTAATTTCTAATAGATTCAGTTGATTTGAGCAGTTATTCCTGGATCTGAGTCTCAACCTTACTGCCAAATGTAATGCAATGATTCCCAATAATCAATTTAACATCTCTTTGGTACACTAGAACCACTACTTCTTTCTATCTGCACACATTGAGCCACTGCTGAACAAAACCATAATGTGTGGACACAGCAGATTCCCTGCGTAAGGAACCTGTCAGCTGTGGAAAGCTTCTTCCAAGGTACCTTTCCCCCCTTTCCTTTTACAGAAAATCCCTTTATCAGCAGCTGGTGAGACCTTGGCGACCGCAATTTACTTCGGTACGTCCACAACAACTTTGAACCCAGCGGTTTGGAAAATCATCAAGTCTTTACAGTACAGAAAAGTACAGAATGCACTTTAATCTAAACACTGTGGTCCAAACGATGGTTCTCTTAATGTGGCATTGTGTTTAAATGTAGAAAACTGTCCTCTGTCACGCTGTCCATGGCCTTCCTGTACAGATGTGGTAGTTTATTAACGACATCCCTGGTGATGAGTCTATGCAATGTTACACAGACTAGAACATTTCAGGTGAAATTGTATAAAAATTCTGCTTTCAAAGAACCATTCAGTATTAAACTCAGCTGAAGACTCGGTGAGACCTCAAAGCCCTCCAGCCAAACTCGCCAGGTCTTTGATTATTAATCCATTCAGCGGTCGCATCACAGACTTTGCATTTGTTTTCATGTTTTATGACTTGCTGATGGGGGAACTGTGGAGAAGATCTCAGATGTTTCTCCATCCGTCCTTCCTTCCTTTGCCCTCCCTCTTATTCCTCTCTGTGACCTCGGGGCTGAATAATGGGGCTGCGTCTGTCTTTAAGAGCTCTGTGGGGTCAGGGAGGGGCGTCATTATTAGGCCAGTCTATGTTGGTCAGCTTCGTTGGAATGGGGGGTTGGGGACCGGAGAAAGAGCCTTGTTTACAGACTGTGCATGTTTACATTCCTAATGGTAAGCGCCGGTTTTAGAGACTGCTGGAAGTGAAAGGAAATGCTCTTATTCTGCTTAGTAATGGAAAAATCCAGCCCCAATACATCCAGGAATCCAGATGAAAAAAGCCTAGTTATTTATTTGGTGGGCTCTGGCCTGTGCATTGTGGGCAGAAAGAGGAATGACTTCATTGATGAATCTGACACTTCCTAAACGGACAAGAGCATGGGAAAAACTACAATCCCCTGCTGTGTTTAGTGAACTGAGCTCCACATTCAGGTTGTTTTTGTAATAATAGAAAGGTGAATCCCTGTTTTCATATTTGTCATCCATCATGCAGGCATTTAGGTTTACATATTATTTTCAATCTGTAAATCACCTCTTTGTTTTTTAAATGAGTTTAATAAATTATTCATAACTGTAGAAATGGTCTTGCAAGGCAGTCTGTATCTCTATATGTAGTTTTTGAAGATAAACTAATTTGCAAATTCAGAAAGGGAGATCATTCACACTCACTCAGGAAAAACACTCTAGCTTGCAATACCTGTGGAGGAGCTGCAGGGACCCACGGCTCCAGTGAATCCACAGAAAGACCTGCACTATAATGTATACATTGATAATGTAATGTTGCTTCTCACATTACATTATCAATGTATGCAATGTTCCAATACCAAACGACAGCTTGAAAGCAATATTATATGGACTAGAACATTTCAGGCTCCATGCAGAAAGACCTGTGCTGGGAATTGAACCCAGAACCTTCTTGCTGCAAGGCAACAGCTCTACCAACTGCGCCACTGTGCAGCCCGCTTTCAAATAACCTTCATCCCCAATCTTGGTGACAATGATCATCACAATTTGTCACTGAGATGATGTCATCATGATGATGAAGACATCATTGTGATAATTATTGACACAACCGTCATGATTTGTTGTAGGTTTTCCTACAGCCTTAGCTTTAAATTACAAGTTCTGTTAACATATTGACTTTTTAATCTAGATTATTGTCCATCTTTCTGCATTCACCTGCCTTCAGCCTGTCTTGGTCATCAGTTTTTCAGTTTACATACATAGTGGTCGTTCTGAGTGGTTCCTTTTTAAAGAACCTTGTTTTTCCCGATACGTTTTCATAACGAGCTCTTTGAGTTCCTGGGTTCTGTCTGAAATTTTTTGAAGGATCTTTTTGAGGATTATGTGCCTTTGAAGCACCCTTAGTTTGTTTGGTTATTCATTAAAACTTAGTCGTCTGTTGGCTCTGCCTGTTTGAGTCCCAATTTGAGTTCTCCAATTATACATCTCCTGCACCTCTGCCAGAACAATCTGAGGCAGGAATTAGTAAACAAAGCCAACAGACAGTCGATGCAAAAAGGTTTCACTTTATTTATTTTTTAACACATTGCTTTGTGTCAAATGTGGGATGAATGCACATTGAAACCATTGGCAAGCATACGAAACGTGAAGAGGAATAGACGTTATCGCTTGTTGGGAGTTACCCGAATGTTTCCTGGTATTGATCATATGAATTAAAATTCAATTTATATTTTAGTTTAAATGATCATAGGCAGGTCTACGCTAACTTTGAGAAGTTTTTAATATAATTTATCCAGGTTTTGACTTGCACACATAAAAAAATAATCATTTTATTTAGTTTTAGTCTATCATATTTATATTCTATGTTTTCAGGGTCTTTAGTAGTAACTGTTTTTGAGTTTTCTGATGTTTTTACGTGATGTACTTATTTATGTATGGATTACTTTATGTCAGAAACGGTAATCAAACCAAAAACAAACCAAACCAACTTTATTTATAAAGCACTTTAAAACAACCACAGCTGATACAAAGTGCTGTATATTAAAACACAACATAATAAAAATAAAAACTTACAGCTCAATCAAGCTCATTTAGATCAGTTTGGTTTTTATCTGGACTGGTGCTATACAAATAGTTTTACTTACTTACAAAACTCAAATGAGGTAAAAAGAAAAAACAAAGGATTTCCGTTGGGTTTTGTTACAAAGTAGCTTTTTTTAAAGGAAAAAAGTGAAAATGTATCATACCTTGTTACGTTTGAGCTTCTCAGAAACATTGCTTAGTAAAGGACACGCTTTTTTTTATGCAAAAAGTTGGCATTTCTAACTTTTGCTCCTATGACCAATAAGCCTTTCTCCCATCAGCCTTATGTGAGCGAAAACTTGTATCTGATTTCAAATCTGTGAGTAAAGAGAACCCAAAGGAAATGAAGCGTTTTACAAGCGAGAGGTTAGTGAGCTGGCTCAGTAATGAACTGCACATCCAGGTCACTGAGCTCCACCTTTTGCAAGTAGCAGTAGTTAATAGCTGCTTTACAGCTTAGACAGACAAGCATTCACTTTATACGTCCGTTTGACAGGAAACAACTAAAAATATCACACCCGTGCTGTAATTGCTACTTTGCTGTCTTTATAGTTGGTACTGTATCTGGTCAAAGCAGCCACCAATGAATGTAATTGCTGTGTGCAAAGTGGAAAGTGTCATGTCAGTTAGCTCTGCTTGGATTTATATATGTTACACAGCTGGACTAAGTGCCACCCTTCCTGCGCATAAAATATGCTTCATGAGGCTGCAAGAAATCACTAACAGTTGAGGAGAAATGCGAAGAGGAAAGAAAAATCTCTTGCAAGAAATGGATTCTTTTTTCATCCCTGCGGCTCCTCGTAAAAGATATTTGGTAGTAATGTTGATCTGATAACGACGCCATCACGTTAGCTTCTGTGTATTGACTCTTATTATTACTCTACGATTCACTTAATTACTGTAATAAGTGTTTTCCTTCAGGAGGTGGTCTGGAGGTTTGTGAGTCATAGTCTATTAAAGCCACACATGGTAAAGGAAAGGAACCAGATGCCTGGACCATCAAAATCACAGAATGGCCACTGTTCAGTCAGAGCTTGAGGTACCCAGAGAAACCCTCAGTAAATGACGCGCTTTTTGTTCTGATGTTTCCAGGCTTTGGTTCTTTCTGTTTCACTCAGAGGACTATGAAATGTTTATGGAAGTGCTGACAGATTGAAGAAGCTGGCACAAAGATTCAGTGTATGCTGGTGTGAACTGCCTCCCATAATTGACACAATAATGCAGCTCTAGCATATACAGCGCCCTCTACAGGAGTACGAAGGCCTATTTTTGGTTTGCCAGCTGAGTTCAGCAGATTTTTCTTTAAACTGTCCTGCTTATTCAGAGTTCAAGTTATCCTGAACTTTATCAAGGTTTCCTGGCCTTCGGTAAAGAAGCGGACCAAGACTAAAAGCTGAATATTAGTCTCATCTGACCAGATCAAATGGTTCCAGTTAGTTTTAGTGGTGTTTAGCAAACTCTTCACACTTAAACTTTTTACACAGACACCTGGTTCACACGTGGATCATTTTAGCCATTTCCTGACTTCTAATGAATACCGCACACTTTCTCTTGTCTTTTCCATTTTCAACAGTGGTT
The DNA here is from genome assembly GCF_904066995.2 of Poecilia reticulata. Classification (NCBI taxonomy): domain Eukaryota; kingdom Metazoa; phylum Chordata; class Actinopteri; order Cyprinodontiformes; family Poeciliidae; genus Poecilia; species Poecilia reticulata. The sequence continues at coordinate 24,302,310 of NC_088836.1, read as the reverse complement.
TCTTAGACTGGCTTCTTTATTATTTCTTATGCATATCTCATGGGGGGAGGGGGGGAGAAATCTGAGTCAGTGGAATCAATGATCAATAGAGGATATCTTTTGATTAACTTTTGACTTTATATTTTAGAGTAGGATTCAATAACAATAAAATACTTTTCGCATATAAACAAACTATGGACCCACACTCCACATATCAAAGCTGCTGCTAACAGTGTGACATTGCATTTAAACATGTTCCCAACATTTAATCTTTTTCTCAACTTTTTGATTTTATTCTTCAAATCTAATGTCAGACTTATTCCAGTTAATTTAACTTTATTGTATGATAGAAAATAAAACTAAATCACCAAAAAAACATCACTTTTTTTTCCTCCTTGTCACTCTTATTCTCTTTTGGAGAAATAAAGACTTTATTTTTCCTATATATTACATTATTAAAATGAACAAATAGAACAATAATTTACGTAAGTGTCTATTTGACACAATTTTCCTCAAATTACTAGATATTTGAATCAAGACTTAATTTTATATTAATTCCTAAATTTTTGTGTCGCTTCTAAAAATGTCAAATTATGACCTTTTAGGTTAAATTGTTTTTTTTTTTTTTTGACATGGAACAAAAGTTCTTATAATACGCCTCTGTTTTTTGTGCAACCTGAGTTGGCACTATTCAGGTCTTTGCTTGACTGTAAAACGTTTTTACTGCATGGTCTGCATGCAAAATGTGTTGTGGTGCACCTTAACAAAACACTTATTTTGTTGCAGCACTAATGAGTGGACCCAAGCAAGAAATAAGCCCCTAAATGCCTTATACTTAAATGCCTTGCATATAATGGCAGAAATTAATGCATTCATAATGTGTTTTACCTCGCTAACTTGTCCTGGATCTCATCTTGCATGTTCCTATCTATGCCTCTGTTTTCGTTGGATTATTCTGAGGCTCAGCGGTCCAAGCAGGGAGGGACATGGGCCTCTGAAGTTGTGATCACAGTATTTGAAAGCCTAGGATCAGTCAGTGGTTATGACTCCTAAACGTTTTAGAGTGTGTGAAGGATGAGTGTAAATATCCCAAATGGAAGCGGTGGATATTTTTATTCAAAACCTTTTAGAGGCTTGCTGGACAGCCAACAGTATGTCCCTTCATTAGCTCAGAGGAAAAAATGGGCAGTAGCTCTGGTGAGATGCTAAATATTGTCTCATGTTGACGTCTGCATTTCATCTAAATCTTTTTTTTTTTTCTTCTTCTTCTTTGTGGTTTGGAGGCTGGCCAGTGTGCTGCCCTGATTGACCTAAAAATGCCCCGGCTTGCTTTAAAGAGTGAAAACTCCATTGGAAGCATTCTTAAAAATTCTTGTCAATAAACAAAAGTTGTTTTTATTGTCATTCACACTATTAGAAACAACAGACATTGCATATAATATCTATTATTATAATTTTAAAACATATTTAGTTGAGATCTTGAATCTGATTTCATCTTTAGGTTCACATATAAGCCTGCAGTAACCAGATTTCAGCCAAAGCTTTAAACGTGTTCAATTCATTTGCCTTCTGGACTTGAAGAGGAAAACATCTCTTGTAGTTGGGAGGGACTGCTAGATGAGGACCGACCCACCTGTGAATGCTTTGTGGCAGACGAAGGACCCACAAAAACAGCTATTGTTCATTGAGAAGAGTTAATAGCGAAATAGAAATTGAAAAAGAACGCTAGATGGCTCCGAGTGCTTGGTAAATACAGCTGCTGAGTTAGCAGCGCTGGTTGTTAGCACCACCTCCTAACATTTAAATATGGTGCACTCAGTGACGGGAAAAAATGGGAATCTCTTAGTTTCCAACCAACTAGTTATTGGTCATGAGTGGTGGAGGAGAAAACCAACTAATTTCTCTGAGCATTTCTCCTTTTATCTACGATCTTAAAGCTTTTTGTCTGAGTTTGCATATTTCTGAGCTCAGTTTTTAAAAAAATAATTTGTTTGCTGAATTATTTGCTTAAACTGTAAGTAGGCTAGTTGTTCAAATATAAACATGTTACTTGTTACCTGAGTATTTGTCTCAAACATTGAAAATTAAAGTTTTCAGAACATTTCAAGTTTCACTGGCCAATATTTTTATGTGCACAGATTTTTCTGATGTCCTGATGCCATTTTAGAAAAGGATAATTTCCAGATATGATGTCTGGATTTAACACAAACAGAGTTGAATGTTGGAGTATTACATTGAAATCCGATTGTTGCTGAAGACCCTCACTCTTTGTTTCCATACAGTGTTTCTGCTCAGCTCCTAAAGTATTATTTAGACCTTAACTCTGTCTTGCTCAACCGCAGTCTAAACTGTAGTGTAAGTGTGGTTTAAAGATAGATAATTACAATACTTTTCTCTGTAATTATGCTCAGTTTGACAAACACTGTGATCACAGGAGCACTCTTTTAAGGTATTGAACTCGGTAGCCTTCCTCTTCTACCACAAAGAGCTGATGAAAAGGAATCTGAAATGGACCCTGTGGGGAAAAAAAAGGGAGTTTTACTTTGCTTTTCCTCCACATATATCTGTTATTCTAACAATTTTTATTGCTCCCGTGAAGAGCATCAGTCATTCTGGTGCTATAGACTAATATTTAGAAACTGCTTGCAGGCAGCGTACACTCAGTTACAATATTCGGGTCTCCAATCAGTCTATTTCTGTCTCTGGAGCACGGTTGATGGGTCGAAAGGGGAGCAGGTTTGGGGCAAAGCAAACAGTGAGGGTCTCAAAACTCCAAGTAAACATTACCCTGCATATGAACTGCACACCTTTGGGCCTGCAATTCTCCCACACACTCATACTTGTGCTCCAGCTTCTCCAGTCTCGTTCCTGGTCACACACTCTTCAGCTGGCCCAGTTAAATGCGCTGCTTATCCTGGGGCCTTCCCATAAATCAGGGAGGAAACACACCTCTGACAAGGTCTCACCTCCACAGCCAGCAGCCCTCTTAGGCACCTCTGACTCTAATGTGAGGCCTGCTTTTGAAAGAAAAAGAATAGGTTTACACTGAAACGCTCTTAACAGCTTTTTTTAAATGTAATTAGTTTGATTCAGCTACAAAATAATTATGCCCCACTGAGTATTTACTTTGTTCAAAAGAAACATTCACATTGTTGTCTTCCTTGCTTGTTTGCCTCTTGAAAAGAAAATAACATGATTATAGATAAACATAATAAATTAACTTAACATTAAAGATATGTTGTACTTGGTTTATGCGAAACATAGAACATCACATCTTAGACTCCTCTGTCCAAAACCGATTATTCTAGACGTTCTGGTCTTTGTCTTCATTCTTTCTGAAAAACTTGTTGTTGGAGAGCAAAGATTTCCTTCTTACTCACCTCTGAGGAATATTAAACGTTCGCCATCGATTTATGATCGCACAGGAGTTGGACGATCAGAGCTGGGCATGCTGGTGGTTGTTTTTAATTTCCTCACTTGTGTATTGCTTTCTACTCTGTGGAATAGCTGCATAAAAGGATTTTAAATTGCTTATCTAGCTAAAGCTGTTAAAGTTTTCTTTCAAACAACTCTTGGGATGTCACCACGCTTCTCACTCTAACGTAAACTGTTAAGAGCAGACAAACTAAAGTCTTGGGTTGCGTTGACACCAAAAGAGTTATGCACGTCAAAAACGCATCTGATGCTTCAAGTTTGACGCGCCAGAATGCAGACTCTTGGCATTTTGTTCTACACCTAGCATTTTGCGCGACAGGTTTTACATTCAAAGTCTATGTGGAGGCGCGTTGAGGGCGCATCAGATGCGTCAAAATTGCTCTAGCCGTTGTTTTTCCGATGCCGGCCGATTTGTCGGACGCGTCAAATACTCAAAACGTTACCAACGCTTAAAATCGCACCGCATTGGACGCACAAAACGATGAACCCCAAATAGACTTTGAATGTTAACCAGACGCGCCTTGGTGTGAACGCACCACTGAATGTGAAACAAACTTCTCATTTTACGCACCTGATGTGATCCATCGAAAGCAGGAACAGATGTAGAGGTGACCTAAATTATTTTTCACCAGATATAGTTTTTTGTGTTACACTTAAAACAAAATAAAAGGCCCTTTAGATTTTATTATTTAATGATATTACTTGAATGAATGTTATTAATCAGCATTGTTAAAAAGCATATTAAATATCCATATCCAAAAATATGAAAAAGAAAAAAAAAAAAAACACCCAACCAAAATGTCCTAATTTGTCATGACTGTGTAAAAATGCTCAGCCCTACTGTCATCAGTCTGATTTGCTGAGGAAGAAGATGTACATCCAGGGATTTAGTGCAAGTCTAACAGCAAATTTTAAAGTTTTATTGAGCAAGAAGTACATCATGTGTGAATCACTTCCAGGCAAAATGTTTTTCATTATTCTACGACTTCCTCTCATCCAACAAAATCATTAAATTCAATATTCCAAGGATGTCAGTGGGTTTAAACAAAGACTCGCACCATTTGTGGCTTTAATATGCTTAAGTGCCTGAACCAGAGGAGCACTTCAAGAGCAGCAATATTCAAAATGACAATATCCCTGGAGGAAACTGTTTAAACATCTGAGCCGTTGCCCAACATGTCTTTCTACTTTAGTTGTTTTGACGTTGTTTATCCATCCTTGTCTCAAAGCGCCGACTTCATTCTCAGCCGCTTCAGCTTGTTTCCAACAACTGTGATTCCTCAACACAAAAGAATTAAACTCTCAATGAAAAACACAATCTTTTCATCTCGGCGCATGAGTCAATTACCAAACAGCATTACTGAACACATTGTACTCAGAGGATCGTCTCCTGGACTGGAGCAAAAGCTGTATTGGTTCTGACATGTTTATTTCCATGGCAAAGCCTCTTTGGCTTTCCAGCAATACCAACACATGTAGCTTTTGTTGTCCATGTGTCTGCTGGAAGGCTCCCAGTCGCCTTCATGGCTTGATTTTTAAACAGTGCTCTGACAGACGTGGATTATTCAAGTTTATGGGGCCAGCATTTCTTCAGTTGTATTTATTTGATTTTCCTTGGCTGAAATCAAAGACAGCGGGAGAGTGTGAGAGCCGTTTAACATTTAACAAAGGTGTTTTATCACTAATCTGGGAACTTTGAACAATTTCAATTGGCTTGACAAGCCAGTTGTTAAGATACAACAAAATAGCTCCTTAGTTGAAAAATCAAATGTTAAACTCAGTACTTCTCCTTATAGAGTGTCAAATAACTTAGTAAAATGTTCAGCTCTGGTAGTTACTAAACGACTGGTGTAGAAAAGCAAATGAGTAAACTTAGGAAAACAGCCTTATTTCTCCATGTAGATGCTGCAGATGTTCATGCAAAAGATTGAATTATCCTAGCAAACCACCCAACATGTGCACTTCATTTAAAGATAAACACGAATTAGAAGATGTAACATTACATTTGGCATCAGTGGCACTAAAGAGATAGATGGAGTACTTCAGATGTGGAACTTCATATTGAAGATTTATCAAAGATCTTAGTTGCTGAACTTATTAGAAGTCCTCTGTCCATCTATGCTGTTTTTCATATCTTGAAAAAAATCTCAAAATTTCTATTTGCCCTTGTTAGTTTTCAGCATTTCCAGTCTATTTACAGTACTAGACTGGAAATTTAACTGGATTTCAGTTTATAAATCACATCTTTCAAAAATATATATATTTAGTTGTTAACTTTGCAGCCACCTTTCTATTTTAAGAGAAACACGGATAAAGAGAGAATATCTCTGTAGTTGTGCTAATCTAAGAGATGTGAAATAAGACAAATTCACTATAGTTGATCCTTTTGTCTAGCAAAAATGAGACAGAGTTAAATAAAAGTGATGGGACCATGTTTAGAGAGAGAGATCTTGAACTTTTGATCAGAGATGACTCAGTTGATGGCTCGTCTCATATATAGGAGACAGATAATCTCAGAAACCCTGGACAAGGTGTAGCTTATGTTGAGAGAAACATAGCTACTTGCAGCAGTAACTGCAGTTAATGCATAATTTCGATGTTGGACAAAATAGCCAAGTGAGAAAAATGGTAGCATGCCCTCCAGCCCATAGCTCAAGATAACCTAAGTCACTCCACCTATAAGTTTTGTCGAAAAAAATAAATAAAGTTTTAGGTACAGTGTTAAAAGTAGATGGGGATTCTGCCTCACAGGCTGAACCTGGGATCTGATTCCACAAGATACTAAACAAACTTTCTTCTACTTTTAGAAAATCAGATTATTTTGAGACTTTTACACAGTAAGTAGATTTTTAAATGGCATGCTGCATTTAACAGAGAGCAAATGAAATTGAGCTAGAAGAGGAAACATGATATCTTCTTTCAAATCTCGTCAGACGTCTTGCTGGAGGAATTTGAATTGGATGACGGCTTTCAGCTGAAGTTTTGGGGCCTCTTGATAGTAAAAATTGCAATAGTACAGCCTTGGAGTAATGCATTGACTAGTTTGTTTGTGTTAATCTGTGACATGTTTGTAATGTTGGCACTCCTGCAGAAGTGAAAGGAGAATCTCTTTTCATTTCCAGTGCCATTTTCTTCATATGAGAATGATTTATGGATTTTTCATTAGCTATTGGTTTCTGGTTCAAACTGTTTTACTAGAGTTGTGTTGAACAGAATAACAATTTATTGGAAATTATAAGGTCAGCCAACCAGTAAATGGGAACTTTTTTTAAATGCCAAACAATGTGTAGTAGATATTATACAATTAAATATATTACTATATCACATACATTTCCAGAATAAAAATCAGGAAAAACAGAAAAAGGACTACGGTATGACATGTTCTTACATTAAATCTTTATAAAAGATGTGTTTTTTTACATATTTGTTAAAACTGTTAATGTGTCATGTCAGAATGTTATGAGACAGATAGTCAGTGAAAAAAAGATCAAGCTTCTCTGCCTTGTCCCAGTGCTAACTAGAAACAACCAATCAAAATTAGGAGGAGAGTTTTAGTGCTGTCAATCAGGCTTGTGTACTTTGTTGTGGCCCAACTAGTTTAGGTCTAGGGAAAAAATGATTTTTCGCATTGGACCAGGTTGTTTCGGATAGATATTGTCTTATCACTTGAAACTTGCATTGTTTATATTTTCTGGTTATTTGATCTGATATTCAGAGAAAAATGACCTTTCTTCTTATTTAAATGTTTTAATGATTTTGTCCTGCTGCACCTCTGAGCTTCTTCTCAACCCCTCAAGTCAGCCAACCAGCAGCTTCTGCAGGTATTGAGGTCCAGGTGAAGTCTCAGAGGGGTCTGCGCCTTCTCTGTTGTTGCCCCTCAAATGTGTAGTAACCTGCCTCTGCATGTTAGAGAGGTTCCTTCTCAGCCTGCTTTTAACACTTGTCTAAAGACCTATTTTTATTGTTCAGCTTCCAACATCAGTAACAGTTTGGCCTTATTTGTTCTTTCATGTTTTGTTTTGTTTTATTGCACTTCATTTTTGTCAGTCATACTATATTTGTCATATATGTTAGCATGCAGTTATGTACAGAATTTAGTTTCCGACGTACTTTATGAATAAAGTTGATGTAGTATGATATTAAAAGTAATTTGATGATCGAAAACATGCAAGTGTAAGGGAAAAAAAAGAAAAGCAAAAGCAGAAAAAAAATCTGTGAGCTGGCAAATATCTTTTTACAGCAGTGTATATTTAGTTTTAAGCTCCTGCAGTTTTAGTAACAGGGATTTACAGCATGGTTGCACTGTGAAATAGTGGTTAGCAATGTAACCGCGTAACTAAACTGTCTAAAGTTCATATCTCTATGCTGAGTTTTCCATCCTTCTCAGTGGAAGTGTGTTTTCCAGTGTTGTATAAAGTACTGAAATCTCAGAGTCAAGTAAAAGTATAGGTACCTCTTCAAAATATGACTTTGGTAAAAGTCCAAGTCACTGACTGAAATGTTACTTGAGTTAAAGTCTTAAAGTATCTGAAACGTCTTGTACTTAATATGGAAATTACTGTAAAAATGGATGTACTCAAGTAAAGGAATGAAAAGTATAAGTAAAAAGTATAACAAGGCAAATGCAGTTTGAATGAATTAATTTTTTATATTTTGGTGAAATTGTCAAATACACTTAAAATAATGTACACAACCAAGTGCAGGCAAAATTAAACCTGCTAATAGATATACCTGCAGGCATCATTTAGTTAAGAAAATGAGGTGCTTTACCTATCCCACAAGGTTACTTAACCTGCTTTACAACTGAACCAGCTTCTGACGGGGCTCCATTTGTGTCCAACTTTGTTGCAGTCAATCAGTAGGTGGGGTCAAAACACTAGCGTTTCTCTCTCTCGCTTTTTTGTAACGAGTAACTAAACCACACATTGAAAATGTATCGGAATAAAAGTATGCAATTAAGTTCGGAAATATAGTGAAGTAAAAGTGAAAGTTATGAAAGTACTCCAAAATATACTTAAGTAAAGTAGTGAAGTGTTTTTACTTTGTTACTATACAACACTGGTGTTTTCAGTTCTGTTGTCTTCCACACTCTGAAACAAAAATGCGTGCTTGGTTAATTTGTTACTGTGAATTAATCTTATTGGTTAGTGTGCATGGATGCCTGTCTTGCATCCGCCTGCGTTGTTTGTGTTATGAACGAATAAGTTTTAGTGTTGACTCCATGTTTTATTTCTTGAGTCCTGGAAATAGACACTTCAACTCTCAGGAACTGAGGAATCATAAATTAAAGGTTAGCTGCGTGATTTCACTAGCTCAGGTGGTGTTGGCAAACACAGAAGCTGTATTATTTAATGCCCTACATGGGCTACAGACTGCTGTCTGCTATCTTCGATTTCTGTGAAGCCAAGCATCAACACAGAAGTTATATAACATCCCAAACTCTTATAAGCTAAAGCGCAGAGCTGTTATTTTGCAGCCAACAGGCAATAAAAGCATCAAACACGATTAGAATTTTAAACGGAGAAGGAGAGGGATGTTCTGAATACACAACATTGTGTATTTGTCAGTTTGTGATATTTATGCGATCATTGCAGTATTCATTCTGAAAAATGAGACTGCTCTCCAGGTGAGTCCTTCATCCATCTTCTGCAAAATTTTTATGCCAAATTCAGATGCATTTGAACATGTGAGTGGTCCTTGCAGACCAGAAAGATAAAGTGAACAAGTTCTCCAGAGGGGAACATTAATAACATGATGAAAAGACGAATTCTTTCAGTTTCCGCAACAATGAATCTCACCACAGAGATTTGGCACCAAGAACCCTGACAGTAAGACAGATATGTTGCTGTGATTAATACCTCTTCTGTTAAAAAAAATAAAAAAAATACTTCCTCAACCCGTGTGCCCCTGCTCACAGCCTGGAAGACATGAGACAGGACAGAAGAGCCGAGCTAAAGGGCTAATATCCCTCTTCCATAATAATCAATATAAGGTTGACAAAGGTCCTGCAACAAGCTGTGGAAAATTGTAAAATATGTGCCACCTACTCAGAAACGGTGCTACATGATAAAATACACCATAAACTCACAAATCATTATTGGAAAACACTTTATGAATGGTTAACTTCTGTATGCACCCTTTGCCAAGGTTGGAATGATAAAATGGTTTTGTTTTGAGGTTGACTCAGATAGAGATATGGTATTAACTATGCAGAGAATACTGTGTTCTGAGAAATGTTGAAAGATGTACTCTACATAACTGAACCAAATTGTTTGGGGGAAAAAAGCTTTTAGATATGGTAATACTCTATTTATTTATAAAATATTGGATTTATTTCTGCACTTGTTGTAGTTTAGTTTAATTTAGGGTTATTGAGTAACACCAACTTCTGCATCTCGGTTCAGTCTAAGATCTTATTAGGAAACTGTACATGGTTTTCTCCCTAATTCCTCCCTGTGGCTCCCTCACTGTATTGCAATGAAAACTTTTAACATGGCCATAAAAAAACTTTCCCTAGATTAATGCTGTAAAAGGCAGATCTATAAAGCTTCTGATGGAACTACAGAAAGGGCCATTTATGCTAAAGCCATGAAGTCTCTTAATTTGTTTATTTGCTCATGCAGCTGAAAAGTATTTATTTTTTTTAGTACCTGGCTTTATTTTTTTATATATATAAAACATAATTTCCACAGTTCAGAAAACCGGGATTTTCCTCTTGTGATTGTTAAATGAAATGTTCTAAGGTTAACAAGTGAGAAACAAGACGAAAAAGAAGTTGATACCTCTCTCCGGATTACTTTGGAAAATGAAGCCAAAGCCTCTAGCAGAGCATATTGGGCCCTGGAGATCCAGGTTTAGGGACCACTGCTTTATACCACGTTGTTGTTGCCATTTAATATAGAACAAATCATTTATACCAAATATTTTAGCAAAGAAACAAAAGGCTTTCGAAAGGCCTAGTAAAGACTTAAATCCAGTTGAGGAGTTGTGGCACGACCCTAAAGAGGATGTTCATGCTTGAGATCCCTCCACTGTGGCTGAATGAAAACAATCATTCAAACAAGAGTTGTTTAAAATGTGTCCACATCAATATAAAAGACTCGTTACTAATTCCAAACGCTCGATTGGATGAGATCACAATTTTGTGGGCTCCTAAGACTCTGGACTGTCTGTGATTTTTATTTTTTTTTCTCCTTTGTGGTGGCGCCTCTTCCCTTTGCAGTTGTGTGACTGAACATGGAGTTTACAAATTTGAAGTGTGCATAGGTTTAAAAAAAAGCCCAGCATCATTTTGGTGCACATTCATGCCGAACCGAAAGGTCCATAGTGAAAACCTTGGCTATGAATACATGTACAGTTACACCCTTTAGCAGGAACATCCTGTACTCATAAAAACGCCGTGTTTAGTCACCTCTGGTAGCTCTCCAAAGCAGTCTTGTTTGGTGCGCCGTCGTTTAAACGAATGTGGTCAAAAAGTCATGGTAAAGAATTTAAAATGCATTTGATAAACCATATTGCCTTTACTGGCTGATGCGTACGACATTTTCTTGGAGTTAGATGTTGTGCTGTTGGTCAGAGTTGAATATTAAATTGAATATATAAATCTTTGACATTGGTGGTCAGTGATGATACATCAGCACACTGACATGAGCTCCAAAAAGTTTTGATATTCTGCTGCGTTTTTGTCATTTCCCCTCGCCACCTGCAGACTTTATGTGCAGAAATAGGCCCATGTAGCTGATACGCTAAGCCCAGAGGTTTAGGTTGGAGGTCATTTCCCTTTGGGCTCAGGAAACTCCTGCAAAGGGTTTGTGTGATAAGAGTGAATTTTGAGAGCTATGTAAACCTTATTAGGCCATTCTTCCCCTGTGTGCAGGGGGGGGGGGGGTAATCCCAAACACCTGGGCTAGTTAACTGGGATTCTGGGGGATTAGGAGCTCTGTGGAGGCAAACCTGATCTTGCTTCTGGTTAAACCCATTTCCATTCTTGTCTGTTTATATTCGCTTCTTTTGTCATTTCAAATTAGTCCAGGGTTTTGATAACATTTTCTTTTTCTCCAGAGCAACTTTGGGATTTTGGCAAAAATAATCTACTCATGCTTTCTTTCCGGGTAGTTATGGACTGAACATTCGTCTTTGATAAAAGATTGTAGTGAAGAAAATGTATCTTAGACTGCTGGCCAATCATAGTTTTAAAAAGGATTTTTCATTTTTATCCATTAGTCAACAGGAATGCATGAGCTGATAAGTAGGTTAGTGTTGGCTCCATGAAATTCCTGAAAAAAATTAAGTGAGTAGAAACAATTGATTTACTTCCAGAGGTGCTATATAAATCTTTTCAGATGCATAAATATTTTTGTTAAAAAGTACTACAAAACGGCTGGTTTTGTAGTACTAGCCGTTTTCCATTAAACTTTGATTACAATTGGTCCTAGATGTTTTAGATATAGAGTTGTCGGAGTTGGAGTGTCAAATTTTTTTGTGTTATAAGAGTGTTTTCAAACTGACATGAAACATTGTTGACTCTGACTGAGAAATAAAGAGCGAGCTTCAGTTTTAAAGCTGCAGCTGAAAGCTGATATTTGTTAGGCAGATGAATCCAAACTCGCTTCCAGAACAGACTAACCAGCTAATATCAGTTTGTTATATTTGTGTTACTCTATAAATATCAGTCCAACTTCAGTCTTTTTAATGAAAACAAAAGAACAGTTGCAATAATTTCAGAGTTTCTTTTCAATAAAAGCAATTCGATATGAATTTGTTTTAATATTTTGAGTAAACAATGATGCTGTAGTTTATTTTATTCAAGGTTACCGAACCACGGGAATCTCTAACAGCCCATAACTATAATATGAGGACGTAAAGAGTTGACTTTTTCTGTTTTCATTTGTACATAAGTATTCAGCTTCCATCATATTCTCACTGAGGAGATTTTCAATTCTTCATATGGTAGCTTTTACTCCAGAGCCAAAAGTCATCAAATTGAACAAGAAGTTTCAATTTGAGACAAGAAACTACATTACTGTGCAAAATCCTCCCTCTCTGCTTATTTGAGCTGCCGTCACACTGATTAGACAGGGTTAATCTAGCTTATGACACCATGATGACATGCTGGAAACACTCACTGACATGGTGCCTTTTGAGAGAGGTAGACCGTTTTTGGTCAGGAGCCTAATCTTCACTGCAATTCCAATTAATACTGTTTCAGCAGCTCCAAGCTTCAGAATTAAGTAGCTGGCTGGTTTATGCATTCATTTTTACTTTTTTTTTAGACAGTCCAAGACCACCACAAGTGGCAAGAACCTGAAGAAGTAGGATTTTATTTGACAAAAAATTGGGGAAATCAAATCAGAGATAACGCGCACGCAACAGATTTATTTCTAGTGAATGTTGTTTTTGTTGATTCTCCAACTTCTAGGATGTGCTTTATCTTCAAGTGCTTAAGAAAAAATATATTAAAAAGTCTCCTGGACCCAGCACACATCAGTATTTATCTGTAGCAGCTTTCTTACTGCCCTTTCTCCCTGCTCTTTCCTAGATGTGGACGAATGTGCAGAGGCTCTAGACAACTGCAGCATCGATGCCATCTGTCAGAACACCCCAAAGTCTTACAAATGCATTTGCAAGTCTGGCTACAAAGGTGATGGCAAACACTGTGAAGGTAAGTCCCATGGTGCCCGATGTGTGAGATTTAAACCACTGCAACCCTCTGTGCAAGCCTGCGGGGCATGTTGAGAGCACTGCGATGCATTGCCCTGCACCGCTTTATATACGCTTTTAAGGTCCAGTGACAGGCTTGATAAGAGGTTCTGTCTCCGCTGAAATAACTCATTAGCTTCGCAATTTCCCCAACGAGGGAGGAGGACCAGCCGAGAAAGCTACAACCGGAGGAAAGTGGAAGCCAGGTGCAGAGTGCTCCTTTGTGACAAGATGAAATGAAGCAGTAAATTTCCTACACATGTTTGAGGAGAAAATTAAGATAGCGGCTGAACACGGCAGTCGGAGGCCCTGCCAAGCTGCCGGGGATATTCGCGCTGCCAGCGCCAGGACTTTCAGCCTAAAACAAGTTTGTTTTTGTAGCCTCTTTTAATGTGCTCAAAACCCTCAGATCATTATATCCAACCATTTTTATTACGGCCTTTACAAAAACCATATTTCACAATACTGTTTGTTTTAAACCAGCATTATTCTTTCATGTATTCGACTGGGTACGTTTCATGGCCTTGCACCTTGGGTTGTAAAAGTTTGTTTTATTGAGTCTGTTGTAAAATATTTCAGTTTCCATTGAAGTGTAGGCTAGTTGAGCTTCTTAAGGACGCGAGAAACAGCATTTTAAAGCAACATTCATCAAATTACAACATATCAAAATGTTGCGTTAAATCTTGGTACAACTTATAAAAGAACCCTTTTGGCTGACAGCAGAATCACCTTTCACAACAAATTTTGATTGTTCTGCTGAGGTGAGCCATGCAACAATATAAAGAAGATGCACTCAGGTTTTTTTTTGATGTGGAAGGAAAATAATAGCGTATGACATGTGTTTGTATTCAGGTCCCCTCTAGAACTACTTCGCCAATACATTTGGTTTCCAAAGTATTTTGAATTTATCTCTGTGTATATATATATATATATATATATATATATATATATATATATATATATATATATATATACAGAGCTACTGCCTTAAATCACATTTTCCCCTGAGTAACATTAAAGGTTTGAACTTAACAGCATGGGTAGGTTTCCATAACTTTTCCACATAATAATTCCCGACTTGTCTGGTGTGTTCTTTGGTCATCATAATGATGTTCTTCCCTTAATGTTCTCTAACAAATCTCTGAGGCAAAGTTATGGGTTATCGAGCCTCAATCTCACCATAAATACAGAACAGATGATATTAAATAACACTCAGCTGGACTCTACTTTCTAACTTGGTGACTTCTGAAGGTTTTTATTTGTGAAAAAGCATTAAAAGCGTGTATTGTGTTTCTTCCATTAAGCAGTTATACACTGCTCCATATTAGTCTAGCACATAAAGTCCTAATGATATACTCTGTGGTTTATGGCAAAGTTCAAGGCGGATGAACACAGCACTGTATGTTGGTAGCACATGTGCAGAAACCTGGGGTGCTGCACAACCCGTCACTCGTCGGCTGCGTAAAGAAATTCCACATATGAGAGCACGGCGATGACAGAATCATAATGTTTGTAAGTTTTCTTTCTCCGATGGCAACAAAAAGATGGACCAGGCTTTAGGAATGCTCAGCAAAGTACAGATTATTTATTAAAGGATTTTCTGTGTGGTCAGGACCCCAAAAATGTGCTACTTTGCTTTCCAGCAGGACAACATTAACTAAACCAAGCTTGAAATGTTAGAAAATAACTCTTCCAATAAGAGTTTGGTAGAACAGAAAGGGCTGAATCCTGCCTTTGGAGGCTACCTATTTATAACATTTGATTTTTACTCCTTTTAAGCAGACAAAAATGACAATGATGATTGTAAAAGAAAAGTGAAGTAACCTCAACATGATGCTGTAAAATGGGAACACTTGCAATGATTTGACAGCTTTAACCAACAAATTAATTTAAACCCTCAGAGAAATATCCTCTAAGAGGGGATTAACAGCAGGAATGATCTGTTTTCTGTGGACTACCTGGTGTTAAATGGAGTTATTCTATGTTCTCAGTCCACCTTGTTTGGGCTCCCATACAGGCCTCTCAACACCAATCATAACTCCACTTATGTTGTCATAACAATCTCCTATCTTCCCATCTCTCCGTCTCATTTTTTTTTCTTTAATGTGCCATTTCTTCCAGTTTCAACCACTCAATCTCATCCAACTGCCTATATTTGCATTTCATCAGTGATTTATAGTTCGTCCGTAATGTCATCGTTAAAAATAAAGCAAAGACTAATTTCATTCCAGATTCCTTTCTGACTGCATACATGCTTGTGAAATCATTTTGTTTGCTTTAATAGCTCCGTCTCTTTAGTGTCCTAGCCAGAAATATGTTTTGTATGACTAGCTGCATATTTTGACACTGACTTTGTTCTCTGCTTAATGGTAGAGGTTTTTAATGTCCCGTGTTTAGAAAAACGCTGTTGATACTTGTAGAATGCTGCCTGTAATAAAATTCCAAGGGGAGGTGAAAAGGGAATGTCTTGGCATGAATTTGGTCAAAACTTTAGGGCATTAAATATAGCATAAAACCTTGGCTGTCAGTGTTAGGCTTTAAAAGCTGAACAATAAAAGACAGAAAAAATGGTGGCGGGTGTCCAAGTTACATCAGTAGCAGGTGAATCAGCTTTTTGCCTCAGCTTGTTACTCCTCTGAAGTTCTCGTTAGGGAGGTTGGGAGCAAAACGGGGAAATTTATACTTTTTTAGAATTGTAAGGAATACATTTTAATTTAATCATTCAACAGTGGCACAGCTTGTAGAGCTGTTGCCTTGCAACAAGAAAGTTCTGGGTTCGATTCCCGGCCCCGGTCTTTGTGCATGGTGTTTGCATATTCTCCCTGTGCATGCATGTGTTTTCTCCGGGTACTCCGGTTTCCTCCCACTGTCCAAAAACATGACTGTCAGGTTAATTGGCCTCTCCAAATCGTCCCTTTGTGTGAGTGTGTGTGCATGGTTGTCTGTCTCTGTGTTGCCCTGCGACAGACTGGCGACCTGTCCAGGGTGACCCCGCCTCTCTTCCGGAACGTTAGCTGGAGATAGGCACCAGCAACTCTTCTTACCCCACTAATGGACAAGGGTGTAAGAAAATGGATGGATGACATTTAAAAATAGAAATCTTTTAATAGTATAAATCTTGAAATAGCATTTCGGAGCAACATAATGTATTTTTGTTCTCGCTAAAATCAATCATCTTGTGTTGGGGGTTCATAGTTTAGACATTTCCCAGCTGAGTGATGATTTGTATGGACTTCATGATTTCTACATCTGGAATAATACTGTCTCTATGCTAAATGAATGGCTCTGAATAAAACGGTGCAGCAAATCAGCAAAGTGCTGACAACCCGTTGTCTGCTCACTACTGTAGTTTAACTAAAGGGATTAGTTAACATTTTACATGTTGTTTTGCTCAGCAGGTAGTCATGTGTAAATTTGTCTTTTAGTAAAGTAATACAATCTGAGTTCGAATATTTTAGAAAAAATCTGACTTTTAAGTATATTTATTCATGATAATATGTGTTTATTTATTTCTTTTTTAGTCATTTTTAACCTTTTCAAATACAAATAAAAAAAAGAAAAGCTACACAATGCTGAAAAAAGGAGGACAAAACTAATACAGAAACAGATCATGTCAATGGCTAGAACACAAAGTTTTGAAGTGTTTTTACAAAATTACCAGTTTTTACACCAATCTTGTTAATACTATGGACAGCCTTGTTTGAATAATACAGTTTTTTTCTGTGTAATTTAACTTCAATTTATTGCAGAAAACTTGCCTATTTGTGCATTTTGTCATAGAACATAGGAAAATTCATCTTGAGATGCTGAAATAACCAGGTGCAATGCTACTTGACGCAATCATGGCTGGCGTTTGCAAAGCAATTGATCCACAATTTATTTTTATTTTTTTACTTTGGCACTGATTGGCTGTATCCCCAATAGCAGAAGTTGAAAAGGCTGTAGATTTCAGCTTCTGTAATTCTAAGATGGTTTCCCCTGTGCTTGTTAATGGATATTAAAGTGTATTTGATCTGTGAGCTGCAAAAATAGGGAGTTGCAACTGTTTTAAGTGTTCAGTATTCACACATTTTAACTATTTGCAGGCTGTAAAACATTTACATTGAAACATATAATCTCTCCTCTGCTTGGTTATTTTGACCAGTTCTGAATTGATTTGGCTTTATGTTTTAGATTAGTCGCCTCCTGACATGTTTGACAAACTATTTTCAGTTTTTTGGCCACAACATTAGTTTTAATGGCCTGATTTGTCAGAGTTCATAATGCCATGTAGTCTAACGAGGTTATTGAGTGTTGATAAGTTCCTCCACCCCTAGCAACACAGATTCTTCACCACAATTAACAGTAAACATGAGATGCTTCTGGACGTTGTAATCTTGGATTCGCATCAAAACCAATGTGGATGGAAAGTTTTAGTCTCACTTCAGCAAAGAATTTTGCTCTATTGAAAGTCACCACAGCGTTTTGGCAAATGCCACACATTTTCATTTGTGATGGTAGAGCAGAGAGTATGTTTATCAGGTCTCAGGTCTGAACACCTGGTTGGCATTTTGATAGTTGTAATGGTTTTAATGAGGATTTGTTGACTCCAAGAAGGCACTGTGTGCTGCAGTTCTCCAACACAAAGTTTTGGATATTTTCTTTTACCTTTCTTACCACCATTGTGCATATTTGCACGATAAATGAAGGATCCTGAATCAACCTAGTGAACATTAGCTTAATTACATACATATCTGGTTCATGTCCAGAACCAGATATGCTCTATGTTACTAATCAAAGGTCCTTTACACTCTGATCAACTAAAAAAAATAAAGTATAAAAAAAATGCTCAGTCACATTAGTTTTATGGGAATTATTAGAGATACAAATAAGTGTGGCACTGATCATTTTGTAAAATGCAATTATTTCCTAATGCTGGTCTTTCTCCCCTGTGAATAATTATACTTATGTTAAATTAGAGGTTGGGCTGCCAATGTTTTTGTATGAAATTATGCTACTGCAATAAAAGACAGATTTGTTTTGAAAGTTGTTTCACATCTTGACCAAGGGTAAATGCGGAGTGTGCTATAAACAGAAAACATAGCGTGCCGTGCTTAGTAAAATCTAGTTTGGGAAATAACATCAAAACTTGCTCTGTCTCTTTATGACACGAGTGAAGACAAAGGGTCTGAATGTTCCTAACAGAATCATAATGAAAAGGGCTTCAAAACACCTTTCATTATGTCCTTTAGCTTTAAAAACACTCAACCATCCTTTGTAAATCAAGAGATTATTTTGTCCCCGGATTCTTTGAGACTGCGGCTCTTTAAAGGAGCTGTAGCAGACTTTTACTAATTAGTATCCCTGTTAATAAATATGTGGTTGAGATCTAAAGTGCGAACAGCACAGCTGAACAGCCAGTGATATTTAAAAGTTTGGAATGTTTTTCTTTTATTTTTCCAACTGCTTTTATGTAGCAATATCTATTTGTATTTAACAAACGCCACTAATGCAGCAAAGCTTCTGTGATGCATTGGAGTAATCTATGTATTTAAGTGAGTTTTTGCTGACTGTTTCAAGTTGCAGTTTCAGTGATGCAAACATCAAAGCTTAGCTGGAGCTTAGTGTCCGTCTGTTTCCCTGTTACAGTGCAGCTTTCTTTGTGTGCATATTTCCATAATCGCATCGAGCTTCAAACTCCCAACATAAAAAAAAAAAAATTGATAGTAAAATACAACCACAGATCATTTATTGACTGTTTAATGAGACTGAATAAAATAAAGGAGTTGCTCACAACAAAGCAAAGTTGAGTTTCTACGTATTTCAGCTTTTCCATGCATAAGATTTTGCAAGTTTCTGTTTTCCTGCTTTCTGTGAAAGTTTTGCTTTGCAATTTTAGTTTGAAATTTTCTTGCATGTTTATCTTTGAACTTCAAATCAGACAGTAAATATCATAAAAATTACATTTAACATTAAATCATATTTTTAAAGACAATTATACATTTTGAGTGTCAAGAACTGCACAGAGCATGACAGTAATGACACAAATAGTTTTCCTTTTTTATTGTTTTTCATTGAATTTGAGCTTTTTATTTTGTTAGTTGTACGTTGCTATTTGAAATGTACTCTTCTCAAAACACCTTATTTTTATTATTTATTATGCATCCCCTTGTAGATTTAAGTAACACGCCACACAATTTCATTTGTGATGGTAGAGCAGAGAGTATGTTTTTCAGGTCTGGTTGGCATTTTGATAGTTGTAATGGTTTTAATGAGGATTTGTTGATTCAAAGAAGGTGTGCTGCAGTTCTCCAACACAAAGTTTTGGATATTTTCTTATCCAAAACATTATTTACAATAATTTAACTTATTGTAAATAATGTTTTAGACTTGCTCAGCCAAAGTCCTGACGTGAATCTGATAGAGGATTTGTGGAGGGGACAAAATATGATGGTGATGATTGGGGAACGATCCAACTTCTAAGACCTGAAGTTCTTCACCAAAGATAAATTGTTCAAATACTAGTAGGCAAAATTAGTCAGCATTTAAGAGATGTTTCATTGATGTATTCAAATACAGATTTTTCATTGGTTGAGTGTAAACATAATAAATTAAAGGTTTAAGGTATAATACAGCTTAACATTACATTTTTATGCATTAAAACAGATATGCAGGAGTTGTGGTTAAAATTGCGCCTACTCCTACTTCTATTATGTTATCTCTTGAGAGTTTCATTTTGTAAAAAAAAAAACACTTGAATGAACATTTAGATTCATATCTGGGGGTGTATGAATAACTGTAAGCATGTTCACATCTTTATTTATTTTTTTGTTTCCCTGCAGATGTCGATGAGTGCGCGACTGAGTACAACGGAGGGTGTGTCCATGAGTGCATCAATATCCCAGGAAATTACAGGTGCACATGCTACGACGGTTTCCGTTTGGCCCATGATGGGCACAACTGTCTCGGTGAGTAAATCTGCTTGCATAGATCCAGCAGCAGCCTTTCTTCTGCATGTTTTTGTCAAATGATTTAACTGTAGAGCTGAAGTTTGTCATAGAAAAATCCTTTGCTAGGAGAATATTTATTAAGAATATGTATCACACTGGGTCTGATTTGGGCATTAAGTCTGTATAGCTTGTTTTTTTTTTCAGCATGCCTAAGGTCTTTTTAGGAATGGTGATGTATGACTGAAGGCTGGTTTGAACTCTTCTTACTCTGCTGCTTCGGATATCTGTTACTTCCTTGCTCGAGGAGCGGTTTTATTCTTCACATATGTTTTTACAAAACGAAAATTGAAACCTTTTTTACAATAAGCAGGATGAAAGGGAGAAAAAAATTATGAAAAGATTTACGCTGAGCTGAGAGCTCAGAGCGAGCCGTGAGTCGTCGATTTTTTCCCATGGTGTAAAATTTCACCAGTGTGCCGTTCAACCTGGCCTCACACAGGACCTGTAACGCTTAAACGGTTGTGAAATTAAGGGGGATACAGTTCCCTTGCTGCTGCTGCTGCTAGTTGCTTAACATAGACATCATCCACCCACCCCCATCCTGTTTCTCTGTCTTGCTCCTTCTTCCCCGTTCCCCCACCCTACATTCCTTTTGTTTTGCTTTGAAACCCCCAAGTCAAACCCACTGCTCGTCAGAAATCATCTCTCTCCAGGCTGCTATTTCAGCATGAAGCGTCTTCTTTGATTTCTTTGAGGAGGAAAAAAGGCGTCTTGTTACAGCAGGTTTAGCTCTGAGTTCAAGTGATGATTGAAAAATGTATCAACAGTTAACAGTGATTCAGTGTAAAAAGCTTTTACATGTGGGCACTCTGGCAACGCATTTGTATTACTCCCACATTTACACATGTAAGGCTGGGATTAAGGTACGCTGGAATGGAAAATGCATTTTTAGATTAGTAATAATCTTGTCCTGACTTGACTGTGAACCCCTGGCTCCCTTGTGCTTTCGCCTTTCTCTCCCTCTATCTTCATCGCTTGTGTCTGCAGCATAATTGGGACTATTTTCCAAGTCATTTAGCAGCAGTGTCCAGCGGCTCATGGATCATTTGTCGTACCATGGATCAGCTACTGCCTTGCGTGCAGGTGTGTAATTGTAATCCGTTGTTGTCTGGCTGCTGCGTCAAAGTTGCATCTATCAAGCCCTTTGATAGTTTCTCAAAGTGAAACTTGAGCAAGCCGAGGGAATGTTTGTTATATTTTTACGTAAACGTGATTTCACTCAGACAACTCACGTGTAAATTGTTCAGTACATCTGTCATCCAACAGCTTCCAGGCTCTTGTCACTTTAACGCCGTGCTGCTCAACATTTGATGATGAGCCCTTTTCTTCTTGACAATGTTTTTTGCATATCAGGAAGTGATGAGAAGTTGTCTGATCTCGGAGCCCAAGGGGCATGCTGGGGTGGTGGAGGGTCAGAAGCAGTAGCAGCAGGAAGCGCGCAGGCTGGTGCAGCATATAACATTCAAAGTGCAGCTGGAAGTTTTGCATCTTAAATAGATTGGCCAAATAATTAGGATATTCTTGAGATATTCTCCAGCGTGTGAGAGTCATCACATGTGACGCAGCAGCACAAGTTGAGTTGACTGCTGGAAGTAGCTTGTAGCGGAAAGCAGTGTTGTGTTCAAGACCACCTAACCCGAGACCAAGACAAAACCAAGACCAGAGTGTATCAAGACCGAGACAAGACCAAGACTTTTAAGGTCCGAGACCGAGACAAGACCAAGACCGAGGGAGGTCGAGACCGAGTCAAGACCAAGACCAGCGGCCCACACTAACTGACACGACAAAATGAGAAATATGATCAAAATTGCTTTTCAAATTGATCTGAAAGATCCATATTCCCATAAAAACACCTAGATATTAAATACTTAATAAATCTAACCGATATTAGCTTCTATCTCTGTGCTACAATCCGTGGCAGTCTCGTGCCATCCCTAAAAATATAATGCCCTGGGCACCCATATTGCTCATGTCAGAAACCACCACTGTCTGCACCATTAAATATAGCAATTGAGGCAATGCCATGACGGTAAATAATGCCCAACTATGAACACTGACCAAGGAGCAACAAGCAAGAAGTAACCAACCACAAGGATCTCACTGTGACTGTTCTCTCCCTCTCTCCCGCTATATGAAGCCAGGCAGTCTGACACCATTGCAGACATTACAGCTGCCACTTTGAACGAAAACAATCAAAGAGCAATCTGCATGCTCTTTCGTTCTTGTGTTTTATTTAATTAAAAAAATATCAATATACATAATTAAATAAAATAATGATAGCTATTGCAGTGTACGCAGAGCATTACAAGAACAAAGAACAGTATTCTGTCAGGTCAGCATACTCTGTCAGATTGTGATACGCTTAGCACAAACTCACAGCTATATCTGTCAGACACGTCATTACCATATGATTTTATTTAATCAGCAACATAGAATCATGATGTAGATCATGATACACTTTGTTATTAACAGTTGTATCGCATCCTGACTTAGCGGTTAAGTAGGTTAATGAGTTTTACACGGTGTGTGTTGTAGTTGGCTGCAGCCAGACCTTGCTTTAAATCAGAGGTTCCCAAAAACTGTGGGGCACGCCCCCTAGAGGGGGTGCCGTGCCATTGCAGGGGGCGGGAGGGCGAGGGAAGCCGTCTGGATGAAAAAAAAAAAACAGGAACGCTGTATGCGCTGGGTTTTTACTTTAGCACGGCCAACTCTCTGTTATTCCTCTGTCAATTTGATACAGCAGTATATCTATGTAGTTATCATTGAAAACAATTTCATGACTTATTTTTGTGATAACTTGTTGCGTGTGGTGAACTGACAACTCTGACTGTCGGACTTCTTAATGAGCATGCAGGCATGGTACTCACTGCCTGTATGCTATTCTGACAGCGTATGGTAATCTGATAGAACAACTCTAAGTGACACTCAAGTCCTATCTTCTAAGTAAAGAGACATTCAGAAAAATCGGACTGTTCCTGAATGTCACGTCACTATATTGCAGACTTTTGGTCACAGCGTTGTCCCATATATGCGACGAGTCAGTCAACACCTCCGCACAATAATTCAACGCAGTGACTTTTTTTCATCACAAATGCTTAGGTGTCTCTATACAGCTAGCTTCGCTAGCATCACGTCAACGGAGCTTACCTTTCTTTGAGCTTCTTTTCTAAGTGACGAAAAAAGTTAGACATAGTCCCCACCGTCTGTGAAAGCGAAGCGCTGCTGAGTTAGCTGTGGCCATCGGATTTCTTATGATTTATGCAGCGCTATTCTATTACTAACGATTAGACAGACACCTTCTGCCGCTGAGAGGAAACCACTGCACATGTCTCAGAGCGCCGCGTGCGAGTGAAAGGTGGGGAGGGGGAAGAGGAGTAACAGAAACATGTAATTGCTTGGATTTTAATCGGTGCGTTTTGCATCCACAGAAAACAAAGATGTTAACAAATAAACTGGACAGTATGCTGTACGTTTAGTAATATTTTCACAGTTGCGGTCTTGACTGGTCTTGAAATAAAATGCCGAGTACTCGGCGCCCGAGATCGAGACAAGACCGAGACCAAATGCGGTCGAGTCCGAGACGACACCGAGACCATCAAAAAATGGTCTCTAGACTGGTCTCGAGACCAAGACCAATTTCGAGTACTACAACACTGGCGGAAAGTGCACGAGCCATTGTGGAAAAACTTTAAGGTAAAGTTCGAGTCCTTTCATTTTTTTTCTCAAAAAGAATCCTGATTTTGTCAAATTGGTAAACCTACACATTATCTTTACACCTAACTCATTGGTATTATGCAAGGATTGAAGGAACATGTAATGAAAAACGACCCTTATGTTGAGTATCCATCATCTCCATCATCTGTCCATTCAGTCATCAAGCAGTCTGTTTATCCATCTATTATTTAAATTTAGTATTTATATCATCAGAATAGTTTAAAAAAAAAGAATAAGCAATCTTTGCTCAATGAGTAGAAACCTAGCTTTAAAGAAGTGTCTTTTTCCTGAGAATTTAGTTCCTTAATACCTGCTCTCTGCACTGCTAAGGTAATAATCCTCAACACAAACACAAGTGAGGAGAGGAAGCAGTGTAGCAGAGGTTTCATGTTAAGGCTCCAGCTTCCTTTTCCTGCTTTAAGCTCTTTTCTGGCCCCTGAGAGAAGATTGGTATTCCTTGGCCTGGGAATAGAGAGCCTAAGCAGCTGGTTCCCACACAAGGTCGGATGCTCAGAGCCCAAAGCAGGAGAGGCACACCTGATTCCTAAGAGTTAATTCGGTTTCGCGTTTGCAATCTTCAAAGTGCATTACCCCATGTTGTTCTTCCACAGAACTGCATTGATTTGATCTCTACATTGCTTTGCTCTTTGTGGTTTTGGTGCACTTTGAACTCAGAAAGGACGTTCGAAGCTTTTCTGTTCCAGGAAACAGTATCTGCGACCGTCACTTAATTAACACAAGTTAGGACAGCGTACATGCATCCCTGTCTACTTCTTCCTGCTGCATGTGCCTCACAGCTCCTGAAAATTGGATGGGTTGGCAGTGTAATAACATTGGGCGGTGGCAGAAGGCATTGAAGCGTGAAACAGAAAGCGCCGCTGTGCGCCTCACTTGGGGACACTCTGGTTTCTGAGGTCTTCCCTCTGTCGACCCTGAACCCCCACAAAGATGTCAGAAAGTCAGCAAGGTGGAAACGATGCAATATCACAGCAGACCGCTTCTGTCAGCATGGAGAGAGATGTCACTCACTGTATAATTTATTTCACACAGAGCTATTGTACCCGACAGGA
Organism: Poecilia reticulata; assembly: GCF_904066995.2. Lineage (NCBI taxonomy): Eukaryota > Metazoa > Chordata > Actinopteri > Cyprinodontiformes > Poeciliidae > Poecilia > Poecilia reticulata. The sequence continues at coordinate 24,277,424 of NC_088836.1, read as the reverse complement.
AAAATGGATATGAACCCTGTGGAACTGTAAAGAGCAAACATTTTTGTATTTCTGAGACAGAAAAGTAAGAACAAACAAAATCATATTTGGCATTTTAATGCAGCTTTTAAAGTAAGTTATTTTAAGATGCACTTATTTCAAAGAAAACGTCAATAAAACAGGAAAGCATTTCCATCTATGGATAATGACACGACTTATGAAACAACACTCTCCTTGAATATTTTATGTTGATGACGGGATGTTACGATGCAAAAATAGCTTTTTACCAAAAATAGATTAAATGGATGCTTATTGGCAACATTTCTTTGTGTCTGAGCTTTTGAAATCCTTTCTCATCCCAACATGTAGCATTAATTTAAAGTGACATTTTGGAGTGAAGTGAATTACTATGAGAAAATTAATTGTATTTAACTCGTTAGACTTACTGAATAATCGTAGCATCGAAATAACATTTTTACATCTACATTAGTATATTGCACTTTAACTGTCACAAGTGACACATGTGAGACATTGATTGTGTGGAGAAAAGTGAGACTTCCCTAACAAAGTTTTATGGTGACACTTGTTTGGAGGAGTAGGAGGGCTGGCACCTGTGAGCATAAGAGTAATGATGCTTGTCAGAAGTGGAGCAGAAATTGTTTCGAATGTCAAACTTGTATTTTCAATCTGCATTGAAGAAGACAGACTTGGCTTTGACCCAGATAGCTTTTCAGTTGTTCCAAAAGGTGCCGGTTTGATAAGTCTCCAAGCAACCGGACTCCTACTCAGACCATATTAATCCAGATCTCTTCCTTATATCACCATTTAAATGTTCACTTTATAAACACAAATTAGAGCTGGCGACTTTGACATTATTACTTTTGTCTTAAGTGGAAATGTTGGTAATCATTGATGCCAGAGTTCACTTCCTCAAATGTAACAACATGACTTTTCTGGAACGTTACCCTTGTGCTTGAATTTTTTCTTTTTTTTAATCTGACAGATTAATTTTTTGTTTAGTTTTTACATAATTTTTTAGACTTGGAAATGAATATAACTATTTTGAGCTATGAGTCTGACCAAAACTGAACAGAAAAGTTGTCACAATTGTGACTTTTTATTGCACATTTTTTATTCATGACAGAATTATGAGGAAATTAATGATCTAATTGCTCATGGTGAAGTAATAAAAAATATAGGGTTTTTTTTTGTCTGAGGAAAAACTAAGGAATCAGTGTCAATTTAAACCAAAACACACATCCTCTTTGCAATGAAAACCAGATGCAGGAAGCCTGATCTGTTCCCCACCATAACACCAGCATCCCCACATTTATGACCTGTGTGTTTTGGTTAGGGTCCCACAGAAACCAAAATACACTCTTATCATTGCTAGCTTGTCAGTCAAGCAGCTTAATATCATAAGCATCTGCACAGACAGCCTCTTTCCTCACAACCACAAATACGTTTCTGCTTCTATCTGGCACTAAAAGACACAAATAAAGATATTTCTTTCAGTTCTGTAAAAAGAAATGCCACTGTGGCAAACAGCCTGAGAGTGACTCACTTGGGAAAGCAAAGGCAGGCTTGAAATAGAAATTATAGATGTTTGACAAGAGCACCACCAGACCTGTGTCTCTGCCTTGTTTACTTGCATTCATCATTCTGCTCTCTCTTGTGCGGCTCCCCTGTCGCACAGGAACAAATACACACACCTTGGCAGGCCATATTCCTTTGATTTTTATTGACCGACACTGATTTGGTTTGTATTGATTGAAAAGGCTTCAATTCCCTCTGCAATCTATAGGGAAATGAATGTGCTTTTACTTTAACCTTCCCCAAAGACGCAGCATGATCTATTACATAAAAGCAACCTTATGGGAGAAGCCTCTGAGGTACGGCTTTGAAATGGCAGGTAGGAAAAAAGTCACCTCCTCTCACTCTCTTCGCTTAATGGTTGTAATTGTGCCGAGACGTTGTGCTATGTTGGAAATTCGGATTTGTCTCGTTTGAAAAACTTTGCTTGGATGAGTTTTGCTGCAGCTTTCATAATCCCCAGTGATTAAATGAAAGGAAGCAGCATGCTGATGTATCACTGAACAGGTCCTGACAGCGAAAAGATCAGTGACCTTCATGCTGATTTCCTCTGCAAGCTTTTACATCCATTTGCCTCTAACCCCCGATGCAGCGAACAAAAGCTGCACACCTCTGACAGAAACTCACATTCGAATGTAACTTTTTTTAGCCATATTCTCAATTTTTACTTGTCGTCACATTCTTATGGGCATAGAAGTCTTTGTAATTTACCCCATTATTAAAATAAATCTGTCCATTTTTTTTAGTATTGTCAAAACAAAATCAGAGAATAAGGTAATCCACAAAAGAATCTTTAGCGTAGATATTAATTAATAGCAAGGCAATGATGGAATGCCCCCTTCGTAATGAGGGTTCATCACTGTCAGGAGAAGAAATTTAAGGTGCTACTATGATCTGTTGCAGTGCAGGAAAACCTGAGCTGAAAGGTAAATCTTTCGATTTATTAATCCATTAATGTTTCAACACTTAGCCATGATTAGTAGATGTGGATCATGGCAGTTAGAGTGAAATCTCTGATGCGAGTTAGCTAAAAAGTGAAATGTTCTTCCATTGGGTGAATTAGTTCTCACTTACGGTAAAATATTCTGAATACAGCTGCAGCTCCTCCACCCCATGAGGAATCGGCGGAGTTGCCAAGACTTGTAGTCAAGTAAGAGTGGCAATACTTCAATATATTTTTACTCAAGTAAAAGTAAAAAGTGGACATCCAAAAAATACTGAAGAGTAAATAAGTATTTGGTAAAAAATTCTGTTTATCATGTCCAAGTCAGTTTATTGTTGCATCGTCCATCCACTGGCTTTATTCACTTGTCCCTTATTAAAAACAACAACAAAAATTATATCTAGTCAGTTCTATATAGTGGCTGATTTTTATTTGTTTCTCTTTATTAAAGCAAAGCCAAAACACACTGAATTGTGACTTCATAGCTAATGTTTGTAGCAACCCATGGTCTGAGTACTGTTATAATCCCAGTTACAAACGCATGTTGTCTTACCAAATATTACACCAAATGTATTTTGCAGCATTTAAAAATGCAGGTTTGTGACCAGTTTCTGATTTCCAGTGCTTATAAAGATTTGGCCTGCCATTATCAGTTTTACCTGATGCCAGATTCTCTTTAAAACCCAGTAGAACATGTCAACCCCAGTATTAAGATATTTCTGCACCGTTCCTGGTGACATTGGAAGAGAAGTTGCTGTAAAACTGTACATTTTTTATGCTAAAGCACAGACAGAATCACACCAGCCGATTTTTATACCATCTTCGGGATCTTCCATTAGTGGTTAGCACTATTTAGCTAATTGCAAGCAATAGTCTCAAGGTAAACTGCATTCAGCCTTAACAAGCCGCAGATATTCCATCTCTCCACATGCCAAATAAAATACATCTTTTACCTTCAGTGCTCACTCTGACTTATACTTAACACATCACTGATATGGAAAATAGTTCATTTTAAGTCTTCACTCAGTAATTAGATCTATGCTGAAGAACTGCATCAAAACGACAGAGTAGCTCTTAATTATGATTAATTAACTGAATGAGAAAAGATCAGATTGTTTTTATTATTTCTGAATATTGCTGAAAATCATTCTGCTTTGACCAGAAAACAATTTATCAGTTCATCTTTGACATTATTTAATAAGTAATCCAGCCATTTTCTTAAAATATATATATATATATTTTTGTCTTCGCAATCGTAAATTGTGCTATTTTCTTTTTCATTGTAAAGTTTTTGTATAGCTGGAACCATGTTCTTCTCTCTTGGAGTTTTAGCCTGAACTGAAAATACTGTTATTTGGTTCAGGTCGCCATAGCGGCACAATGTCTGAGCTCTCACAAGCAGTTTCACAGCCAAACAATGAAAAGCTGTTCCTGACGTCGCATGGAATCGGATAATTCTTGTTCATTTCTGACAGCATCATGGACGACATGTCTGCCGAAGCTGACGAGAAGGAAAAAAAAATGTTTTTGCAAGACGTCTCTCTGTGAGTGAGAACAGAGGAAGCGGCACTGGGGAGAGTGGAGTAATGCTGCATAGTTGGAATACAAGTGTAGCTTTCTAAAAACAATCAATTGTTTGTGGTTTTCTGACTTTGGAAACAAACTGCTTTGCAGATTTTTGCAAGAATGTACAGATGAGTGAGACACGCAATCATGTTCACATGGAACCAAATCACATCGTTAAACCACTCATCGTTGTTACATAAATATGCATTAGAGCTATGAGTTGTTTTATTGTTTAGGCCAACATAAATTGTCAGGTCTTTGAGTGAAAATGTGAAATTGACAAACACAGCGGAAATAAAAAAAATTGGTTTTCACAGTCCCCTATTAAAAATAACTTGCAAAGACAAGCATCTTTACATTGCAATGTTACATTAACATGGTTATAGTCAGTTGATACCACTGGTGATTATATTTAACAGGCAGTCTGCTATTTATTAGGCATATTTTACATTTAAACTCAAGAGGAAAATCAGCTCAATTTAATGATGTGCAGCCAGAAGGTTAGATTCAAATGCAACTAATCCCAGCAGGCAGATACTTTGTATTTGTTGTGACATGCACAAACTCTGGTGCCTCTCCACAGCTCAGAGGAAAGGGACTAAAGTGATGAGTTACAGGATAAATCTGAGATTAGAGCATTAGTTGGCTGCTGAAGGCTATCAACTCTCTCGCAGGTTTGCTCAGCCCCATCCACCATGAAATGAACATTTCCAGCTGAACCCACCGGCGGGGCTTTAGGAGTGGGAAACTCAAGCCTTAGACTGGGCTTAAGGTTGTAAGCATGCTGTAGACTGGAAGCCGTCAGACGTCAAGGCAAGGCCTCTTGTCCTCTTGGCAAAGCGATGGCCACTCAAATACTTATCCTGGGGTATTGTTGTTTAAATGCTTCCAGACTCGCTTTGGAGAAACAGTGAAATTCCAGTCTGGATGTTTAGGAAAGAGTTTAGACTTGGAAAGTTTATGCCAGCTCATCAAATTTGGTACCTGCGAGTCTGCCTTGGTTGTAGAACCAGAAATATTGATTTAAATCAAGTCTTTGTTTCGTATTTTTATTTGTAAATGAAAATCAACAGCTAGCAGATATTTGGATTTGCATAGCAGATGTGAACAAGCTGCGTGTAAATAAACTATGGGCGAGATAGATGTGAAATGCTGGAACTAATAAAAGGTTTGAAGCAGTTTATAACCACGAGTCTGATCAACTTTGAGTTTCCTGCTGATGAAAAATCTGGATTTTACGCTACTTAGTACATATGGAAATAACAGGTTTCATAGCAGGACTAAAGGAGCATTTGGCTGTATTTAGTCAGGTTAGAGTATAAAAGTATTGTGAAAATAAATGTTAGTTAAATCAAAGTAAGTCGTAACCCAGAAACATTTAGGGATAAGATGTTTTTTGTTCTAAAATGTTTTTCTAAAATGAAATGAGACAGCCATCTTTTGAAATGTAATTTAAATCAATCTAAAAAAACAAGAATATAATGTTGGTGAGCTGCAAGTCTTTCAGTTTGAAAGACCGACTTGCCATGATGCTTTTCTTTCTCATTCTGGACGCATCAAGAACGTTAATTTTACTTCCAATTAGAAGAAACTTGTTTCCAAAATAAATTTTAAAAATACTTTAACAATAAATCCGCCAAAAATCTGAAGTGTACGTCAAACTAATATACCAAGGATTTATCAGTTTCAGGAATAGATATCATCATATCATTTAATAATCAGTATGATGGATATGCATCATCAACAGGCAGCTAATTTTTCATATAATTTAAAGTAGCAATAATCATGTTTTATATAGTTATCCAAATGTTTTGTTAGTCAGCAATATTTACATTTTAACTGAATTTGCATGAATATTCAGGAAATGGTGTTGTCAGTCATAAATGACTCCTCTGTCCAACTAGAGAAACTGAATTTTCAGAATATATTTTAGCTGATTAAAACTTGATCAATCAATCAACCTTTGAGGAAAGTGGTTTGGTGCAAAGCTTTGAGTTAGCCCGACATTAATTTGAGTTGGAAGTTTGGGAAAGGAAATGGAGAAATGAACTCGGTAGTAGCTGACCTTCGATCCAGCTGCTTGGCCACCGCTGGACTGTCAGAGATATAATGTAACAGATAAGAGGAAGACTTACTGTGGTTCAAACTCGCCTATCGTATCATCTCTCTCTCTCACATCTAACTTTTTTCCTCAGCAGGTGCTGCTCCTATTCCACCCCTTTGCTCAGCTGACAGGGAATATCTCGACACGGTGTTGCATCGCTCATCTGACAGTCGTTGTGTGCAAGGGAGGAACTGGCCAGTTTATTTGGTTCAGGTTGTAGGATGATATAGACATGAAGGAAAAGATGATTTTAAAGAAAACTACAGACATGGGTAAAGAGAAAAACAAGTGTTGTTCATGTAGCATTTTATACAAATGGCGATAAAAAGTGTGATAGATGAAAATAAAAGCACTGATATATTAAAAACACTGAAATGTTCATTATTTTTAAAAAAAAACAGAAATGTATCAAATACACAAAATATGTCAACAACCAGTAGTAAAAATGTAAGCATCACCTAAAAAGTAGGAATATAATGCAAGTCAACAAATCAACATAATAGAATTAAATTGACCTGCAGTAAACGGCTGATCCTAGTTTAAAATGGCTGTCAGTTTGTTCATACCTCAGGCTTTCAGGTTGGTGGCTCCAGCTTTGAGGAACAGAAAGTAAATTCTTCCTGCGCTTGTTTAGTTCTGGTCCAAGAAACACTGAGTGAGCAGTTCTCAGAGGACCTTAGAAGTCTACATGGTCCATAACTGACCAGCAGCTGCTTGAATGATTTTTACAGAGTTCGATTCTCTCGCTGTTCATTTAATGTCGGACTTATGTGTCTGTCAGGTCTTTATGGCGTGATTTCGCAGCGGCAATAAGTCAAACCATCTGACATCTTCCATTATACAGTGTGACAGAGGTTTATGTCAAGATTTTATATGATCCAATTTGCACAGTGTGACAGGTTCAAGTCCCGTACAATTTCTTAAATCATCAACAGTCAATCTGTCACCCAACCAGACAACTACACTGGCCCAAAACTACTTTGTGTCTTACTTCAAAATACGGGTCCAAAATGACAAAACTACAGGGTGTGAAGCTTAAATACCTTTTTAACCTCTTGGGCCTGTTACAATAACTCAAACCCAAACTGCTAGATGGTGTTTTGCAAACCAGGATTCACTTTGAGAAGAAATGTCTTCATATTAGAAAAGCTGTACCACTATCTTATTGTTGTAAACATTTGCCAAAACATTGAATAACAATATTGAGAAGTTTTCTCACATCTGATTATGAAGACATTGAAAAATTGTTTTGAAAACATAATGATTTTAAATCTTGGTATTCCTTGACACCTTTTTATTTCTTGCATCCCTTCACCTCATGCAAGTGAAATGCCAGGGGAGGACGGTGTCTGTCCACTCACCTCCTTGTCTCTGGTCTGTCTGGACCACAGAGACATTTCTGAGACCAAGCAGTGGGATGGATGCACAGACAGCTTTGATGACAGATAGCTGCAGTTTTTCCCTTTCTGGCCTCAAATAAAAGTCGGAGTCAGCTAGAAACTCCCGCAAAGTCAGTGAACCCTCTAAAAAAAAAAAAAAAAAAAGAGGGAGAGAATGAAAGAGTTGAGTATTTCTCCAAAATAAGAGTTCAGGAGTTTTTGTAAGGCAACCACCATGTTTACATGGCTCTAAAGCTCTGCGCGAGGCCAAATGTTATATATACAGCCAAGGCTATCTGAAAAACCAGCGGACATGGCCTCCGCAAATACAACCAATCTCCTAATCTCTCTCGGTCTGAATGCTTCTTTTCCTCTCGTCTCCTCAAATGAAGCAAGGTTAGAGCAGAGGCTTGTCTCATTTTTCAGGAGTGAGACAGCTCTTTTAACTTGATTAAAATGTTTTTCCTTTCTCTCCGGTCCTTTAGAGAATTCTTAAAAACTGTTTAAAGCCCAAATAACATGAGCACTTCTTCAAGCCATGCCAGAACCCCTTTCCGCTTGGAAATATTTGCTTTGGACGCCAGCCTTGCCCAGCACACAACACAGGCAATTATGGGAGCTATTTAAACAAGGGAGATCTACTGACAGCCAACGCCTCATTTGGAGGGATGAAGGAATCAGGAAATGAAACCTTCATTGATGCACTGAGGGTATGGAAAGAGAAATCCCCTTGGGCCGTCTGTGGCCGTTTGCGTATCTCTTGGGCGTTTTGAGTGTTGAAACTTGCAGCATTTGTGCAGCACTTATACGTTTGGATTTTTTAAAGTTTGTGATTGTGTTTACAGGAAAATCAGGCAAAGGCTTTATGCATATATGTTAGGATTTTTTTTTTCTTTTCTTGGACTGCTGGAGGTTTGTTGGTACCTACTCAATTTATCTGCAAAGGTGCAGCTGCAGTTTGCTTGCAGCTTCCAGAGTCCTTTCTCCAGGGACCATAAGCAGCTCCCTTTTTCTTTTAGTGTCAGTCTCACTGTCTTTCTCCTTCTGGAGAACTCTCCTTCACCTGGCTGTAGAGTGACACTTTCCCCGTCAGCCTCAGCAGACAGAGCACACTGTTTTTAGTGGGACAGAGACAGTTTTGATGACTGGATGTGAGAACAGGACAGAAAACCTGGCAGTCTGACGAGGGTGATAAGTGCTGCTACCTGTCACTGACCTTCTCGTCAACTCGTTCTTCTTAGAATGCTGCGTGTGTCGAGACACCGTGATTAATTGGGCTTTTAAACAGAAAAAGAAAACAAGAAGAGTGATGTTTTATTTCTGTCTCCTCCTGAGCTGAGAATTCCCCAGAAAGAAAACTTGATCCAGAGGTTTTCTCAGTCTGAACAAACAGGCAATGGATTAGTTTCAGATGACATTTTAATAACATTAATCATAAAAAAACTTGTGTGTACGACCGTTTTATTTATTTTTTTTATTATTTTAATCATGGATAAAGTTGCAGTATCTCGGGTTGTTCTCAAATATATTGGAGACAGATTAGATTAGCTGAGTGTTTTTCTGATTTGTCGTGGTGGAGAAAGAGCTGAGCAATAAAGTGAAGCTCTCAGTTTACTGGTTTACCTGTGGTCATGAGATTTTGATTGTAACCAAGAGAATCCGATCCCAGATACAAAAGGTCAGGGATAAAGTTATTCAGAAGTTTAAAGCAGGATGAGATTATAAAAATAATTAGTGACACAACTGCAAATCTACCCAGACTTGGCCGTTGACTAAACTGACTGGCAAATAGAGCGTCAATCAGAGAAGCAGCTAAGAGAGTAAATCTGGAAGTTATCTGCAATGAGACATGGTTGCAGTAGTATCATGCTGTGGGGATATGTTTCTCCAGCAGGTGAAAAAGAACCAGGTCAGAGTTGTTGGGAAGGTGAATGGAGCTAAATACAGGAGAAAGAAAATATCTCAAAGGCAGGGCCAAAGGTTCACCTTCCAAAATGACTCAGACCAAAGCATCTTCACGTGTTCACGGGGAAAGATTTTGGTTTCCAGATGTTCAGCACCGTTTGAGACACACCTGGAAGATCTTCAGCTAAATCTGACTCGAGGGGCCGAACACAAATTCACACATTTCAGGCTTTTATGAGTTGGAATCCATGTATGTGTTCACTGTTATGCCCTACATCGTCTCAGTATATTAGGCACAAAAAATAATAGAATAATAAAACAAATAAAATGCATTGAACTTTGTGTTTGTTGTAGGACAAAATGTGAAAAGTTCAATAGGTTTCTCACTATTTTTATACTGTATTTATAAATAATTTAAAATGTCTCAAGATGCTGTTTTATCTTCTGGCTATATATGAGGAGTTACTTTGGGGGTCGTTCATAGTGAGCGTCCCTATTTTGCCTGAGCTTGAGGCGGTGCTTTGCTAAATACTCTGTATGTACTTGAAGTAGATTCTCTCCCCCACTGACTTTGAAAGAAAAAAGTCCCACTCCTCTCTTCCTATCTAAACTTTTCCTCCCCCTCTTTCTCGTCCCTCTCCTCGCATTCCTCCCGTCACAGGGCTGACAGACACTCGTCATCAACAGGTACTCTGGCCCAGTTGGATCAGGTTTCCCCTCTTTAACGCATTGTGCTGCATTTGCATTTTTATAGCTCTGTGCTGAACAGTTGGACGTTTTAGTTTCGTTTTTTGTTTGCTCTTAGTGTTGCCTTTACTCTCCCATCACAAGTTTTCAAATGATTTCATTAAATTTAATTTATCTGACCACGTCTACATTCTTTCGGAGTACTTAAATGTTTAAATCATGTTTGCGTCGTCTGTTTGTCACGATTCGATCTCAGACAACCCCCGCACAGACTATCTGTGCAGCATTTGTTCTGTTTTGGACTGTTCTCATTAATTTGTATGTGGTTGTGTTTCCTGGCAGACGTGGACGAGTGCTCGGAAGGCAACGGTGGGTGCCAGCAGATTTGTGTCAACATGATGGGCAGCTACGAGTGCCGATGCAGAGAAGGATTCCTCCTGAGTGACAACCAGCATACATGCATCCAGCGGCCTAAAGGTTATTCACCTGCACACACGCTTCAGACAGATTATGTATTTGTTCCCTTACAACTTTCTTCTGTTCTTGCTTCTTTTTTTTTTTGGGTCACACTTGTAAGATATACATAGTAATACCAAAACCCAGTTTTCAGATCTAATTTAATAAATGAGAAAAGCGATCTAAACCAACCTGGTCTTAGGTGAAATGTAATTGCCTCTATTTGTTTAGCTGCATAAGCACCACTAGTTACTGCCTGGTTTGCAGAAAATAGAAATCTCCTAGTAGCAGAAATCAAATAGATTGTGTATCATCAGGTAGGTTAGAAGAGCTGAGAAACAACACATAATGTCCCAATCAATAATAATAATAAGGAAAAAATCAGGAAAAGATGAGAAACAAAGTCACATGTTCAGCTCTAAATGTTTCACTTGCCTCAGTTTAGGTGAAATAAAGTTAAGTTCATGATTCAACAATAAGGAATATGCTGAGCAAAAAGTGGCTCAAGGTAAAATCAATTGCTGACTAAACGGAGAACAAAAGCCCATCTCAGATTTTCCCAAAAAAAAAGCAAAAAAAAAAAAACACATAGTCCCAAAAAACTCTCGAGACTTTTGGGTAAATATTTTACAGAGTAGCAAGATAAATGAAACATTTTGAAACTTGTGGGTCCTGAACTCAAATCGAACAGAGCGCTTTTGAGTGTGATGGTGTAGGGCTGCTTCCCTGCTTCAGGACCCAGACGACTTGCCATATTAGTTGAAACCATAACTCTTCTTGTTTTACTACAAGATTCTCAAGGAAAGTGTTTGGCCATAAGCTTGTGACCTAAAGGTTAGGCAGACTTGGGTTGTGCAGCAGAACAATGATCCAAAGCAGCAATTCAACCACAGAAGAGATAAAAACAGAAAGTTTTTCAGTGGCCTTGTCAAAGTCCTGACTGTGATGTGACTGTTAGTGTTCAATAGCCTTGGTTGTTGCTGCCAACACAATCAGTTATTAAGGTCAGGCGTGATTACTTTGCTACATGTAGCCATTTTGGTTTGGATAACTTTTTTCCTTTTAATAAATGAAATCCTCATTTAAAAACAGCTTTTTTGTATTGTCAGTGTATTTTCTTCTGACTGTAGAAGTAGCTTATTGATCTGAAACAGTGAAGTGTGACAACACAAAACAGAAGCCTAAGTAGCTGACACTTCAACAGCACTACTGTGGTTTCATTTTTGGGTATCGGGTCTTGCCCTTACTGTACGGTTTGCTCAAACATGATTACGATACATTTTGAGATAATGATGCTGTCAAGTCTTTATGTAAGTAGCAGATATTCAGGAATAAATGGAGGGCGGGATTAGCCCTAACAAGCCCAACAACAAGTTAAAACAGTTAGGTCGCCACTCTTCAAAGAGAAGAAATGAAAAGAGGGGGAGAGCGGGGATAAATCTTTTTGTTTTCCACTCCCCTTTTCAAATTGAACCTATCTAGCACTTGGCTGCTTTTCAAGTTATCTGTGGTATGAGAGTGGCCTGCGGGGGGAACTGCGAACAGTGAAAACAATTAAAGGTGTAGCCCCGGGCAGACACACCTCTTGTTTATAGAGCGTTCCTGTGGGATGGAGACGTGACAGGAAAAGAGCCAACTTGCTCTGAGGCTCGCTCGCCACACACAGCAGCGCCACAGACATGCAGACGGTTTTAATGTCAAGCTAAGTTGTCAGGAAATGTCTTTGGTGGCTCTGAAGCGCTGGAACGCACAGAGCCTGTAACATCTCTACACTTGCTCTTCTTTTTTTTTTTTTTTACTGTGTACTTTGTGTAGGATTTTGTTGCTTTCTTATCAAGAGATTTAGAGATTTTTCATTGTTTCTGCCAATCTTTGTGATACATAGTTTTAAGAAATTCTGTTTTTGTAAATCTATCCTCATGTTTAGAGAACAGGAGGAACATAGCATATGAAAGCAGATATTAGGGTTGTCAAAAGAATTCATATATTTATTAAAACGATACTAGAAAAAAACTATAATAACAGACACTTAGTCCCTCCCTGCCCCACCTGATTGAAACAGAGTTGCTGTAAGTTTTAAACATGGTGGGTATATCCAGAAAAAACATGAGCGACCATCTTTAGCAGAGCAACAGCATCATTCGGACAGATGGAAAGCTAATGCTGAATGTTTAAATATTATCTTCACGAACACAAACAGTCCTGTGTTGGTCCGAGAACCCCATTGAGATGCGCTTTCCAGCTGAAAAGTTCCGAGTCACGCTTTGCTCAGTACGAATTAACACAAAAAAATTTAGTTAGTTTTGACCCAATTATGGAAGGTTTGACTACCAGGAAAAAAAATATTGTCCAATAACCATTTTTTTAAATTATTCCACTATCTTTGTAAGGTAATTGGAATACTGAAAAAAATTTTGGGAAAAAAAGTTCTTATTTTTGAAATATGATGTGTCCACTACAGTGGACATCGGAACCCCATACATTTGAAATTGAACCTTGATGGCAACCAGTTTGTCCCAAAGAAAATATCCAAACATCAACTTAAGAAGAAATTTCACATTGACAAAACTGAGCACTGTTGCCTAGCAAGAAGGTTCTGGGTTCAATTCCCGGAGTTTGCATGTTCTCCCTGAGTATGGTGGGCGCTCTCCGGGTTCTCCAGCTTCCAGTCCAAAAACATGACTGTCAGGTTAATTGGCCTCTCCAAATTCTCCCTAGGTGTGAGTGTGCATGGTTGTTTGTCTGTCTCTGTGTTGCCCTGCGACAGATTGGCGACCTGTCCAGGGTGACCCCACCTCTCACCCGGAACGTTGGCTGGAGATAGGGAATAGCAACCCTTCCAACCCCACTAAGGGACAATGGTGTACAGAAAATGGATGGATGGATGGATGGATGGATGGATGGATGGATGGATGGATGGATGGATGGATGGATGGATGGATGGATGGATGGATGGATGGATGGATGGATGGATGGATGGATGGATGGATACAGAAAAAAACAGAAAAATAATTACAAATGTCCACTACAGAGGACAATTTTCAACTTTTAAATACTACGATAAAATGCAGTCAAAATAATTCATAGAATGTTTTAATATGCTGCTAAGAGACTAATTTAGAATATGCCAACAGAATTTTAAATCAAAATTTGCACAATAAAAAGTTTTATGCACTTACTTTGTCTCTCCACATAAAATGTGTTTCTACTGATGAACATCATTTTTATGAATGAGAAAAAGGAAGGTACAAAAGCCCCACCCCTTCACATGTGGCATCATTGAAAAGCACTAAATGTCCTCTGTCGATACCAAAAGGAATTAACTCAGTAGAATGCAGGGGGTGAGAGATATTCAAGTTTAGAAATGTCCTCTACAGAGGACAAAAATGAACTACTGGTAATCATGAGTGTATATTGCAATTAAGCATATTTTCTCTTAACTAAGAAGAAGCCTCCATTCCAAAAATGTTGCTGCTTGGTGTCGGTCTCAAGTTTAAAATTTTAGCATTGTGGCAACCCCTAGCAGATACGAGATACTATGTCTACTAGAAATGTTGGAAATGCTCTATACCACTGATTTCCAAAGAACGAAAGTGGTCGTGGGCCAAAAAAATTAACAAATGCAAAACATTTTTAGACAATAACAAAATACATTTTATCTTGATTTGTTTTTCATTATGCTCAAAAATAAACTAAGCGTGCAAAAGAAAAAGGTAGTCAAAAATTTGTAAGGAAGGACGTGTAAATAATGGCGTTACCCTTGTTGAAAGGAAAGTCTCCAATAAATCAGTACTTTCGTGGCACACTGTTTTCTTTTTTCTTGCCCAGGATTTTTTTTAAATATATTCTAAAAAAACTAAACTACTCAAAAGCACTTTACATTTAGCAAAGTTCAATAAACTAATTAAACACATTTGGTTGCAACAAAGTCTTCTTTCAATTGAAAGTCACTGGATATATAGAATGTAGTCCCACTAACTATCAAATTAAAAAGAAAGACCAAAGTGTGGATATTAAAAGGCCAATAAGTTGTGTTGTAGTCTTGACATTTACGAATATAAGAGGATTATAAATCATCAGCAAACAAAGTCTCCACTTGCATCAGCTGGTTGTGCTGCTGGGTCAAATTTATCAAACTGAAATTTTGGGCCCCCCAAAAAAATCAATCTAGGGGCCACAAATGGCTCCCAGATCTGGTATGCAGTCTGAAAACTTGTATCCATCCATCCATATTGTATATTTACAAAATTCAATAAAGAAGCCTGAAAACTTTGGCCATTGAAGGCTGTAAAAGCTTGAAAATTTGACAAGTAAAAATTGCAGAATGGCTGTGTTTGCATTTTGACTCGGTTTTTTGCTGCCCTACGCAACTTTGCTCAGAGCCTCCAGTGTTTCTGTGAAGCAGCAGACACAGTGAACAGCTGTTATCACCGTCAGAAAGTCCGTTCGTTCGAGGAGTGATTATCCAGCAAAGCCTTTTACAACTCCTCAGTTCCATCAGACTAAGCAATGTTGTGAATGTCCTTTTTTTTTTTTTTTTTCTAAATCTGACGCAGTTCTTCCTTTTCTGTAAACCCCAGACATACACAGCAAGATTCGAGTGTCTTCTCATCTCAGTCTTTTTCATCTCTCTCGTGTGTTTTCTCAGCTAAGTACTCGTATGGAGACTCATTAAATTGAGACGCTCATGATTCCCCCATATTATGAAATGAGGATCTTGGAAGTTTAATTTATGAGCTCCATCTGGCCTACTGAAGTGTCAATGTTTACATTTCATAAATGCTGTGTTTTTTTTCTTTTTTTTTCTTGTTTGAGTGGACTGAAAACTTTGACCATGAAATTTCAAGCCTTACTACACATCAGCGCTATCAGAAACAGATTTAGAGCAGTAGTCTGATTTTGCCAAGTTCCTCCAGTCTTTCGTCTGTTTATGTTCATGATAAATGTCCCCAGTTCCTGTTAATATTCCATTTTAATATTCATTTTGTCCTTATTGCTCCCAGATGAGAGCCATTGAATTCAAAAGATTAAAGCTGCCATAAATCTGCAAACTTCCTGTGCTCATCAGATAGGCGCCTATTTATTGTTTCCTTATTTTTGAAAGACCAACAGACAGAACAACCACTCATCTGCTTATTATTACCGCTCTTATTACAACAGTGTGTGCCTGAAGGATAATGGAAGTGGTTAGGAAGTGACTTTGCACAGTTATTGGGCAACAGCCCCTGAAGAATTGCTCCAAATATATATATATAATATATAAAGAATCACTAAAAAATGGATAAATGTTTAATCTCCTCACTCAGGTCGATTTTAAATGGAACCATTGGTGCATCCTGCCAGCCCACCTCTTAAAAAGCAGAGCCTGGGTCGCAGTTTGATTATGAGGTTTATTGTCGTCA
This sequence comes from Poecilia reticulata, assembly GCF_904066995.2. Lineage (NCBI taxonomy): Eukaryota > Metazoa > Chordata > Actinopteri > Cyprinodontiformes > Poeciliidae > Poecilia > Poecilia reticulata. The sequence continues at coordinate 24,261,410 of NC_088836.1, read as the reverse complement.
TTAAAAAGACATCAGCTTCCCATTTCTTCCAGTAATAGCTCAGGTGTTCCATCGGCAATGTGCGCTGATCTTTCTGGGTGCAGTTCAGAGCCGGTCATGGAAGCGCCTGCTGCCTCGGTTCGGTTTCTCCTGCTGATACTGAGCCACTGCTTGGAGGGAGCCGGTGCCAATTAGGCAGCAGGGGTCTTTCAGCCTCCTGGCTAATGACAAGGCTGCTGCTGGCCTGTCCCTTATTATACCCGCTCCCCACCCCCTCCCCTCAGCAGGAGCAACTTTGGCCAAATGAGTTTCTCCACCATGTAGTTGGCCAAAAATGTAACAGTCCATTTATTCACTTCAAACATCCCCAACCTAGGAATTAGGCTTTTCACGAAAGTCAGGGTGCTTAGCAGTTGAAAGGAATGCAATTTGGATCAGGGAGGGTTCCTCCGCTTTGCATTTGATTTATTTTCACTTTTATTCAGGACGACAACAGGGACATTTGTGCTTGAGATGAAATCCAGAACATCGAGACTCAGACATTTTGGGTTTAGTCAGATGACACATCCATAATGTCGGTCCTCTTTCTTTTTGAAAAACCAGGCAATAACTTGAAGTGTGCACTGATGCATGTCACTTATGGTGACTTATGGATTCAGTTCATTTGCTTTTAGTTGTGAGTGCTGAAAAAGAAAACATACTCAGGTCAGCTGCGTCATAAAAACCACATGCTTTGTGTTTTAAAGGGATTCAAAAGGGAGGAGAAAATGCTCAAGACATTTGTTCAGATTGTCGGTTTTGCAGTCGAGAGACTTTTTGCAGATTGGATTTAATCTGGGTTTGTTCTGCTGCAGCTCCTTGCCTTCAGACTCTTTAACCTTTTCCACATTTTTTAATACCACTACCACAAAGGTTATATTTTATTTGCATTTCATATGATAAACTAACCTAAAGTATAGTTTTCAAGTAAAACCAAAAAGAAAACCATTTTTTAACTAATAGTAATAAAAAAAATCTAGAAAGTTGTTATATTTGAACCCCTGTACTTTGCTTCCCCAAAGTTGAGGCACGAGTTGAAGTCCTAAACTTTAAATTCAAGTATTAAGCAAATCCCTTGTCCAGTTATGTAATTTGATCAGAGTAAAATTATTTTGATATTAACGTATTATTTTAAATTGTACTTTATCCACAAGAGAAATCACACATAAAAATCATGTTAAACCAGTGCTGGTGTTGCATTCAACTGAAAATTTTAACAAAAAACAAAAACAAAACAAAACAAAAAAAGCATCCAGTAAATTAAGAATTGTAGACTGATCCATAATTAAAAATATACATGAAATAAAAATAATTTACACAATACAATTATACGAGTAATATAAGATTATTAAAATAAAAGCTAAAATGATTTAAAATTGTATATTGATAATGTTGAACTGTTAACAGTGATTTTAATTTTAAAGATATAACTGTAGATCTGCTAACTGTGAGTTGGATGTCCTGATATTTTTGTTTTGTTTTATTTTTTTATTATGGCTTCAGGGAAGACATCATAGTTTCTCTCTGCCTTGGAGCATTTTGCGTTGAGCCCATCACCTTAAACAATGGCCACACATTAATGCCAGCTCTGGCAACCCGTACATAACATCGACGCAGCCGCAGGCAGCACTTGCATTGCTCTCTCCAGAGCTGCAATTAAGAATCACTCTGAGACACTTACTCCTGTCTGGATTTAACATCTTTCTGAACATTATGATAGTTACTCTGCTCAGCAGCCCACCTGCTTTTTGCGTGATGCTGCTCTTCACTTTGCTCTTTTCCAACTTAACGTCCATGTCCTGGAAGAGGGCACGTCTCCTTCACTTTCATTGCAGGTTAGAGCAAAGATTTTTAGAATCATGGAAGTTGGATATGAGTGTAAATCCTTCTTTTCAGATTTGAAATATGTATAATTTCTCATCAATTTCACAATAGTGTTCTGTGCAACACAACAAACCCTGAAAAAGTTCAAGATGTATTAATACTTTTGTAAGGCCCAATATTTTATGTATTGCACTTAAAATGACTCAACTAGATACAGTCCGACTTAACAGTTTTTGCAGTCTGTGATGCAACGAGTCCATGGGAAAGCCAATGCTTTTGCCCAATGGGAGGGTTACTATTAATCTAGACGCTTGTGCAAACTGAATATTTGAAGAGTCTGCGACCACTTATAAAGCAGAAAGTTGCCTGAAAATAAAAATATAAGATTTAGTTCAGCCATAATATGATTTTAATAAGTGACTGACTGGTTACACAAGACACCTCATCTGTGCGCAGACTTCATTGCCAAACAGAGCAGCTTAAAGAAGTCAGAGGAAATAATCGCTTGCAAAGACGTTGGGTCCTCTGGATCAAACTTGCTCTCACAACTAATCAGTATGGCAAAAGGGAAGGTTTCTACGCGAGCAAAGCTTCAGAGGAGCCACAAGGACTCTGTAATGTGATCATCAGGCTGGTTTAAACTAATTCGGGAAAAAGAAAATTTTGATTACATGAGCCTGAGGGCTTTACGTTCGGCTTTTGTTGCGGAAGGAAGCTTTAATAGGTCAGCATACTGAGGTCTTTAAAGTTTCCAGAAATAAGGATGTCATTCAGTACCCTCCACACGTACCGGTTCCTCTAATGAAGATGTGCAAAAGCCTGAAAATAAAGTCTGGTTTTAATGCAGTATCATTATCTAAAAAAAGATACAACTCTATCTTTATTGAGTCTCTTTATTCAGTGTGAAAAAAACTCACAATAATAGTTCAACACAATAAATGTTGATTAGGCCTTTTTACGTGTAAGTTGCTTAACTGAGGATCTGGGAGCCTTTAATTGGTAATTCATAACATTCTGAGAAGGCCTTGGTTTAAAATAGAAATTGTGCAAAAACCTTACATCTACACATCTCTACTGTTAGAGGATCGCTAAAATAAAATAAAAGTGAGGTTGGACAGGAATTCAAGCTTATCCTGCCATCGCAAACTTTGGGCAGGATGTTAAGCAGGGTAAAATAATCTGAAAAGCTCCCTGCTGAAGAACTGCAGCAAACAGTGGCATTTGGAGTTTGCCAAGTCTTCATAACAACCTTTAATCGCTACTACATGTCTACAACTTGTTTCTCAACCGTGCCTATAAATGTCTGCCATTTGTTAAATACTACTGGGGAATTTAGCTGCTGAGTGCTTCGGCAACAAACTCTCCAGGTGGATTAAGCATAAAACAAAGGTCGAATACCGTAATTTCCGGACTATAAACTGCTACTGCTACACACTTTAAACACTTCAATGCAGCTAATATATGGATTTTTACCAGGTTGTGAATGATGAAAGAGGACAGCACAGGCTCGAGAGCAAATCTGCCCCGACACAAACCTAACATTGAGAGCAACAATGAAAGAGAGACACTGAAGACGACGATTTTAGTGGGTTTCATCCCAGGAAGTCATTGATTGCGGTCAATTACTTTTCCTGCTAAGCTCCTATATTTTTTTTTCTAAGCATCCAGGATGCAGGCACTGTTCAGAAAAATCAAGTATAAAGTTACTGGCACGTATTTAATTAAGAGTAAAAAAAATCTTTCTGTGTAAATATGTTGGTATGGCATCGTTGACACCTGCGACTTAATAGACAAGTGTGGGCTAAATGTTTTTTGGGTTATTTTTCTTATCAAAGTTAATTACATTCAGGTGTGCTCAATAGCTCTAAAATTACATTATGTGACAGCACATTTTTGTAATTTCTTGTAGATTTATATTAAATATCTCCTGTAATAGGAGATGTTCAATATAAATTAGGTCAACTAAAAATGGGTCATCATTGGCTCTACTTGCAGGAAAACGGTCCAAAAATGCAACCATATAGTGATAATTGAAAATTTCCCCTTTCGATGATTCTTTGTTCCTTAAACCTCTAGAAGCTTATGAGTCTTTATAAACTCTTTTAAGATAATAAAGAGTAATGTTTAAAAAAAATTTTCTCTGTCTAAATGATGTCATTTTAGCAAAAATATGGAGTTGTATAACGTATTAACATCAGGTTATCCACCAAGTGTGCCACACATGTCTATAATTATTTTCTCCAAACGTAGCCTCATTTCCCCCTTTTTTTTTCGCTCGATTGTGGATTTAAGTGTTGCTTTTATGTACACTCCTCACACCAGGAAATAAAACTCTGCTGCTTTTCTAGCCACATTTAATAGCCTTTCAGAAGGATTTTCCCCCTTTAGCGCAACAAATCTCTCAGCACAATGGGCATAATTACACACACCATCGTTCATACAGGCACACACCTTTGTAATTTCATCTCCAGTGTAATCCTGCTGGAGGCAAGCTGACATGCTCTTCATTGACATTTAGATGAAGACCAGCGTGTTGACTTCGGAGGACCTCGGGTCTTTGTTGTCTCGGGAAGTAAGAAGTTTTCCATTAAGTGTGATAAAAATTCACAACTCCTAGGCACATTATATTCTAAATTAGAGTTCCAGGTGCAACATTCCTCCCGCGTAAAATCACGCCCTGGATCTGAGAACCCCGCTTTGTTGCTGTTTTTCTTATCTGAAAACGTAATGTCCGTGCAGTAGACAGTTTCACGTTGCAATGTCGTGAGGTAATGTGCTGATAAATGAGCACTTTCAATTATTCCAGTGATGCAATGTTTTGAGCTGTGGGCTGCCAAATAAAATGTTTGTCGGGTGATTTGATTTACTTTTTGTTCATGTATTGCACTGTCGTTCCCCATTGTGCTGGAGCCAGTAGGGTTCTCATATGTTCCCCCTGTTGGTTGTCAATAAGCCTGCCCTCCTGCCTGCTTGTCTGTGCATTGGCCACAGAAATGTTTTTACAAGTGCAGAAGTCACTGCTCCATTGCTCTGCAGCCCAACCGTATAACCAGGCTCTTTTCCTATTCTGGGGAAGTGGAGCAAGGGCTTTGAGCTGCATACACAGCGAAGTGACACGTGAGGCTTTTTTGTCCTCTTTCGATTTGTCTTCCTTCTTCTTTTATCTCGGTATATGTCTTTTCAGCATAATCTGCCCTCACCCTCCCTCTTTGTCCAGCCTCTGCTCAGTTCCCGTGCCCCCAGTACTTTCACCTTCATCCTTCAACAAATATACATTAGTGGCTGGAGCTTTTGCAAATGTTTGCGGCCTTGCTGCTGAATTCTCCTCACCTCATTTGAGACTGGCATCCCTTTTTTCATTGCTTTCTTCAAGGCCATCCCTAAGCTGGCCAGCCCTACGTGGGTTTGCTGATTTTAAGAGTGCTGGAGGGGTTTTTCCACCAATACTTGGCTGCTAAGTCTTCAATCAAAGTGCTAGACTGAGCTTTGGAGGAACAAATACTTTGATTTTTTTCGGGGGAGGAAACGATGTGTGCAATACCAGCCAGCGTCTCATACAGTTTTTATGTCTGTGTTAAACAAGGTGGGCATCCTGGTTGTGCTGTTTTCCTGTCTTTTGTGTTGAGAGGGTGCTGGGCTCCTTTGGGATTGCACAGTGAGGTCACCTTGAGAGAATGGGAGGAAGAGTGAAGCCGAGAGGGGGAACCTACCCAGCAGGTGCTGCACAACTGTCTGTGACACAGATGGGCAGAATCTTACTGCGTTTGCAACATGCATACATTATGCAAATGCACCTGGGTGTCTGTTCATACATACATGTTAATGCTCTTTTGCACCGATGTAGGACCTTACAATGCTTTCAAAGTAAAACACAAGACATGCACACTAATAAGTTTTTAACAACCAGTGTCATGTTTGTGAGAGCTAACAGAGTTAAATATACATGTATTTAAAGTTAGATAATTCAAGAGTATGTAAAATGTTGAGAACTTGAGACTAGTTGGGAAACTGTTCACTTGCAGTTGTACTTTAAGTTTTGGATTTGTCCACAAGTTGTCCGGGTCTCACAGTAAGATCATTTCTGACCCGAACTTCCTGTTCCTACAATCTTAAGGATTATGAACATGTAGACCAAAACATGTGAGTTTGGGTCTCATCAGACATTGGCGCCTTCTTCAACAGATTTGTTGTGGTTCTATACATCTACATGGTTCATAGAAAACTTGAGTTCATTTTTTCAGCTCTCTGTCACAAATGACAGCTTTGAGGAGTATGTGACTAATTGTTGTTGGGATTCCTCAGATTCTGTGCGTCACTGCAGGGATTTTCCGTAAAATGATGAAACTTGGGATATTGTCGGATTAGAATTAGGGTTAGAATTTATAACTTTATTCCCGACCTGTCTGGTGTACTCTTCGGTCTTTGTGTGGCTGTTTGTTCTCTGATGTTCTCCTCAAATCTCTGATGCCTTCAGAGAAAAACTGTATTTATACCGAGATACTGTATGATCGAATATTTAATTTGGTGGTATCAGACTAAATGGGGCTAAATTCAAATACGCACCACACATTCCCAGGTTTTGGTTGTCAAGAAAATTATCCTTTCTTTTAGTCTGTCACAAGACACTCCAAATGAACTTCTTCTCAGGTGGGTGTGTTTGTAATGTGAAAACATGTGGAAACCCTAAGCTCTTCTGAGCATTTTGCAAGAAACTTAAATTGATTCTTTGGAAACAAACAAAATCAAATAATTTTTTTTGACAGTGGCTTGTTTAGTGTAGTTGCCAGCTGTCTTTTCCATTCTCTGGTTGTTTGTGCTTTTAATGGATCCTTTCGGGGGGAAAGGGGTGAGAATGAGGTGCCTCAACAAGGCGTTTGGGAGAACCACAACCAAAACCAAACAGTAGCACTCAGATGGCTTTCCTCAACTCTATGAACTGACTTTGTGGGGAGGAGTTAATCCCTCGACCAGCTCAGTGCCCTGCCTGACCATCTGCTTGGCGGCGCAGCTCAAAGCAGTCCAGATATTTTTCCCTTTCTCTTTTGCATGCGCTGACATTTTTATCCTCCCATTAAAACTTTTAAGGGCCCATTATCTAAGAGGAAGGAATGCTGCTTTAATGGTGTGGTGGCTCCATTCTTGGGCCCCTTCTTTTCAGCGTGTATCCACCCAACTCTTGGTTTCGGCTTAAAGTTCTTCCGCAAAGAGGGGACCGTCTCCACTCTGAGCTGCATGACAGCAGATCGGCTCAGACCAGGACCCATCCTTTCAACAGTCCATGCTCTCAAAAGCAGACTACTAACCCTTGACATGCCTTCCACCACTCCAGCTCCTTTGTTTCAGTTTCCCTTCTGCGTGGTTCTTGCATTCAAGAGATCTTGCAGCTTTGGTCTTAAGAACTCATGCTTCCTTTGGTTCTTTTGTTGGAGGATTGAAGGAGTTGCCATTTTATCTGTTGTTAATTTGTTTCCTGTTGCACGGTTTCTAGTTCCGTGTCGAATAGTTCTCATTTTAAATGTTACGTTTCCATTAGCTACGAGTGTAAAGTTATCGTTAACAGAAATATAGGCTCTCAAATATTTATTCTGTCTAATTAATCTATATAATACGTTTCACTTGGTGAAATGCTTCCTAAACAACAGCTAAATTGTTTCTTAACCATGACCAACCGCTTTGACGTCTTTCAGTCTCGTGAAAGAGTCTTACGCTCACCACAGTACTGAGACTGCCCTTGTCAAACCGTTCAGTGACATCCACATAAATACAGACTGTGGAAGAACCACAGTGTCGGTTCTGTTGGACCTCAGCGCAGCTTTTGGCATGGCTGACCACGACATAGTGCTGAATCGGCTGGAGAGCTGGGTCGAACTCTCTGGCACAGAAATGCTTTGAGTCTTACCTAAAGAACAAGCTTCTGAGTTTGGACACAAACATATGGGGTACCACAAAGTTCAGTCCTAGGATCCCTCCTATTTAATATCTACATGCTCCCACTAGCCCAGGTCATAACAAGCTACTTAAATAGCTGCACAGATGATGCACAGCTCCACATTACAATGCCATCAGGTGACTCTGAACCCATCCAACCACTGAACAGATGCTTAGGACAGATAAATGTGTGGAGGTGACATGGCTTTCTCCAGGTGAACAAAAACAAAACTGAAGTTAGTATTTTTTAACCTAAAGAGGAATAATTCAGAATCAGCACAATGCTTCAATTACAGCTAGAGTCTAGCTGTAATTGCCTGAGATCTGGTTGTGGTGAACTTTCAGAGTCACATAAAGACGGTTACAAAGTCGACAGATCTAGAGAAACTCGTCCCTGTGTTTATCTTTAATTGCTTTGATTTCTGCACCAGTTTTTTCACAGGTCTGCCTAAAAATCAATCAGACGGCTGAAGCTGATCCAGAACGCTGCTGCTGGTCTTCTCACTAAAAACAGAAAAACGTTTTATACCTGCAACTTCCACAGTTTTATGTGTGAAAAACACTAGATAGATAGATAGATAGATAGATAGATAGATAGATAGATAGATAGATAGATAGATAGATAGATAGATAGATAGATAGACATTGAAAAAGTGATCTCATTTTGTCAAGTAAAGAAACAAGCCAATTCAACATCTGTCACATCTTGTTTTTATTGTGAAATGTCTGAGGTAAAGTAAAATCCGTCTAAAGTCTTCACTTGTTCAGACTCTCACTTGTCCACTTTGTCTTCCTCTGAGAGCATTGTCCTTGATCCCTTTTGTTTCAAGTATTTATTAATTTTTTTTGTCAGACCTTAATAACACACCTTTAAAAATATCTCATTATCATGTTGCCAGGCTGATAAACACAGTTGTAAAATGCGGTTTCTCTGCCCATGGGGCATTCAAGGGCGTATTTGGGCTGGGAAATGTGCATAATGAATGTCAGCGTGGCATCACAGAGTCAAAAGCGAAATGTTTTAGGATTCTAGTGGTGGTGCTCGCTTAATGTCATGTCCTGCAGTTACTCCTGCTGATGAAGCTGAACTTCCATTAAGTTAATGGCAAACACACAAATTGAGTCCTGTTCAAGAAAATTAAAAAATACCTTATCCTAGTTGCTTCCTCCCAGAGGACTAAGTGGTTTATTTCTGTAGGTATGAAAATAAGTACTAGGAACTTAAATTAAAAAAGTGCTTGTGGCATCAGATGGATATTTAGAACCAAATATTTTTCTCATGGATTTGAAAGAAAAGAATGGCATGTTAAAAAACAAAACTTTTAAAGAGAGATGTTTTGTTTTTTTACTATTAGGAAACACACTAATAAAACCCCCAAGTTATGCTTAATGTCACATTTTAGCAACTTTACGTTAAAAACTGGTTCTATCACGATGCCAGGTGTTGTTTCAGTGCATTTTTCTGCACCGCATTCTTCTGATAAAGGTTGATAATAAACTGGTTTTTGTGTTGCATTGATAAGTCTGTAGTTATCAAACCTTATAGTTCACAAATAAAACCGGAAATGTGCTGGCTTCTGGCAGCAGCATTAGCTTTAAGTGTTTTGTTCAGAGGTCACATGCTGTGATGGGAGGACAAAGTTAAGGGCTCTTTAACATGCTCTTTCATTGCAATATTCCCTGTTCACCACAAGTGCCGCAACTGGATGGATCCGTTTGGTGTTAAGCATTGTGAAAAACCATATCCCCTCTGATTTGCTCTTTAGATGACATTTAAATTAGCCTTACTCAGTCCAGGTCTGTTTCCTGTCCAGATTTCTGAATATGAAGTGGTTTGTAATAAACAGAAAAACGGGTTACCGCTTAGTAGAAAGTCTGATTGACTGATTGCGTGTTTTGTTTTAACATTTTGCTTTTTCTTCATAAAATATTGTCTTCTTTCTGCCAGTAAGTAATACCCTTCCTGGATGGTTGTTAGAGCGATGTGCTTTGGGCAGATGAAAGCTGAAACTGGCCCCATCTTGTCAACACTTGGACTTGAATTGGTCCTCAGAGAGATGAGGAGTCAGGTTTTGGCCTCAGTCTCACATGTTATGGATAGGTGGGTGTGTTGCATTCACATTCGTATGAGGTTATGAATTCAGATAACCACCTTGGTCGGTAATCATAAATGGCTACAGGAAATTTACTCTGGTGTAAATGGATGAATGCATTCCGTTGTGGGTGCAGATAGAAGCAGAGAAAAGAAACCAGGAAACTCCACGTTGGCTTAAGGCATCCATGTGACAAGCTGTGGAAATCCTTGCACTTTAAACAATCAGATATGTTGACGCACATGCAGCTTAGCATGGCCTTTTTCATTTGAGCGTTCATGTCTGATGGCCCCAGCCTCTTGTCAAGGATGCAAACAGCTCTGACAGGAAAGTGGGAGAGGATTGCATAACCTTCGTATGCTTGTTGACAGACTTAAAGTGATGGACAGCACGTTAGTCAGAAGGTCAGGATTCTTGATTAGGTTGACATCACCCAAAGTAAGCCAACTCAATATCAATGCCATCAGTATAAGCAGACATGCAGCATCTTGCAAAGTGCAGTTATTCACACCACTTTAACTTACAATCACAAACCTTTCCATATTTTTATTGGGAACTTATGTGATACACAGACAGAAAGTAAGGTATAATTGGGAGGGAAAATGTAAAACAAGTGCACCAAATATCATTTGTACAATTTAATTTCAGCGAAAATAAAGCAGATCTATGAAGATTTCAGAGGTTTGCTAAAAAACATTCACGAAAACGTTGCGCCATGAAGTTCAAGGAACACAACAGGCAGGCCAGGAATGAAGTTGTGGAGAGGTTTAAAGTAAAAACTAAAAACTAAACAATAAACAACATTATCAAGAGCTTTAAGCTTCTCACAGATCAACCATGAGAATATTATAAAACTATGGCATAAGTACAGCTCTGCCAAGATGTGGCTGTACAGCTACACTGACAATCTAGACATTAATCAAAGAAGCAGTAAAGAAACCCATGGTGACCCAGGAGTTGTTGCAAAGATCTACAGTTCAGGTGGGAGAATTTGTTGACAGGAAAATTATTAGTCATGCTGTCCAGAAATCTGTCCTTTATAAAATAAAAAAATGTAACATAAAGATAGTGACTGTCAGTGACTGTCAGTGGAAAGCGATTAAAAATATAAAGTTTTCAAGTCAGGTTTTTGGAGTTTTCTAAAAAAAAAAAAAAAAAACACCTATGTTAAGATAACAGTAATGTTGGTCTTCTCAGCTATAAACACTCCAGGTGAGTTTGGCATCAAAACAATGGATGAAAATTTTAAAAAACAAAACATATGTAGCGAAAGTCATTTGACAACATCCTTAACTTTTATTTTGTTTATGTAACCCCTGAATAGGAACCTTTGATTACTAATCCATGACATCTTGTTTTCCTTTGATACAAACAACGTTTGACATTTTTCCCGTTTCTCTGGGCTTCCAACAAGAAAACATGCCATTTATAAATTTACTACTTACTTTAAATTACCCTCATTTATAGTCAGAAGCATAATTTAAACAATAGTATCAAGTGGAACTGCAATAAATAAGGCTGGACAAACATCCATGTTTATCTTCCCATCATGGACAGTTAGGAAGATGATACGAGAGGGAAAGAAAATCTGCACGGATTTGAGGTCTTCAGTGACACCCTGCTGTCAGTCACCATAGGAACTGTTTATTTTAGGGATCTCAAACAGATGTTTAAAAAGGTAGCAATAATTGCAAAAGGGTGCTGTGTAATTTACGGCCTTGGAATGCTTCAGGTGCTTGTTATATCTGCAATAAAATAATCTTGCATTCGTCTTTCGGAAATTTGTGTTGCAATAGTTTAGTCAAATACTTGCCGACGTAGGTCATTCTCTGAGTCATGAAAGTGTACACCGACAGCCTTAATTTACTGGAATGAGGCTTGATCTCGCTCTCTGCTGGGGGAGTTTTATTTTTTTGTGTTCCGTGTTTCTTTTCTTTATGGGGGATTACTCCAATTAAAATTACAGCTCTATGGAATCAGCTCCTGCTGGGAGTTTTATCCTTTTCTCTTGGCAGCCTTTCTTTTTATAGCCTGGAAACAGTAAGCGTGCTCCAACAAGAACCTGACTCTTTGTGAAGAGCATGTCAGTCACCAGCAGTCAGCAGGCATACACGGCTCCTTGGGTCAGAATGCGTGACAGGCATTTGAACATTTGTAGTCCACTTACCATCTCTGCGATATTTAATGTAAACCAAACTCTTGGTTTACGGAACGCTCCGTGGCTTTAAAAACAGTGTCTAATCTTCATGGCAGCTGAGAGGTAAACTTTCTCTGCATGTCCTGCTGTTTTCTTCACAGTGCAACCAGAAGGCACAAAGGAGGGGCCCACCTGCATGGACAAGAACCACGGCTGTGCGCACATCTGCAGGGAAGCGCAGAAAGGTGGCATCTCCTGTGAGTGCCGACCTGGATTCCAGCTCACCCGGAACATGAAGGACTGCAAACGTAAGTCGTCCTAACCCCAGGGGTTACATGGAAACATGCACAAATGTCAGGATGGCTGCTTTATTGGCTCCTCAGGAAGAAGGTGATTGTGGTTTGGAAGCAGGCCGGGGATGGATAATCGCACTCACCACACAAACGTCTTCCAAAAAAAAGTTTGAAGTTGACATTTATGTGGCATTACCGAGCTCTGACTAATCTTCTCAATGGTGCTCGTAAAAAAGAAAAAAGAAACATGTTTTTCAAATAAGTAGGGATCATTTACACAACCGGGGCAAAGTGTTGGAGGTTAGTCGAAGGGGACTGCTCGGACAGACAGCGCGCACTTCCTGTTGCCGTGCAACAGAGATCATCCTGTCAGAGCTGGAGGCCAGGGCCTGATAGGGTGGAGGAGGGGAGGAGGGTGTCTGTGTTTGGATAAGGATTGGAGAAGTGTTATTCTATGGTTTCTCAATGACAGCTCAGGAAAAAGGCGAAAGGTGTTGGGATGGGACAGTTCAGATAGGATGACGATGGAAGCCTCGGCTCGGCCATGCTCTTTTTCACTCTGTCATCACGGGTTTCTTTGAAAGGTTAAGCTCTTTATGCGCTCTGCTCCACAAATGTACTTCACAGAAACATGCGAAATTGCAGTAAAAATCGAAGGCTTCCTATCATGATTCATGAATTGCTGCTAATGAATGGAAAAGCATTTCGTTGCTGCAAAATTAACTGAGCTTGTCAGATTTCCCTCCTAATCTCACAGTTCAGATCTGTTTTCCCAAACAAATCTTCTGAGCTATCTTTTGAGATTATTCATAATAAGTCTTACGAATGTCTTTTTGTATGTGGGGCAAAGCTGCTGTGATAATTAGTGTGTTTTTGGTGTTGGATTTACTTATTCTGGCTGTAAAATTGATATCAAAAGAGAAGAAAAAAACATGCAGAAGAGGTTGTACTGACATCAGTGCAGTAAGAAATTTCCATAGTGATTAAATGTACTCAAATTAAAGACTGATCTTATACTACAGCTTTAAAATGACATTTATTTTAGGACATTTTACACTTTATCCAAGGCTGAAGTACAGGTATTGAGTAGTGTATTTAGCATGAGGAGTGAGACATCCTGCACAGATTTGGTCTTATTACAGAACAGCTGATCATATAGCAAGAGAATGCTAACGTGTTTGCTAGCATTGAAACAGGGTTTAATTTCTGCACTAGCAGTAGCTCAGTCAACAATCAGTGCTTCTTACTAAGTGCTCTTTCTGAAACAAACCTTACTGACTGAGTCTTTGAAGCCATGGGAACGACTGGGTGCAACCTAAGTTCAGTGTTTACGCGTCGGAGCATATGGCCCAGTGAAAGAGTTGCATGTTATTTACTCGTTCTCCACTTCCTGACACCTCCTCGCTGACTGTTAAAAATTCGAGAAAAAGTTGTGTGCGCACTCCTCTTTAATTAGCCCGTGTTTACTCCTGCCTCCTTTGATAGTGACGTGCAACTACGGCAATGGAGGCTGCCAGCACATCTGCGAGGAGACGGACCATGGCCCCAAATGTTCCTGCCACATGAAGTTTGTCCTCCACAGCGATGGAAAGACTTGTGTAGGTGAGTCATCTCATCCAGAAACGACCACAAATGGCAGGAAATAATTTTTGTCGAATGAGGAAATTACAGCGCAGTGAGATCTGAGCAAATTTAATTAACATCTAGAATGGGGTTTTACGTGATAAAATGCAAGCTGAGAAGCAGGCTTTGTTACATTTAAGAGATGTTGCTGAACTTTTTCTAATGATCCGTGTGACATGCAAGGTCAAAGGGCTACCGTTCACTGTTCTTCTCCTTTTAGTGCTCCTTCAGCGTAAACTCCTCGCTCCCGCATCTGCTTCCACCTCTCTTCCTCCGACTTTTTCCTGGACGCTGTCTTTCTCTCTCTCTGCTTTCCACAGTCATGTCAGAAACGCACACCCTCTCTCAACCTGTGGGTCACTTGCTTCACTGCTTCCTGTCTGAGATTAACTCACACACCTGATCTAACCTTCCGCTGGCATGTTTCAGTGTTTGCCTCGGGTTACTTAGTTTGAGGGAAAATCTATTGGCTACTCGGATCATATTGAGCCATTCTGAAGGCCACTTTTTAACCAGACAGTGTGTGTCCAGGAGAGTGGGAGCGTAGTGCTTGATGGATGTGTATAACCATGCAGAAGATTGTTGATATTTCAGTGACGGAGTAGAAATAAATCTGGTGCTAATGCAGAACCAAAGTAGCAGCATAACCTTTGTTTTTTTTACTTAGTGCCTTTGAAAAACATCTTCATACACCTTCAACTGTTAAACATTAGGTCCATTTATTTTATTGAACTTTATGTGATAGACCAACATATGGTCCTGCATAATTGTGAATTGGAAAGAAAATAATATGAAGTTTTTAAGCAATTTCACAAATCAGAAATTTAGTATTCAGGCCGTTTTACTCTGATGGTACTGAATAAAAAAAAAAGTTAACCAGCAGCCTTCAGAAGTCACCTCAGAATGGCAGAGAATAAAGTTGTGGAGAAGTTTAAAGCAGATTAGTTGGGTTATAAAACATTATTTCAAGCTTTCAACATCTCGCTTAACCCTGATCCACCCATTATGTCAAAAAGAAAAGACATTGCGACTCCAAACCTAAAAAGCCACGGCCGTGGTACTGAAATGACAGGCTAGAAGCGAGGAGGGTGATAATCAGAACAGACCGGTGGTAACTGGGTAGGAAGACTGTGTTACTGGACAACTTTTAGTGGTGCATTGGACAAGTCTGTCAAAAACACAGCTATTGTCAAGAGAGAGCTGTTCCTCCCATCTGGAGTTTGCCACAAACTAAATAAGGGACACATGAAAGATTTAGAAGCATTGGACCAACATTCAACTTTTGAGCCTGCATGCAAAGACTACATGTGTGGCGGAAAATGAAAACCGCACATCACCATATAGGACAATCTGACAAGAGGCTGCAAAAGGCTCGAGATTCAAGCCTTTTGATGTGTTATAAAAGCTCAGTTAACTTCAGAGTTCTTTCACTCCAGGACAGGTCAGGGGACTAAGTTCAACTTGCTAAGAAATTGTTGAAAAATTGACATTTTTATTTGGTTTGTTCAAACTGAACGCTAACAAAACTGATCTGACAATCACATGCAGCTGCAACAGCTGCTCATTTATCACAAGAAGTTTTAACATAACAATTTTAATGTTTAAAAGACCTTTTTCTTATTTTATTTACTCATGTTTTTGGATTATGGATCTCTATATTGGGAGCATCTCATTGAAATACATTTCATCTTACCACAATGTCCCTCCCCAGGCAGAAATAATGGATTTGTTACTGCAAACCCAAAACCTTTAAAAGGAAAATACGATGTCATTTGAGATAGCTAAAATGTTCTTTTGTTTATTAGAAAAGTATATTCTTACCAGGAATAGTACAAAGATGGATATTTAGCTAAAAAGCACCCCTGGCTATTAAATGTTAAAATATCTTGCCATAAGAGAGGCAGTCATCAGGATGCTGCTCTGTATCCATGAGCCAAATGCCACAAAAAATTAAGAGATGGAGACTACATCATTCTGCTTTTGAAACAAACGCACCCAACCCTTTTCAGATTTTTTTTTTATTTGTAAAATAAACTATTTAGCCATGTTTTTTCCCATCCACTTCACAATTATACACTTTTTCATTGGTCTAACATAAAAACCCAATAAAACTCATTGAAGTTTGTGGTTTGCAACACAAGAAAATGTGAAAAAGTTATGCAAGCTTCTTACCGCACTGTATTCAATCACTGAGCAGAGTTATTGTCTGCAGTTCTCTGAGCTTAAAATTAGATTTTGAACAGGTTGGATAAGACCAGATCCTGAATCAAGATGAACGTCGAATTGATTTTGGTAGGTGCGTCTGCAGCACAGCCCGGTGACGTTGGTGCTCGGTTTCAGCGGCTGTTAAGTTTGAGAGCATGGTTTGAGTAGTGCCTGATTAGCTCAGTGTTTCTGGATCCCTCTCACGACCGCAGTCCTGATGAGAGCCAGACCCATGTCAAGGTCTGGTCAGCCAACCTGTCATTATTGCTGTATCCCCGTAGGCCAGGATGATACCGCAAAGTTGACCTCAACCAAATTATACGTCTTTGCCAGTCGTTTTCGAGGCAGAGCAAATGCACGTTTGTTGTGCCAGATTAGGAAGCAGTCAGCCAGTTAAAATCTCCGATTTCCCCCCACAGAGTCTGGGGTTGCAGCGGTGAGGGAGCCATACGCCGCGGCTGGCTCGTGGGCCATTCATTTCTTGCTCTCTGTATTACTTAATAAAGTCTCAATCAAAACAAACACTCATAGAAACCACTGATGATAAAGTGAACGACAAGGATGATGGTGCAGTTTGAACAAGGGAACTTTGCACTGGAAATAAAAACCTTATAGGATTAAAAGGTTGACTTTAAATGCAAAACATACTGAAACGTTTTGAAATCAAAATTGTTGTGTATATAATATTTCGGCTTTCTGTGCCAGCTTTAATTCAATAAGTCATCCATCTGGGGAAAACAAAAAGCAAGAGGTAACTTCATATTTAACCATGAAATCTAGTTTCCGTTCGAAATGCCAAAATTAAAACTTTATGAATGTCTCCGTGGAACATACTCCAGAAATACTTCCTTTCTTGTAAGCCAGTGTATCCAGCAGATAATCTCCAGAGGCCTTTTGCTTTCTTACGGGTTTTGCTGGTGGATAGTTTGCTGCAGCTTTTTCATCAGTCCAGCTTTGAAGGGATTTTATGTGTACTCTGTCACACTTTCAATCATTTGTTTTGTGGTGATTCTCCTTAACCGAGGGTTGCTCATGCTTATCTTTAATAATGCGCCATGCGTCGCTCAGTTTGAACCCTCATTTTTCATTCTGCCTGTTTCACCTCCGTTGGCGTCCTGCTTGCTGATTGCCTCTAGAAGGCTTGTACGGATGCAACGCGTACACTGCCGCTCTTTAGACAAAACGTTCACAAACACA
Source organism: Poecilia reticulata (assembly GCF_904066995.2). Taxonomy (NCBI): domain Eukaryota; kingdom Metazoa; phylum Chordata; class Actinopteri; order Cyprinodontiformes; family Poeciliidae; genus Poecilia; species Poecilia reticulata. The sequence goes on along the minus strand of NC_088836.1, from coordinate 24,244,092 downwards.
AACTCTTTGAAGTTCGATTTTTCACAAGTTTTATTTGTGGTGGTGTGCAACAGGGAAGTTCAGATATCAGAAATGAGAAGCCATCATGTGGTAGCATTTATGTTGTTAGCACAGCAAATCATAAACACTCACAAATAGCAGGCAGATGCAGGAGTTCAGTCATTTCGAGAGTCAGCCAAACGACGCAGCGCACACACACGAACAGCACGAGAGACGCATTTTATGAATGAAAACCATAAAAACAGGGACACAAACATGTCCCATCCTACATAAATGCATGCATGTAAACACGTGCAGGTTACATGCATACGTCCATAAGATAAACAAATTGCTGTGGGTGGTCTGGATTCCCACTTGTGTCGCAGAGCAGCACCCTGTACGTAAAATACTGTTTTTCGGATGCTGCATGTTGGGACAGGGAAATGTTGTCTTATCTATGCATGCCTTTGCTGTTGCCCTCTTTACTCCAGCATCAGATTCACCTGAAAGGGGGCCACCTGTGGATGCCGTGATGGCATTCTGAGAAATATTTTGGTTCCGGTGGTGGAAATTACATTTTCAATATACTTTAAAAAAAAAAAAAAAAATTTAAACATAAATAATTCAAGTGAATATTTAAAATTATGATATGAAATCTGCAGACTAGGCAACAAACTGCTGGGGCTGCATGACAATGTCAATTCATCACTAATCTACTTTCTCTGTATGCAATATCATATCCCAAAGAACTGCTAATTATATAAATACCTTGCACTCAGGCTTGCTATGCCAGTAGTGTTTAATGCAACATAAATATGTTTCTAAAATAAGCATCGGGTAAGGTAGTCAACTCATTAAGAAATACCAACTAAGTTGTTTCATTGTCAAAACAGCCAAAAAAAACTTTTTCAATAAAACCTTGTTGCTTGGATGGAAAGAAAAGATTTATTTCCCCCAGTAGCTGGGATACTCATGCTCATTATCTGGGCTCTATGTCTGCTATAAACTCAAGTACAGAAAGACTTGGAACACAATTTAATTATCTGTTTATTTATTGCAAGTCATATTGTTCACCAATGGCAGGTTTTCCTGATATTGTGTAGCCTTACACTATGCCATATAAGTACTAAATTGTATTTTATTGTAATTCTATGCTAAAAAACCAAAATGAGTGTTTTGAAAATGTGAAGTGGAACTGAAAAGATATCTGGTTTAAAGTTGTTGCAAAAAAAAACTAAAATCTGAAAAATGTGGCAATTCTTCTTTATTTTGATACCCCTAAATACATTAAAATTTAAAAAAATGTCTTCAGAAATCCTTTAATTAGTAACCAGAGTCCAAGTGTATTTTAGTCCCAGTATAAATACAACTGCTCTGTGAAGAACTTGGAAAATATCAGTGAACAAACTGCATCATTGAGACCAACAAGCACAGCAGACAGGTCAGGAACAAAGTTGTGGAGACTTTTAAAGTAGCATTAGATTATAAAACAATATCCCAAGCTTCGAACATACTGCAGTGCACAGTTCAACACAAAAACCAATGGGAGCACCAAGAAAGAGCTCCACAGTTCAGGTTGCCAGATCTGTGGATAGGACCTTAAACACTTTACCCCCTACAGTGTCACATGGTGTTGGCAGCAGTTTGCATCCAGAAATTGGAAGAAAGTGCTTTCACCAGTTAAGTAGGAATTTACCTTTTTACTCAATATGCAAAATATGAGTGTTTCCCAACCCTGGTCCTCATGACACTCTGCCCTGTATGTTTTAGATGTCTTCTTTCTTTAAAACTCCTGATTCAGATAATTCAGTTCAGATAATGCCTGTTAATCAGACGTCAATTGAAATCAGCTGAGCTGAAGCAAGGAGACACCTAAAACATGCAGGACCAGGGTTGGGAAACAGTATTCTAGCACATTATACTCAACACAACATTTCATCATTACCTTTTTGGAGGATAGTAGGAGGCAAAGAAAACTTGTTAGAGGATGCAAAAATCTTGAGACATTCCAGCATTCCTGTCAAAGTCCAAACCTAAGTGAGGATCTATGGCAGACTAAAATTGATGTTAGAACACACTCTTGATCTAATCAGATGTTGCTTGAGATCATTTTCAGCAGAGAATGGCTAAAAACTTTCGTTTTTAGATGGTAGAGAAACCCAAAGGATTTCCATCTGCTCTGACTCAAGTTGGGGATGGGACGGTGACTACGACTGCATGCCATACTTTTCAGATTTTATTTGTAAAAAATATTTAAACCATTTCACAAATATGCTGTACTGTGTTTCAATTGAAGTCCAAATGAAATACATTAAATCTTTTGCTTTTAATGTGGCAAAATGTGACATTAAATGGGTGTAAATGCTTTGGCACCACATGTCAAGGGTCAGTGTTGATTCTAACGTAAAGTAGTTCATACTTGGAAAACCTCACCAATCAGATTTACAGTAAACTTTATTCACTGTAATTTGAAATCGAATTTATCATAAAAAGCTAATCTCTCTGCTGCAGCTTTTATTGACGGCACAGCCGCTGTCAGGCCGCCAGCAGTGTTTTGACAAAACAGCCTAACGAACTGAATTCCTGAATGATATAACCATAAAAGATCTTAAAAGACACCATAAAGTGCAGAACTGAGTCTGGCTGTCCTTGAGTTCCAGCTTTTGCAGCACTAACCACCACTTGATCTGTCTGTCAAGGCTCATACTAACCAGCAGAAGCCTCCTCTCACACACAAACAGCAAAAATGTCTTTTTGTCGGCAGTTTGTGGAACATTTATTTGCATGACTGCATGTTGCGAGGTAACACTTTTGCCTTGATATGTCACCTTTATTTCAGTTTAAGCAAAAAAAAAAAAAAGAAAAGAACCTGTCATTATCCCTTTGTTTTCAGGATTTAGTGTATGATAACTACTTTCTGTTGAGTTGTGACCAGGGAGAGGCTGAATCTAATTTCTTGAAAAAATATCAGGTCATTCTGTTGTATCTATGTCGTCTCCTGTTGGTATAAACCAAAATTAAAGATACTTGGTGCAGAAGAAATAGTTTTTATTATTATTATTCATGCAATCCATCAGAAATTTCACTTAAGTTTTTTTTTTTTTTTCATTTTAACTAAATCAATCTCTGCAAGAGCCGGCACATGTGTTGGGGCTATTTGTCAGATAAATGATGTGGGGAAAAACACATTTTCACACTTTAAATGAGGTGATGTCATTTTGACTCAACCTTCAACCGATGATGTAGATGATGTGAAGTAGAGGCTTTTAATATTAGAAATATTATTATTCTCCGTGAACGCAGCTGAACAAGCCTTGATGTAGTTCAAGGAAAGGAGAAAACTGTTCACAGCTGCATCAGCGATTAAACTTAACTAAAGTTTGGTTCTGGTTACAAAACTTGAAGACAACTTGTAGTAATTAATTTATCATAAACAGAAAAAAAATCAAAATGAACTAAAAAAAATCCAGGCAGCCATCTACAGACTACAAGCTACTAAATTCACAGCTGGTGATGAAAGTTAGGTTATTACATTAGAAAATATAAAATTTTGCCACGTAATAGTTGCAGAAATCACATACAGTGTCTTAGAAAATTTTCATAAACTCATTAACATTTTATTGTCATGTAACCATAAACTTAGAATTTAGTGGGTTTCCATTTGAGAGACCAACACAAATTGTGCATAATGTGTGAAGTGCAGGAAAGATTACATTTCGTTTTGATTTTATTTTATTTTTTTCAAATTAAAATCTTCACAGCTTGATTTGTACTTATCCTCTGGATCCAAACTTTGTAAAAGTGAATCCTGCCACATTTGCAGCATCCAGTCTTTTAGGGTGTCTAAACATCCAGAGATTGACATTTTTGCACATTTGTCTTTGCAAAATAAATTGAACTTAGTGGGTGTGGTTGGAAAAATATCTATATAAGTACAGAAAACTACAGTCTAAATCCAAATTCTTTCACTTTAAAATTATGCCCTTTGTTGCGTTGGTAGATCACATAAAATCCAAATAAAATATAAATCTAATTTTCTTACTGCAATGTGACAAATTATAAAAAAGGTCAGGCATATGAATAGTTTCTTAAGACGCAGTATGGGAACGTCCTGTTTAATGCTTATTGCTGTTAATTCAGCCACAAAATCTCTAAGAAAAGAGGTTATTATACATCTACAAAACTGCTAATCAGAACAAGGAGGATATATTGTTACCTCACCTTTACACTGTGCCGTTCAAGTGCACACCAAACTAAAGTGTGTGTGCATGTGTGTGTGTGCATGCAGGGGAGAGGAGTGTCCAGTCCCAGGCAGCCCCACAGCTGTTCCCTAATGGTAAATATGTGTTTATCTGGCTCCCCTCTCTCTCTGGGGGTCTGTGGGTGTGGGGAATAGAGCAGTCTAAGTGAGCAGACACAGATGAAGCCCCTCCCCTCAGGACAATGTTGTTGAGGGGGGTGAGGGGGGCATCATCCTTCTGACCTTTGACCTCTGGCTCCCCCCGACCAGCTTCCTTTTCCTCCTGTGAATGCCCTCTCAGTAACAGCCACTGCCTGTGTTAAACCACACCTTTTCCAAACACAGCTGCAAACAGGGAGCCTGTGACCTGCTGCTGCGGAGAAGTTATATAACCGAGATGTTTGAGATACGCTGCGTTTCGCACCGACACACGGGGAGGCACACAGATATCGCCTTCGAGTCACTCTCACGCCGACACATTTTCTCAGTCAGCCCCAAATGTCAATATATATGCTGATGTCTTTTTATTGTTGTGTGCCACAGAAGTTTTTATGTTATAACTCATGCTGGGACCACAAATGTCAGATTTATTTCGACATACATTTGTTCACTAAAGTTTGTACATTTAAGTAAATGTTACATTTTTCTTTCTAAAAATCTACCTAAAAATACAGTTTTCTTCTATTTTTTGGGTGGTTTTGTGACACCTTATCATAAAAAAAATTACTGGTTAAGATAACCTGGGTGTAGAATCCTAATACAGATTTAATTAAGTTAAAAAAGCTATGTACTTAAGATTAGTTCACGTTTCACCATCCACAGCTGCAGCTAATCGCTGCTACACCTGTAGAATCAAGAAATCGCTAAAAAAGACCCTGTCAGAAAACATGAAGTCTGTTAAAAGGTTTCTGAACGTCGCTTTGATGTAAACATATTCTGCGGATTGGAGAGACAAAAGTGGAACTTATTTCTCGTTGCATAGAGTAACAAGGTCGTCTTCGTCATTTCAGTGGAAGCACAAACATGGCGTTGATGATGTGATGGTCCAGGGTTTGGATGGCTGCCATAACTGATGGAGCAGTGATTACTTCTCTCTTCCAGAAAATCCTGAAAGATGATGTCTGGGCAGCGGTTTGTGACATAAAGGTCAAGAAACGTGTGTTATGCAACAGGACAAAGCTTCAAAGCGCACTAGCAAGTGGAAAGTTTTGGATTGGCAATTAAGGGGTAGATTTTAATAACTCCACAAATCCTTCTGGACTTATATCTGTGATTATAAGCTGGTGTTTCATCCGTTTGATCGATTTTAATTTTCTGTTCCTACTTGCTTTCTGTTTTGTTTTCTATTTTTTACTGTTAAAAAAAAGGAATGTGGCTTCATATGTCACATTTGCACAAACATTCAAAACTGACCATGTACCAAAATGGTCAGTTTTATACATTTATGACTAAAGTGGATTATGTGTTTATCAGGCTTTGGTTTTCACAACCAATTAATTTGAAAACATCAAATTAAATTTTTTTGCATCATTTTTGCTTCTATTTTTACATTTTAATAAATATTATACAACAGTTCAAAACTACATTAAGCAGATATCAACAATGTTTTGTTATTTATAAGAAAGTTCAGGACAAATTATACATAATCCTGCTTATGTTTTGGGAAAATAAAAATGGCAATGCCTTCCGCTTGCAAACCATTGATTAAATTTTATTTTATTTTTTTAATTAATTGTTCCAGTGTGCTTTACTGGTTATGATTATAATACTTTTGGTAATCATTTGTCTAGACAATACGATCCAGATTCATATTTAGATCTGATTTTTATATGTGACTGTATGTTAAAACTCAGCTTTAACATACAGTCTAACAAATGCAAAAATATTAACACTTTAATTTTAAGGTTTTTAGTATTTTGCAATGATCGGGATGTATTTGGAGTTTATTTGTTTTTTTTCTCATCAGCTTTTTGATTTTCCCACTTGGTTTTTGTTTAATAAATACTGCCATGATGGAACCTGCAGTCCGTCACCCTGACAGAAGGTAAACCTTCTTTTACCAAGACTGCAGCGTTGAACTTTTACCTTCAGTTTCTTAAATCAAAAGTTGTAGCTCACCACTGCACTAACGGATGTGCTGTTTGTGGGTGCATTAGCATATAAAGCGATTTAGATTACCAGAAGTCCAAAACAATCAGATTAACTGTGCTGCTTTTGCGAGTCAGACCAAAGACTTCTGCTTTATTTGTGTTTTGATATGACTGATGTGAGTGAAATTAGGCTTGCAGCATTTCAAACACTCCGCCGTGGTGTTCCTAAACTCCATCATCATGGCCTATTAGCTGCAGTGAGAAAGCCAATAATGTGTCCATGGTTTAGATTTACTTTATGCAAAAGATAAATCACAGAACTGAGTGAGCCTCCTCTTTTTATACGCATGTAATATCATGTCCAAAACTCCGGAACATAATCCATTTGAGGAGTTTCATCTTTCGCTGTGTGGCCAAAAGTGATTTCCTTCACTGAGAGCACTGAAACGTGATTATATCAGCTGCGTAGTTCAACCCAATTTTCAGGATGGGATGCGTTCTCATTGAAATAGCAAAGACAGCAGAAACATTAAGTCATAAATTTGCGGAGATGTTTCAAACCCTGATATATCAAAGAGATTTACGATTTAATGATACTATGTAAGAAACTTGGAGAGCAGGTTTGCTCTCAGAGGAGCAGCCCATTCAGAGGAAGAACAGAGAGTACATGAGGGGATTAAGGTGCCATTTGTTGCAACTGTATGTACATGAACGCTTACTTCCACACATCCTACAGTATAACCGTCTGACCTATTTCAGTGTTTGGTGTCCTAGTTTCTGTGCCTTTTCTCAGAAAAGAAACGTAGGGAGACGTGTTTTGCTTCACTCTCAAACAGGCTCGACTTCTGATCGTCTGCGTACCAAAAGCCCCCGATCTATTGTTAGCCCATTCTTCCATGTTTTGTTTTGTAAGGTTTGTCTGTCTGTGTTTTCAAAGGGGGTCAAATCAAGGCAGTAGCTACATAACCACGAAAAAGCCCCGAAATAGGCATAACTGTGTAAAGTGGAAGCAAAAGCTTTTTTTTTGTAGTTAGCCTTTTTAGCCTTTTTTTTTTACTCTGTCGCTCAGTAAAATTTAATGTAACCTTCACATTAAATGAAGGTTAATTAGAGCACAATTAATATGCTCTAAAAATGTGTGGCACAATTAGAGCATATTAATTAACTTTAAAATGTCACAGTTGGGATGCTACTACCAGGCTGTTCCCATTTTTTTCCAGGAGTTCCCAATCTGCTAGACGATCTGTGGATGGAGCTGGAGATTAGGGTGATGAAAAGGAGACCTTCCATTCTGGTAGACTTGAATAAATCACCAGTGGAAAAATCTGGTCTGCAATCATAGGAAACTATTGACTGGTGTAATGGTGTGTTGATCTACTGTAAAATCCTCATTTAGATGTATGTCTTGTAGTAGTAATGTGACAAAATGTGAAAAGCTTCAAGTGGGATGAATACATTAGACTGTTATCTTACAAGTCCAAACTGACTAAACTTATTGCAGTTGTAGGCTTGATTTATGGGGGGAAAAAGCCTCCAGGGTTTTCTGAAAAGAACATCTTCTGCACCAAGGCCATCCATCCCAAGAAAGACTCTGATTTTAGCCTTTTTGAGGATTTTGTGTGCTCACTCTGTTACGTATTTTGCCTGCGGTTGTCACAAATAACTGATGACAAGACGCTTGTCATCATCTCTGATGCAAGTCAAGAGTTACTGTAGCTAGAAATCATGTGGTTTCTGTGAGATTATGATCGCTGTCTTAGCAGCGTCTCATATATTACCGCGGATCAGCTTTAGACCAAACACTTTATTGGAGAATATTTGCAAAAGCCGGCCTTCTCTTACTGTAATTGCGCGACCCAGCCCTGTAGATGCGCGCCGATTTGGCTGGTGTGCTTCCAGAATACACAAACAAACGCCAGACCGTTTGTCTGTCTCCTGCCTTTGCAGAATCACAATGTTAGAAATGTTTCTTCACTCTTATAACACATGATCATTACAATTTGATGAGACAGCTGTCTGACTGAGCATTTTGAAAGCGTGTCCCAACACTAGTCTTATTGTCTAGTCTCTGCAATTATTCAGTCCGCAGCACTGTGCTCTAAAGTATGTTGAAAGACTGGGACATCAAACGCCATCATGAGATTTCTTCCCCCTGCAAAGACCAGTCAGAGCAAATCTGTGTCTTGATTGTTTATCTTGATGAAAACGCTTTGCGAAGTTTAAATGAGAAGCGCGTCTCCGTGGCAGACGGATAAATGAAAACCTCTATCAAAAAAAGACATCACTTCAGGGTGGAGCGACTCATTCCGGGGGAAAACTGTTGATTTTTTTGAACTCATCAGCCAAACAAACACACCCATCCTGATCCACGCAGAGCAGCTCCTTCAGAAGCTACTCCTCCCAGATTCATCAACACAGGTTGCCGCGACAACAGCACTAACAACCAACCCGAAGAGAAACATTCCGAGTGGGACATCCCTTCCTCACAGCAAAGCAGAAATATCACAAAAAACCCTCGACGTTAATGAATGTAAAGTGCATCGTCATGTGTGACACAGTTACACTGTTTGTAATGACAGAAGAGAATCAGAGTATTACATTTTTATAGAAATGTAATACTTTTATCCATTTCTGTGTCAAGTCCAAAATATCTTCAAATTGTCAAACACAAATTATTCAGTTCAAAGACGCAACCTGGAGACAGTTTAAGCTACAAACAGGTCCAGTTCACACCAGTTGTACGGAATCCAGCTTGGTCCAAATTCAGGTCATTCTAATACAATCCAATTATATAATCAGATTCTGGATCTAGTTATCTACAGCCCCATTCATTTTTAGTTATAATGCTACTGACTCTAATATATTTGGCCAATGATTGCCAATTGGTAAGAAGTAAGCTTGACTGAATCAAGTCATTGACTTTGCAGCGATCCCTAACACTTGGTGACAGAGAAAAGAAAATAGCTTCCTTAAAGGCTTCCGTCAGAACCAGGCCAATGTCAGTGGAAACCGGCTGTGGGCAGCTCAGGAAGAAGAGAAAAGGGAAGCAAAGAACACCGGAGCACTGGGACATGAGTAAAAAACAAAAAATTCACAGAGATTATTACTAGACTAGCTCTGTTGATGGCTACATTTCAGTGATAAACGGCTGAACGCTGAAGCATTTTTAACGAGTAGTAATGGTCTTTGGGGAAGAAAAGCAATAGGTCAGTGAGTTCCAAACAGGTCAGAAATCACTGGACCAGAGTTATAAGGAAAATAGTCAAAACAATCCATCATGCTGCCTCACTTACTGGAGACCTAGTTACCATGTTTGTGTGAATATCTAATTGATTTAATTGTGCATTAGTCCGTCTGCTGCAATAAAACCAACCCTATGATTCATCTGGTACCCTTCTAATGTTCTAGCTTTTGTAGCTTTGTAGAGGATTTGTAGAGTGCTTAATTTCTCCAGCTTACTAGAGGTCTGCTCCAAATAAAACCAGAAGCAAACCTCTTTTTATGATCACCTTGTTTTTCGGGGGCTGCACGGTCTACTTACGCTGACGTGCAATGTTGTGCAACCTATAAAACTTCTTCTTGGTTGGTCGTGGATGCTGAACTTATGATCAGGGCACAAGTCCAATCACATGCTCTGTGTTATACCAGTGCTTAATTTCTAGCTTTTACTACTACTATTGATTTAAGCTTGTACCAGAGGGGATTTGCCATTTATGTTCACTTTAAAAATTGTCTGGGCAATGAGTAGTTGGTCCTCATCTCCTTATCATTTATTCAGACATGAAAGACGCACGTACATACAAATAAACATGTCATCCTCCGTTTAGCTGTGTTTGCTAACTACATTTCCCAGTCACTACTTTCCCCCCCCCACACCTCCTTAAATTTCTTTTCTAATATTCTGCTTCATCTGCTGTATTCGAGTCTGCTCCGAGTGTTTCTTTTTCTATTCTCTCTCTCTCTGATTCAAAACATCTAATTAGTTTGCTGTTCTTATCACCCCCTCCTGTTGACAATATTAACACAGTAGATGATAGCGTGCCTCCTAATTTTCGCTGTAATACCAGTACGCAAGCATGCCGTTTGAATAAGTAGGTCAGGACAACAAATTACTTTGCATTTTCATCTGCCTGCTCGGTTCCTTGCAGAGACCTGTGCCGTGAACAACGGTGGCTGCGACAGCACATGTCACGACTCGGTGACAGGAGTTCGCTGCAGCTGCCCTGTCGGCTTCACTCTCCAGCCGGACCGCAAGACCTGCAAAGGTAAATCGCTCATCAGCCGCACATCAGGGCGGCGTTCGCACTGCACCTGTCCCGCTGTCATGAAATTAATTTCCTGAATGTCCTGTTGCCACGCAGAGTAGTCCTCATCTCTCCTTCTGGAGTTTTATATTGATAAATACGCATCAAGATGTTTTCTGCTGCAGTTATGGTTGTATTTTTTTTTTACTGCAATCTTGCATTACTTCCTGCTACTGAGAAGATTTTTTTTTTGAGGAACATTTTTTTTGAGACACCAGCATCCATATTCAACAGATACAAACCTTTGCTTAGGTCTACTCTGCATGATATCTTCGGTCGTATTGAACTCAAACTCTATGACTACATTGCTGAGAAACGCGAAACGATAGCAGGAAACCAGCAAACATTCTGTGATGAGGCCAGGCCGAGTCAGACTTAAGTCTCAATCAACCTCTTGAGAGTTCATTTAAAAAATAATTTTGTGTGCAGCAAACTTTTTTATTCTTAATTTTAAATTTTATTGCAAAAAGTTTTGTTTTGTTTTTCTCTATACCACAAATGTGCTAGACTACCTTAGGGGACTTTTTTTTGTTTTCCGTCCCTGGTTCAGTCCTGGAGTGAGAAACCACCCACATATACAACAGAGCAAAAGTGGATTATTCCTCCATTCGAAAGAGGGACATAGGTGACTGAACTTTGGTGCAGAAATACAATCTGGTTCAGGGAAATACAGCTGCTTTACCCGCGAGTTTGCTTGTCCTGCTGTGTCACGACGGTTCTGGAAAAAAAAGAAATGGTTGCAGGGACTCTCAATTCATGGTTCTCTTTTTTTCCTTGTTAAAAATCTCCTCCACCAAGTTAATGCCAAGTCTCAAAACTTAAAACTTTCTTTAAACAGAAACATCACATAAAAAATAGACATACATCATAAACCATTTTATTATTAACAATAAATATTATCTTTGCTTATATGAAACTAGAGGAAAAAATAGAATCCTCTTGCTTCTGAAACTCTGACATTTCTTCAGTTGTCAAACTATTGGTAATGTTTTTTTGCTTTTTTTTTAAAGATGATGATTCAGATTATTTATGCTCTCTTATTTAGTTTAATCAAGCTCATTAACTACAAATATGATACTATGTCCAATAAGCCACTGGCAAACTTTCTTCAGAAAAATCTAAGGAAACCCGTAAAACAAAGACATGATTGTTCCCAGAAGAGCAAACTTAGACGTCTGCCTGCTTTCTTTGACTTGTAAGGTTAGATGAACACTGATAAAACCACAATGACTCGTATTAGTTTGGTTTGGGGGGAGAAACGAGAGGAAAACAAACCCAGGTGGCATTGGCACAAGAAGACAGGCGCTTGCTTAAGGCGAGGCACTTCTAAAGGGGATAGAGATGAACGGAGCAAGCAGGAGATTGATTCATTAATGCCACTTCTTATGAATTTATTCTAACCAGATGATGAAGAATCCATTGAGAAAAAGACACTACGTTTGTGGCGAAGATTCAGAATTCATCTCTGAGGATTTTCCAAAGCAGACAGCAGTGAAAAGCCAGGATGAACAGATGACACATCAAGTCATTATCTCTGTTTAAAAGCCACACAACACATTGCAAAACAAAAACAAAAAGTAGATTACTTTCTGCTATAACAGAACAGCAGTGTAGTGTTTAATTTACCGATTCCTCTGCGGGTTTATCTCAGCCTTTCAGTCGTGATGAGTGATTTGAATTACCCACTGCTCATTGATTTGGGTTTTCTATTTGCAGACATTGACGAGTGCCGTCTGAACAACGGGGGGTGTGACCACGTGTGCCGAAACACCGTGGGCAGCTTCGAGTGCAGCTGCAAGAAAGGCTACAAGTTGCTAACCAACGAGAGGACATGTCAAGGTTCGTAGCGGGTTTGTTTTCTTGTTTCGTCTTCTGACTCCAAAATGCGTTTCGCTGCGGATATCTGCTGGTTTTCTTTTGTTGAAGCATTTTGTTGATTTGGATGTTGGCTTGGTTTCACAGTGATGCTAAAAACGAAAACTCATCTTCATCTTCCCGTTTCCAGCTGAAAAGAACGCTGCTGAAATATCCAGCCTGGTTGAAGGCAAAAGCTGGTTAATAATCAGAAAAGGCATGAAACTGAGGAACAAAAGGATGATCACTCAAAAACAAACAGGGGTGTATTTATATGCCATCAAGGTATAAAGTTGACCCAGTGTGGATTAGACAATTCAAACTTGTACAACAGACTTCTGTTTGGTTTTGTGTTTTTATTCATGAAAGTTGAAGATTTGACTGGAACATAACTGAAGTTTTGGAATGGCATAAACCAAAGCTCAGACCAAATCTGTCAGATAATCTGTAGTAATCTGAAGTAGAAGGTTCCCTGTAGTCTGTTGGATTTTGACTAATTTTGCAAGACAGATGGGAAAATATTTTCAGTTAAAGACGTGGGAAGCTTCTAACCATCAGTCAAAGATTGAAGGCTGAAAGTGAATCAAAGGTGGATTGATAAAGTATTAGTTTAAAGGTGTGCACAATATGCAAAGATGTCTTTGCAGATTATTATTTCATTTTTCATTTTGATTTTTCCCTCCAAAAAAAAATAATTTTCTAGGTGAATTGTTGTGGATAAAATTACTAAAATATTTTTAAAGGATTTATCATAGTCTTATGTTTTTAAGTCAGAAAAACCTGATTTTAAATCAGGTTTATTCCTATAGATTTTAATATTCAGTTTTATTTCTTGTCATATATAGATTAGAGAAGATCCACTATAAATAAATGAGCTATTTTAGTAAGCATTTAAGTGTAAGTATATAAGGTTTACATAATTACATATGTCATTAAAAGGTCCAATTTAATTTAGCATTTATGTCTTGATGACTGTATGTCAAGCTTTTGATTAGAATGTATATATATATATATATATATTTTTTTTTTTTTTTGTATATCCGCAGGATAACGCTTTATTTTGGGAACACAAATTAAACATAATTAGCAGCTATTAATTTGCACATCAGAGACATAATGACTCTTCATTAGTCATCCTTAAGCAGTTGTTAATTGCCTATTTGAAATTGACCCAATTCTACATGTAAAAAGGCCATAAATTAGGAATTTTCTCAAGACGTCATCTAATTATGGTGTGTTGTCTTTGTAAGCTCTTATTAAGGGATGGCACAAGGAGGATAACACCTATTTTTGTTTTCTTATTTAACACAGAAACAAGTTTCAAGTGTCTCACAGTGAGACACATTTTTATCGCTTTAGGTGTGGAAGAACTTGTTTATATAGACGTCCAGACAGCTTTTGGTTTTACATTTAAGCCGCTATGTAATTACTGGTAATATTCAGCAAAGAAAAAGAGGAAAATTGTTTTCACATTGTAGCTCTCCAGAATTGAATAAAGTGGATATTTTGACATTTCCTGACTTTTTTTTTTTTTTTTAGATTAAAGGGGAAGCAGACTAGTGCTTTGAAAAGCAACCCATTTCCTTCAAGGTGTAGCCCATCACTTGGCTGCATAAGCAACGTGTTCAAAAATGACTTTACAACGTCTCAAGAAGACTCAGAATTTGAAAAACTCTGCCAATTAATAAATATCAAAATAACAATGAATTAGCGACCTCACTTCACAGTGGAAACCTGCTTTTCACAAGTAAGGAGTTCACTGATTTTTCTCTGGTATCAGCTGTTGTAGTTTGGTGTTTTGTTGAGTAATAAAACTCTTTTTTAGATGTTATAAAATTATTATCCTCATAATAAAGCCTTTTATAAGTTAAATATTGAATAGACGTTATTAAGATCAGAGTTCATAGAGAACAGCTACTTTGCTTATTATTACCAGAGAATCACAGGTATGATCTTTCTATTCTAATCACTGTATCTTTAAATTATAATCTTTTACAATATATTGTTAACTGAACCTGAGTCTGCTGTTACACCTGAATTTTGCCTCTGTGGGACTATTTATTCTACTATATGCATGAAATTGACATACGTTATTTCCCTAAAATAAGGTTTCACTAACAGCAATAAAAATGGATGGTAGCTTCCCCCTGGATGCTACAAAATGAGTTTTAGCATTTTTTTTTTTTTTTGCCTGCAGAGATACCAAAGTGAGCCTTCCTTACTTGTTTTTTGACTTTTGATTGTAGTCATTGCTCAGCAGAAAACTGGTCATCCAGCTGGAGGGAAAATGAAGGTTTGTCACGGCTGGGTAAAAGGTTTGCTACGGCTTGGGTCCAGTTCGAAAAGCTCCACTAAGTCTTGGACGGATTCAGTCACTAGAAAACCTTGTGTTGAAAAGAAACAGGCAGACTTGAAACGTGGGGCAGATCTCAGCTTCTCTCCATGTGGAAAAACGGATGACTTTTTTTTCCCCTTTCCCTCTCATTGATGTGGTCAATCAATACTCAGCCTGGTTTGCATCAGTGTCAGGCAGTGGGTTTACAGCTGGTGCTCTTAATCACACCGCTCTCTATACACTAGCTTAACATCTCATGTGGTCAGTAGAAAAACAACCGAAAAAAAGGAAAGAAACTCACATTCGGGGCAAATGCCTTTCTGTCATTATTTGGTGCCAAGCAATGTAAAGTTTATTTAGCCACAATAACACAGATAAGTGAGAAAATGTGGCCCTTTCTTGGTAGGAATGTAAATCACAGCTTGTTTTTAGTGGCACTGTGCCATAAAGGAGTCAGCGGTGAGCTGTTTGGGTGCACAGGGTCAGTGTTGGAACACTGTTGTCCTTGTTTGTGTTACACCGCAGGAAATGATGGGCCGAGTCACTCCGCGTGTAGCATATTTATTCAGTGAAAACTGTCAAAAGAAAATACAGCGGTTACAGTAGCGCTCCCAACATCCGCTGCAACAAGCTGTCCTCTTGGCAATGGCGGACTCCTCCAGCCTGCCAGAGTGTCACCCGCTGTTGCATTTAGTGCTACAACAAATACACATGCTCTCTACTGATATCACTGTACATCTACATCCAACATACTTTCATTAACTCGAACAATACATTAGTTTCGAACACATTTTACGCATTTTACGGCCCTATTTAGCCGACCTACCGAGCCCACATAAGCACTAGCCAAGCGCGAGCCGTTAGCCTCGCCACTTTAGCCTAGTGCTAACTCCGGCTTTATATCTAGCTCGGTAATGCAGCTATACTGAGGCACCTTTGTTGTGTCCTTCCGTACCCATCGGAGGCTACTGGTGTTATAAGATATACCTTCTAATACTCAGCTTACCTGTCAAAAGAAAATACAGCGGTTACAGTAGCGCTCCCAACATCCGCTGCAACAAGCTGTCCTCTTGGCAATGGCGGACTCCTCCAGCCTGCCAGAGTGTCACCCGCTGTTGCATTTAGTGCTGAGCGCCCTCCGATGGCGAACCCGAACATTGTTAAATCTTATAAACATTGTTAAATCTAATAAATTCTAACAGCCGCAGCTAACGTCGAAAACTAGCTGCAAACACTCAATGACATTTCAAACAAAAACAGAAAACTCTACCAGTAAACAAGCAAAATGAAAAATGGGGGGGCTACTAGTTTCAGGACTCGCTTTCATAGTGCCACACTCTCCCCCACAAAATTAAATGTCTCCTGACATTTCTGGTTGCACAGTACATTAAACCATAGCCTTAACACAGTCCCACAGCCCATGGTCTCCAGAAGGCATTACTCTCAATAACCTGAGTCTTAGTCACCTTGCAGTCCCTCTGAACCAAAGTCGGCTGACCTAAAGTGTCATAACTCAGTACAAGCGGTTTTTGACTTTGTCTATGGGGTCGCTGTCTCAAGGAGTTAGTCTCACCTTTGTTGGCAGCTGAAATGTCAATCACTGCTTCACCGCTCTCTGACCTTCCAAGGTCAATGTCAGGGCGTTCCTCTTCGCTCTGTAGTGGCACATCCTCTTCGCTCTGTAATGGCACATCCTCTTCGCTCTGTAGTGGCACATCCTCTTCGTTCTGTAGTGGCACATCCTCTTCTTGAACGTGAAGACTTGGTTCAGGCTGGAACGGCTCCGCCAAAGGGTTGAGTGGAGTCTGCCTCCGTCTACCTGGAAGATCTCTGAAGTACCACTGGTACGTGCCGCTGCAGTCATCATCTGATGTGTCACTATTCCCTAGATGTTGCTCTGCACGTGGACGTCTCAGCTTTTTCTTTGTAACAGTCGGAGCATCTTTTCGGAGCTGAACCGTCTGTGTTGATGGCTTTTCAAGTGGTAGGAAGTCACAGGGTAGTAGGAGATTCCTGTGCACCACCTTATCTCTCCCTCGACCGGATTCAGGGCAGATTCGATACACCGGGCTGTCATCTGCTTTTCTCTCCATCACTTTGTAGATCTGGTTCTCCCAATAAGACTGGATCTTCGCAGGTCCGCCTCTGGGAGTGAGGTTTCGAAGGAGAACTCTATCACCAGGCTGAAGGTCTCTCCCTTTCACTCGCCTATCATAGTATGCTTTGCCTCTAGCAGCTTCGTTGGTAGCCGTCTCGGAAGCTACTGTGTAAGCCTCCTGCATTCTCTTCTTCCAGCAGCTAACATAGTCATCATAGTCCACATGAGTTTCATCTTTTCTCAGATTGAAGAGCAGATCGATAGGCAGGCGAGGGGAACGTCCGAAGATGAGGTAATATGGGGCGTAGCCTGTTGCCTCGCTCTTCGTACAGTTGTACGCATGGACAACTTTAGCCAATGACTCTTTCCAATCCTCCTTCTCCTTGTCCTCCAGGGTCCGCAACATGGACAACAGGGTACGGTTGAATCTCTCCACCTGTCCATTACCCTGTGGGTGGTAGGGTGTCGTGTGAGAACCCTGGATACCTGAGAGTTCTTTCAACCGTGCCATAAGCTTGTTGTCAAATTCTTTACCCATGTCATGGTGAAGTCTGGTTGGGAAGCCAAACTTGAGTGCAAAGTCATTGAAGAGCTTGTCAGCGACAGTTTTAGCTGCTTTGTTCTTCGTCGGGTAAGCTTGGGCGAACCTCGTGAAGTGATCCATGACAACTAGTATATATTCGTAGCCATGTTTGCACTTTTCCAGGTGGAGGAAGTCTATGGATACCAGTTGGAACGGGTAAGTTGACTGGATCGAGGTCAGAGGAGCACAGGTCTGCTTACTCGGCTTCTTCTTCTTGAGACACTCGCATTCTTCCGTAACAAAGTGTTCAACGTCTCTTGCCATCTGCGGCCAGTAGAACCTGTCTCTGATCAGGTCAAGTGTTCTCTCCACTCCTAAGTGGCCCATGTCTTTATGGAGCTCTTTGAAAATCAGGGGACGATAGGCTTTAGGGACCAATAGCTGCTCTCGGCGGGCTGTTTTGCGGCGCAGGATACCATGTTGGTCAACGTGAAGCTTCAACCACTGCTTGAGTAATGTAGCTACTGCAGGAGCTTCAGACTTCACCTCGATCCTACTTGGTCTTCTACTCTGTGACTTGTACCAGAGCACTCTTGACAGGACCTCATCTGCTTCCTGGGCTGTGCGGATCTCGTATGGTGTAAGAGGCTGGTTGGTGTTAGAATCTTTGATCAACTTCAGAGCACTAATGTGGATAACACCAATGCCTTGACATGGGTAACTCTGCTCCACCACCACAGACTCCATAGATGCACTTATGGCCTCCTGTCCCACTTCAGTTGTACAGCTCTTCATGTAACTGTCAATGTCCAACGGCATTCGCGACAGGCCATCAGCGTCTGTGTTGGTTTTGCCTGGACGGTAGCGGATGGTGAAGTTATAGCTGGCCAGCTCCGCAACCCATCTGTGACCCGTGGCATTGAGCTTTGCAGTAGTGAGCACATATGTTAGCGGGTTATTATCAGTGTACACCACAAATGATGGTGCATGGTACAGATAATCCCGGAAACGTTCACAAATGGCCCACTTCATTGCCAAAAACTCTAATTTGCCAGAGTGCAGGTGGTACTTTTTCTCTGCTGGACTCAAGGTGCGGGAACCATACGCTATAACTTTCATCTTGCCTTGCTGTCGCTGGTATAGAACCGCGCCTAACCCAACTTGAGATGCATCACAATGTAACACAAAGGGCTCTGTAAAGTCGGGGTACCCAAGGACAGGAGGTCTGGTAAGTGCATCTATGAGCTGGCTCACTATGTCTTGGTGGGCGCTAGTCCATTGAATGGGTGACCGCGATGGTAAGTGGCCTCTACTTTTCATCACCCCCTTCCTAGTCTTGCCAGCTGGGACTGAAACAGAGTTCTCAGAGGATGGAGGACTAAGCAGGCTATAGAGTGGATGGGCTATGCGGGAGAAGTTGGCGATGAAAGGCCTATAATACGAGAGAAAACCAAGCATTTGACGTACCTCTCCGACGGTTGCAGGTGTTTTTTCTTTTAAGGCCATCACCGGGGCCAGCTCTGCTGGGTCCATTGTGTAACCCTGGCCTGTAACTAGCTTGCCCAAAAACTTGACACTTCCCCTGAACAGGTCACATTTCTTTGGAGTCAGCTTAACACCATGCTCCCTGTAGCGCTGGAGGACAAGGCGGATGTGCTCTAGGTGTTCTTCAAAATTGCTGCTGTGCACCAGGTTGTCGTCCAAGTACGGAAGGCAAATAGTGTCTCTGAGACCTGCCATACAATGTTCCATGCTCCTCTGGAACTCAGCGGGTGCAGAGCTCAGGCCAAAGGGAATGCGCACCCATTGGTAGAGCCCCCAGGGCGTGATGAAGGCAGTTAAGGGGCGGCTCTCATGATCCAAAAAACCCTGGTGGTACGCCTTGCCTTGATCTAACACTGAAAACCAAGAGCTCCCACCCAGTGCATCCAGCATGTCCTGGATTCTTGGTATTGGATGACGGTCCGGAACTGACTTGCGGTTCAGCTCTCTGAAGTCACAACAAAGCCGAAGAGCACCATCTTTCTTACGAACACACACCACAGGTGATGAGTAGGGAGACCTTGATGGTGTGATCCAGCCTTTGTTTAGCAAATCTTGCAGATACTCTTTCACTTCATTGTGAAGAGGTTTTGGGACTGACATGTAGGTTTTCTTTACAGGACTTGTGTCATGAAGGGTTATATGCATTTCCAGGGAAGGGATGCAGCCCACATCATCACTGTCATATGCAAATGCCTCACATTCTTCCCGCAACATCCTCTTCACAGTTGTTTGTTGACTTTCTGTCAAGTGCTGAAGATCCACTGGTGGATCCCATGACTTTGGTCTCTGTTGAATGTTGTCCGACTGTGTGTTATTCAGGATGAGTGACTTTAACTTTGAACTCTTTCTTTTCTCTTGTGTCCACTCATTTACTTTTGTCTGGATGTCTGCTGCATATGCAGTCTTTATTGGTTCAAGTCGTCCGATTACTTTACGACTCATTAGATAAATGGTGTGGTCTGTGGTGTTAGTCACTGGGATGGGCACATATGGCACTTTTCTGTCTGGAATTTGCACCAGTACGTCACTGAATATGACGCCCTCTGGTGGTGAGTCAACCATGTCAGCTAAAAAGAGCATGTCTTGACCCAGAGCATGTGGAGTAACATGTGCCCGTGCATAGACTGTGGTAACTTGATTTGCTCTCAAAGGCACTCTCTTTACTCCAGTCCTTACCACACCTGCCTCTAAGTCTTTTGTGTTGTTCTGCACCAGTCTGACAACATTATGTGCAGTTTGTACAGTTATCTCAAACGCTTTACTTACATAGTGTGCGAGTTGTTTTCTTCCACCTTTGATCTTTACCTCACTTCTGTTGACAACAGCTTCAATAACATTGTAACCGATGATGGGATCACTGGCCACGGCTGGGTCACTGGCTACCAATATTGGCACTTGCAACTCACTGGTTGGGAAACAATCACTGTCTAATCTGAAGCTAACTTCTATCCAGCCAGTGTAGGGGATGGTTGTGTCATTTGCAGCAAACACTGTGAGCGTCTCATTGTCTAACAGTTCTGACACAGGTCTGACAACTGTGTGGGGAAGGTGGTTCTGCCGCCAGTTTTCATTTACAATGCTGGACTGTGCCCCTGAATCCCACAATACTTTGACTGGATGATTGTCCATAAAACAGTTAACAGTACAGCGGTTTCCCACCAGGCTTACTAACCTTGACTTGTGTTGAGGGGGTAGATAATGGACTTCAGTTAAAGCTGATAAGGCAGTAACTGGCATCTCATTGGAGGATGGTGGTGGGCTTGGCTGCTCATTATGGGACCGTGGATTCTGGACTACTGCTGGTCCCACCTCAGTAGCCCTTCCCCGTTTCCCATCAACGGTCTTGGTGCTCGGCATCCACGAGAGTAATGGCCCTCCCGACCACATTTGAAACAGTGCATACAGTTGTCTCCTTTTCCCTCTTCTCTGCACTTCTTACAGCCTTTTTGTCTTTGTTTTGGTGCCATGGTGTGGGGACTGGTTTCCATAGCAGCCACAAACATCTCTTTCATTTCTTTGCGAAGTTCTTCTATGATCTGCTGTGTGTCTGTTTTAGTCTCTTTATTTTTAACTGTTTTCACCGCCACTGTAACGGGGGATTCTATGGGTTTCGGGTGGCTTTGAACCGGTGTCAGGGATGTCTGGCACGCTGTTTGGAGCTCTTGTACCTTGGGAATCTTGCCTGCAGTGGACCTTCTTCGTTTCTCCAATCTTTCATTTTCTAGCTTTGAAGCTTGGTTAACTTTCTCAATCAGTTCTTCATCTGTTATGGTCATATTGCTTAGGAGAGGCAGCAACTGATACTTAATGGAGTCACTGAGTAGCCCAGTTTCGATGGAACGAAGAAACTTACGCTGGATTGTGGTTCTGCTGTACAGTTCATCGGTCTCCTCATTTGCTGCTTTCCATAGCAGTTTTTCTTTGAGCTCGATAGCACGAAAAACAAAATTTAGGGCAGTTTCTTTGGATTCTTGGGAGATATTGAGAAGCTGATGGTAAAGTTCAGTGGGGCTATCTACTCTGTAGTGTCCCTTTAGTATGGTGAGCAGTTTGCTAAGTGTTAACCCACGTTTTATCTCCAACATGTCTCTTAGGGGCATTCCTGGACTGATGGCCCTAATTACTGCTTCAGCTACTTCAGTCTCTGAGTGTCCTTTTTCAATCCCATTCTCGATCTGGCGTACTAAACTGAGGTAGGACAGTTTATCCTTCTGCCCACTCTCTCCAATCTGCCCAGAGATTTTAAACTCCCTCCTCAATGTTACCTCTTGCAGAGTTCGTTTTGGCTCTGGTCGGGTTTTGAGTGGATAATCTGTTGCCTGAACCGAAGTGGTGCATGGAATAGTGTCCTCAAGCTCTATCTGTGGCACAGACTCTTTAAATGAGGATTCCCCTCCTGACTGACACATTACTTTAGTTAGTCTCTGGATGTATGTGGCTGTTTCTTTGTAAAACTGTTCCACTTGATCCTCTTCTTCACTTTTCTCCATCTCATCAAACATGTCCTCTGCCAACCCGATGAGTGTCCTTTTGGTGTTACTTTGAGGCTCTCCGCTGTCCAGGCCGGAACACTTCAGTCGCCTGCAGACGTCCTCGAGAGGCTCTCTTTCCAACTGCCACAAGGCTGCACTCACTCGATCGCGCAGAAGCTGTGCTGCTTCCATTTTTTTTTTTCCTGGTTCGTCTCTTGGGAAGGAAGGTGGTTGGTGATGGTGTTAACTCACTAGCGCCACCTCCTGGCTGGCTCGCCAAAATATGTTACACCGCAGGAAATGATGGGCCGAGTCACTCCGCGTGTAGCATATTTATTCAGTGAAAACTGTCAAAAGAAAATACAGCGGTTACAGTAGCGCTCCCAACATCCGCTGCAACAAGCTGTCCTCTTGGCAATGGCGGACTCCTCCAGCCTGCCAGAGTGTCACCCGCTGTTGCATTTAGTGCTACAACAAATACACATGCTCTCTACTGATATCACTGTACATCTACATCCAACATACTTTCATTAACTCGAACAATACATTAGTTTCGAACACATTTTACGCATTTTACGGCCCTATTTAGCCGACCTACCGAGCCCACATAAGCACTAGCCAAGCGCGAGCCGTTAGCCTCGCCACTTTAGCCTAGTGCTAACTCCGGCTTTATATCTAGCTCGGTAATGCAGCTATACTGAGGCACCTTTGTTGTGTCCTTCCGTACCCATCGGAGGCTACTGGTGTTATAAGATATACCTTCTAATACTCAGCTTACCTGTCAAAAGAAAATACAGCGGTTACAGTAGCGCTCCCAACATCCGCTGCAACAAGCTGTCCTCTTGGCAATGGCGGACTCCTCCAGCCTGCCAGAGTGTCACCCGCTGTTGCATTTAGTGCTGAGCGCCCTCCGATGGCGAACCCGAACATTGTTAAATCTTATAAACATTGTTAAATCTAATAAATTCTAACAGCCGCAGCTAACGTCGAAAACTAGCTGCAAACACTCAATGACATTTCAAACAAAAACAGAAAACTCTACCAGTAAACAAGCAAAATGAAAAATGGGGGGGCTACTAGTTTCAGGACTCGCTTTCATAGTGCCACATTTGGTCCTGTGTGTTTTGTCTGGAGACAGGCGTTGTGATAAAGCTCACCTTGTGTTGAGTGAGATGCTGCCAGCTCCACACACACACACACACACACACACACACACACACACACACACACACACACGCATGCACGCACACACACACACACACACACGCACACACACACACTGACTCCACAGTGCTGAGTCACCTGTCATTCTCTTAACCTCTCTTCTCATTCCAATCATGTTCTCTCTCTTCTTGGATTGATGGAAAGAAAAATGGGCGCAGTCTTTCCCGGTAAAGATTACATTTTATTCGTATCAGTTCTTCCTTGATTACCACAGGAATCCGTGGTGTCAGGATGTTTCACATTTATGATTAAATAACTGGCATATTGAAGAAACAGGCTCATTTGGATGCAAACAGAGGTTTCTCAGTGTGGGGTAAGTTTGAAAAGCATTGCATCTACACAAAGTTATGTAAGCTACACATAGTTTAATTAAATTTTCTTGTGTCATCTGTCACCACGTGTTATGTAAAAATCAACATTTTTAAGCTTTACTTCATGTTTAGTGTTGTTT
Organism: Poecilia reticulata; assembly: GCF_904066995.2. Classification (NCBI taxonomy): domain Eukaryota; kingdom Metazoa; phylum Chordata; class Actinopteri; order Cyprinodontiformes; family Poeciliidae; genus Poecilia; species Poecilia reticulata. Next base: position 24,220,477 of record NC_088836.1, on the reverse strand, counting down.
TCTCATCAAAAACATACCTGGAGTGTTGCTTTGATTCCTTCATGCATATTTTAGAAATCTTTGAATCTCTCGTGGCAACCATTTGAGTTTGTAAAATGCCCGAGGGGACGAAGCTCCACGTTCCACATGCAGCTCCTCTTCTGAGCAGCAGTTTCCAAATCGAGCTTCTGCATCTCAGTGCAGTGCACCCCTTCCCCACGACTCACCCACTCAGCTCCTTCAGACTAGCCAGCAGCAATTGGTAAACTCCTGGTGGAACTGTGCGTCTCATTACATGAACTATTTCTCTTTGTCCAGTTCTTCCGCAAACATTTGTAGGCAGTTAGTAGAGGAATGATGATGTGCTGAAAGAACAGAAACCTAAAGGGACAGAGCCCCAATTTCAGTGTGTTGAACTGTGAAATTTATTTTAAGTCATGTTTAATTTATACAGATGACACTACAGCGATTTGGAGAAAATCATGCTCGTCAGACTAAGTTAAACTTGAACTTTGCAATGGATGGATGGAACTACTATCCTCCAATCACTTTCCCCATTACTGAAAAAGGACAGAAAAGTTATGTTTGTTATGAAGGACAAAGTAAAACCTGACTCTAAAAGCCTTCAAATGTTCTGTTCGGGACAAATTGACACCACGCATTGCATCTTACCCAATCAGCAATAGCTGCATCTAAATCAAATCTGGCAAACCAATTACGCTATACCTATTTCCTCCTGTGGTCTCTAAAGACGTAGCAACTTTTCATATATTTCAGGGAATTCAGACATTTAGCTTGTCCTTCATTTTACCCTTCTTGCTTGGCTGCTTGGCTCATTTCTGTTGGCTGCCAGGGCATTTGTCACAGCGTGCAGCGCAGCATCACGGCTGAGCATGCTCTGTGCAGTCACAAACCATCACCACATGTTGCAAGCCATTTGAAACGGTGGTTTTCAGAGAGCAGTGGAGCGCTTGTCATGTTCTGTAAGGCCCATTAACGCATTCAGACTGCAGGCTTTTTTTTTTCTTTCAAAAACAGTCTAAAACCTGAGGGTTTTCTGGAAAATTGAAAACTGTCCACTGAAACCTTTTATCTTAGCCTTTGAAGAAACAAAGAAATAAAAAACATGTAAAAGGTCAACCCTTTGGCTTTTGCTTTTATTTGAATATAACAACAAAAAAAAAATCTGAGAACAATCTTGCATCAGGCCTGAGATCATCCATCCATCCATCCATCCATCCATCCATCCATCATCAGCTTAACTCAGCTCAGTTCGTGGCGCCCACAAGGACACCTTACATCATCCTCCCTAGAGACACTCTACAGTTTGTTCTGAGGAATCCCTGGTCATTCCTAGGTTTGATGGGAAATGTGGTCCATTCAGAGTTCTCAGTCTGTCTCAGGGTTTCCCTGGAAAACCTCCAAAGAAGGCATTCAGAAGATTTTCTGATTTTATAATCCTTTTTGTTTCAAAGAAGCATTCTCAGACGCCCTTTCTTCAAAGGTAAATGTTTTCTAATGAGGCAACAATGAACCTGCCTCATTAGAAAACATTCATTGGTGTTTATTAGCTTTACATTACAGTTTTTTCCTCTGTATGGTACATAGTTGTCTTTGTACCAGTAAAGGCAGTTACGGTACTAGTAGCATTTCTCCATCCATTATCATTAACAAAAGCCATTTTTAGTTATTCAAGCTAAAAAGAAGCAAATAATGAGTGCAAGATCAAACTATACACCTACACTCAGTGTAATATCCTCCATATGTTTAACATGTTAATCCTGAATGCAGTGATTTTGCTGTAATTTGGATGGGTTCTGTTGCACTGATGCAGACATTTGCTTTCATTTGAAGTGTTGAGGTATAAAAATTAAACCTAGGGTTTAGTTTTTACACTAAACCTGGAGTGTAGCGTAAAAGCACTAAACTCTGGGTTAGTGTTTGTTGGTTTGTAAGTCAGGATGGAGCGTTCATGTGAAGCTCCCATCAATATCTCTCTTTTAAAGTCCTGATCCTCATATGATGGGATTTAAGAAGAAGGACGTCAAAACTCATGTTGTCTGGACGAAGAAAATGTCTTTGGAGTTCAAGCAAAATGTATTTATTTATTTTAATCAACCCCTTTTAAAAAACGATGAGACCTAGCCGAAAGCTAGAGTGAATGGAAACTTGTTTTTTGCAGCCTTGTAAATAAGAGTTGTAGCAATCGTCAACGCTCTGTACTTTGGGTTAATGCTAAACTATGTAATAATAAGTTACAGATTCACTTGTGGCGTCAATGTTGCAATAAGAAACCTTTTAAGGATAAACTCAGTCACGATGATTATTTTCCATTGGGATTTAGAGTAAAGTTTATCCTTAATTTGCCGAAAACAAACACTTTTTTGCAGCGCTGCACACAGTGTGTGCCAACAAGAAGAGCCATCAGGACTCCAGACGGCATCAGCAATCAGTAATGGCTCTCTGTGGTGTTGGAGTTCAGCAAGCCCATTAAAATAATTTACATTTTATGTAATTTTTTTTTACCTAAACTGCTTGTTAACCCATTAAATGAGATTAAAAAAATCTCTAATATCTTACTGCTTAGAGTACGTCTGTGTCAGCTTTGAACTTTCTAGTGATTACCCTGTATTTATGAGTTTGTGTTGGTCTGGTGTATAAACTGCTAGTTAGATGCACTGTAGTTTGTGGTTGTGACCTGACAAAATGTGGAAAAGTTCAGCGGGTATGAATACTTCTGCAGTTGCAGGGTAATACCTTTGTCATCTTGTTGATGACACCTGGGGCTATTTAAAAACCTAGAGGAGGTTCACTTTATAACAGATAAAAGCATGATATTCCTGGGAAAATCCAGGGAAACTTTAATAAACAAGCCAATTAGACATCACGGAAAGTTGTTGCAAACCCCTATTTTCTCCCAGCGTGTGCTGCCTGAGCTTGGCAAAGACTGACACTGACATTAAAGAAGAACTTCATCAGATGTCCTAATGGCATGCAGGCTTATGAGAGCCTACTGACAGGCAGGAAGATGCATTTCTGGCTGTGGGAAGGGGAAATCAGAAAAACAGAAACCACTGAAAGCTGCATTGTAGTCTACAATGGTACAAATGATACAACATTAAAGCACTTTTCATTTTTATTTGATGCTGGATTGACGCACCGATTCATCAACAGCCTAAAGTGTAGAAAAGGGAGAACAGAAGATATGATGTGAAGGTGGGACGGCAGGAGAACCAGATTCACCTGCTTTAAATCTTTTTTTTTTTGGTTGCTTTGTGTTTTTGTCTTTGCAGATATTGATGAATGCTCTTTCGACCGTGCCTGCGACCACTTCTGTGTCAACTCCGCTGGCAGCTTCCAGTGTCTCTGTAATAAAGGCTACGTCCTGTACGGCCTGGCCCACTGTGGAGGTGAGCCAACATGTCTGTCTGTCTGTCTGTCTGTCTGAGGGGAGGGGCAGATCTCCTGTCTGTCATCCTTTGTCTTCATCCCAAACAACCTTTTTTTTAATTCTTTCATGTCTAACAGAGAAAAAAAAGAATTATTCACATAAAGTATTAAGTATTTTTATAAGCTTTATACATAACTCCACTCCACTCACCTAGATGGAAAATCAAACTGAACCAAATTTTACCCAACCTTTTTGAAAACACTCATATGACAGAAGATTCAAACACTTGCCATCCACTGTCGATGCATTTTAACTATCTTGATGGTATCTCTCATTTTCCATCGCTGTCGTCAGGGTTGCATGTATAGCTTGCAGTTAAATTGTGTTTTATGAATACCTCAATCATATGAAATCAACACATTCTCCTTAACTTTCCTTCCTAATACTTTTTAATGCTCTGGTTTACAACCAAATGAAAGCCTTCAAAGTCATCTTCAGTCCTGACAGTGTCGTCCCACGCCTTTACGTCAGCGCCTGCAAACAGGAAAACCTTCTTTACACCAGAGTGATTCTGCAGTCTGAAATTAACACTCAGTTGATAGAATAGATGATCCTTTGGAGAGTCTGCAGAGATTATCTGGGGTCCACTAAGAATGCATCCTGATTGCCCGGGACGGTGGGCGAGTGTTCCCTAACTGTTTTGATTCTGCAGAAAATTTGTAGCAATTGTTTGGATTCTTTTTATTGTGGCATCAGAAATCTGGGTAGTTAAGGGTTCTTGAAGGAACCTTTTGTTTTTTGCAGCAGTGACAGTTTAGTCATGACATGGTTATCAGATACTCTGAAGCAGAACTGGTCATGCTACCCTCATGTCCGAGTTACATCCTTGTCAATCTTACGAAGGGTTGGCAGCGCTCCAAGCAGTTTTATGTAAAGATCTCACCGCCTCATCTGAGATACAATCTGCTTCCCAGGTTATAGTACATTTAAAGACAAAAACACAGAACCTCATTCACACACTTTGACACGTTTTATCCCTTGAAACCTTTTGCATGTTGCAGAACGTGTCACATACTGCAGAGTCTGATGACTTAACTTCCAAAGTCTTGACAGGCAACCCGGATGACAGAAAATCTATAAAGTAAATGGCACCTAGCTCTACGTCTGTGAGTCGAAAACTGCCTGCCAGGGAGCTACGAATTGAATTGAAACAGTACTTTTATCTCACATGGCTATTACCCTTCACGGGACAATTCATTGTCTTAGAAAGCTGACGCTGAAATGAGCCGAATCGGACATCACTAATGCATCACATTGATAAAACTTTAGCCCCACTGATGTTCTCTACAACTCAGGGAGAAGCACATCTATTCACAAAGTATGTTAAACATACATTCCTTTGCACTGATTTTTTTCAAAATTATTTTATTTCACTGAACACATATCGTTGTATTTATTAAATTCATTTAAATCTCCCCAAAAGTTGTGGATTCAGGTAAAAAAAAAAAAAAAAAAAAGACCAAAATACTTCAAAAACATAAAGGCCATGTTGTTTAAAGTTTAGTTTTTCAAGAGTTTGCCTTGCGATGAGAAAAAGTTTTCTCTGCATTCACACACAATGCTGTATCCAGGTTTTCAGGTTTATTGGGTTCCAGAGACGGGAAGCTGTATTAGCTGTCAGCTCCGGGAATAAATGCCCCTGAATTGGATTTGCGAGGCTTTTTTCTCACCTGATGGACGGCGATCAGGCCCCGCTGAGCTGCTGAGAGGAGTAAAGATGGTCTCAAGTAAATGGCTCTCCATACTATTGTTGAGCGAGCAGTTGATGAATGATTTCGCCTCGCTTTTCAGCGCTGCTGTCACAACTGTTAGATAACCCCCGAGATTTATGGTGCTCCCAGTTACACTTCTCTCATTCTTCCGCACAACTGAGGTTATGTTATTTCCTTTGTAATTCATGAGCCGGAATACGGCTGTGCAGGAGAGCGGCGATCTGTGTTTGCCGATAGCCGCCTTTAACGAAGCCAATTAGGTCAGTGGCCTTCTGTCAGCAAGTTTCCCTTTGCACAGCAGTTCAAGCTCAGACAGATTGGATGAAGAGAGAGGGCACATTTTTAAGCTTTGCCTCACATTCTTAACTGAATTTTGATTTTGGCTTTTTAAAAAAAAAATGTTAAATCCAAATCTCTTGATCTAAATCCTCCCATTGCTGTATATGATCTGTAATCCAGTAGATTTTCTGCCAGTATTGCCTTGTTCAATCATTGCTTTCTGAAGAAAAGCATCCCCACAGCATGACGCTGCCACCAGCAGCGTCCGGTGGAAAGTGCGTTAAAGTTGATGTGTGGCGTTAGTTTCCTGCCACACGTCCAGCTTTGAATGTCGTCCAAAATGCTCAGCTTGGCTCTTATCTGATTTGAACAGCTTCTTCCGCATGTTTGTTGTGTCACCTATAAGGCTTGTGGCAAACTTTTAATGGGGATTCTTATGGAGGCTTTGTGCTCCCCAGCCCTTAAGGGACTTACCAAGAGCACAACTAATAGCTGTCCTGTGGACAGATTCCCACCTGATATCTCCAGCTCCTTTCAGAGTTACGATTAACCTCACGGCTTCTTCTCTGATTAACGCTCCCTTTGCCTCTGCCTGTCGGCTTAGGTGGATAACCGTCACTTGTTTTGTTTGCAGTTTTTCTGTTTGCTTAGCGGTTTTTAAATGATGGATTAAACAGTGCTCGGTGAGACCAACAAAAGATTTGAGTACTGGTAATCCTGCTTAAAACCTCTCCATGTTGTTATCCCTGACCTGTCGAGTGTGTTCCTTGGTCTTTATTATGGTAATTGTTCTTTAACAAACTTTTACAGGACAACAGCATTTATACTGAGATGACATTACACACAGGTAGGCTCTGTTTACTAGTTAGGAGCTTCATTTTATTTAGATAAAGGGAGCTGAATGCAACACTTTAAAGCATAAAATCCCAATAAGATACATTGCTGTATGTGGTTGCAACATAACAGTTTGTGATTTTGCTTCGGCTTTGATTAGGATGTTTGGTTTTTAAAAAACACTTTTTTTAAGTTCTTGAGGTTTTTAATGAAAACGCACAGGGAAAACCTTTTGAAATTTAAATTCGATGACATTCTGATGAACTCACCCACTCATCCAGAAACTCCTATGCCTTACGCTTGGGTGTCTGAATGTCATTTTATCTTTCTTTTTAATTCGGGGATTTTTTTCCTCCCTTGGCTTGTCTCAGCACCGACAAACATGCACAGAGATCTGGAGAAATGTTAGAACGCAGCGTTTGAGGATAAAAGAAGTCTGGCGGATGAGCTCCTGTTCCATCAGATATCCATTAAAGGTCTTTGTCCTTTAAATTGAGTGCTTTGATGCAAAGGATGAACAGCACATCCCTCACTTCGTCTTCAAGCAGCTCTGCCTGTTGATGAAGTCATCATCTCCCTCAGAGAGCGAAGCAGCAACGCCTGCTGTTTTTATCTTTTCACAGTAAATAATTAAATGAGACAAGGAAGAGCTTTTCATATCAGCAAGCCAGATCATCAATCACGGCTATTATCTACGTCTGTTTCCTTATGTGCGCGCCACTTGTCCTGCTTAAAGAGCTTAGCCCTGCGAGCCGATTCTCTGTCTGGCCCCCGAATGCAGCCAGACTCCATCTGGATCCCGGGTGCTTTTTGCGGTTTTAGCTCAGCATGTGTTTGAAAAGGTGATTATAATTTACTGCTTACCGCACGTCTTCCTCCCCAAAGAGCCCTGAAAACTTCTGACCATGAAATTGAATGTGGGTGACATCAAAACAAGAATTCACTTCTGTTTACACGCAAACACATTAATCCGCCATGCATCCAAAACCAACAAGGAGAACTGAAGCAATCATAGAAGAACTCCTTACCACTGGAGAAAGCCTTACTTTGTACAAGATCTGCTGCTCTGGTGACATTATTTCCTAGTACTTCCCTTATTATTATTTTTTTCTTTCTTTAACTCTGCTCTTTTAACACTCAGTTGTGCCTTTAAGGTCAAATCTTTCATGCTTGTTCATAATTCATAAAATGTTTCTGTCACTGCGTTTTTTCGCAGATATTGATGAGTGCAGCATCAATCGTGGAGGCTGTAAATACGGCTGCATCAACACTCTGGGGAGCTATGAGTGTACCTGTCCGTCTGGATACAAGCTTCACTGGAACAAGAAGGATTGCATTGGTATGTGACAACAGTCCCCCCTAGTGGCTTCTTTAGGAGTGTGCGTGTGTGTGTGTGTGTGTGTGTGTGCCTACTGTTTAACCTAAAATTGTCCAACCCCAACAAAATACCCAAGCTACTAGTTTAAAAAGTTTGACACAACTGATATTATGAGTGGTTTCTCCAAATTGAAAGCAGAGAGACACTTTTAATGTCTACTGTTATTTCTAAGTTGCTCCTTCATATAAAGCATTTTTAGGACTTAGCAGAGAAACCTTTTGCTGTTGACACCTGCTTTAAATGGGATTATATATATATTCCTAAAATATATTGTTCCATAACTCAGGATTCAATATCTGAAATTGAATTATAGTCCTTAGTTTACCAGCTTTTTCAAATACCGTCTGCATCTTACATTTTTGAAAGCGTTTAAGTCAGGAAGCTATGATGGCCACTCATAGCTTCCTGACTTAAACATTTGCTTTTTTCTTCCACATACTTCAGGTTTCCGGTCTAAGATGAAGTAGAATCAGAGCATCACTGAGCCGCCACCATGCTTTGCTGTAGGCAGGGTGTTGTTTTCAGCATTTGCTTCCTTCCGTTGAGTTTTGACTTATTGCTGCACATAACAGCAGCCTTTTGGCTAATGTGAGCTGAAACTTCAGTGCATGCTACTGTCAAGTTTTTCTGCAGGTCATTGAAAGGTTTTTTTTCACCACCTGCTTCTTCTGCCACCAGGTGGCGCACCCACTGCTCATATGACAGTGAAACCTGTGAATTGTGCTCCCAGCTGAGTCTGTAGAAAAATCCAGGGCCTTTCCCATTTCTTTGCATTTGTTCCTTGTTTGTGTTTGTGAAAGACAATAATCTCTTTTCTGGATTTTTTTTCTGCACAATTCTCTTGACTTTGCATCTTTCTAGCATGCAATGAAATGTTCAACAGTTCAGGTGTTTGAAGTGTTTTATCTCAAGGACGTCTGATGTAACTACTGAAGCCTGTGATTTGCTGTATCTCCGTCTCTGAGTGTGGAGTGATTTACGAGAATATGAAGTATTCACTTCTGGGCACTGAATAACTGAAATTGCAAATATTCACCACACGATCTAGTGTTGACTTTGAATGCAATCCTTCTATTATGAGTTCTTTTGGCTAATTAAATGATTTTTGTGTAATTTGTTTATTGCAAACGCCTCAACAATTTTGCATTTTGCTGATAATCTGATATGCTGTGTGTGTCAGATAATTGTAGCTGCAACTGCCACAGCTGTTGTGCAGTTTTGGACGTTTACCTGTTAGCTTTCTCTCTTGCAGAGCTGGTGAAATGTCCTCCTGGACTTGTGGCACCGAAGGCCACCCTGACCTGCAGCAGGACGGGCAAAAAGGAGAGCTGTTCTCTTACCTGTGCTTCCAAGGCCTACTATCTGGCAGGTATATATCCCACCGAGTCAGGGCACAAACACAAAACGGCAAACTGGAGACATTTGATCAACAGTTCTTGCTCTGGCACACTCTCTTTCCAGGGACAAATAACAGCTACTCAGTCAGCTGCGGCATCCCGATTCTCACGGGCAAGCCCCCTGCAAGGATCAATTCCAGCATCATTCAAGGCTGCGTAGGTTTGTTATCTGTCGGTCTTTATTTAAAATCAAACCAAACCCATCTCATAAACTACAGCAGCTCTGGTTTCTGTCTGATTGCTGGTAGCAGCATGATGCTTCAGTGTCCTCCTACCCACCAGGCTGTGTTTGTCTGTAGAGACTTTGGCGCCTCCAGTGAAGCAGAAGGCTTCTTTCAAGATTAAAAATGCCAAATGCCACCTGCATCCAAAACTGACGGGCAAGACCGAGGACAGGGGACGGACACTGGGACCAGGTCAGTCTCCGTTAATGTCTGTTGTTCCGTTCTGATGGCTTTTCCAAACCGAGTGACACAAGAGTCCCGATTGGATGCTAAAATAAAGTTAATATCTGTAGCATTTTAAATCATATATGGTTTAAAATTATCTTGTGAAGATGTTCACCATTATAGTAGTTTTTTATTCCAAAAGGAGTCTTTCGCTTTGTACACATCTAATTGGTTCTTTTTGAAAATGAATATCTCAACCATTTCATAAAAAAAAAAAATTTACACACAGAAATAGGTTAAAGAAAAGAGTTCATCCACACTCACCAGAACTACTTTTAAATGTCAATTTGGAATCATGTCGAAGCAAGTATGTGGATTAATCGGCGCATTATTTGTCGCAGATTGTAATCCGCCGGACCCTAAATCTCCGTTTTCCCCTGTACACATGCAAACACAAAAACAGAGGTTTCTCAAATCCCCTCTTTGGTCAGAGTTTTTAAAGTGCATAAAATGGTTTTAGTTTTCCAGGATATCTGTCTCTGTATGGACTAGTCCTTGGAGTTCTGCTCCAGTGTGGGGTTGTCTCAGTTAAGTTGAGGCAGTCATACAAAACTTACAGCAAGATGCATTCTTGAAGAAAAAATATATGTTGACAAGTGTTTCAGTGTTGCTGAGAGGAATCTGCAAAAGCAGGTCACCTGACGAAGGCGGAACACAAACTGCAGCAGCCAATACCATCTCTCCTTCACAGTGAATACCATTTATAAAAGATGGAAGACCTACCGTAGATTGTTTTAGAGAAAAATGAAATGCGTTAGATTCCTCCGTTCCTTTCGTGATAAAGTTGTAACAAGTGTCAGAATTGTCTGATTGAACTTAAACTTAAATGGTGTGCAGTGCTTCTTCATGGTTTTTAATAACGTTGTCTCTGCAGGAGGGGGGCAGCCTTGCAGCAACTGCCAGGTAACATTTGTTAACCTTACATGTGACTCCTCCAAGAAAGCTAAAGGGCGACACGCTCGCAATCCCTCTAACAAAGGAGTAACGCGCATCACTTTGGAGCTGGAAGCTGAAGTCAAACCTGGAGACACGACAGGTAAGTCATCTATGTTGATCCTGTTGTCTCCGAGTCACAAAACGTTTTTAAATTGAAGTTTTTTTTTACTGACCAGGAAGCTGCAACCTCAGCTGTTTGCGGCAGCGCATGGAGAAGCAGGTGAAAACGTACATCAAGGCTCTGAAGAAGTCCATCAACCAAGAGCGCTTTCTGATCCGGGTTGCTGGTTTGGAGTATGAAGTGGCCCAAAAGCTTCCTCAGGCTGCACCCATTCAGGACCACTGTGCCCCAGGCTGGGAGCGGGTCAATGGCAGATGTGGTAAGTAGGACTGGACTAGTAAACTCAGTTAACTCTTTTTAATGCTGAGTCATCTCTCACCTGTGCTACTTTTTGACGTTTTTTTTTTTTTTTTCCCCAGTGATGTGCCTGCCAGGGTCCTACTACCACGGGGGACAGGAGCGCTGTGTCCAGTGTCCACCCGGGACTTTCCAGGAGAAAGAGGGCCAGCTGGCCTGTGACCTCTGCCCTGGCAGCGATGGACATGGGGCTGTGGGAGCACGAAACATCTCCTCTTGTGCAGGTGAATTAAACCGAGCATCCATCTCATCTCATGCAGCTCATAGAAATGTCCTAACAGCCATGTGCTGTGATCCTTAAATCAAACGCAGGCCAATGCCCGACTGGTTACTTCTCCAGCGATGGCTTCAAACCCTGCCAGCCGTGTCCTCAGGGCACCTACCAGCCAGATCTGGGAAGGACACTTTGTTTCCCCTGCGGTGGAGGCCTGAGCACGAAGCGGGAAGGTGCCAGCTCCTTTCATGACTGCGAAGTCAAAGGTCAGAGTTGTTTTGAAAAATATTTGATTTCACCGAATCACTAGTTTGACCCATTTTACCCTGAGACAAGCTTTGTAAACTAGTGCTACAATAGTTTTCAGAAGTATGCATACTTGTGAGAGTGTTACATTAAGTGCTCAGTGTGCAGCGGCAAACTGTTAATATGACATTTTTCTGGAGATTTCATGAGACAAAGTAGTTCATAATGGTGAAGCGAAAGTTAAAGAATACACACCATTTCAACAGTTGAAATTGTAAAAGAAATATAGCATGCATTCATGTAGCTGTCTGTACATGAAACAAATGTTGGAGAAGATGCTGTAATCTGTTTAAGTGTAAGATTTATGGCCTAAATCTGAAATGTGACGTGTGGATGACATCTCCTTATAGTGAAACATGGTGTTGGCAGCATCATGCTGTGAGGATCCCATGCTTTTCTACAGCCTACAGTGAAATGGTTTAGATGATTTTTATGTTAAAATGGTCAAAATTAAATCAAACATAGAATCTGTCACTAACCTAAAAGTTCATGTTAGACTGAGTTTGAGCTATTAAAGAAAGGAGCAACCTTCTTTTTCTTTATTCTTTTTTTAAGAGGGCTGAATACAAATTAATGACACATTTTCATATTTTTATGTGTAAAACAACTTAAAAAATGTTTAATATTTACCAAGACTGTCCACATTAACACATTAATTCATGCGATAAATGTAAACAGCTTAATGCCTCACTATGACAAAACTTAGATTAATCACATTACCTACAGTGATCTAAAAGCCTTTTTCCCACAGGCTGTGTCACAGCAGGGCGTGAAACAGTCTTGCACTGCAGTCAACGATGCAAATTCGCAAACACTAGTAAAAAGATGAGTGAGGAGAGCGAGACTGGATGTGCTCAGCGGCAAATTTCACCTTAAAAAGCACCTCGTTTGTTGAAGTTTGGATAAAACAAAGGTGGCATGCACATATGGAAATGCTGAATTATTCTCCCACCAAAGCACAACCAGTTTTAACTAACATTTTTTTTAATTAACGTTTGAAACAAAACGACGATTTAAAAGACAAAAACCTGGAAACCTGAGAATCTTCAGACATGTTTTGTTTGAGACAATTTAACACTTTTTTAAACAACTTCCACATTTACACTTCAAGCTTAGAAAGTTATAGTGATGAATTGTGATTAATCACAGTGCTAGTGATTAATCTGATGCATCTTTTAATCGATTGACAGCACAAATATTTACATTTCACCTCAATTTTTATGCAGCAACATAGAAACCACTTCTGTGCATAAACGAAGTTAATTAAACTAATGTTTGTTTTTTAACTCCACCCTGCAGTCCAGTGTTCTCCAGGTCATTACTACAACACCACCGTCCACCGCTGCATTCGCTGCCCAGTAGGGACCTATCAGACAGAGTTCAGGCAGAATTACTGCATCACCTGTCCAGGAAACACCACCACTGACTTTGATGGGGCTACAAGCGTCTCGCAGTGCAAAAGTGAGTTGGAACAGTAAGAACTAAAATCTTTTATTTATTTCCACCCCCGCCCCCAAGAGCCACAGTCTAACCTGGCCTGCTTTTGTCTGTCTAGACAGGCAATGTGGTGGTGAGATGGGCGAGCTAATGGGTTACATTGAGTCACCTAACTATCCTGGTAACTACCCTGCTAACGTGGAGTGTATTTGGAATATCAACCCACCAAGCAAGCGCAAGATCCTGATTGTGGTGCCGGAGATCTTCCTGCCCTCGGAGGATGAGTGCGGCGATGTTCTGGTCATGAGGAAGAACTGTGAGTTTTTTCTCTCTCTCTCTCTGGATTCATTAGAGCTGATAGAGGTCATAAATAATGAGGAAGGATTATCTGTGCTTGTGCAAGGGTCAGCAACATCCATCACCACCTACGAGACCTGTCAGACGTACGAGCGGCCCATCGCCTTCACAGCTCGCTCCAGACGTCTGTGGATAAACTTCAAGTCTAATGAGGCCAACAGCGCCAGAGGTTTCCAGATTCCTTATGTTACCTATGATGGTATGTAGCATCCGAGTTCACATTGGCAAACAGTTACTTCTGCAAAACGTCACATGCAGTTATCTTAGCCCTTGGAAAATTAGGGCTTAAAGTAATCTTTTATTTGGTTAGCATGTCTTTTTTCTGACTGGAAGCAACATTAACATTTTAGAGCAGCACAGTGAGAGTCCAGACTGAATCTAATAGTGAATCTGTGGAGAGAGTTAAAGATTAGGGTGATGGCAAGGAGGCCTTCCGACTTCAACGGTCATGACCAAAGATAAACTGTCAACATACCAGCGGAAATATGCGCAAAGTCAGCTAACGCTTATAATAACAGCTTCATTGCTGTAATGCCAATAAAGATTGAGAAGGATTTAGATAGATGTTACCAACTTTTTAAAATATCTAAAAAGACATATTTTACATTTTATAATTTTTCAGAGATACCTGTCTCATTTCCTGTCAGAAACAAACTTCTCAGTTGAGATTCAGTCATTTTAAATCTAATCTACCAGACCTATGAATAATTTAAACTCAATTAACTCAGTCCTCCTCTATCTCAACCACAGCTTGTGTTTTATTTCGTTCTCCATCTTTTGAGTTATTGTGTTGCTTCTATGGGCAGTGAGGTATTAAAATAGCATCAACTCAGGTACTTTACATATTAAATGTTTTAAATTACTTTAACTCTCGCATCTCGACTGAAAGAGACTCAGATTCCAGAATTGATTTCTGCAGATGGGTTGCATTGATGATCTTTTTTTTTTATTTCAGAGGACTATGAGCAGCTTGTAGAAGACATTGTGCGAGATGGAAGACTCTACGCCTCGGAAAACCATCAAGAAATCCTGAAGGTCTGTGAGGCATTTTTTAGATGTTAGTCGTTTGTTTGTCACATTTAGGATGATTTAGCTGAGCTGTGAGTTTTCATTAGCAGGGTTTTAATCCCAAACGAAACTGCCTTCTGTGAGCTGTCTGCGGAGTAAAGGGGGGTTGGAAGTAACACACATTCTACGCTTTTCAGCTGTGTTTCTGTAAAAATGATTTCCATTATAACAATTATCTCAATTATGAGGGGGTTTTTAATTGATTAATGCAGAAATGATGTTTGACACCTGATTGTTGTGTTTGTTTCTCTGCAGGATAAAAAACTGATTAAGACTCTTTTCGATGTGCTGGCCAACCCAAACCACTACTTTAAGTACACCACTCGGGAGTCCAACGAGATGCTTCCACGCTCCTTCATCCGTCTCATAAGCAGCAAAGTGTCAGCGTTCCTGCGGCCATACAAGTAAAAGCCTGCAGCTGCAGAGAAGAGGTACCGGATTGCGACACCCACCCCACCGGCCCACACCTTCTCCCTGCTCCTCTCCCGACATTCCCTGCCAACCTTTTAGGCCACAACTCTTCCAGGACTTCTTAACACAAAACCCTACGAGACACTTCACTCAGCAGACCTGAGAAATGCCCGACATGTCGTAACCCCCGTTTGCTCTTTAGGTTTATTCTGTCTGTCTACCAGGTCTGTATTCCTGCGCGCTAGCATTTAGTAGGAATGTTGAGTATCTGAGTGGTTTCTGTTGTGTTGTGCAATGGAGCCACGTATAAGGAAGAAGAAAAAAAACAAAAAAAAAAGCTTATTTCAGACAGTAGGAGTGTTGTTTCGTGTGTGCGGTTTGAGCCTGATAGAGCTTGTTATTGTGTTTGCTCCAGTTCCTTACCATTAAGTGTGACTGTTTGTGTTGTGTAAAAGTGTTGTGCAACTCTGGTGCCATCGTTGGTGTCTGAGCGCTGTCCTCCAGGAGGAGCGGTCGCTTGAATCCTGAGTTTTCCAGCTCCTTTGAAGCCCGGCTGTGTTTTTGAGCTCTTAGAGCCTTTTCCAACTGTTAAAACAGTTCAACCGTGTTTTGCTCCGTCTGTTTAGACTGTTACCCGTGTTTCCCAACCTCCGGGTTATTCCTTCTGGTCATTTTTTTTTTTTTTTTTTTTTTGTTGTTGTTGTTCCAAACCAACTGCAAAGCAAACACAAAAGTGTGGTTTGTCATTCCACGGAACCCAGCGGACATTCGGGAGATAAATGATCGTGAGAGGTGGGATGATGTGATGTCTGGTGGAAACATGTTTCAGAGAGTGAGAGTAATGTCTCTGTGGGACATTATGTTTGCTGCTTCTTTTTAAAAAGGTCACTTTAATTCTCATTGTCTCATTGTCTTTCTCATGTACTCTTCATACTAATATTCTGTAGGGTTTAAAAAAAGGGAAGCTCAGAATCCATAATAGTTCTGTTTCTTTTACAAGCATTAAGTTGATAATCTCTCATTACTCGTCTGTGGATTTACGAATTAATTTTGTTTTTGTTTTTGGTCTTGTAAATAGTGAGATTAATCTAGACGAGGGTTGAACTCTTTAATCCTGATTTTTTTAGGTCCAGTACACTTCTTCCCAGATCCAGTCGCTTCTCCGCCCCTGAGGTCCTGCTAGTCTCAAATCCAAAGACACTCAACACCCCCAACTCAGTCTGTGTCCTGTCCCAATGAAGACAGCTCTTCCAAAGACCGCTCAGATCGGGCAGCTCAAGTAGTTTCCTGCACTAAATTTGGAACTAATTTTTTTTTATTAAAGTGCAATGAAAAAAGAAAAAAACAAAATGGTTCCGCTCAGTTGCGACCCACACGGAAATTTAAAAAATGTGTTTTGGGCTGTGGTCTTGTTGAGACTATTAATCATCTATTAATACTATTATCATCAATTCATCATAGGCAGAAATTATTTAGGCATAAATGCAAAAAAAAAGTTAAAATAGCTAAATGTGGAAAAAAGTAAGAATTTGGTTTGTACAGTGAAACTAATTTTAAGAGCAACGAAACAGGGTAAAAATTATTTAAGTATTGAGAAAATCTAACACTTCTGACTTGTATAAGCCTCAGCCAGAATTAATGTTCGAGGAAATCTTCTTATTTGCCTTTTAAATGATATTTTACAAAAGATTTGTCTGGTATTGGACACAGGATTCCTACACATATTTATCTCAAAATGCCATACTTTTCCAGACCAAATTTTTAATTCTTTGTTGGTTCAATTTTAAAGTATGTTGCCTGAAAAAAAACATGGATGAATAAACATACTGAGTTGAATACCACTGTCAAATTGATGGGGGATAAAGTCTGAAAATACACATTTTTAGACCTGACAAATATTTTCCATTCAATTCCAGATGTTTTTCCAGATTGTGTGGGAACCCTGTGTGTACAAAAACATCATTGTCGCCTCAAAAAAAAAATAAAAATCACCTTTTGACACAGATTAATTGGTGTGGTGAGTTTGGGGTAAATGTCACTTTTTTTTGACCAGTCACTTCCTGAGCTCCTTCCAGTGGGAAAATTTTAGCCCAAGATTTAGTCAGCATCACTTTAAACAACCTAGGAACAATGAATGAATGAATGGTTAGTCAACACGGGACCCTAAAAATCCACTGACCTGGACATTAATAAAGAGAAAGAAAACTTGCCCTCCTGTATGTATGTATTTTTTCCCCATTTTTTTGTAAATAAAAATTTGTTTGTTAGGACACTATATCCCATGGACCATACTGGATTAAACAAAGGGAATACGCCCTCACTGTCAAATCTGAGGGTATCGTTGGGTCAGACCTCTTATATCAGTTTATAATTCTTTCTATACACATTTCACTTATACTTCAGACAGAATATTCTCTTATTTTGGTGCGCTCATGTGACCCACATGCACACTCTCCTTCCTACCAGAAAGACCTTCTTTCCTGCATCCTGTTATTGTTGTTGTTGGTTTTTATTGAGGTGTTGCCTTTTAAAGCAATAGTTTGCTATGATGTATTGGAGTTTGATAATGATATTTGCACTTGAAATGTTATTGCTCATGTAAAGAAATGTCTGGTTTTTGTATTGTCTTTTCAAATGAATGCAATTTGTGTTCCTTTTTTTTTTCTTGTAGCTTGTTTGTTCATAAGATGCTCACTCACCGTTTAGTCTATAGAGATGATACATTATCAGCAGTTTGGAGAAAAAAAGGTGGAAAAAAACAACTTTGTACAGAGGGGAATCAAACAGGTTTACACTTGTTACTGCCCAAGACACTTATTAAAAATAAACATACTGTACTTCAATTTCCTTCTCGACGTATTTAATGTGTTTGTAATGATTGTACACAGGAGCAAAAATATTAAACAGTGCATTATTAAAGGTCGATTTTTAACAGTGATTATGTTAAAGGTATTGATAAATGAGTGTGTGAAAATTGGATTAAATATTATAAGATCAGACTTTTGCCAGCAGATTAGCCCCTCCTCATTCCTGGAATATAAAACAAGATTGATGGCATTACTTACAAATGTTCCAAAACCTGTTGTAGTAACGTTGCATCTGAATAAGTTAGAATATCTGAAAAAATAAATAAATAAATACTGTAGTTGTAAAGTCAAGAGTCAAACGGAAAGATTCATTACACACAGAGAGAAATGTCAAGATGTCATCTCTGTTTTGTTGCATGTGGTGCACTTCTAATTATCATCCAATATGTAGATTCTCAGATTTGCTCTTATATGAATATTAAGAGGAAGATGAGACGCCAAAGCCAATGATGCAAACGGGTAAAAAGCTCTTATTAAAGCCACCTGGACTTCCTTAAAACCTCAGCAGAACAGACTGACCATCTTCATGCTTCTCTGTTGATGCAGTAATTCATTCAGTGGGACTTAAAAGTTCTCTTTACATGGGTAATCTTGGTCTAAAAATGTGGTTTATTTGCTATAATTCAAAGTTTACATAAATAAATGCTTGAAATATATTAGTCTGTGTGTAATGAATCGTTATCAGTTTCACTTTTTCAGATTGCATTAACAAAATATTTACTTTAGTTTTGCTGAACTTTATTTTATGCATATTAGTTTTTCATGCCACAGAGAAGAGAGTACTTACTGGGAAGACATTTTGGAAGCCTCTGCAACCATTGGCCCTCACTGCCACAGGTGATGTGTGCTGGCCCAGTAAAAGTATAGCCAGACTTGCATTTAAACGAACTGATGGTCTCCATGGGGCGATACGTTTTCTTGTGAGAGTTAATCCAGAAGGCGTTGGGAACATTTGGTGACTGACATCTTATAGCTGTGAAGACAAAAGAGATTTTGTAATTTTATCTATAAGGAGTGGGGCATAAACTGCAGATGGTTGCCTAAAACTCGTTGACGGATCATGATCAACGACCTTTGCATTGTGGAGGAGGTGAGCTCCATGTCCCATTGTCGGTGCACCAGATCTCCCTCGATCCCACCAGGCTCCCCACTGGGCACCAATAGCGAATCACATTCCTGAATGTGTATGGCGGCTCCTGGACATTTCTCCTCTGAGCGTTCGTCTCTGTTGGCTCTTGACACTCGACAGCTGCAGGGTGTGCAAGAGCTCTGAGATGACTCCAAGTATCAGCAAATAGAGAGGTACCAAATGGACAGGCGAGTTAGCAGACCTCACCTTCACAGACAGGAGGACGACCGTCCCAGCCGTTGCTCATGCAATACCTGGTGGCCCGACCTACGAGTATAAACCTGGTGAGAGATCAATCAAAAAGTCAATTCCTATAGTGTAAAGAACAATGGGAGAAAAGGAAACACCATATCGAGGGACTGTTTGTCTCACCCCTCATTACACACAGCTGTGGCTGTGTCTCCAAACTCTACGCCAGTGTAGGTGAACTGTCCGTTTGAAATTTCTCCAGCGTGGCCACACAGCTTTCCTTTTTACACAAAACAATGCAGTAATGTTACGAAGGGTGAATGAGTGAACCTTTTCACATTTAACCTCAATGCAACAAATAGCAATGTGTGTTTGTCTGATTTAAGAGGTATGATAACGACAAACTTGCTGATTGTTTTTGTTTTTTTCCAGGATCATTTTAAAGTAAAGACGAGGTTCAAAATTTAAGAGCTTATATATGTCAATCAAGCAGTTAACCAGCAACATAATGATCCTAAAAATATCTTCGGATTTATAAATCATAAGCACAAATTTGCGAACTGAAATACTATAAATATTCAGTTACTTTTTTCTCCCAAACAGTTATAAATACTTTCATGAATTTCAAAAACGAGTCTTTAGGAACATTTGAAAAGCTTTCATGAGGAGTCACTCTCTTTTTTATGAAAAGCTTTCATGAGGAGTCACTCTCTTTTTTACAACTTTATGTGATTATTTAGTACTTTAAGTATTCTGGAAGCATACATAAGACTTGGGGAAATATGGCTTGGATGTTAAATGTAAACTTTCCTACGTTCACATCTTAGCTTCAGAGGCGTCCATTTTCCATTGTCACATGTGCGAATCCTGCTGCCACCCATTGGAGTATGTCCCACATCACAGCTGTAGTAGACTTTGTCACCAGAAGAAAACGAGGTCATCGTGATGTACTTGTCAGCAAGGTTGGCGTTGGAGCCGCTGACAATGAGTGGTGCATCACATCCACCTGCTGTGTATTTCAAAAAGAGGTGAAAAGTTCATGTCATGGGAAAAAAAAAAAAAAATCATCTAACGTATTGCATGCCAGCACAAAACAAAACCTGATCTAGTCTTTACCAGTGTGGCCGTTTAAAAATCAAGTGTATGAAAAGACAATGGATGGAAAAGTGATCATCGGTGATCGTCTATAAAAATAGACGTTTTGGAAGACCTTGGAAAGAATATGAAATGTTAAATTACAAGGGACAGCAGCTTCAGAAAGAACAAGAAGGACTTCTTTGGAAGGCTTCCCATAATAAAATGTTTTTTTGTTTGTCTTTTTTTTTATTAACTTATTCTGTAAAAACTTTTCTTGGCACATGAGACCAAGGAGTGATGTCGGGCAAAAACCGGAGACATATGAGAAAAAACACCATAATTCATAACGTGCATGAATACAAGCGCATTATGTATTCATGATGTGGGCTTGTTCTGCTGCTGCAGCCGGGGTCCCAAGCCCAGCACACCTGCATAAGAGACCGCATTACCACATTAGCATTCATCTATTTGCGATAGAAGACGGCCAATTACCCATTTATTTAAGCCAGATGAGCAGCAGCAGGGAGACATGGAGGACAGTGAAACATGTGGACCAGGTTTAGATTCTTCAGGAATCACTGAGTAAACCATGTACAACTCAGCAGAAGTATTGTAGAGTTAAATCCAAGTCAGACTTTATGGTATTAGGAAAACAGTTAATGGTGACGATAATGTTGAAAAAAGCCATGTGAATGTCAGCTGCATTTAATCCACAATTTCCTGCATTCACAAAAATCCATGTCAGGTTTTTGTATCACAGGCAGTGAAAGTCCACCAGTTGGTCACCCTATTGTAAAAACATTGTTTTCATACATTCAAATTGTAATACAGCTGTGCAGTTCACTTCCATAGCAACCGGTGTACACCATGCTTCTACATACATTTCTGAAAGATTGGGTCAGGAGCTTAGTCGATTCCAGCATTGTACTTTGATAAAAAATCCACCTGTGCAGTAAGGCCATCCATCAAATTTCCTTACCGCTGCACACTTCACAGACAACTGTTAGTGGTGATATGACAAAGTAGACGCAACTCGGAGTGACAGCAATTCATCAACAAAGTGATGAGCCTCGTAAAACCTCAGAGCTGGAACAGCGGATGCTGAGTTGTACAGTGAGCAGCACCCCTCGATTTTCTGCAGAGTCAGATCTTCAGATTAAATACAGCACAGTGCATAGAAAGCTTCATGCTGAGGGTGTTCATAGTTAAGCAGCTGCATCAAGTCTTACGTAACAAAATTCAATATGTTGGAGGCAACAGTGTGAAATATGTCGCCCCTGGACTCTATAGCAGCAGACATGTTCTAAGAGCGACAAGTCATGCTTATCTGACAATCCAGTGGATAAGTATGGATTCACCACTTGCCAGAACAGGACTTTCCTGACTGCTCTGTGTCAACAGTAAGGTTGGGACACTAGGGATTATGGTGTGGAGCTGCCTGTCAGGAACTGGGTTTGGCACCTCAGTACCAGGAAAAGGAACGCCTAGAACTCCAGCATTCCAAGACATTTTGGACAACATCATCGCTCAACTTTGCGAGAACAGTCAGAGGGTGGACAAGCAAGTTTGATGTGGAAGGGCTTGATTGGCCAGGTCAAAGTCCTGACCTCAACGAAGATGAATTAAATTGAAACTGGGAACAAGGCCTTTTTGTCCTAACACACTTCTAGAAAAATGGTCAAAAGTTTCCATAAACACATTCCTAAACCTTATGGAAAGACTTTCCAGAATAGTTGAAGCTAGTATAGATGTAAAGGGTGGGCTGACACATTGATCTTACAATGACAAATTCAATTTGATACACCCGCGTACAATAAAAATAAATAATGACAGTGAGAAATAATGTTTTTGTACACTTGAGAATAGATTTAAACGATTTTGGATCCTGGGAAAACCATTTCATTGATATCATGCCCCTATGAAAACACAAGAATTTAAATATTTACGATTTTCCCCCCCAACGATAAATTGTAGGAGCAGATCTTTCAGATAAAAAGGGATGGATGATGGCCAATTACTAAAACAGATTATATGACTGCCTAAGAAATATTATATGTGCTGACCTGGCCTTGCATCAGGGGACAGTAAACACTGAGGGAGTCTCGGCTGCCACTGGCCATCGGACCCACAGGTTGTCTGCTGTGCTCCATCCAACTGGAAACCAGTGCTACAGGTGATGTTCACGGTGTCTCCAACATGGTGAACTGAAACCTCTCTGCCACTCTTCACTGAGTTGTTCACCACCGGACTGGAGCAGGTCATTTCTTTCTCTGGTGAGACAATTGAACTGGTTATTAATCTCAGCAAAGAAGGAAGCACGGAAGTTTTTATTATGTAAACTTTAAAGCAAATCGTGTTTTTAACATGTTAAATATATATTACGTAATGAGACTTGTCCTATGACTGATTAATGAACCCTGTGGGGCGTATCCAAAGACGTTCAACAGCAGATATGTCTTTTCCAGCCGTGGAAAGATGATATTCTTGTTCATTTATCTTTGTAACTTAATCCAACATTTGTAATAGTCAACAAGAGTCTCAGTTTTTAAAAGGTTTTCTTCAAAGATTTCCCTTTATTTAGCTCCAAATATCTTCAGATCAACTATGACTCACTTCCCTATCTCTGCAAAAAAAAAAAAGATTATGCTGCCACCATGCGTCACCATGGCAACGGTAATGGCAATGTGCACCTGCAATAAAGCAATTGGTGCCACTGGATTTCCTTTATAGGCCTCAGAATAAGTGGGGATAAATCTAAATGCACTTCATACTTTTCAGATTTTTATTTATAAAAAAAAAACTAAACAATGTATCTATTTTCTTCTACTTCACATAAGATCTTTTAAGATATACTGAAGTGAGTGGTTGTAACATGGAAAAATGGATTCATGTGAATACGTATTAAGGGATTTTGTTTTATAGGTTTGAGTTTTTAGTTTTTAGTGGCAACTGCTCACTTCAGATGGTAAATGAGTGCGGTGGAAACAGTGGTATAATGATCTCTTCAATAACACGCCTTATTCAGCACAAGACATATATGATTAAATCAAAAATGACTAACTGATGAGCTCTTACAAAGATGGGAAATACGCACAAAACAATTAGGGGATTAGATGAGCTGATGTCACTTCTTGTCATATTAAAGCTTCGGTTGTGTCATAATTCCCACCCATACCAAGTTGCTTTTCATCCTGTTGCAATTGCAGGGAGTCACTTCATAATCGTGGAATTTAAACACGCAGTCGCCTACCTTCACATGATGGGAATTCACCAGTCCACCCAAACCTCTTGCATATCATGTAGTTCTTTCCCTTCAGCATGTATCTGTAAGCATGGAGATACAGTTTAATATACGCCACAATGTTTACATGTATTACAAAAGTTGTTTCAGGCAAAGCTTACCCCTCGTTGCATTCGGCATAAACTTTCTCCCCAACGTACGTCTGACCTTCATAGCGGAAGTGTCCATTGGGGAGATCACCGGCGTTGCCACATGATATCTCTGTCAGAAGTTGGTATGAGGAACAACGAAAAGGTGAGGATGGAAATCCCAAGACTGAGTTAGGGACAAAAATAAATAAATCTAATTCATAGCACCAATGAACTTAGCAAAAGGTAAGGGGTTGATCTCCAAATAAGCATTGAAAATGACAGTACCATCCAGTGCAAAAAGTATTTGTAATCCTTGAAAGTTTTGATCAATGTTACAATGATACACTTCAATCTATTTTATTGGGATTTTATACCCCAACCTCACACAAAGTGGTACATATTTGTTGAAAGTAAAATGTAACTTTTTTAAGGGTGCCAGAGAAAAGAAGGCCAAATACAACACATGCCACACTTCCAATTTTTTAAAAAAAAATATATTTTTTTTTTGTTTTCATTTCATTCCTAAAGAGAGAAAAATATTGTACCTTGCTAAAGTACATCATGTAAACTTCATGGAAAAGTAAGTATTTTTTTCAATCGTCTAAACATAATATGGAAGTTGGTTCTTACGGTCATACTCAAGCTGACGTATGGGTTCTGATTAGGCTAAATATTCAGATTAAGGTTACATTTTAAACATAATATTTAAGCAAGTATTACACTTTTCAATAAGCCCATATTTATATATTAAAAAATATAAATTTAGGCTTTTATTGATGTAATATTCTAATGTAAAATGTGTTTTCATTGGCAGATAATCATTCTAATTAATGGAAATAAATGCTTGAAAACATCAGCCTGTGTGTAATTACTGCACATAGCGTATTTCACTTCGTGAATTAAGTTACTGAAATGAATGAACTTTTCCATAATATTCCAATCCACTGAATAAGACTAAATTGATTAAAGACAAAACAAAAAAAGAACGTTTCCTCCAATGCTCAGCAGAGGGCGAAAAAGCGCTTATAAAATTGGTCCAAAATCGAATTTTAATTCTTTTAATAACCATTTAATCCTGTTAATTCATTTTAAAAAAAGCAAAGCTCGGTTATTTGTCACTCTTACTGTCGCATTTTAGAGTCAGTCGGCTCCACTTTCCATTCCAACACTCCACAGATCTGCTCCCGCTGGATGGAGTGAAGTCCTCGGCGCAGCCGTAGTAAACCTTCTCCCCGCTGCTGAACTTCTGTCTGGATGTGAATTTCTTATCCAGTCGGGTGTGCGGGTACTTCAGCGGAGCGGAACACTTCTGTGCCACCTGAGCTGTTAATTTTAGTCCATGAAAAAATAAATGATATTTAATGTGAAATCTCTAACAGACAGACGGACGCACGCTAATGAGTTTAAACATATTAATTTATCTTTTTTTTTTTTTTTTTTTTTACCTGTTGCTAAAAAGGCAAACGATAAAATCACAATGGTCCCTGCGGCGGCCCTCATGGTTGTTCTCCTGCACAAGAAGAGGTTATGAAGAGCAAATACCAGATGGAGTGATTTATAGAAGGCTGGCACAGCCCTGCTGAGGGCAGAGCTTCCAGAGAAAAACAAATCTGATACAAGGAGACAGTGGGAAGGAAGCAAGGCAAGGACAAAACGTCAACAATTGGAATATTTTCAGAAGCATGTTAAAAGTATTTTTGGTAACATTTTATTTGAAGGGGTGTGCATAAGACTGACGTTACACTGTCATAAACATGACATAACATCTGCCTAATGAAGTCTTTATGAATGTTTATGACAGTTGTCATGAAGTGTCATTCGGTAAATAAAGACACTTTTAATGCAAAGTGTGTATACTAACATTATTGAGCTGCCCTACTCAATAATGTTAGTAGGGCAACATTGTTGTGAAATGTTGCCTTATTAATCTGTGCAATCCTACTAATTATGAGCTTGTGGTGAGTACTTGTCATGTTTTATGGTTAATAAGAACCCACATGCAGAGCAGAGGAATTTAACAACAAAACAAACAGAACTTGTACTGGAAACTAACATGAAGCAGAGTAGTAAGAAGAACAAGCGAAGAACATTGAAAACCAGGAGCTTAAAAACTGAGTCAAGGTCAGAGAATGACATTGAATCCAGACGAGCTTAATCAGAGGAAAACAGAGGAATGTGTCACAGCTGTGAAAAGAAAGTACTGAGCAGGGAAACTGAAGGAAGGAGACTAAATAACACAGAAAACATAGAAGGAGCTTAATTAAACACAAAGAAGAAGAAGGAGCATAGCACTAAATAATTAATTAAAATGCCCAATAAGAAGACAGGAACGAATAAAAACCTGAACACCAGAGAATGAACAAAGACATGACCAAACCATAAAAAGGAACTGACAAAAAAACTCTGAAAGGCATGAAAAAAACTTAAAAACAACCAGAAAACAAACAAATGAAGCAAGTAAATGTCAAAGTCGTTTTCAAGACCATGTGTATTTGCGGAATGTATTGATAGTTTGTTAAACTATGTAACTTCACAACAAGTAAGCAGTACGGAAAAAGTAAAAAATATTGCTACATGCACGTGGGAGTTAACAGTCACTTAAATCAATGCTTTGACTATTTTTGTGGAAAAATATTCGCAATTAACTCTGTTATGCGGTAGCACAAAAAATGTGAGGATGTGTTGATTTTGCGTGAATTTCTGTGATCATTAAGTGAAAACCGGAGAGACTGATTTATGTAATTTAACTTTTGAAAAATAAGTAGTTAGAGAATATTCTGGTTAGAGCTTTTACATGACTGTGGTCCTTTTTTAAAATATCTGATGTCCGAGAGGGAATTATCTATGACTCTTTATCAAAGTGCAATTATTCAAGGACAATCACAGGCGTCAAAATAATTTCAGATTAGTCCTCG
Organism: Poecilia reticulata; assembly: GCF_904066995.2. NCBI lineage: Eukaryota > Metazoa > Chordata > Actinopteri > Cyprinodontiformes > Poeciliidae > Poecilia > Poecilia reticulata. The sequence goes on along the minus strand of NC_088836.1, from coordinate 24,194,302 downwards.
AAGGACTGATTATTTGTCCGTTTCCTTCCACATTTCCCTTGTGACTCAATTACTTTCTGATGAAAGTGTTTTCATGTAAAGCAGGTTATAAAAAAAAAAAAAGAGGCCGTTTTTAAATTTTAAATCTGAAGAGATTGGCTTAGTGATGGTTATAAATTACAGTATTTACAGTTGCATATGTGTTGCATCACTTGTTTGCTTTGAAACAAAAAACTGAAACAGTGACTCTTCTGACATCATCACAGCGTTTGATGCGTTTTCTTGCTGAAAGAGGCGAGATTTGTCATCCGATGCCATAAAAACATAAAAAAGGTCCTTCGGTGGTTTGAGCCTGGTGATGCATGTCTGCTTTCTGGAGTTCAGGCTACACCCAATGAGCTCACACGGAACAGGAACAGGGACATGTCGCTTTTAATTAAAACAGTGTGCAAGTACAATACAATTCCCTTTATTTAATGTGCAGACTTTAAAGCTCTCCTTTAGACGTACAAATATATCATTATTGTTTTCATTCAATGTAAATGTTACTTTGCAAGTCATACTACTTTGAATACTGTTAAGTACAGGTCTTAACAGGCTCTCACTGAAATAAATAAATAAAGGCACATGCTCAATTTATTGATTCATTCCAAAACAAAAAGTCAGCAACATAAATAAAAGTCCAACATTACTAAGTAGTTCAAAACATCTTTGGGTGAATTTGGTATTGTTAATTATACCTCTAGCAAAACAGTAGAAATGAGGGACACATTCAGACATCAGAAAAGAGAAAAAGCTGAATTATTTTCACAAAGAGAAATCACAGTAACTTCCTGCACTTTTAAAGGGCTAGACAGAATTTTTCACCATTTCTTTACAGCATTTGTCTGTAAGCTGAACCTAAAAAGTAATTCTTTAATCAGTTTAAAACAGGCTATTTACTGCACTGTCAAATTACAACAAGGAAGGATACACAGTGCATTGGAATGTTTACAAAGGAAATAGAAAATAGAACAATTAACAGAGGACAAATCATGGCCGTCTTCAATGAGGCCCTCATCTTCCCTTTTGTACTGACTGAGACTTACAAGTCTGAGGCGCAAGTTTATGTCTTTTTCACTACAAATCTTTCATTTGCATATTTGGCATGAACACAGTGCAGATATAATGGCTATCATTCAGAAGCAGTGAGTTCATACATGTATGTGCAAAACCAGGCTAAAATGGACAAACTCAAAATAACAGATAATGTTACACAGAACAGAACAGATGCATTCTCTTAATATGACAGCTGGAATTTTACTGATGATCGGCAAAGCCGGGAAAACTTTCCCGCAGAGGAGTCAGCCTTGGACGGTTAAAAGGAAGGAGCGAAAACACCAAGGCGAAGGCGACTGGAGTTGCTTGTGTCAGATTGGAGGAAAATACCTCTATGTGCTTTTTTCTCCTGTGTCTGGAGTGCTGAAGCAATCCAGAGAGTTCTGAAAAAGGAAGAGCGCAGTGCATTAACAGAAACAGCAGAGTCAAACAGAAATGTGGTATTTGTTTTGACTGGCGCTGAACAGGAGTTAATATTGAACTCTGAGGTTTCGAGCCAGAGCAGCACAGGTTGGTTGCAGCTTTCTGGGCTTTGGAAGGGAAGCTATGCCAACAAAGGTCACTTTGTGGGCAACAGCACAAGCAATAACATTGGAAACACTCGTCACATTCATCCTAAAATAGCCAGCATATTACATTTTTCACTTCAGAAACTGTGTTCTGATACTTTAAGCAACAGGCTGTGCCTTGCTATTTAACGTATATCCCATTTTGTCACGTTGTAACAACAAAATTTAGTAACAATTTTATGAGCCAGGCCAAAAAAAACAAAAAAGCTGTGCACAAATTTAAAGAGAAAGCCAAAGACAGTAAAAACATGAAAGGTGTGGTCTCCATGTGTTTTCACCCCCGCACCAATTATCCACCCTGTGTCACACCAAATGTTTTTCCTATTAACATTTTCTTCAAAAGGACTTTAAAACAGATTTGAATATCAGTTTTCAATAATTGCAACAGATTCTAGATTGGATTTAATTCTGGACCATTCTACCACATAAATATTACTTGATCTAAACCACCACTGCTCTGGCTGGATGCCGACATTCAGCTCCACCCATCAACTCAGACCAGATTCCCTCTCTGGACTCAGGAAAAGCATAAAGCATAAAGCATAAAGCTGGCACTTCCACTGTTTGTTATTGTCTGAGCGGTTTGCTCAATGTGATTTGTGTTGTTTTTGGCTTTTATTATTTTTATTAGCAACCCAATTAGTTCAGGGCCACATTTATCTTTCACACAAAACTTTTCAATGCTACTCCAATCCCATGTGACCTTCTGCTCTGTGTTACTGACAGTACAGAAGGCATTTTTTTTTTTTTTATTACATCTCACAGTTGGCTTTACAAGGCTTCAGTGGCTGCAGGAGGTTTCTGCATGATGGTCCGTCATTTGCAAAAAGCTAATTTGAAGTCTCAAACTGCATAAACAAGTTTGCTGCTCTAGGAAACTCTGTCCACAAACGTTAAGAACAAAATCAGCGGCGAAATAAAATCCCTGCAGGAGTTCTGCTCCCACTGAAGAATTATGTTCTCACTTCGATTACGCAGGAACCGAGAGGCCTGCAGTTAACTCCTAAAGTAACACCCACAGGAAACCACAAGGCCTGCTCAAAGTTAAAACATTTTAAACACTGCTTGGGCTCACTCCCATGGCCAAACATCTGATTGGCTTAACATTTAAACGGTAGCTAATTTAGTTTAGTTGTTGTAGTTTTGAGCAACTCTTAAATTCTTTCACTTCATTTGTAGATTTAAATAAAAGTGCCTACAAAACACAATCACCCCCTGGGATGATTCACCCTTTTCTAAATTACTTTTACAAATCCATCCTGATCAAAGAAAAGCTCCACAAGACACTTTCGTGTAAAAGTGAAGACTGATTTCTACAAAGCAGCATCACGTCAGTGTCTGCATGAATATTCACCACCTTTGTGGTGGCTTGTTTGTGGTGATGTATAGTGTTTGGTATCTGCCAGATAGCCTCTTGACTGATGGCCAAACCGCTCCATTATGATCTAATTTCTTCCACTTGCCCACAGAGTTTGATGAGTTTTCTTCAACAGTGGCTTGCTCATTTCCACAAATCACTTATTTGGTGTGAGATATTTTTACTTAACCCATTTAATCCCATCGACAATTGCCAGACATTTTTTCTAGCTTCTGAAAGCTCTAAAAGAATTGTTTAAACTTTTAGCAGCTAATTGAAGTTTTAAAATAAAATAATACTCTGTCTACTCTAAGCAATATCAATTTCATGTATCTAGTGTGAAACGTCACATGACCAGAGCTCTTTACTTCCTGCCACACAGCTTTAGAATATCCAATATTTTAGATCTTCTAGACCTGAAGGAACCTCAAAATGACTGTGAGAATACATCACTGTCATTCTCACAGTTGAAACCATCCCCAAACCCTAACCATCCCAAAGGGCAACGCTTTCCACAAAATGTGGTCTATGCTCTGAATGACGACTACAAGATGACGCCACGCCTAAAACTAGTTTAGGAGTCGGACTTGGCCAAAGTGTAGGTTTTGGTCTGGTGGAACAGGTGCACATTTGTTCATACTAGGGCTGAAACGATTCCTCGAGTGATTCGAGTACCTCGATTATTAAAATTCCTCGAGGAAAATTGACCTGCCTCGAAGCTTCATTAATTTATTTTTTATCATTTAGTGCACCGTGTTTTAGCCGGAACATTATTTGCGGAGCTCTGACTTCCGCCTCTGAGTTGTTGACAGAAGCTACGTGTTAGCAGCATAACGTCCAATCTTCAAGTTCGGCCCGCGGGGATTTTACTGATTAGTAATAATTCCGGGTTTTCACCGTTTTTGTGGGACCAATAAACATCCTTAAAATGACCGGCGCGATGCCGGGAGTTCGGCAGCCTTTCTGCTCCGGAGCTGCTGGTTGAACGGCGGGAAGAAGTTGAGGAGGATTTATACAGGTGAGCGGAGAGACTGAACACGGCGGGCGGCTGAGGGTTGATGCTTACAGGGTAAGAGCAGCTTTACGGACGAACCGCACAATAAACTTATATCATCCCGGTCTGAACAAACGGGAGGCGGAACATGGCTGGTAGATGAGCTTCTGAACGGAGGAGCCGTAAATATCCCGTATTACTCCCCCGGTCTACAAAAAAGTAACTGGTAGGGAAGCTCAAATGTGGGAAAAAATAGACTGATGTTGATATCCGATAGTAACACTGGTGTTATGAAAAATTTACCAATATTTTATATTATAATTGTTTTTATCCGATTACTCGATTAATCGTAAGAAAAATCTATAGATTACTCGATTACTAAAATAATTGTTTACAACAGCCCTAGTTCATACTAAAAATTTTACCTGATTTTGCCTCTTTGATGAAATGACTAAATGAGGTTAAAGACCACTGGGCACATTGAGACTATGACATCTGCTGGATGTGGCATTGGATCTTTATGTCTCCAAAATATTTCTGATCACTCTTGTAACTATTCTTTGTTATAATAGGTTATGGATGCCATCATTTTTCTTATTTTTTTATATGTATAAATAGGCCAGATTTGTGTAATTTAGACTATGCAGTTTCCCACCGGCAACAATTGTTGCCAAGTATAAACCTATATTTTCACTAACATAATCAACATGAAATGTAATAATTCATAATTATCATGTGTTAGGGAGGTCAAACGAAGGAAATTTGTGCACTTATTTTGCAGGACAAAATCTGGTATTAAATGGGTTAATTGTCATTATTTTGTAGCTATCGGTTTTCAGCTTCACATGAAAGTGTTTTTCGGTCACAAAAGGGTAAAACATCCAAGGAGTTGAGTGCTTTTGTACCATATCTGGGAATTAACTGGTATTATAAATTACAGAATATTTTTGCACACTGACTAAAAGCAGGTACATTTTTTACTGGACACTGACCTCTCTTTGCAGCGACTCAATGTCCTCGGATATCCGTGTACTAGCAAAAGCTGGAGGAGGGAGAGTGGGTGGAGGTGAAAAGTTGCCCATGCTGTACATTCGGGGCCGTTTAATCTGGTCTTTGGTGGACAGCGGATCGAAGCTGTTCCTGCGGCACATGGGCGGCGGCGTTCTCACTTTGATCTGTTCACAGAGGAGCACAGAAACATGTTTGGGTAAATTAGCCATTTGTTTGTTTTGGTAACTTTGTAGGTCTGAAAATACTTGTACTCTGAAACAAATCAGCACCAGTGACAGACAGACAGAAATAAAAAAAGCCATCGCCGTGTTGGTTTCAATAGGCAGCATATTCCGCAATACAATAGCAGGATGTTTCTCAAGAAACGTGCTGCCGCATCAACACCCACAGATCGCCTGGTAATTAGCAACTATTTAGAACAAACTCCAGAAACAGGAACAACGTTTGCGTGTCACTTATTAGAGCAAATGGATGAGTGTGTCAGAGGAATGATTGTATGTGATTGCCTAACCCCATCTATTTCTGGATAAAGCCCAACTGACTGATTCAGGGATGAAGCTTGATCAGAAGGACATTGCTCATCAACATTTCTAGTGCCCAGGCATAAACAATCAGTTTTCTACATGCAGCATAAACAGATTTCTGCAAAACAAAGTCAGAATACCACTTCCACCATGGAAAACAATCACTTTGGAAAAGCTGAGGTTCTGTGTTGATGGACAGTGTTATTTGTTTAAAGCAGTGTCATGGACCACCTAACCTGAAATCACATCTTAATATATGATGCAACCTGAAATTAAAATATTAGTCTCTTAAGCCACATATTGTTTTCTTTGTTCATCCTAATGAGAAGAGAGGTGCCGTTTGGTAAATGTGACTGACCGCAACACAGCCATGAACACGTCTACTTGGGCACTTTTAATGATTTACAGATTCTAAAAGTGTCTAGATGCCAAATGGAAATAAAATTAAAAACAAGTTGTTCTTTACCACCAAATGTTCTTTAATAACATTTAGGGTTATTTGTGATTCAGAAGCACAATTAAAGAAAAATAGACTTGAGTTGCTTTAGCAGAAACAAAAAGTCATTTTCTGTACCACTAAATATAATCCATCAATTTCTATCAATTGTACTTATTCATAGTATTTAAATTTACTTATTGTAATCATTTTTAATTAAATAAAAACAACAGAAGCCATAGACGTGTAAGCAGAGCATCATAAGCAAGCAAAGTCATAAAAAACAAAGAACAGTTCTTCCTGAGACGAGTCCTACCGTTCACCCCATAGAACCGTTCAAAAGAATTCAATCGCTACTGAACGACACATCAACACTCTCAGCAGCTGTGCCGCAGCTTCATATAGTATTCCTGGAGTTGTCTTCTCTCCACCGGTATCTGCAAATTTTCTTTTTATCGAGTGACCCGGTTTTAAGCCAGTTTTCCATTATTACTTTTAACGCAGTCCTTTGGTAAGCTAGCTGTAGTGTCACACTTTGAGCCGACGTCATGGCAACTTAAAGGTCGTTTACATACAGCACCTTGTGGACCACCAGTGGTCCGGGAACCACAGTTTGAGAAAGACTGGTTTAAAGCAAAGTTTGGCATGGTGCTGTGAAAGGAATACAGATCAAATCTGAGACTCTGGAGTGATGCTCAATGTTATCTGATGTTTGCGTGTTACTGCAACGAATCTGTGCCTTCTTGATAACTGCACAAGTTGGTCTGTTATACTTAAAATTTTCTAAATAATGTTCAAAAACAAAAGTTAGTAGTATGGATGGATGGGCAGATGGATCTTTCATCACTTGAAACAGAGATATGAAGGATGGTGGATGGATAGATGGACAGAGAAACTGAGAATCAAGTCTGCAAAAACAATTTTTATTTTTTTCATATTTACCAAGTCCTGGAAAATCCTTCAATCATATTCCACACTGTGTAATGCATATTACTAATGGAGTTTCTTTCTGTAGCTGTAGAGTTAAGATTCCACCTGAGAGCAGTGTTATTTAGCGTGGCTGGGTGAACGTCTGACTTCTTTAAGCAGGTAAAGAGCGTAAGGTATAATTTTGGTTGGAATTCCTAAGAGATCGGCTCCAAGCAACCTATCCTGTCCTGTCCTGTCCTGACAGGTCACACACACCTTAGGGACACGAACTTTATTTTAAGCGAGGCTGATGGTGATGGACAAACTTTTTGTAAAAAAAAAAAAAAAAAAAAACTTACCAATGGTCTGTCCCTGTGAGTGTTGACGGCTTCCACTTTCAGATCAAACATTTCCACATTACATCCTAGCAGAGGCAGAAGGAGCAGAAATGTATCAAAACAAGGAAGAAAAAAAAGAAAGATGATGTTTGACTTTCCTATAAGCAGAGTGATGACTTACCATAAGCCACTGGGGTGAGTTTCAGGACAGTGTGCAGGGGACACTTCATGTAGGGTAGATCATCTAAAGCCAGTAAAAGCACAAAATGACTGGTGAGGTCAGGTTGTGGTTTTATTCAGTCTCATTTGGTTTGCCGTCTTATAAATGTTTGTGTTTTTTGTCTCTTCCTTAGGAAGGCACACCCATGCTCTGCTCTATGAGCTACACACTACACGCTGCTGCGGCCAACTCTCAAGAACCACAGGCCCACTCATGGGAGTACATTCAGACAAAATACCAGTCAGAGTGGGAGCCACACTTTGGTTTGTGAACCCATCTAACTGTAGCCAAGCCTTAAGCAGATGCTGTTTCAGGGATCACTTCCAAAATGTCTGCACATGAATAATTATAGTGCTCTCAAAGATAATTATTCAGTCATTTCCTTAAATAAGATAAAAAAATAAAAGGATTTTGAAAATGTTTTTTGTGACACAACACTCTCTTGCAGGAAGCTGAATTAAAAATGGTCCCCAGTTAAGATTGCTGCAGTAAAACATGAAAGATGAAGTATTTTTAAAATAGTTTCTGATGCAAATATCTTGGTCTGCTTGAAATAAGACAAAACTAACTTACAAATAACTTTTGACCACGATACAGGAGCTTCTTTAAAGTGAAAAGCTTATCGATATTGATTTTAAAAAAGTGCTAGTTCCACTGTCAGATTATTTCATTTCCAAGAGAATTTTCCTGTATTATTATAAATGAAATAATCTGCTAGTGGAACAAGTACTTTTTCATCAATGTTAAAGAATTATTTACTTAAAACAAGCTCCTATATTTTGTAAGTTACTTTCGTCTTATTTCAAGTGTACCGGTACTCAGATATTTGTACTCAAATCTAGACCAAAAATACTTGGCAAGAATTTGTGTTTTTGCAGTGTCCAATGTGCCGTTTCCAAGCCTATTGCAAAGCTTTTTCAGAAAGAAGAATGTGGGCCAAAGGGTGCACATGCAACAGAGACAACCAAAATCTTGAAAGAATTGTGACGCAAAGCTCGTTCAAGCTTTTGAGGAAGTTTTGCAAAAGAGTCATCTGTGGCTCTTTCTGCTGATCACGCACAATGATATATTTGGAAAAAATGTGGAGAAGTATTACTCCTGCCTTCAACCACAGTTTCATATCAGTATTACTGCAAACTGTAAATGAAAATTGATGCTCAAGACAAAGTTTATTCCTAGGAAGAAACACATGTATGATCCAGTAACGGGTTATGGTCAGTTAATGTCTGTAAAACGGCAAAAAAAAAAAAAAACACACAGTGTTTCTGCTCTGCAATAATCTGGTGAAGCAGAACTTCAGTAAAAATACAAATATCTCTATTAAATTTCTTTATTTCCCGTCCTAAAAGTGGGTGTATCTGTTTTATTACCAAGGTTATAGACTTTTCTGAAACTACACCTCCCATCATTAAGGTCCTGTACTCCCACCACCAAAAGTCTGGCTGATGAAAAAGGCAAACAAATAAAAACTTCGGACACTGCTAAACATTTATGAAAGTTGTAATGATGTCTGTGTGCCATTACTGCTCAGCCCACTTGCAGTGTTTTGCAAAACTATTCTTACAGCCTGGAAAATTTTCAGAGTGTCACAATACACCCAAAAAACTTCAATGTATTTTGCTGGATGGGAGCGCAAAGCAGCACGTCATCGTGAGTTGGAAGGGAAATTTCCTTCAGCTGAGTTGACGGGAAGATGGGTGCAGCTAAATTCAGGGACTGTATAAGACTTAAAACTGCTTCATGACACAACACTCACAAAGAAAGGGCCTAGATCAAAGGATGTTACAAGTAAAAATGGCCGAATTATAGTCCATGACTAAATCAAATTAGGAGTCTGGCAAGACTTGAAAACTTCAAAGTAGTTCTCCAACCAGTCGGACTTATTGTGTTTTGCTAAGAAACATTTTAGAATAAATAAGCGAAGCTGGTAGAGACATAAACCAAAATACCTGCAGCTGCCAGAGGAAGGTGGTTCAACAATGACAAATTTTTCAGTTTTTTATCTAGAAAAGAAAACCTGAAAATCATTCATGGTTGCCCATTTATTCTACCTCAGAATCATGAACTACTTTGTGTTGGTCTATCATATAAAATCCCAATAAAACATATTAATGTTGCCATGTGACAATATAACTTCAACGGGTATGGATACTTTCACAAAACACCTAAAGGTGTAACATACACATTTATGTTCAAACCTGCATTTTTACATAAATAAACCTTGTTAGTCAAGATGATCTCAGTAAAAATATTTACATTTGAACAATTAGACGACTTTGTGAGCCCCAGCAGTGTGAATTTGTAATGTAAGGCAGAGTGTTTTATGCTAGTAACCTGCGCCCTTGTCCAAGAAATAAGCGAGCAAACAGCGCATGACAGCCTGATGGCAGATGACCAGAACGTTGCCCTGTCGCTCCAGCTCCATGATAACCGGCTCCAGACGCTGAACCAGGTCTTGGTAGGACTGTTAGGAGCAGCACATATTTTGTTAAAGACTACTAATATATTACAATTTAAGCCTCCTTTTGGGAGAAATACAAGGCTGTTACCTCCCCACCATGGTAGCGGTAATGATACTTGTCCTGGTCTCTCATAGCAAACTCCTCTGGGTACTTTTCCTCAATCATCGCATAGGTCATTTCCTCACACACTCCCTGAAACAGAACCAGCATCAGTCAGTCAGGCAGTCAGGACTTTCTGCATGAATCTGACCCTCCAGCTGGTTCATAAGGACACACACTGCGTCGATTTCATTAAGTATCTTCCACTGCTCGTAGGGGATGCCCAGCTCCTCCGCCGTCTGAATGGTACGCTTCAGCTGGCTGGTCCAGACCTTCAGGTCAGACAGATTGTGCTCTTTCACAAACGCTTTCAGCTCCACAGCAAACTGTGGAAGACAGCATATGAGAACACTCAGGCTGGCAACTAAACATGTTACACCGTATATGAAGGTATAACACTTTTTAAAAAACATATGTAATACCACTTTGAATGAAATTTAAGACAATAGAACTTATATAGCTGATTGTTGGGGGGATCTTGCTGGATTACAATCAAGTATAGTAAAAACAGTGAAACTCGTAAAGTCCGTTTGTGGCTCTTGCCAGCAGCTTTGTGCTTTTCACACTATAAATGGCTCTCTATAGCCTGGAATTTGTAATCATAAATCTTTTTCCATAGGTCTACTTGTATTTTTAATACATCTGCAGACCTGCAAAACATCTTAATTGGAATTTCAGACTTTTCCAGTCTTTGTAGGAACTCCATTTGTAGGATTTTAGTCAACCGAGACAAGATTTATGGTTAGAAGCACCCAAATTCACCTCATCACTTTAACACACTATGATAAGTGACTCATCTGTCCATACAGGTTAAACGTATCACATCTGCAAAAAACCTCTCTTGTGTATCTTTTGTATTTAAAATATTTATAGAGGTAATAATTAAAATGTCATCTATAAATAAGCAAATGAGCACCTTCTTTCCTCTCTCTGATAGGCCAGAGTCACCTCCCAGGCGTCCCTCCAAATTGTGCAGGCTCTCTCCATGCCGACAAAGGTAGATGGAGTGGGAGTGCACGTGGATGTTCATCAGGTAGTAGACTATCTTACTTTGGATGGAATCCTGCACCTTGTTCACCAAGAAGCGACGGCCAACATTAATGACCTTAATGAAGGACAGGTTCCTGTGAGTCACAGTTTAAAAAGATAGAGGTCAATTGGAAATATTTACATAAACAAAGACAAGAAGAAGACCATCAAGGTTGAAAAGAAGATTGCCCTTCCTGTGTTGTTTAAAAGTCTTTGGAAACTTTCATTCTGTAACCTTGTCACATGTAAACAGGATGTAAGCTGTAGTACAGAAATTGATCTTAGTTTAGATTTACTGACTTAAAAGAGACACTGTTTCCACCTGCTGGACAAAGTTGGAAGGACACACAAAAACAAAACTGCTTTCCACCCTAAAACATTCTGCTCAAAAATATTCTAAGAAAAATAAAATAGATTTAGTTTAAGTACAAAAGTGACAGAAACAAAAACCCACATATCAAATAAGGCACCTTACATGTCATGTTTGTCCGGGTCTAAAGGTTGATAGGTGACTTTATAACACTCTATTCTCTTTAGAAAATCCTCCATGACACTTTCTCTGTCCCTTTCAGGGTAATCTGGGCTGGAGACCTTCACTTCCTTTGAGGAACAGAGATTTCAAAAGGTGATTCAGAGCGAGGTCTTAACATTTAAAGAGTGGGTGTTTAAATGTACAAGAAATATACACAATACACAATAAATAAATAAAGCAATATTTACCATGATGTTTTCAGCTATGACCTCTGGATCATCACATACTGATTCCACAAAAAAGACCTGACACAAAACAAACAGAACCAGAAAAATGTAAAAAAAAAAAATATCACAGCACAACCGATCACTAGAAAAATCCCTACTGTAACAAGAGTAAGAGACCCATTGAAACCCAGTGAAGCTTCAGACCGAGTCTGAAAGTATCTTATTTATCAATGTTTTTCTGACCTTCAATGAATTTTCTTGTGCAAAATTAAGGATGAGTGTCCTCCTCTCCCTGGTAGTGTTGGTGGCATCAAAAACCTGACCAACAACAGAAAACATCTTAGAAAAATAAATAAAAGAAAAAAAAGAAATCTTTGTGTTTAGATCTTGTATCCTTACAGCAATCTGGCCTCCTTCCTCGCTCAGATAGGTTTTAACGTCCTGCAGTGCCACCAAAGCGCACTGTCTGTGGAGGCAAAAAATGTATCACCTTAGAAAACCATGAAAAAGTCTTAAACAAAACTTTATATTTTGTTTTGAGTGGGTCACACAACCACATTAACTCTCCAACTGATCCTGTAACATATCGAGGCGTGTTCCGTGGTTTGACTTAAAAGAACTAACTACAGTGGATGAGCAGCATCTGAAATCATTATCCTTAAAATGCATTTTACTTTTGTTGTTGATGCAGTCAAGGAAGTTGGACCAAATAATCTACATATTATGATATGATATGCACCCATAACACTAAAACACTAGTTGACTCCTTAATTTAGGTTTGTGTTTTAAGACTGAAATACACACAGATCGGTTTTAAATTACAGTAAAGTCATAATTGTGAAGTTGAAAGAAAGGAATACAGAAGTTATACCATAGACCTCTTGTGAAATATAGTAAAAAAAACAATTATATGCTACTTTGTGTTGGTCTTTCAAATAAAACCCCAAGAAAATCAATGATGTGGTTTCCAAAAATACTTTTGTAAGCCACTGTAAAGAAGATCTTTGTCACTCACTTTCTAATTTGCATTGCCTCTTCATTATCATGTCTGAAGAAGTCATAGGACTTGTATGACTGCACCGCTTCTCTCCTATAAGCCCCGAGATTAAAGACTGCAAGGAAAACAGAGTGAAAAAAAAAAAAGAGATCGAAAGGCAGAGATTAGGATTAAAGTCTGCGCGCCGTCTAGGCAGTGACCTTCGTTTAAACAGCCTGAGCCATGCAGGTTCTACTGCATTCCTTAAAGGTGAAAACAGAAACTACAACTTCAAACAGAGCAGTGCTACAGGGGGCACCACTCTCTGAAACTCCTTAGCCTGAAGCCCAACATTTTTATGAGTCTACGTTTTAAAAGTACTGCAACATTAACAAATAAGCAATGTGTAATAGCACCTCAACAACTTTTTTTCATGTGGTTTCCACTGTTTTTATTTGCTTCTTGACTTGCAGTGCGATCAAAATGTTCTTCCCTGAACGGAGATCCTGCATGTTTTCGGAGTACTGACCCTTTGTTGGAACTCCGATCCAGTTGAGGTAGCGTGTCAACTTCTTGGACATGTACGTTTTCCCCCTCGCAGGCAACCCAATCATCACTATCAGAAGTGGAGAATTGGTCATGTAGTAGGCCCAAGCTGCAGTTCAGAGACACAATGAAATAAAAGTATTTAGGCTTTTGAATCTGTGAAAAATATTTTATGGCCTCTTGGGAGTTTGTTTAAGGCCAAGGATTCAAAGGTTTAGAGGTCAAACAGGCGTATTTTATAAACAACTACGGAAACACACATAGTACACTAGCAGCAAGACATGGGAGTGTTGCATAACGATCCAATGTCACCTCTGCACATGTGTGAACTGGGTAGTGTTTACAATGCTAATGTTTCATATTGCAGTTTATGATTAATTGTTCCCCGTGTTCTGGAGTACAGCCGCCTGGTTCAGTGTTCCAACCCTGGCAGGCTTGAATTGGGAGTGGAATAAATGTTTTTTTTTTCTTTTCTGCTCTAGAATGGACAGGGAAAGATAAATGTATCCAAACAGGGAGGTGGCAAGAACAGACTTGACTGAAGATTCTCAGAACAGAAATTCAGGTGCTTGGAAATCTTCATGTTGAAGATTAGAGCTCACACACATTCTTGATAAAAAAAAGAAAAAAAAAGAGAAGTTTGAACGTCACTCGACAACAAAAAGGTCTGATGATAAACATTTTTATAAACAGGGGTTATTCTAATATTTACAGACCTTTTGAGTGAATGGATCCGTGCATACCTTTACACACACTACGCACATAACAGTAATGAGAGAAGGTGCGTCACAGTTGACATTTAGCACTGTGTGCTGCTGGCTGAAACTCTATATTATCTTGTGTTGCTCGAGGCTCACAGAGCTGGCCCTCTTTATCAAGTGAACATTTTGAAATTTACAGCCCAATCTTAAGAGAACAAGCTAAATAATACAGTAGTTAGGGGGAAAACACAGAGTTTAATGTTTTAAAAAGAATGACTTAGGAGTTTCAGTTTTGTATTCCACCTTTAGAAAACAGAAGAACAAATCACTCACAGCCCTTCTTCTCATTGCTCTTTAGGTCTGTCCTTTTGGACTCAGTGGAGCTTTTTGAAGCAGTACAAGGTTTCTTGTGTATGGCAGCCATGACTGGGCCTGATATGCCTCCTGATGTCCAGTTACAGCTGGCGTAGGGACAGCGATCGCTGGTCTCTGGGAACCGTGCTATAACATGTCAAACACTGCATGAGGAAAAAGCACAACAGTCAAATTGCATATAATCAGATTCAAGGGAAAGTAAAAACAAGACTTCATGCAAATAGACAAATCATTGGGAAAAGATTTTACATGTTTAGTAAAACATAACAGCCATATGCTCAAAGATAAAATAGCAATGCGTCACAGTTAACAGTTTCTAATGCTATTTTCATTCATATATTTTGTTAAATTAAAAATGTGGCTAACAAAAATGCAAAAAAATGCACACCTTCATACCAAAGAGTGAAGTTAAATAATATAATTGATACAATCAATACCTATGTAAACTTTATGTATGATCAGAATATAAAAAGGAACAATAAATACATTTCAGTTTAACTATACAATAGTAAACAAGTATTATTATTACGAGTCAATTTAAAATATTGAATTGGTTATGTCATTAATAAAACATAATGCCGTGTTCCTTCTCATGGGCTTATTTAATTACATTTAAATAAAGTGATGCTCAACGGTAGAACATGTTAGCTAAAACTTCCCCATGTCAGTATTTGCATGTCAAAGCTGTACAACAACAACATTGTAAGTACAGGGGTTCGGAATTTTAATGGTTTTAAAATTCCAATTCCATATGAACATGAATCGCCACCCTGATTGTAAGACTAAAGGCAGAAGTCGTGGTTAATCTTTGTACTGTACAGAACAACCGGGAGTTGCTACTGTACATGAACGCGCACTGACAAGAGCTGAAAACTTGTACGTTTACAAATAGAAAAGACGTCCTGAGGAGAAACTCTGCAGCATAAACGCTTGATTGAAGAAAAAAATAAGGATAACATACCAAAAACCAGCCCAAGTGCAACTAATATCCAGGGTACTTTCGTCAAAGATGCTACAACTTGACCTGAGACGTGGACGTCACTTTAACGTCCCTTTCTTCCTCTTGGCTTCAGCTCCGCCCCTTCTACCCTTGTTCTTCTACGGGAAGTTCAACTCTGAAGTTAAAGAAGCAGTTCCGGCAAATTGTTTCAAAATAAAGTAATGACATTATTCCAAAGCTATTTTCTTCCTGCTGAAGCTGCGGTGCACTGAAAGTACTTTACCTTGTTCTTCTAAGATACACCTTATTTGCATTGCTGACTATACGTTTTAGTTTAATCATTTTTTATTGTGTTTCTAAGTGTTTCTTCTACCGGAATCTGTTATTTTGTAAGCATGTTATTTATTTGTATTGATGTCTTCATTTTGAAAAGCCAGAATTTACACATAACCTTACATTTTTATCTGTATAAAGCAGGGGTGCCCAAAGTCGGTCCTCGAGGGCCTGCGTGTTTTAGTTCTCTCCCTGGTTTAACACACCTGGATCAAATGATGGCTCATTAGAGGCCTAAGAAAAACTCTGACATACTGAAATGGTTGTTACTACCACCAGGGAGAAAACTAAAACATGCAGGATGCCCCTCGAGGACCGACTTTGGGCACCCCTGGTCTAAAGTCAACATCTTTATGTATTAAAGTTTGATGATCATATCAGTGGCTTGAGTAGCCTTTTAGAATATGTTTCATTAGTTACTTTTTACTTGTACTTGTTATGCATGATGAACTTCCTAGGTCCATCTTGGGTTGTGAATTGCAAATTGGTTAAGGCTATAAATGCCAAAGTATCCAGTATTGCTTATCTTTTGTTCCAATGTGAATAAACAATGAATAAAAAATAACAAAAATACGGTCGGATAATGTAAATAAGGGTAATTTAAGACTTTTTTCTGTTATATTTGGTCGTATCTAAATAACAAAATAAATTTCTAGATTTCCAGTTTGTTAATTTAATTTGTTTTATGGTTTTGTTTAACTTTCTGCTTTCTAATAATGCTTTATTTTATTCTAAAAGTATTTTTATTTTATTTTATATACTTTATGTATATACTTTACTTTTACTTTGTAGAAAGTAAAGTAGAACAATTAAATAATACTAAACAATCCATCAAATGTGTGTTAAAATAAAGTTAGCTAGGATTCCATAAGGGGGGGGGGGGAATTCAAAGTATTTTTTGAAAGTATTGTATTTTGTAAAGTAAATAATCTCAAATTTTCATTGACTGATTCAGCATATTAGATATTTTAATAATATATCAAAATTTTTCTTTTTTAAAGTTTGTCTTTGACAACAAGCCAGTAGGGGGAGCTATAATCAAGAGATGGACAGATGATGTGTACTGCATTCTTTTTTTCTTGAGGTTTTGTTAAATGGGTCAAGGATGAAGTAACTTTGAAATGTTTATAGATAAGCATACATGATGACTGTGTTGCATTGCGTAAATATGTGGAAGTACACAGAAACACACACATTGCATCCATATGTGAGAAAATTACTGGCACCAGTACAGTGTCATTACTTCTAACACAGGTTACCTTTTATGGCCTGAATGCTTGTTTTCGTTGCTGCTCTACAATCTGCAGCAACAAAAAGCAAATAGTACATCAGATATTATATTAGGTAATACCTGATGCAGTTTCTATTTTAGACAATCAGAAAAATAGAATTTATTGTCAGAATTTTCATAATTGTCCATATTGAGCATATGAACTGCAGTCTTTGTTGTCCTTATGGCAGGTGCTGTTTTTCTGACTAGAGCTAATATGAAGCAAAAGAAATCAGTTACTGATCCTTGTTTTATTTTTGGTTAGAAAGCAAATGTAACTGAACACAAAACAATTTGGAAACACAGACTGATTTGCTGTATATATATTTTTCTATGTATAAGAAGAATTAATAGAATTGAGACAATTCATTAATTTTATACACAATAAATAAAAATATGCATTCCAAAAACTCAGTGGCATTCCTCTTTAATTCTACATCTTATGTAATACAGAAAATATGCCACATAAATCATTGCAATCACAATTCTTATCTTTGAAAGAAACTAGGCTCACAGTGTCTAACTAATACACAGTTAACTTTGAACAACCCTTCATGTGTAAGATATGTGCTTCTCGTGTAAAATTATTCAGTACAACAGATTCTGGAACTACAGTTTTTGCTTATTTGACTAGCTGGCTCTCTGAGAGGACAGACATGTGGCCAGGGAGATGAGGCCACTAAGGATAGGTTCTGCAGTAAGAATGTACTATTTAATGATTATGCATTTCAGTCCATCAAGCACCCACAATAATCAGACTCCTCACATAGCCGGAAAAATATTGCCTCACTCACATGGTGGCTGAAAAGCAAATGAGCAAAATGCACCTCCAGAGTTGCACCTTCCGGTCAACGTTTGTCCATTTTGTAGCCCTTTGAAACTCGGGAAGTACTGGTAAACTGTCTAAAGATCCCTGATCGGAGGTCTTGCTCTCAGTGTATGGGCAGATAAAGGGACCCGGCTCAAAAATGATACGAGAAAAAAAAAAGAAAAGAAAGGGCTTTTCACCATTTATCACAGTTATAAACGCCAACGCACAGTACATACCCTGAATGCCTCACACAGATCATTTGCAAGACCCAGTTAAAGGAACACTGAAAGTTTACTGGTAAGAATCTTTGTATATCTTATATTAAAGAAAGGCCATGCTTTCAGAGATTACACAGTAACAATAAAAGATCTGCAGTAATGTTTAGAATTTACTATAGGTGTAATATCAACTTGGCAGCTAATATTACCATTGGATCATGAATGAGTGTAATAAAGAAAGACAGCAGGAATGATGACCAGGACATGTAGCAAAGGGATGTTTAATGAATATCTTTGGACAATGAGGTGCACATGTCCACTGTTGATGTTATACAAATAGAACTGATTATGCAGCGCTGTATCAGCATTCCCAGTTCAACATCCTTTGCTTGATCATTTATGACTCAAAGAAGCAATACATGTTCCGAGTGTCACACATTAACTGACCAGTAGGGGGAGAACCAGCTCTTAGAGAAACAATCTTCACCAACCTAAAAATGGAGGGACAAAAGTGCCAGAATTCTATAAAAAATTTTTAAAAAATTAAAAAAACTGAAATGTGATAATGTAATTGAAATTGGTAATGCATAACATAACTAAAGTATCTCTAGTTACATAAATATTCCAATTTATAAAATACACATTAAAAACACTTTTAACAAACTGAATTTATTACAAAAGGCATCTATGTTTATTTTATAGTCCTGTGTCGCAACAATTTATTTGGTCAGATTTACTAATCGAAATGAAATTGTGATCGCACAAGATAGACGAGGTGATTGTTCTGTAGTCATCTGCTGCGCAGATTAAAGCAGTCAGGTATTAGGGTCTACTGTAGGAGTGCAAGTAAAATGAGATAATGATGCTTAAAGATTAATTCATATTTATTTAGATGTAGTAAAATATTTCATCTATTTTGAACTTGTTTCATGTAAACATTTCATTTTTAAGCAATCACATACCACATAAGGCTAAACTTTTTTTTTTATCCATTTGGTGAATTGTAGCACTTTTGGCCCTCTATATATGTATGTCTGAAGGATCATTTGCAAAGTCCAGCTCCAATCATAAAGTTCTCAAATTTATTGTTTTGAAAAAAAATATTCTAATTCAAATCTATAAGACATGACACACAAAAAAAAATTGCAGTTGAACTCGAAACATATTTAAATAAAAATTTAAATAAAGTGATCAAATGAAACTGAAATGAGAGTTGCTAACTTGACAGAGTAGAAATTTTCTTGCATTTCAAACATCTGTTAAATTACATGTTTATGTAATTTATATTAAGGATGAAAGTAAAAAAAAAAGTCAAATTACATTAAAACTTAAACAGTTGTACCTCAGTTTGATTCTAAAAAATAAAAAAAATAAAAAATCATGATGCAACAAATGAGAAGACAGACATGTCATTCGTCGTATTAAGACTGTACAAAACTGCACCTCTCTTGGGAGGGGGAGGAGCATCTCTTATTACGTCCGGATGCACAAGAAGTGTTTTTGAAAGGTTCAGAGCATTTGGCCAATTGTTTTAAGCTTATACAGCAAATATTCAATGTATAGTGGTTTTACTATCAAGTGTTCAACCTGAGATTTTTCATTCCAACAGCACAGTTTGCTTTTTTTGTCCTTCACATTAAGATACACAATTTAAGAATGGACGCCTGCAACTTGCATTGGTCTGTTAGATTATTGCTTTCCTATTTTGATTCCTTACCAGGAGCGAGTAACCCTCCCTCCACCCTCCCCACCTCACGCTGCGGCTCGGTTGAACGGGAACGCCACATTGAGAGGTGAATGTCTTGGTCCCCCACAT
This sequence comes from Poecilia reticulata, assembly GCF_904066995.2. Taxonomy (NCBI): domain Eukaryota; kingdom Metazoa; phylum Chordata; class Actinopteri; order Cyprinodontiformes; family Poeciliidae; genus Poecilia; species Poecilia reticulata. The sequence goes on along the minus strand of NC_088836.1, from coordinate 24,174,592 downwards.
CCCATCGGGATGCAGTGAAAAGTTAGAATGATTAGGAAAATAAAAAGGTGGCCGAACTTGATCTGTGGTGAACTGATAGTGCGGTGACCAAGTCATAAGTTCATACATTCCACTATAGATAATTAAGCAGTCTTTCCATAAATCCCTTGCTCAAAATAAAATTTTAAATCAGCATAAGATTGGATATTGACCGACAGCTTGAGATGAATGTTTGTGAAAGGGAGGAATAGAGGAAAAAAGATGAAGTGAATGATTGCATCAAGTGCTAATATATCATGACAGTAAATGTACTCGATTTATAAAAAACTAACTTGGTGCTTAACACTGACCTCTTTCTAACAATTATTCTGGTATACAGCATTTACAAAATTAACATTGTAATAGTGTGTTATTTATAATATATGCTACTGCCTTCCTCTTGTTCTCTTCGGTTCAAACGCCATCGTGTATTCCTCACACAGTAAAGAGCTTGCACCACACGCCAAATACAAAGAGAGAACAGGAAGACTCTGTGGACAGTGAGTACACCTGCATGTGTGTCCTGAGTGTGTGTGTGGATGGTAGCTCAGCTCGTAAACCGCACAGCCACAATTTGCCGGTAGACTCAGCAGTAAGGGGATTTTTTTTTTTTTTTTCCTAGAACGTAAACTTCTGGGATACCAAGATTTTTCAGTTCACAAGGTACATGATGTCCTAATCCAAGATACTCGCACAATTAAAGACAGTCTTGAAATATTTTAGGAGATAATTATAATAACAATAACGATGAGAACAATAGTATTAAACATCTGTGAAGGTTTATCTGTCCCAAGGCGGCCGGATCACGACCTGGAATATTACGGTGCCCTGTGATCCTCACGTCTTTTATCCATCAGCCGCTCTGCTGAAGCAGATCGGCCTCTGTGCATCCGTCATACGTGTGTGTGTGTGTTCATCTCACAACTGTGTGTCTGTGTCAACGGGTATCTGAAAGTGAGTCAGGATTTTGTTTCATCATCGGTGGTGGCTTGTTCTCAGAGGCGGGTCTGGGCCTCGGGGACGTAGATTTCGATGCTGTCAGCACTTTCCGTGGCGGAGTTCTGTCGTACTGACGCCGCCTTTTTTGCTGCCATCAAACGCTTTCTGGCTTCCTGCCGCTGCTTGTCCACAGCAGAGTCCACGCTCCTGTCCTTCCCTGTTGACAGCCGTGGCTTGGACTGCTTCTTTGGCACAGATGTTGGAAGCGGCTTGTTTTCATCCTGAGAAAATTATGTCACGGGTAGAGGAATGTGAGGGAAACTAAATGAAGTCATACTGCTAATTAAAAAGTTGTAATAATCTCAAAGTAGAAAACAACCCAATCAGTAAAAATTTGGAACTTATTTAAGGTAGCAATTTGATGATTAACAATAACAATGAGAACAATGGTACTAAACATTGTTCTCATTATTTATATAATGACTATGTATGTATAATTGTTGTACAGTACACTGACAACAATCACCTTCTTCTCTGGCTTCTCTGGAAGTTGCCAGTTGTTTGCCTTTAGTTGGAAGAGCTCGTCAAATTTCATGCTGATGTCTTCTATTGAGAGCTGCAGCAGATCCCAGAAGCCTGCAAGGTCCTGTGCCGTTGGTCTTGGGTTGGCATTCAAGTTCTATTTTTTGAAAGAAAAAAATTAAAAAATCCATTTAAAATATTTTATTAGATCAGAAATTGAAGGAAATATTTGACTTTTCTTTGTCAACAATGCTAACCTAATGGGTCAAGAGAAATCGCATCCTGACCATATGTAAAATAGGAATAGAAAACTTGCAGAATTAAAGTCTAACACTAACAGCAGCAAAGTTGGATCAAAAATGTTGTTCTGATGACTACACAAGGCATCAGTACAGCAGGAATCATATCGCACACAAAATGAAAGTTGATGGATCAGATTTATAAGGCAATTACCAAATTTTAGAGTCACAAAACCTATAAATTAAAACAAATGTAAATAAAGCAGTATGTCTAATCATGTATGCATGCAATTACAAAAATAAAACAAAAAGGGAAAAAGAAAACATGGTTCCACATGTCTCTAAAGACTGAAAGCTATTAGCAATCATGCGACACTGCGTCTGATGGGCTGTTGTTGCACAGAGGACAGATGGTTTTCTTCATAAAAAACAGGAATAATTTATAAACATGTGGTCATTTATACACAGAACAATGACTGAATCAGCCCTTTTGCCTGAACAAGGAGTCAAGATGTTTGTGAGCATAAAGTTTATCAAGCAAAAAACTACTTCCTCCTATGCTACTTTCACCTCTTTATACATCCTCCTTCAGTACAAAAGCACTGATATTTAGCCATAAAATTTGGGATTAGCAGAAATGTTTTTTTTTCTTCCACGCGAGTCAAATCAACGAGTGACTGCATTTGCAGTCACTCGTTGTGAGCTACAAGTCTGACCAAACTGGCAAGTAAATAGTACAACGATGAGAATATCTACCCTGTATATAGGGTAGCATTAATCTGCAGAGAAATACTGAGGGTGTAATAAAACTACTCACCAGATTCTCGTTGCAGAGGCCTCTGAATTGCTCAAACTTCTGTGAAATGAGAAGCTGAGCACTCCCTACTGCACTACGGATTGTCCCCAACACTGAAATAGGCAAAGACACACAACACGTCTTTACACTTCGCACGAGATGTAAAATTGTGAGCGATGTTTGTCTTGACACACTAAACAGCTTTTTTACAAGCCCTTCATTCACTATATTGTTTGCTACCAATTCAGTGATTTTATTCCCTGTATTTGCATGTAAATGGGAACTCATTATTGAACATCTCAGAACAGAAAGAATGACCATTTAAAAAACCCTTTACTGCTCGTTGTCTTCCCTCATTTATATTTCAGAAAGTAGATATTGACTGGTCTGAGAGCCTGCTTCGTATTCTGGAAGATGAAAACATCACACGACTGCAGTGGAGTCAAACCAACTATAGCAGAGCCTACACCCACTTTAATGGTCTGCAGTAGTTGAGTTAATGGCAGTAAAGGATGTACTGCTTTAACAGACACAAACACATTTGAGACATAACCTACAGAAGCCTGTGAAATTTGTCCTTGCTTTAAAAACCCAGTTACGAAAAAAAAAAAAAAATTGTATGGATATATGAATAAAGTACGTACAGAAGAGGTCAAACGGAATCGAATGTTGGCATGAAAACCAAAAGGAAATGGATTAAAGCTTAGTCATATAAGCTGTGGACTCTGCCCACCTCACTAAACATTAGCATGAAAAATGGAAGTTCAAAGCACTTGGAAGATTTTGGCCAAATCATCCTTTGCAATACAAATTTTGCACACAGTGATAATGCTATTACTATATATTCATATTACATTATGCAGCTCTAATGCATGTTGTAATTCATGAGGACGGCAGACATTCAAAAGTCGACCAGGCCTAAATGTTTTGACGTTCACTTACCCTCCTCTGAGAGATTGTTGTCTTTGGTCTCCTGCTCCATCTGTTGACACCAGCCCTCCATGCGGGCCGTTTCTGCCTGCAGCAGCTTCAGGAACCAGTTCCCGTCTCGGAGGCACGCTGGCGTACTGGAGTGCACGCCGTCTCCCTGGGAGCTGCAGTTCCCAGACTCGAGGCTGGGGTCTGGAGGCGGCAGAGAGGAGGGGTCTAAAGCTGGGTCCAGAGTCTCGGGAGGCGAGCTGGGTGTCCTTGACGGAGCCGACGTGTGTTTAAGGTGATGCTGTTCCATGGCTTTGTCTTGTCCGTTAGTTGTGGTGCTATTCAGAGTCTGACTGTTGGTGCAATTGGTTGCGTTTTCTGTGGGTGTGGCATCCTGCGGCTGAGACTCAACCTCTGTGTTTTGTCTGGAGGCCATGCTGTTATCCCGACTGAGACTGCAGAGATATGAACAAAAACATCAGCTTCTGACAAACCTAAAGAAGATAATTGGACTTTGGGCCCATACTATGAGTTTGAGGACAGAATGCATTCGAATCCAAAATAATGAGGCATTAAGAGCCCAAAAAGACATGACATACGGGACATGGCAGGAGTAAAACTACAAGGAAATGTACTACGGAGCATTAATGTTTATGAAACTGCTGTCATCTGATACAACAGGTAGGAGAAAAAGCAGCAAGCAGTCAAATAAGATTACAGCGAAATTACTCTGAACAGAACACATTAGAATTGCCAGCTCCACTCTAGGTTCCGCACAGTAAAGTCAAATTAAGAGAAAAGAGACATCAATCAGAGCTTTGTTTTGCTGCAAAGCTAACTGCCAGAATCACCAACAACCAAAATGAACCATCAGTAAACCTTAGCTATGGGGGAATAGAGGCTGGAAATACACTACATACACAAACATACATACATAGGTGTTCATGGAGAAATAAAAATAAAAAGTTTAACATACTGCTCAGCGTCAGAGTTCTGTGACAATACGTCAACAATGAGCAGGTGTGAATGTTGGTCAGTGCCGTTTTTAGGATGTGATTTACTCTAAATTATGTAAGAAACTGGTTTGTGCCAGAAATCAGATAAAATCTACTTGATCGTTACCTAAAAATGAAGTCAGTGGAAGCACAAAAACTGTAAAGAGCTATTTAAAAAGAAAACTATTTCCTATTGACGCATTTCAGCTGCTCACTCAAGCTTCTACAGCAGATACCTAGACCTTATCAGGTCCTGGTGATGTTTTTCATTTACTGTTTCACAGTTGTGTTAGGATGTTCTGTTAATGACAACCTGATTTCATTAGAAAAATAAAAATATAATAAATGATCAAAGTAAGATCTCTGAACTTTAAAGTGCTTACTGTTCAGTGGAAATGTGTTTTCACTGGGACAGTTATTGTGATCTCACAAGATGCTTATGTTTTCATCAAGTTTGAAATAATGAAAGAATTGCTATAAGAGTACCAGTCACATTCAGCATCCTGAATCATCATCCATAAACAGTGTAGATGTGAGACCAAACTGGAACCTATAATGCTCCTCACAGCTGGAACATGTCAGACATTTTACAATCACCAAGAGGAAATGAAGTCCAGCTTTAGTAATGCCCTCATTATCTTAAAGAGATTAAAGGTTTGTGGTCATTTGACACAGTCACAAGGTTTAAATTGACAACTGACATGCAGCTGCATTCAGAATGTTAGAGAATCCAGCTCTTCAAGAGGACAAAGGACTAATAACGCTAAAGATTTTCCATCTCTGGACAAAGATATGCAAAACCAAATGTATATATGAAACTAAAACATCCTGGAAAGAGTCTGACATATAAATAGTAAATGACTAGATTGACTGTAGATGGAGGGCTGAGATATCTGTTTGCATGTGTAAACGTACAGTTCTGATGGAGGGAAGAGAGCAAGGCTAATAAAGTAAAAAGGTGGAGTCTAAGAAAAATGTTTGGGAGTAGTACAGAGTTCAGAAACTGCTGTCACACTCAGTGTGACGTCACTTCTGAACGGAAATAATTACTGACCAATCACAGCAAGAAGGATAGAAAGAATGATAACAATACTTGTTTGTATATTTGTAATTATCAAATATATGCAATGCTGCTTACGGCCTGCCGTTCTCAACTTGAACGCCAATCGACTGAAACTTTAAAGGTGCAGTCAGAGGTAAGGGCTCCTCTCTTGGGACTGGAAGAAGACAATCCACCTAAGATATCAACAACATTAAAACTTTAAAGGATTGTAGTTCCAAAGGTTTTCAAGGTTGTGTGTGGAAAACCAAAGCAGGCCTACCTGGATTCCAATAGAGGAGAGCTTCCTCTTGGGTGCCGTTGGGGGCTGCTCTAGGCTGGCACCAGGGCTCACGGTGTCATTTTGGGACTGAGTAGATGTTGAGGTGGTGGTGGTCGCAACAGTGGTGGAGGAGAGGTCACGGGGGGCAGGAACCGGGGGCCCAGAGCCTGCAGCGAGTGCAGGGCTTACGATTGAGATGAGGGCTTTTGGAAGCTGGGTTCTCTTCAACAGGCTGCCCGTACGTATGCTACAGAGACTGTCGGATGAGTTGCTGCGCCCCGATTGGCTGTTGACCTCGCTGCCCCGGTCTTGTTGGTCAAGGTATGTGTCTTGGGCCGACTCAGTGCTGCTCTGCAGCGTCACAGAGATGAGGGGCTTTGAGGCGGAGCGAGGTGGGACTGGAGGGGGAGCCTTCCTATTGCTGACTGTTTGTTCACAAGAGGCAAGGGGGAGAAAAAAAGAAAGCATAAATTAAAAGAAAAAAAAAGGCCTCATCTTTTTCAGAGTTAAAAACAATTAGCAAAATTAAACTTAATACAGTTAGATTTAATAAATTAAAATGTGTTTCAATGAGGCTTAGTCAGATTAAAGTACCTTTTGAAAATAACCTCAAAGGCATTACACATACCTGGCAAAGCACCACATTTCTGTATTAACATTTTTTTATTAGTCTGATGTAATATTCGATTCTTAAATGTCATGTTTTCATTAGCTGTATGTGGAAAATTCTCATTAACAAAAATAAAATCTTGTACAAATCTGAGTGTAATCAATACAAATAATGTGCTTCATTAAGTGACATTGAAATAATATTTCATTAATGTTAAAATTTATTGATTGGTTCTGTGCACAGTTTGGAAATATGGAAAATATGAAGGGTCAAAAGTTAAAACCGTTACCATGTCTCAACTGAAAAACTAACCTATGCTTTGCCCTCATTACTGCATTTATAAAGCAGTACTGACTGCTACCTCTGCTTCTCTGAGATGAGTTTGTCGTGTTTCACTGACGTCAGTGCGTCTCTTGGGATCTTCTCTTACATGCCACACCTTTATATGCTTTAATCTCTAGGGAGTTTCTTCAGACTTTCCTGTTAATAGCCTTCTTTAATGACAACAGACAGACAGACACAAATCTAAGACATATGTGCATTAATTAAAAAAGAATTAGACATAATGGATTTTGCGTCACTAACAGCTTGAAAAATTTGCTCCAAAGTATAAATAGAATGAAAGGGAAGCTGAAAAGCAGAGAAACTGGATTAAAAAAAACCTGACAGACAACTAGATGTTACTTATCTATGCTTTAAAATAGAACTGAATTTTCAGGAAAACGTATATAAATGTCTATTTTGAAATGCTTCCGATGCAATTATGCTGCTTGATAACATAAAAATATTTTAGACTTAGAAAAGAGCAGAAAATATTGTGAATCAATTAAATTCAACTCAAAAATACTTATTTTATGGCAAATGTAAACTTGATGTCATAATCCAGGTATCTTCAAAGAGTTGTTGTGGATGGTGATTTCTTGACATGCGAACAGATTAATTTCCAGGCAGCAGACATGATAGCCTGTGTAACATGTCCTAGATAATGTCTCAAAACTACAGTCCACAATATGAACAGCATATCTGTTAGGCAGCAGAGCACAGGCTAGCTACCTGAGCAAACTGCCTGATTAATTAATACACTCGTATACTAAAAGGTTATTCTATGAGAATATCAAACCAGAAAAAACATGTCGGTAACGGACCTCTCGCTCACTAGTCTCCTTTTTGAAGGGTCACTCAGTTTGATAGGATGACATCTAGGCAGTCTTGGACATGAACCATATATTTCTTCCATTTGATGATGGATGCATCTGATCTCCAGGGGATGTTCAGTACTTTAGAGGCTTTATGTATCCGTCCCCCTGACTTATACTTTTCAATAATCTTTTTTCTGATTTCCTTGAAGGGTACATTTGTCTTCATGCTGTAATGGTAGCCAGGAATACTGATTAACCAGTGAATGGCCCTTAAAGGCACAGGTGTCATTTTACTACAATCATTTGAGATACAGCCACTCCACTAAGGCGATTTCCACTATCCACTGATTTATTTATTCCACTAATTATAAGACTAGCACCAGTCGGCTGGACCTCTGTTGAATTAGCCCAAGCACAAATATTCATTGTGATAGGGGGGGGAAAAAAAAACAAACTTTTATTTGTTTTTCTCTCTCATGAATAAATGAGCAGGGGTGGTGTTAGATAATGCAGAATTCCCTCAAGTCTTGTAACATTTAGGGAGAATGGGAGACAAATGTCACCACATGTTGATTATCAAAACATTACTAGGACATTTAAGAATCAAACCATACCACAACCATCTGGCAGAATACAGGTCTTAAAAACACACGTAATGGATAAAATACTTGGTTTAAAATAGCTGACCAGGCAATTGAAATTACTTTTGCTAAAAGACAGAAAATTCTGCGGTAATTTTCTCCAGTAGTAGCTCCATCTAAATAGCAAACCAACACCCTATAATTCTGAGAGAACTGCACTTCCATCAGCAGCCAGTGACGCAAAGAACCAGTAAGGCCCTCATTAAATCCCACTAACATACACAAACACGACTCTGGAATCCAGGTCATGCAATTCAAGTACTGCAAGCTTCTCTGGTCTGCAGTCATAGTCTAGCCTCACAAAACTCCACTTCTCAAGGACACAAGATAACATTTATTCCAAATGAATGAGGCGTTTCATACAGAACTTAAGAGCGCAGATTGATAACATTCCTCTTGTTGAAGAATGTGGCCGAGTAACTTTGAATGACTCTGTTACATTTGTTGTCTACAAGCACACACTATCAGGAAAACGCACATCGGCTTCTGAAACTGTGGACCTCCCTCAGCTTTTTAGTCTGCAAGACATCTCACCATTATTCATCAAGCTCAAACGCTGAGCAACTTATTGGGTGTGTAATACAATTCCCTGCATTTAAATCAATATGATGCACTTACAGGCAGACAGCAACAGCTACATCTAGGATATGACGGACGTAAACATGACTTGCAGTTTTGTGTCAAAATGAATCCATAACCACTGGTTCTTGTTACAATTTATATTTTCAGGGGCCCAAATACTTTTCCATTTGTACATTTTTCCGCACGACCAAAATCAGCTTCATCAAATAAACTAATTGTGTCACATGTCAACTCTGCTTCATAATACTCCAACTCCATGAACAGGTTAGGTCAGAGAGACATCCGATGACCACTACTGGACTTCTCACATCTACCCAACGCTTCAGTACGCATGTGATGTTGACATTTCCATTAATGTATCTTTACAGGAAAAAAAAAAAAAATAATCTAATTACTATAATTGATATTTCAAAATGAAATTCAATCAGGCTCACATCTGAGTTTATTTAGATAAGTTTTTTCAATTAATAAAAAACAAATATGAGGTTAAAAAATCTGGACATAAGTTTTCATTCAAGCACCAAATTTAGTAATGCAGGTTCTTGTTGAAGTGACTCAGTAAAAATTTGAATGAGCCTAAATACGAGAAGCGGTAGTAGGCCAGCCTCTTTCCACCATTTGTTTGTTTTACTCTGCAGGCCGACAGGCCGTGGGAATCATGATGAAGATTAAAATAGGGACACATTCAGACTGGAAGTACATTAAGGACAAAAGAGGCAGCATAAATATATTTTAGCCTTGTCTGACTCGTCAACTGCAGAAGTTTGCTTTAGAAATAAAATATTTTCAAAGGCTTTTGGCTCTAAAAGGATCTTAAACAACCAGAACAGATACAAAGTCTGATGAAAACATAATCCTATGGTGAAGACATGGAACAAAAAGTAGACTGAAATACGCGTCACTGCATTTATTCAAATTACTGGTCGGGATCAAATGATTGAATACAAGCAAAAAGGCCTTTGATGGGACAAAGTTACACATCAATGCTTTTCCCAGCTGACTTGAATACAGTGTTACCGTCATGCCTAGCTTTCATTTTTTTAACTTGAGAAAAACCTCAGCTTAGTGGCAAATGAATATAATGGTAAAGTTAATACATAGTAAATGTATGAGAAAGGCATAAAGACTTTATAACACAAGGACATCTAGAGCATTTACACACATCTCACTTCTCCTTTTAATGTTCATTTTGCTTCAGATGGTCTGCATCATAAATCAGCTTCCCATAACAATTTACACAAAGTACTGGTGTTTTCTATTGAAAATAGCAAATTGATAACATTAAACACAATACTGAATTTATTCTGTATTCTTGTTTATACGTCAAATCCAAAAGTTATTATGTACAATATTAGCATAGTATTCAACATTTTTTAATTAGCAGTCGGGTGCTTTTCTAAATGACAGCAATTTGACCATTTTATACAGATCTGGTTTGAATTTTTAGTTGACGTGATACTGTGCCCTTTTCATAATGAAAAAGAATAATTCAAGGACCCTGTGAAATCTGTTATACAATTTACTTTTATTCAAGTTTCACAAATATAAAACTGCTGTGGTTCAGCAGAACAGTGAATGATTTTACAGGGTATTAAAGAGCTTTTTTTTATATAAAACACATTATGTGGAAAATAAACTAACCTTTAAAAATAAAATCTCCCTTTTAAAAATGCTTCAGAGTTGAACCCCACACCATGTTATGACAGAAAGCTGCAAAAAGTTAAATCTTGGGTTTTATACACCCGGGTCTTTATAAAAATGAAGATTTCCGCCACATCATTTTTAAAAAGTATCATGCACAAGGGAGAATTGTTTTAAACATGCCAAACCCATAGGGGGCAGTGTAGGGCAAAGCTAAAACCTGTCAGCCAATCACAATCCTTAAAAACAACCACAACTTCCTGCTGGGGATGAAATATCACCAAGAGGTTCATTTGTTTCAACAGACAGAGAGGTTGAACTACTTTTAAGTACAGTGTTAGAATATTAAGTTCATAAAACACAAGACAATGTCGATTTGGAATTGTATCAAACAAAGTTTGTGGACGTTGAACAGAATTGTGCCTCTGTATAGGGAGGAATGGCTGGTGTAACACAGCTGACCTCCAAGCATTTGTTCTCCATCGTAACTCTTCGTATTAAAGCAGCTGGCCTTGTAAAACCAAGTAAAAAGCGTCTGGACCGACATCAAATTCAGTACCTCACTGATGGCAGACACTTTTCCTCAACCAAACAATAACAATGGCCACACAGACTGTGATGTGTGGACCTCTAAATCTCCCGTTTCAAATGTCCACATGCAAACACAAAGAAGGAGACTTCTCAAATTTCCACTTTGGTCTTAGTTTTTATTAATCTTTTTTTTTTTTCATATTAAGCAGTGTTTACATGTAGATAAATGGCCAAATCATTAAAATCTATTTGGTTTCCCAGATATCCGACTACATATGGATTAGGCCTTATACTTCCATAATGATCAGGACCTCTGTACATTTTTATTTTTCATCTGTCACAGAAATCTCAACTGAAGTACATGATGCTCATACCAGTCCATGTTTGTCTTATGTTAATTTATTAAGAATGTCTTATACATAATCTCATGCCTTCTTGTATAATAACTGTGACAGTTGTTTCTTAATTCAATAAATGTTTGCATCACAGCTAAAAGCTACGTTTGGATGTAAAATTAACAGGCTGCCTGGAATTCTTGCATATGCCATTAGTGCTGGAAAAGGATGACTCCTTCCTGTACACGGCTAATGGCATGATGCTCATCACCAAGACATCTGCAGTTGAAACTACAGTTGGTTTGCCCATTCAGTTTAAATATTACCTCATCAATGAGTCTGGGAGGAAGAGGGTGTAAAACTGTGGAGGATGACTCACAGTCTACCCATGGTAATACACAGGCAGGCTCTGGATTAACATGAACACACCCTGTAACCACAACGAATCTCCAAATCTGATTTCATGACATCTCGAGTATTTTCAGCTCGTCTCTGCAAATGTAAAATAATCTTTTTTCAGTGTGGATGTGGAGATTTGATGCACACACCAGCTTGTTTAAGGTGATTTTCCTTAAAAGTCTCCAGAAGAGTCTGAACAGCTAAATTGCACTACAGTACAGTAATCAGATGAATTATCGATTGTGTTCCTATAAACTGACTAGAATGTAGCTGCTACATGAAAATGGTACACGTCTCTAAACAATAGAACAATTCGATCATCCAGAGACCAGAATCGGACAATTTCCCCTTGAATGGCTGTGAGAAAGTTTTCCCTACAACAATAAAATGAGTCAAATCTAAAAACTCAAACCTACTACCTGTGTCAAAGAGCACAGATAAAAAAAATGTAATCCTCTTAAATGTTATAAGGAGTGGGGATTAATCAACATCAGAAAAAGTACCATAGTACAGACTTCAAAGGAAAATAATTGGTACTGGCCTGGGAAAGAATAATCGGTGAATCTTTGCTGTAAATCCAAAGATACTCAACTGGTGTCAGCAGCTGAATTAAACTCTTTAAATGTTTATGCTCAAATTAGTCACTGCATCTACTCACCCTACAGATATCATGTAAAATTGATAAATACTTAAGCCTATTATTGATTATAAACCTTCAGGGAGTCTAAAACAGAACGTTACTTGCTAAGTGAAAATAAAATGAAGTACAATGCCTTTTGGACTTTGAACAGAGATTGATGAATACAGCAAAATGTAGCCGTGGCTTCCTTCGTGTCATTGGAAACATCACTGTCATATAATTACACCAAACGTATCGGAAAAGGCGATCTACTTAATCTAAGATCTATTCTTAACTCAAAGAGGAAAAAGTTGGAATGAAACGAATATCCAGTTAAATAACCCTGAAGCTGTTTCCTGTTATTCCGGATTTTTTTTCCCCGTTACTTTGGATGACAGTTCGGTCGTAATTGAACAGCTTTGAATAAAGATAATTCATTTCCTCAAACTATACCAGGTAGTGCAGTGTGCCTGCTATAATAAAAGGATTGATTATTAATTTTCCTGGATGACTGCCGTGTTCATACCGGACAGTTCACACGATAGCTCCGCCGGTTAGCTTCCACTGTTAGCCGAGAGATGCTCGCCGCAGCGTGCTACCCACACCGGGCATTTAACGGTGTAATGGCCCGAGGCATTATGTGATATGATACGGGCGTGGAAACCACAAAGAGAAGGCTTTTAGTCTCACTGCCATTACTCTTGCCAGTAGCAGCCACATTACTGCCTCTCAGCCGCACACAAACGATCCTAGTTTTTTTTCTAATCCTTACCGCTTTCTTCATCCACAGCAGCTAGCTACCAACACCATCAACGTTAGCTCGGGTTAGCTTACTGTTGCTAGATAGTCGACAACAAGTAACAGTCCGAACAGTAACGGTTAGTGGTGATAAATTACATAAAACCTTACTGTGCTGTTGGTAGCTCTGAAATCCTTAGTTTCTGTTCATTCATCTGCAGCAGACAGACGGTAGACGGTGCCCCGCTGTTGGATACACAACGACGGTGTAAAGAAAAGATTTGTGGTGCACGCCCTTAAAGCCGACGATTGGAGTCCACGCTGTTAGTGGCTGACGTCCGACAACGATTGGATAGAGGCGAAGCTCGAGGTTATCGAAGATGAAGGCGATTGGCTTACGCGTCAGCGTTACGTTGTATGTGAGCTTGTTAAGGGTAGGTGCGTTGCATTTCGAGAGCGCCGCCGCGGGAACTGAATCCAGTCTAGACGCAAGAAAAACAACCTCGGATCCAGGCTATTGTGGTCTATTGTTACCTCGGACAACAAAGCAACTCTTGATTTGAGTCATTTCTATTGTATTGTATCAAAAATATATAAATAAACATAAATGGGAGTCGTTGCAAAAGATGAACTGCCGTGAAAGCCATTCCTGGTTTCAGCAAAACCAAGTAATCTACAATCTGAAAAACGTAAAAATATTTTTCAACATTTATTATTTGAATATAAATAAAATCAGAAATATTTTAATACATATTTCTTGAACATTATCTTAATATCATGACGATAACATGCATGATGGCTCATCCTCGTCATCTTTCACATAGGGTTCGACATCAGGATTATATTTCTGCTCTCACTAGTTCGCTTCCTTCTTCCACTTGATATGTCAGGCTGATTGATGGACGTTGATGAATGAAACCCTTTATGCATGGTGAGCAGCTTCCTTGTCTTGGTAGAGGTGGATTGGATCTCTTTTTGGTCAGGATATTATTCTAACAGGGTAACAGGTGTGTGTGTGTGAACATCTGGTACATTTAATTCTAGTCATTCAACCCCTTCTGTTATAATCATCTTACCTGCCATAGATAACATTTGACCAACTTGAATTGATGTTTCTTTGTCCAAGGTGAATGTCATAGTTAGGTGAGCCAGTTTGTCGGATGTGATGCTCATTCTTGGCATACAGCTTGATGTGATTCATAAGGTGAAGTTGTCATCCACAAACACTGCTGCTCCCAGTTGGTATAATTCTCAACTGACGTCAACAAGTAGACTTTCATAACTCTAGCAGACTTTCAGAAGGTGCTGTATTAGTTAGCTTTGGTAAAGGGCCATGATGATTCATTCGTGATCTTATATGTCAGCTGTGAGGAACCACTAAGACGGTGGTGTACAGAAATATATACAAATAGACAGATGTCATGACTGAGAGCTGCCACCACTTTCTTTTAGGAAAACTAATATTGACTTCAGATACATTGCAACTTTTTTTTTTTTTTTTTACATTCTTTTACTATAAGCTTTATCATTTAAGGAAGTTTATTTAACATACATTTATTTCTTCGTCCTTTAATTTGCATTGTGCATGTATGCAATTACTGTGTCAATTACCAAATGGGATCACACACGACAAGCCTGCTTTTTTCTTAACACAGGACTGACGCAATTAAAGGTCCTCCTCCAAGTGGTACTCACTTGTGTTGGAGCTGTAGCTGTAGCCTACAGCGGTGGGCGGTGGTGTCTCCGAGTCCACTGAAGCCGTGTCTTCATCCTGGGAACAGCCCGCCTGGATTGCCCGCAGGTAGCTGTGACTGCGAGAACGGAAGCACGTGGGAGCAGGCAGATCCAGAGCCTCGACTGCCTTTGATTCCCCCTCACAGTATGGTAACGAGTGTCCACAGCCCTGAGCGAATACCTGAAAGAACATGTGCAGACTGACGCACTGAGGGCAGAGGGCAAACTAACAACCATACATAGGCAGATTTATGCTCACATGGGGTGGGGATGAAGGAGAAGGAAAATATTATAAAAATAACATAGTGTTTAAAGTATTTCCTATTTCTAAGTACTTAGGGTAATCTTGCTGTAGTCTGCATCATGTCATTTATCTGATAGTACAGACTTTTTAAAAAGAGGCTTTTTTAAAAGGTTATAATCAGTTAATTTCTTAGTGGCAGCAGATAATTCTCTTAATATGTTTATTTAGTATTTAGCTGAGCCTGAAGCTAATAGCTAGCCTCAATCGGGCCAAGACCAAGGAAGGCTTCTCCTTCCTAAAATAACTTCTATTTCAAAATGACCATTTAGTGTGAATGGAATTAATTTTATTTTATCCTTTAAACTGTCCTCACATTTGTTTGGATGCAGAGATTTTGAGTATTATTTCCAAAGGAAATGAAGGTAGAAGGCGGTGCTGCGTCGATTACCTTCCCATGTCAAGGACATACTGAGAATGAAACAAGTTAAGGATTTCCAGGCAAAGTAGAAGTTTTATAATAAAGTAAAGCAGTATAAAGACAGAAAATAATAATAATGGTAATAATAATGGTTTTTGGCAAACACTGTATTGTTGATTTTTACGCTGTCTTACTTTTATAACAGTGAGCTACTTGGACCAGGAATGCTTTACATGTTCTGTTCTCGGTACGTTCTACACAGAAAGATAAATGTTGACGCATTGGCACCTACTTCCACTCCCCATGTAAATAATCTTTCGATTCTCTGTAAAAACAAAAAACAATAACCTCCAATTCAAAGTGGCAATGGTTTAAAAGTTAGTAACATACTAGTATGAAATGCTGTGACATTTTTAGATCAGAGTTAAGGTGGTAGAAGTCTGCTTTAGTATTTATTGGCTTTCCTAAAACTAGCCAGCTAATCTGGAGGTGTGCAACATGAATGACCTGATGAGATTTATCTGTGTGACGAAAGATGTCTGCTTATCACCTTTTAATAGAACTTCACTTTAAATACTCTCTTATAGAGAAATAGTCATTTTGTTGTTGGTAAGGTTACAGATGAAATAAAATCATGATTTCGTTTCATGATCTCCTAAAAATAGTTTTTCTTTCATTGTGAGAGCAAGTTGAGATATCTGGAGCTATGCTAAGACTTTAGAAATATAATTTTGTCTATGCAAAGAATTTCAGTAACATAAATGAATAACTTGTAGGATTTATTTGGAGGGGTGATAATAAAATCCCTAATAACATTTGACTTCACATTTATTCAGATGTATATAAGAGAATAACATAGTATGACTGACTTTACCTTCATCTCAGGATAACCTGATTCTTTCAATCATCACCTGGTTTATGCAAAACATGTCCAAATATAGCAACATCTTTGCTTCTCTGCAGTTCTATTTTTGCTTCAACTGATCATAGTAGGTGGTTCAGCATTCAAACCAAATTCTGGATGAAGTTGTTCACTTATCCAGGTAATATATTTTAACAATCTGCAAATGTTCTTTGAGCACTTTTATTATTAGGCATGTTCAAAAACCACTGGTTGTTTGAAGACAAATGTTTAACTGAAACAATATTCATACATCTTGAATGTTTGTACATTGTGTCACATATTTATATTTTATGCAGCAGAACAACACAAAGTATTACAAACATTTTAAGTGAAAGATATATGACTTGAGGTTTTACATTTTGAATCTGAAAAGTGTGGCTTCTATTTCCACCTTCCCTCCTAAGTAAACACTTTGTAGAATCACCTCATGTCGCCGTTGCCGATGCAATTCTTTTGCAAGTTTTTCCTTGCAAAATTGCTATAGTTAGAATGTATGGACAGTCTACCAACATTCATTTTCAGCTGTTTTCACATATTCTCAATTTGATTTCAACCTGTACTTGGACTGGGCCATTGTGACACATGAATATGCTATGATCTCAATCACTGTGTTGTAGCTATGACTGTATGTTTGGTGTTGGCGTCTTTCTAAAAAGTGAACCTTTAACCAGTCTCGTATGTTTGCAGCCACTAACAAGTCCTGCAACAAGTTTTACCACTGTTGATTTTTGCATAATCTCCAACCAAACCCCCTCAAAAAAACAATCCACAGATTGGTGTCAACACCATGTCTCATGGGATAGTGCTTTCAGAGGGATGTGCATTGTTAGTTTTCTACCACTAGGAATGCACGATATATCTGCATATATTAAGAAATTGGTATCTGTCTGATATTCAGAAGTCATTTATTTTTGTTTTGTTGCTGTTTGAGTATGTGTTTTGGGCGGTGGAGGGTGGTGGGATATTTAACTGAAACAGAGAAGCAATGTCAGTGATGTCTGTTTTTCAGGGTGTCAAAAAAATATATATATGTAATTACAATACCGGTACTTATTGGATGTTTGCCATTACAACAATATTAATATCAGATACTGATACCAGCCCAGATTTTTGTATCAGTGCATCCCTGTCCACTACTTTCTATGGGTGTGAATAATTTTGCAAGAGATTATATATGTCAGCCCTCATTTTACACAGCTGGTTTAAATGTGAACTTATGTTAAAATAATTACGTACAGACCTTTTACCTGCTAAGTAGGTAGTAGGAAAGATAAAATAATCCCAAATAAAAGAGAGTGCAACACATTCATTCAGATTGTAGACCTACCTGAGTGCCCAAGCCTCTGCCCAGTGTGCCGGAGCATTGGCTGAAATCACTGTTCCTGTAGCGAGGAGGAGCCTCCACAGGGCTAACCAGGCAGTCCAAGTTATCAAGGCTCCGATTAGTAGGCAGCTCTTTGAGGGACGGCAGGGAGCTGTGGGTCAGGAATTTGATTATTAGCCTCTCGTGAGTCTGAGAGTGGAACAAGTGTAGGTTGTGTTTAATTGATGATTTTCTGGGGATATTTTAAACCAGACTCTTAAATAAAATCCCCTGTGGTGTTGAAAGATTAAATACTGCTGAAATGTGTGGATGGTGATATGTATTAGCATGTAAAAAGCAGCACAGAGGAAACAGCAATTTATAAGCAAATCTGTCAAAAAAAGGTTTGTTAAGTAGTCTTTTTCACTGGTTGGAAATCAATTTCCTCTGTTCTGTCTTAAAAGGCTGGTTGGTGCTGTTTGTGGCAATGTGTGCACTAAGCAACAGCACATGCTGAAGGGATTTGCATGAAGATAATTTACAAATTTTTACATCAAGGTCTCAAGGAAGCAAGTTTAAAAGTCAAGTGCAAACATGTGGTTGAGGGTACCTGCAAGGCGAAAGATGGTACTGGGGCACCAAGGGCCAAAAATGCCACAATAAAACAAAAAATGAAGACGTTTACAAAACATAGACAACACTCAAAATAATAAAAAAAAACACCTACACAAAATAGATAAATGAAATGCATAAGAATTATTTAAATGTGGATTTTCTATATTCAAATTAATGTTATTTATATTTTCAAATGATTATTTCAAATTCTGAATATATATTTGAAAATGGGTATTTTTCTA
Source organism: Poecilia reticulata (assembly GCF_904066995.2). Taxonomy (NCBI): domain Eukaryota; kingdom Metazoa; phylum Chordata; class Actinopteri; order Cyprinodontiformes; family Poeciliidae; genus Poecilia; species Poecilia reticulata. The sequence continues at coordinate 24,156,148 of NC_088836.1, read as the reverse complement.
CAATTAAAAATAATAAATTAGTAGTAAAGTAGTTAAAATAGTTTTGGTTTGATTGTTTTTTTATTCATGCTTAGATTATTATACATTTAAATAATTGTTTTTTTTTTCAATTTATGTTCATCTTATGTAATATTTCTTTTTAAAATATTTATTTAATAAACATTTAGGCAATCAGTTTATACTGGATGATTGTGTCATGGAACATATATATATGTATATATATATACACAACTCAAAAATGTCTTTTTAAGTAAATAGACGCATGTTTTACCAGATTACGTTTCAATATTTATGTATGCTTGTGCTTATTTATTGCACTGTGGCACTTTTGGCCCTCTACTGAGGCACTAAGGAAAAAATATTAGGCAAGTGAGGGCAAAAAACAGGTGGTGGGTAGTAGAGGGAGGGCAGGTGAGGGTGAAAGGAACGCCACACTGCCTGCCTGTGGATCACACTGACCTCAGATGCTGCATAGAGCATGCACTCTGCAGAGGAGACCACAGAAAATCCTCCCGCATGAGAGCGTAGCAGCGAGACCTGTCCATGTGGGTGTAGGAGTAGAGCACATGGCAAAAATTCACCTCCTGTTGCTTTTTTGCACCAATTACAGAGCGATGCTATTTGTCTGTTCCCATATGATCTAATTAAATCGCAGCTCCACCTTCATGCACAGTGTCTATAACTCGTTTAAATAAACACCTCGGCTGTACAATGGGATGGTGGTTTGTGAAGGGATGCTGCCACCTGCTGTTTTCCTTTGAGGAAACAATGTTCACAAAACAATTTGCTGGTAAATTATGTTTAAAGAAAAAAACATAGACAAAAGCAAAACGATAAGCATGGTAGCCAAAGCCAGAATTTCAGTGTGACCTATTTGAAGTTGCTCACTTGCGAGGTGGTGGTGGTGGCTGTTGTTCACTCAGGGAGGACTGGGTGGCCTTCAGGTAGCTCTGGCGACGTGCTGCTGATTTCGGAGAAGGTTTGGGGCTTCCCTCAGATTCCTCACTGTCTTCTGGGTCTCCCATGGCTTTAACATAGCTGCCGCTGCGCATCCTTCTGCACGGGATCTCCGTTCCCTTGGTTCTTCCATGACCAACATTTCCGGTCCAGTCCTCCAGAGGAACCTGTATAACAAATACTTTCATGTTTTCCTCATTTTTAGCTAAGTATATACTTAATTCTTTCTTTTTCTGATAGTTTTAGCAACATTCATCTCCAATTTTCTCCAAGTGAATAAATGTTACTTATAAAGGATATGTAGCTAAAACCTGCAAATTGTTTTAAAATTTCTAACAAAACATTATGAACAATGAACTTACTAGAGAACTGAGGTTTAGTTGTAACTGGATAAAACATGGAAAAGTTTAGGCATCAGGGTGTATAATTTCTCGGTAAGTTGGAAAACTCCTACCTGTAGAAACTGTTGGGCCAGGTCCTGGTGACATGACTTTGTCTTAAGCAGAGTCCTGTTGACAGTAGCAGAGCCTTTCTGCAACACTTGCCTGGCCTGGTTCAGAGTGAGCGTGGACCAGGTGCCCCTTTTCATCGCCATGTCATCCTTGCTCCCCCTGTTTCTTGGCTCCTCTTCCTTGGCTCCGACCTGCATCGCAGGGCATGCCAGGAACTTGAGGTCGCTGCTGCTTTTTGAGGTTTTTAGAGAATGTGCAGAAATTGTGTTATAGCCCTGTGGAATATGTCTAAGAGCAGTCTGGCTATCTGACACCGCTCTGCCAAGAGTCATCATACTCAGTGGGTTGCGGTAACCTACAGCGATAGTGCCAGCTTTGATAGTGTCAGTGTCCAGAGCGTCATCTGAGCCCCAAAGGCCTAGTGTATTAGGTCTAGGTCTCTGTTTTGATCCCTCAGTCTTAGCCCTGTCTTTACTCTTACTCCTGCGGCTTGGTCTGCCACCTTCCTCGCCACCTCCTGTTGAATTTAGGCTGCCTTTCAGCCCCGAGTTCTCTAAAGACTGGGATTTGGCGAATAATTTCTGCACGGAGTGCATGATGTGGCGGATCCGACCGGGGCTCTCACTGCGCTGCTTAGACATTCGTCCTCTGTGAAACTGTAGAGTGCTGAAGCCATCTCGCTGCAGGGGCAGGTGCCTCTCAAGCTGATCCAAAAGACTCGTGGGCAATCGGTTCATCTTAGCTGCTGCAGCAGAGGATATGGTGGCAGATCCACTGGTGATCATGGGAGCACCAGTCAAACCCAGGCCCAGTCCCATACCCATTGACAACGAGGTGGACAGAGCAGCGGCCCTGCCCCCCTGCCCGACTCCACCGCCGGGGATACAGCTCTGGGGGCAGTCGAGCTGGTCAGCCTGGGGGGTAAAATGCAGACGAGGGAAGGTGCTGCTGTTAGGAACCTGGCTGAAAGGCAGCAGACAGTCAGGGGTCAAAGAGGTGGGGCTGGTGGGAGTGTAGTGATGGAGATGTGGGTCCAAAGTGCCATAGTGGTTTATTGTAGGACTCAACAGAAAGGAGCTGTGAGGATCAGACGTCAGGGGGCACAGAGGCTTCTGAGCACACCCCGCTGGTTCACACGAGTCAGACAGGTGCCGGCTGCGGCTGGCTCCTAACCCTTTCATGGTGGCCAAGATGTCGAGCTCAGAACATGTCTCCAATCAGTCTGGGTCCAATGATGGGCTTCACCTGCAATTAGAAAAAAATGGAAAACAAAAATAAATTATGAAATGAACTGAAAATGATTGTTTAGTATCACACTTGTACTGAGCTAAATTAGCAAAACTTGTGATCATTCCAGCTATCCATTTATTTTTCAGGTTAACCAATTTGCTGTTCTCCCTTTTTCTAATTAATTATGCATGAGCAACAGTTAAAGAGCCACTTGTTTACGATCTCTGAACTGCAGGAAAGACTTTTACTCCTAAAGCTTAAATGACTGAGAGTCCAATTAAGAAGTTTTTAATTTTCAGAAAATTAAACAGGGTAAACAAACTAAAGAAGTAATTTATAATCTCTGCAGCACGGGACTTTTTACAGTATTACAAAGCCTGTTTCCTCTTCATCAAGTTCCAACAAACAGTACAGTGAGTTGTTTTAATAAAACTAACCAGCAGGTGGGGCAATAGTAGCAGTTACACAAAAAATAGTTTAAGAAAAAAACATTTACGCTTCATCTAAAAAAAAGAGTAACATTTAGGAAATCTATATTAGTAAACAATACAGCACTAAAATAAATGGGTGCAGAGAAAAAGAACAAATAGATGTCCTTTGAATATGTCTATTCAATCATCTTGTGTTTCAGCTGGGTTTTAATTTAACATATTTAATCAAATTTAACTTTCAACTGGTGCTTTAAAATATTTTTTACTTTGATTAACAAATTAATGATCCCTTTTTAAAATATGTCATAAAGAATTTAACTTATTTTTTAAATTTCGTTTGTTAAAACATTTTCAAATGTAACAATCTTGGCCTAATTGCACACTGTTTCAGTTTCAGTTTTAGTCCACCAACTATTCACTGCAACCAAAAGTCTCTTCCAAATTACTACAAAAATGAGATCTTCAGCTACATTTTTAAGGTGTTTATTAAATATGGACTTCCTCAGATAAAGCAATGATGGGTTTATGCAGCTTGTATAACGTTATGGAAGTCATTAGCTGTTCTGTTAAACTTATGAAACTACAAGAGCCAATGCTAAAATCAACACAGTTGTTTAATTTTAAGCTTTTCGTGAACTTTAAATAAAATAGAGACATATTATTGCCCCCAGTTCTGCAGGGCAACAAACAGACTTCAGTCTTCCTAGTCCCATAGTAAGGCCTATTCTACAAAAAAAAAACTTAATTGTAAAAAATATCAGAAATATTAGGGATCAAAACATGTGTCTGAAATACCAAGAAAGAACTGAAACTACAGTTTCATAACTGCTTTTTCAGTTATGAAAGCTAAGAAAAGCAAGGAATGCTGGATAATATGCAATTTGCTCACGAAGCTCATTTTATCCTGACAGCCTCAGAACTTCATTTGGATATCTAGAATTAAACATTTATGGTTCTTTTTACTGTAAAAAATCAGCATCTCTTTTTCCACTAATTTTATTAAGACCTGTGCCTGTACTGCACATTCATGTTTTAATGAAGAAAAAGGATCTTCTGGCAAAATTAGACCTCCCAAAGATCTCACAGTGCATAAAAATCGCAAATGTATGTTAAATATAGTTGTAATAAATGCTTAATCTATTCCGGTGCACCATTTCTTTCTTGTCACCCGAGTGATGTGTACTTAAAACTTATATTAAACGTCTTTGCTTTCAGTCACAATCTGCCTTATTCCACCACTAATCACATGAGAGAAAAAGCTGAGTTATTATTCTCAGCAAACAGAACAGCTTTCTCTGTTTATGGTATGAATTGGTCCAGCCAGACAGCCACAATCTCTGTATAAAACATCATGGTGATGTATAGCTTTGAGGTGTAGCACTGACAAAGCACAGAACTTTTTATGACTCATACATGTAAATGAGATTAATATTTTAGAGCTGCTATTTGTTCCAGGGAATTGGACCCTCATTTCCACAAATCTTATTTTGTGTCCTCCTAACACCACTTACTGCAGCATTTACGGTATTTTGATTCTTTCCTTTAATACCCAGAGGATAAAACAGGAGAACTTAGATACAGGACAAAAAAAATAAATAAATTATATATATATATATATATATATATATATATATATATATATATATATATATATATATATATATATATATATATATATATATATATATATATATATATACATATATATATATATATATATATATAAATTATATATAATTTATATATATAAATTATATATATAATTTATTTTTATATATTAAAAAAAATTATATATATTTTATTAATATATATATATATTATTAATATATATATATTCTGCTTTAATTATTACATCAACTGGGAAAAGTATGCACTGTTTTTTTCTGGTTGAATTGAGTAATTTATCTAAATCCTGAATTATTTTCAGTCACCACACATTATCCTCATGTTTTTAGTGGCATTTATGGTTAAGAAAGGAGGTAAAAAAAAAAACTTAAAATTAGAGAAATACTGACAAACAGGCCAGAACTTGAATCATGTGATTTTACACGTGACTTGCCCTGCTTCATAGTCGCTCCATATGATCACTAAAAAAAGTCAATCTGTTTTCAACCACTGAACACAACACAGATGAGCATTATCAGGTCATGCGGACAGCAACGCAACTCTAGTATAAGTTGCTACTGAAGGAGGAAGATTTATAGCTATTTTTAGTAACAAGAAGCACAAAATATATAGGAAGCTTCAGGAAACGATGGAGGGCTTTTGGAGAGGCCTGCCAGCCATCATGCCTTCAATTTCCATATTACAGAAAACCAAACTTTTCACACAATTTCTGGTTTAATTAGTGATATTTCTTATGGATTTAACTTGACATGAGTATCTGTTCTCTTTGCATGACTTCCCTTTTCCCTCAGACATAAATATGCGACACATAGGTAGATATTTTATTAATGGATTCTTCAAAGTAAGAAAAACAAGTGAGCATTCCTTTCAAAATAAGATGTATATTGATTTTAATAAGTTATGAAATTGCTACATAATTAGTCACTTGCCCAAATGTCTCAGTATTTACAATGAGAGTCCTGATTGAAACATTCAAACCAACTGGAAATTTGACAAACAAAGCCTGATGAAGACCCATGTCGGTCTTGGCACCATGCACAGTGAGTAGGAGGGTAAAGCTCACTGTTAGAGAGAGAACTGGAGCTAACTTTTCAAAATTAGATCCTGCGAGTAATAGTTCACATGTATTTAACAAGCATTACCGGTAATTACCAGTAGGTTGCCAAATTATTTTATTTCTGTTACCGTATTAAGCATAATGATGCTCGAGGACTAGCACTGAATGAAAACCAGGTACAAAACGTGAGTCAAAAACTGACACTTTAAGGTGAGTCTGTACAACCGGTTGGCACGTTGTCAAAGCAGACGGTAAATTACACCAAGGTTATGAAAACTTACATTTCACGCAGCAGAAATTCATGCTGGATTAAATTCAGCCTAACAGATGCTGTCTGTATCTGAGTGGAATGACTCACCGATCAGTCAATGGTGAGAGCCCTCTCCCACAGCAAGCATGAAATCTTGCCTGGGAGCTGAACGTGGAATGTTAACTGCGCACATTTTCATTCCAGCGTGTTGCTTCGCCACTTCTTGCAGCTCTCTGACCTCCCATACAATCTAAAGTGTGAGAGCAGCCACTTATCTGAGTCAGTGCTCCTGGTCGCTCACCAGCAGAGTGCTGACAAATACACCAGCGCTTTACGACGGCACAGCCTGCCGCAATTCATCCACCCAGGCTGACTGCAGCCCAACATGTTCGCATCCTGTAGGCGCCACTGCTGACAAACTGACACACACCTACACAGTGACACACCAACACACACTGACACACACGTAGATGTGTTAAGCTGCTCACCCACCCATCTCCCGCACAAATGAAACTCTGACAAGTGTTGAGCATCGCAGGGGCAAAGATGAAAAAGGAATAACGTTCACAGTTCATGTCATTCCATCAAAGGCTCAGTGCATCTATGTCTACGTGTGTGATGGAGGCCAGCGGGCTAATGCATAATTACAGGGTGGGCGCAGGTAATGTTAGCAAATACAGCATGTATCCATGGAGGTTTGTGGATTCATAGAATCACAGGAGTCGCTTTGACAAGCAGAGTCATGTGTGTATTCACGCATGTGCTCTGAAAGCGACATATTAATTGCATTTGTGGCTAAGATGGCTGAGATTTTACAGTTCTTTCAGGTATTAAATGATATAATAATCCCAAAGTGAGAGGGACACACTGGGAATTTACAATCAAAATAGAGGCTGGGGTTTTTCTGTGACAATTATTACATCCAATTTGATATATGATGTTTGCAAAAGAACCAGAATATATCTACATGTGTAGGAAGGTTAAAATAACTTAGTACTATCTCCCATGTTTAAATGTCATTTGTACATCTTTGTGTCATTTACTTTGCTTTTTGTATCATTCGTATCATTTTGTATCATTGCTATACACAAACATGGAGAAAAAAATCATCCACACACTTACCAGAAGGATAAAAAAAGACTTTTACAGTTTAGTATATAACATTCATTGCCTGTTCCCTTTCTGCATTTAGGCAAAGTTTTAACAAGGTCCAAAATGCAAAATTTGGTTGCTTTTTGATGACTGCCTTGAAAGACTATTTAAAACTCTTAAAGACAAGCAGGACCTAAGTGGAAATCTGTCAGCTGAGACTCAGAGAGGTCATAACACCTGCACTAAAATCTGTTTCCTGCTCAGGCATAAAACCTGGTTACTCTGGATGCAAAGTTTAGATACACTAAACGAACCCCTTATGCTAATGAGCTGCATTTCCCGGTTTGCAGAATGTGCTGAAAATAATTCTGTGTTCTTCTATTTCCCGGCCTTTTGGGAAAACAAAAATAATCCTGCAAAAATGACACCGACAAATGACTGGCAATTAAGTTGCTATCTTTTTTTTCTTTTTTGCAAAAGTCTTTTTGTGCATGTAGAGGAGCCTCTGGCCAGCTAACACATTTAAATGCAATAATCTCCCTCTTTTTATGTCTATTTAATGTCAAATAATTCCTGAGGGGAATATCTAGCCACTAAACGCTCCACCGTGGAGACCAGCTGGTCGCTAACTGTGTGTTTGGTGCCGAGTATGTAATGCAAAGCAGGCTCAGAGTACTTTTTTTTTATTACTGTAAACAGCTGCGTGCTGCAGAGGAAAACAACACAAAATTATGAGCAGTGAGTTTGATCTGAAGGGAGTTGCAGAGAGGGGTAATGATTCTCTGCGGCTTCATTACTACCAGTGGCTCATTCACATTAACCATAATGATTCAGATTAGTATGCAGAAATATTGACTGGAGTTGCTTTAAATACCAAGGGACAAAAACACCCCATACACCACAGTTACATAAAGGTAAGAGACACGCAAAAAAAGTAATAAAGGCAGCAGTTAACACAATGTGACAACATCAACAAGAACAAAAAAGTAACACAAATTAACTGATGTTTTTTCACTCTTAAATACACTAACGTCACAAAATTCTCAAGCAGAAAACTGACCGCACTGCAACAGATTCACATGTTACCATTACTGCATAAAGGGAGCATATGGGAAAAGCTACTACATCTTGTCTGAGACATCTTTACAGCCCAGTTTATTGTGTGCTCCAGCAATCTGAGCAGAAAACGACTTGCTTTCAATCATGCCTCGATGCAGCACTGCACACCGCCTTGATTGTGTTCCAGACCTGGGACCAGACCTAATGCTCACTATTGGAAGACGTCTGAGACTTTGTAGATTTTTTTTTAATGCACTCCAGGTTCCCACTAAACTGCACCGTCGCATGGTGAGTAAGTGTGATACGTCTGTGCTAGAAGCAGCAGACTATTCGACCTGCAAATAAAATATGCATGAACGAGCTGCAAAAATCGATCACATCAGTAATAATGATCTTTGCGATCAAAAACCATGAAATTGTGTTTGACCTTACAGTGAGCTGCATTAGTTTAATACCAAAGTTAATAGGAGTTGAGCAAAGTTGGGAAATCAGATAGATTTTTCAAAATTAGGAGTGAAACACATGAGCGCACACAAGCTGTGATTAAACCTTTGCAACATGAAGGCTTTATAGACGGATTTAAAACTGAAATCAGTTCTGATTACACTTATTCTCTTTATGAAAGACAAAAAAACATATTTACAGTTAAGAAAAAGAAACACACACTCTAAACTCACACTAAATGAACTTTGACACAATCGTAATCTACCCAGGGCCAGTGTAATAGCAGCTGCTTTGTCAAACCTTCATTGTTGGCCCGCTGAGAGGTCACGTTACGAAGCCTGACGCTGAAGTATGGCTCTGGTTAATTCTGCCGCCAGGCCTGCTAACAAGCAGAAGCACAAGAGCTGCTGGTCTGTGTCCCACAGAGCCACCAAACAGGCCTGTAATAAATGTTTCTTGTAACTGTGCACTTCCCCTGCAGCCTGCAGTGATGAGCAGAGGGAGAGGCGAGAGAATTATCGATCTGTTCTCGCTCCTTGTTCTAAGGGTGAATATACAGCTGCTGGCTATTGGCTCCCACAGTCTCCAGCAGTAATCACCTCTTTTCTCTTATTGTTTCTCCAAGCCATCCACTCTCCTTTACCCTCATGTCCTGCACTTTTTCACACAACGGTCCACTACGATTCCTCACTGCAAGAATGAACTGCAGTGCTTTAAGTGATTTCTGTGGCTCATTTTTTAAATTCCTGTTTGTTTGCCAGACTTCCCAAATGGGAGTAAAATAAAATGCTGTGACATCCGGTGAAAATGTGTCTGTCTTCTTCCAGGCTTCCACAAGTACAAAGTGCATGCTTTCAGTAATAACACTTAAGATGGGCCATCCGCTATCCCCACTGTCTGGTGAGAATATACTAATAGCTTGTTGCACTTGGGAAGTTATGTCATCTGTGCTTCCTGTGGATAAAATAAGTGTTATTCTCTTCTGCCTCAAGCAAGCAAACAAAATCTTATTTATGGAGGAAAATTAAAGTAAAATTAATTTAAATTTTTTTTGACAATTTTATAAATGTGTCAGTAGATTTCACGCAGTGTGGCATGGACATGAAGACAGAAGAATGTAATAATTCAATGTGACAAATACAGATTGAGAGGAGAAAAAATAAAACAAGAATTAAGAAAACATGATGTGGAGACATAAAAGATGACTATTGGTTCAATTGTATAAAGATTGTAAAAAAAATATATTTTAATTTTAATAAATGGAGATTAGCCAAAAATAAATAAATAAATAAATAAATAAATAAATGCTTTTTTCATTTTCTCGATGTTGTACTGTAGAACAGTACGGAATTGAACGTTTTAATAAAACTACATGTTTCAATTAAGGACAAAATTGAAAAATAACTTTGTTTTGGGTTTAGCATAATCAAACATCCAACCAGTTATGAACCTGACTGCACATCATTGATATGTCCTTAAAGTGGCAGAAACTAATAGCTACTTCCATGTATGTTTATTTTTGTTTTTTTTACAGCTGACTTAAGTAGTTTAAAACAACAATGCAAAAATGTTTGTGTGAGATTTAACACTACAAACAGTTACGAACAGTCAGTAATTTAACAACAGGTCATTAGGGTGATGTTATGGTGATGGAGTTCCTTAATGGCTGATGTAATTAACTGGATGCCTGCTGCAACAAACTTTAACAACTGAACAACACGGATTTGGACAAACGTACAACAGGAACTTTTCTTTGGTAGATTTTTTATTTTTTTTTAATTCAGAAAGGAAATTGCTCGCAGTTTTCTTGTCTCATTTTCTGGAGCCCTAGCCTTGACTGGTTGCCTGGCAACTATGTGGAGGCAAAAAAAACCCATGCTGGTTTCTTAACTTAACAAGAGGTCCAATTAAAACTTTTCTTTCAGCTCTAATATTCACTGGTTCAATGGATTTAAACCCACATCAGTTGTTTACGCTGCAGCGTATCTGTGCTGTGTTTAATCATCTCTTTGCAAACTCCGTGATAACACTGATGTTCTTTATTTGCCATCACATCACAATCTTTTCTTTTCCAATAATAATTACCTAACCATCTCAAACTGAAAGTTCAGTGCTCTATCTATGGCCAAATGATTATTAGCTGAGTTATTCTCAAATCCAGCCCAGCTAAAACAAACAGTGTTTGCCAAGTGAAGCATGAGACGTTGTGTTATAGGGTCATTGTTTGAAAAGTGTATAATATTTAAGTGTATAAGCCTGGCTTAGCTGGTGATCAAATTGTGGATGCTACAATGTAGAAAGGCAATGCCAGAGTGAAAATAGAAAATACTTCATCTATGTATGTTAAAGAAAATAGGCTGGACAAAATATCAATAACAACATGTGATAAACATATGATCAATATCAATAGATAATATGCCTGATTCGATATTAATTTTACAGAATATTCACTGAACCCCAATCCAGGACCACACAGGATTCTGGGAGATGCAGGCAGAGGAAATACTTTAGCTGCTCAACCTCAGACAGGTGAGTGGCAACAATTAACTTACTCGTTCTTTGGTTACCTAGCAACAACCTGTTCAGTAACTGGTTCAGCAGCAGTTTCAAGTTTTGCCTCTGTGGCTCATAACTGTTTAAAAAAAATGGTGTCAAATGAAAGCTGTGACTAAAACAGGAAAGGTCATGCCACCAGTTTGGCAGTATTTCAAACATATAAAACAAAAACCTAATCTAACTAATAATTATTGATATTGATCGATATGAAACAGTTATATTGTGACATGTTTCTCAGCCATATTCTCCAGCGCTAGCAGATACACAATAATGTGGAGATAATATTGGTTTTATTCACCTTTAAGAAGACTTGTTGATATTTATAGATCTCCCGCTACAAAGACATAATCAATGCTCTTCTTTCACACTTAAAAACACCACAACCCATGCAGTGCTCATTAATTCAGAATATAAATACAACATAGGAAAAGTTTTAAAAGACTGATGTCATATTGTGTCAACCTATAGTGTTGAGTGTTATAATTTGGACTGATGTTGAATTCAAAAGACGGACAGGAGGGATGAAGAATCAAGAAAAAAAGTGCACAAATGGACAACTGAAGCTGCAGAGAAACACAGAGCGATAATTGCAAGACAGAACATAAACAGGTGGAGGGCTGATTAGTTTAGCAGTAAACTGGCGAGTGTAATTAACTGAATGAGCTGCAGCTGTGTGGGAGAATGAACTAAGGAACTGAAGGACAACAACCTAGAAACAGGACAGAAACTCTACGCATAAAATCACTTGACATGATAAGCACTGCAAATGATTAAAAAAAGCAGTTAAGGCAAGAAAAAAAGGATTTCGGTAACTCTGGATAATTTATTAGGGAAGAAGCAATCAAATGATATAATTCAAGCACTTATAAAATATTTAAAAGATACAAAATTAGTTGAGAGGATTTAGTATGTATGCGTGTGTGTGTGTGTGGGTGTGTGTGTGCGTGGGTGTGTGTGTGTGCGTGTGTGTTAAAGTGTGTATATTATACAGTTATTTTTAAGGTTAGATGATATATAGGATCAAATGAATTTCTGAATTACATCTCTGTCCAGTTGATGGCGGTAATACACTAAGTATGTAAACTGCCAGAAAACGCTATAGAAAAAGAAGAAGAAGAAGAAGAAGAAGCACTGCAAATTATTTTAGTGAGTAAAATAATTCCACAAGATGAGTAACCAAGAATATACTAAAAATTTAAAATAAACCAGAAACCAAATTCCTTCAAGCCAACCTGTAACAGGTTTGTTAAATAGTTATTTTTTCTTCCACAAAATAAATAAAACTCTATGGAAAGCCATCTTCTGCATCGGATTAGCTCAGCACATTTTGAGCAAAACGGGGAAAGCATTTTTTTTTTTAGGTAAGTTTATTCTATATTAATGAATTAAAAAAATCTCTAAATTAATTTTTATTCTGTTGAATTATTGTATTAATGCATCATCTATGGATCAGTGATTACAAATTTCTCATGTTTCCTGTTTCTATACCACAGATAATCTAAGTAGGTCCTCTTTTCAGTGCCTTGATTTCAAACTGCAGAGATGGCCGGTACGACTGCATGTCCAGTTAAATACCAGAGACGCGCGGATACAGCTGAATCATTCTGACAGTGCAGCTAGAACTGGAAAAAATATAATATTTGTTTTAGGCACTGTTTATAACATCGGAGGCTGAAACACAGAGAACCTCCCCGTAGAGAGGAATTAACAACCAAATGTTCAGTCACTTCAAGAGAGAACACATGAAGCAGTGAAAGTTTATTTTATCTCTATTTCCCCACCCCGCTGCAACCTGATGCATTTATCAGCACTTTAAGATGATGACACTGTTCACCACAAGCCAGTTGACCCAGATCAGACCTGCAGATCAGACTGTTACTATGGGGCTTGTCATGTTTTGGGTAAGTCGCAGGTACTGTGGTGAAATCCTAAGAAAGACAGCAAGCCAGATGGGCTGTTTCATGTTACCTCACAAGCAAGAGCAGCTGACAGCTTCCGTGCTGCTCCTTCTGTGTTTACAGAAGCTGTGCGAAGCACCTGCTTAGCTCTTCCAGGGATGTACATGTCAGAGAAAGCAAACATGCGCTTCAGAAAGTGAAAGGTTTTTACAGCATCTCCAGCGTGAGCGTCGTCGCTGCTTCCCTGTCACCCCTGTTTGAGTCTCCGCTGCTGGATGAGCTGGAAGATCATTGGAAAACAATTTGCTGATTAAAGGGATCCCGAAGTACAGTTGTTGTTTTTTTTTTATCTTACATTACAACAGAAATCTAATTTAAAAAACGTATTTTGCAGCTTTAACTTAAGTCATTTATTGTACTGAGGTCAATTCCTGTCTTGCATTTTGCAGTTGCTGCCAAAATATAATAGCAAAAAGCTCCAACTCTGCAGTTGTGCATGGCAGAATGCATGTCATAGTGCTGCAGAAATATGATTTTCATTTTGAATAAAACAAATGCATGGCTCCAAACTAGCTGACTTCAGAATTATTAGCCCATCTGTCTAATTTAATTACAGCATAAATACAGCTGTTCTGACTAGACCTTAAAGTTTTGTTTTAGAAAATGTGCGAACAATCAACCTGAGACAGACCAGAGATAAAGTTGTGGAGAATCTCAGAGAAGTGTAAAACTATAAAACAATAAGCTTTGAACGCCTCATGGAGCCTTGCTCAATCCATCATTTGAATAAGAAAAGACGATGGCACGACTGCTAACCAAGGGAAATAGAGCCATCCATCTAAACCAACAGACTGTAAAGCAGGGCATTAATCAAAGAAGCGGCCAACAAGCCCATGATAATATTGGAGGAGTTGCAGAGACTTGTAGCTTAGGTGGGAGAATTTGCTGACTGGACAGCTATTAATCATGTATTGCATAAATCTGGTCTCTAAAGAGGAGAGGCAAGAAGAAATCAGCTGTTGAAAGAAAAGACATTAGGAGTCCAAATTTACCAGGAGCCATACAGCATCTATGTTTAGGAATGTACTTTCATCAGAAGAGAGTTAGACATTTTGACCAACATGCAAAATGTTGCAAATCACCTTAAACGCAATGATAGTGGCAACATTAAGCCGAGGCTTTTCCTTGAGCAAGCAAAGGGAAATTGATCAGATGGAAGCAAAGAATGAATAATGGTAAATGGAGTGATATTCTGGAGAAAAATGTGTTGAGACTGAAAAGGAGTTAAAACTGTTCACCATGAGAGCCTCATTTAACGTTTAACCAGAACTCCCATTTAGATTAAAGCGTGTAAATGTCTTAACCTGATCCAGTTAAAGTCTAGACCTCAAGTCCAGCTGAGAACCTGTTACAATAGCTCTGTTTCCATAAACAGTTTGAAGTGTTGCATTAGAAAAGGTTGGTGGAAACAGCAAGTTTGGAAATAACTTACTCCGTTTTGCAAGAAAAAATGTTTTTATGCTTTTATGAGGTGTTTTCTTGGGATGAAAACACAATTTCTGAATCAGTTCGGATGTAGAGAACACTTCCCTCATATGACTGATCAGCTGTTTCCGCCATTAGGATAAGTAGACTAGCATTTTTTATGCAACCTTGGCAAAACCAGTAGACATGACAGAATAATTACAACTTGCCCGACAGTAACACATTTCTGAGAACCTCGCTCCATTTTTCTGAGATATGTGGTCTATCCGCTAGTTTGCAACCTCTACTTCGAGAGATATTTAAAAGACCACCCAACATCGTTACTTAAAGCATTTGACTAAGGTGTAGTGAATACACATGCACACCACACTCGCACTATTTGTGAAGAAAAGAAAAAAAAAAAGAAATGAAAACCACTTCACAGATGTGTGTTATAATATTACAAAATTTGGAAACATTTGAAGGCGTATGGATACTTTGGATATTCATGCCAGCAAAAGTGAAACTGATTAAAAAAGTAAATACATTTCTGAATATAAATGTGGGCATCTCTGCCTTTCTGCACCAGCTCTGTATTATAAGCTGTAGGGAGAGTTTGTTGAAAACTGGGAATTTTTCTCTGTGTCAAATTGACTTTGACGCTGTACTGGTTTAAGGCAAAAAAAAAAGAAGAAAAAAGACCAAGAACCCAAAGGCCTGCACGTGTTAACCTCTGCAGTCATATGTTGTTGTGTCAAGCATTTTATACATCCACAGCTCAGTGTGTGCAAAACTAAAATCAACCATCCATGAATTCAGAACAGAAGTTGGGCCGTGGGGAATTATTGCATGCTATTGGTTAGTAGCTGGCAGGGTGAATCCTCCAATGGTGCTTGTTAAAAGCCCTGCCAGAGCTTTAATAGTCCCAGAGGGTTAGGCTCTGAGAGGCCGGGCTTAAGTCTACTCTGGATAATGAAAAGGCCGCGGTAAAATGGCTTTGTTGGAGCTTTGTTTAAGTTTTAAATCTGCTGCTTGGCACCCATCGCAGCACGATTACTTTAATAGTCTGCTGGATAACTAACCTATTTTTAAACTGCTGAGGTTAATTCCTGGCAGCCTTGATTCAATCCACTATTTGAGCTAAAGCTCTGTGTTGTTTATCTGTTTCAGTACTGAATGTGCGACAGGAGAGTGACCTCAAATGATCTAATCGCCTGATTCTTTACTCAAATCAGCAAAATTTATGTATTATTTTCACCAACGGGGATCCTAACGATGATTATCATTTCAAATGGATGCAAAATTTATGTGGGAACCGACATATTTGAACGTCAGTTCCATATTTTTTTTTGAAAATTTGACCTACTGCAACACATTGCAGCACAGGGGGATTCACAGTTGCATTACCATAAATCACAACAGCTCCAGCTACAACTTAGTGCAGCTCTGGGGTGTCAAATTAAACGGGATTTCTCAGAGATAGTCCCACGTAAATCCCGCGGGGCGTAAGCTCGGGCCATTTGAGCAGCAGCTGTCTGAAGCTGCTCAAATTGGCTCCGGACTAGAAACAAGATGAAATTAATATGCTGTTTTCCCCTCTGTTGTGTGGATTAGAGGGGCAGGATTTGGGATTCGGAGAGTTGTGCCTGCATATGACCAGAGCAAGCAGTTCAAGTGCAAGCAGTCGCAGCGGTGGAAAGCAGAGCGAAGGGCGAGTGGAGGAGGAGGAGCGTATCTGCTCATTAACAGCCATTCCTAAGCTGCAGCTGAGGCTGTTGTGAAGATTACAACAAGGTCATTTTAAAATGCACTGATATACTTATCTATAAAAAGCACCACAGTGTGGTGGTGTAATTAAAAAGAAAATCAAAGCTGCAGACAGCCAGGAGTGAGAGAAACGGAGTAACATTCCCCAGGATACCGTTAAGAACCATAAGTGTGTAATTTACAGACATTATATAAGAATTACTCCAGGTTGGAATTATCCAGTCAGATCACAGATTTGTTTGAATTCTGCCTTGAAAAACTCTGTATATCTCTTGAACTTTTCTCATGTTGAGACAAACAATTCATTGTATTTTACTATGATTTTATGTGATTTACCAAAACAAAGCAGCGTCATGTTCTATACATAAAATCTAATAATTGTGGCATGCATATATCTACAGCAGACTAGTATAGAGTGTGGTGATATTTAAAACAAAATAATGCTTTCAAACAACATCCCAAGTTTTGGACGTCAATAACGGTTACCATGACGATCCTTGAGAAGCTGGTCAGACTAATCTAAATACAGGGAATCGTGAAAATCTTTTATGCAAAGAAGAATGGCAAAAAGGCAAAGCTGGGAGGGCAGGAGGACCTTCTCTGTCATATGCCAGAACAGGATTTGGATCACTTTATTTCAAAACACTTGCTAAATTTAGCTAATTTTAATCAATTTATTAAAAGCTGATTTGGGTGCAGTCAAGTCGTTTGTTCAGTAAAAGTCTGGATTTACAGATCTGGAAAAGATCAAGAGTCCACTGCACTGAACCCCATTGAAAACCTCCTCGTTATTCCACCAAATATTGATTTCTGAACTCTTCCTGAGTTGAAACTTTAGTATTGTTGTTTCTAAGTGAACATGGACTTGTTTTCTTTGCATTATTTGAGGACTGAAAGCACTGCGTCGTTTATGTTATTTTGACCATTTCTCATTTTCTGCAAATAAATACTAAATTTTTGCTTGAAATTTGGGAGACATGTCAGTAATTCTGACATGTCTCAGAAAATAAAAAGAACAATGTTCATTTGACTCAAACCTATAAGGAGTAGAATCAGAAAAACTGATTATTTTTAAGGTAATTTTTTCCAGAGATGCATATGGTTCTATTTATTATAAAAGCTTGTAATAAAAGACTAATACTTAGCATTGTACCTAACATTTCCCGAAGTCTATTTACTTTTAAAAGGTTCTGAAATTCATGTATTTTTTTCCTTCCATTTTATGATTTTGTGTTGGTCTATTGTGTGAAAACAAAACATTAAAACACGCAAAGGTTTACAGAATCTTCAGGTTGTAACATAAGACTTTTGCAACGTATAAAATGCAGAAACCGCTACCAGAGCTGTTGCACGTTTCTGGTTGTAGGTTTTGGAACTGATTTAGGGAGGTCAGTGTGAAATTTTGGGATGAAGTCCTAATCAGAGGCTTAGTCCACTTATGCTTTTCTGCTTGTACGTAATGTGTCCCTGGGTTTCAAAATTTAAAGGAATCCTGGGAAATGTCTCACTTCAGAAGATAAGTCTTACATTTGATAAATCTCCTGAGCTGCTTCGGTGATTAGGCAAGTTCGCTTAGTGATATAATGATTCAGTCGAGGAAATCTTGGTCACAGAGAAAGCTGGTTCTGCCATCAGAGCAGAGTCTAAACTGGCCTGGGGTAAAAAGAAAGACACATGGCGACAAAGGCCGCGGCCACACACTCATCCGTGCTCACGGGCGTGAACACTCTCCTGCACAAGAAGGAGGTTTGAGGGAAGAAGCTGTCAAAGGAATAAAATTTCAGCACAGAAAACGTTGGTTGAGGCAAACATTGACTAATGTCAAGGCTGTAGCTGAGCTTGTGGCAACCGCAACACTGTTGGTCATTTTATTTATGTCTGAGCAGCTAATGAGACCAGATTCAGCTTCATGGCTGAAGGCGAAGCAAGCACACAAACAGCTCCAGACTCGCGTCTTGTGTTGTCCCTAACATGCTGTCTTTGTCCAGGGCTGCTCTGAGCTCGGAGAAAGTCACTTGAACGTTTCTCTCCCACTTGGGTTACTCTTAAAGAGGGAACGCTATATTGTGTGTAAATCACTTTTTCCTTCTCTTGGCTGCTTTTAGTGGAAATCCAAACATAAAAAAAAAAAAAAAATCCAGAAAAAAATAAAACTGGCATATTTTAAATGTCTTCTGTGTCTAAAGTATTTTCACTGACATATTCAGCTACATGTGCATCATATATCCTCCTGCCATAATCTAAGTTGATATTTTCATGCTTAAATATGTCCAAAAAATTGTGATTTCTTATTTTATGACCAACTGATTACCAGCCCGGATCGGTAAAGATAAAAACTGGTCAGATTATCATCTATTTCTGTGCCTATCAGAACATCAGCCTGCTAAATGTTTATTAAAACATGTAACGTGTCTTGCCAACTACAGTTGTCAGTTGTCTACATTTAGTGACTCAGAATGAGATATGTAATATTAATAAGTGGTTATGACTATAGTAGTCTGTTTCCTTTTGCAGTCTAACATTTTGTGGCCCATTCAAGGAACGATCTGTTCAGATTGTCGTCTCCAAGCATGGAAATGGTCCCAACCTTGTCAGAGAAAACAGAGCCTAATGTAAAGATGAGTTTTTATAATGTTTGAATTGAAAGGACTTCATGATTGTTTTCCATTTCTGATGATGTGTTGCGTTCTGCTTTTACACTCCTTATTGATATTTGGTTACATTTCCAGGTCTTTAATGCCTTACTTTAGTCTGAAAACACTTTAGGAAGTCTTTACTCAAATCAAAACTGGAGTTTAGACGGTGAAATTATCGCTCCAGTCATAGTAGATGGGGATAGTTTTGAACCACAGAACTTCATGCATGTATGCACTTCCTATAAATGGCAACTTGTGCAAAAAATATCCATGTCTTGTGAGCGTGCCTATATCTGTAGCTCACCTATTATACAGTTGGAGGAGGAATCTGGCAGAAAATGCAGCCTGGAGTTCCTCCTGTGAAATTTGACAATGTGAGCCTTTGAATTGCATAAAATCCAGCCAGCGCTTTTTCAAAAATTCAGAAATATTACATAGCAGGCAGTCAGTGTGGAGATGATGAACCGGAGGTGGACAGAAACCTCCACCATGTTTCAATAATGACACACTGTAGCTTCAACCTGGGAGTACTTCCTTAGCGTCCCGTGTGATCTCCATGTTGACAGAGCTCATCAGTCACTTCGCTCCAGACGGTCCGGTGCCGCTAAGGGGACGTGAGGCGCAATAAACGCAGTTTACAGCACGCAGCGGGATCCACGTCCGGGAATGCTGGGCGACATTTTAGCCAGCGCAGCGTCAAAGTCATTTATTCTCGACCGTGTTGTCATCTTGGAGAGAAGATGAGTGACTAAGCCGTCAGGGCGGGAGGAGTGAAAATAGAACATCTGTCTGTGGGTTTAGATGATCCACTCAAAGCTTCCAGCAGCATTTTGTGTCATACAACTGTTATACGTTTCTTTCAAGCCACAAACACATTATCCCACATATAAACCAGAGTGCCCTGGTAACAGCAGAGAAATGGGACTTCAAGTGTAATCTCCGCTGTGTCACACACCAGCTTGACTCATTTTTATTCCCAGGACGTGCGGCTGTATACGCATCTGCTCTGCTCATGATGTGCTTGCCAGCACACTGAGAATGTAGTACAGTACATCTACATATTTAACTTTCTCTGCAAAGAAAGGAAGACAGGAAAGGAGACATTAAAACACGAGAGAGAAAATCCCCGTTTAATTAAAGTTTAAAGATAAGAAAAGACACAGAAAGGGCCAAGGCTTTATTTCATTTTACTTTACTCTGATTCTATGCTTCTGCAGGAAACTGTAGATGCATGCAAACCTGGGAGAAATTATAGTTTTTAACATAATTATTGAACTGAAAGTGGTTAATTTAATTCTTCTTTATATAAGCATTACCAACTGTACTGTTATGTCGAAAAGTGAAACTATCCCTGCAGAGTCGGATTTAAAAATGACTTTTATTCAATCCAGAAGTTTGGTTTCTGATGGGAAATGAGACAAGCATCACTCAAATAATAATAAAACAATGTAATGTGATTTTTATTTACATTTAGTTTAAAAAAGGGATGTCAAAAATGATTTATACCCTGCTCAATAATCAGTAGAACCATCTTTATTTGCTCAGCAGCTTTTTTTGCATGTTTTCACTGGTGTTTTGCTCATTTACTTTTGATAATAGAGTCAAAGTTTTTCAAAAGATAAACTTGCAAAGATCAGATATTTGATGTGTTGAAATCCTACAATTGACAGAGGGTGTACCTTCGTTTTATCACGATTATAAAAACAGACCAAAGCCTGATTAGAACTGCAGCAAAGATTCCAGTGAATCATTTTCTAAAAATCTGAATTATTCTATTAGATCAATATTTGAAAAATAAACTAAGACCACACCAGCATCAATTGCAAGAAACATTTGCATACATTTACATAACATTTAATCTGTTCCTGCTGCTGCTGGGCAGCTAATTAGCTATCTGGCCTCCAAAATGACTTCAGCTGTAATGTGATTAAACATTTGTTTCCTCAGGATGAGACATGGATTCATGTTTCTGAGATAAACGCTGCAGCTTTAGCAGGAATGTGGGTTACAGTTCAGTATCGATGCCGCCTGGCTCAACGCGTCCCTCTGCTCTGCACAACATTTTATGAGCCGCTGAAATTTGATTGGATCTATCAAACTAAGCTCCTGTAGGGAGATCTAAAAGTGGGAAGCTAATTTCAACGTTATGTAAAGGAAATACCGAAATGAGTAAATATATTACGACTTGTAGTGCAAGCAGTAATTATCAGTGTCCCTCTGGAAGACACATAAGAAAAGTTATTTTCTATTGCAGTAGTAAAACCCAAATTTACACTTGATGTTTTTCTGGACTTCCTTCTTCTGCAACATCCTCATCAGTTGTTGTTGGTTTTAAGATTTGAATGTTTTTAGTTTTTTGGGTTTTTTTCATTCCAGTTTCTTCTGTAGTTTACATAACAATCGAATGGTGGTCCATAATGTTTCCGTTTAAATGTCTTCACAATTAAGAGTATATTGATGTTATTGTCATATATAAAAGTGTTTAATGGTATAAACTCTTAAAAGGTTCTGCAGTCTTTAGAAAAGAAGCAGACCCAAAGCATCACACATCCTCCACCGTGCTTAACTGTTGGGTGAGAGATGTTTTTCCACATATTAATGCTTTGTTTAATAGCAAACTCATCAGGAGTTGTATTTATTTATTTATTTTTATTTGTTTTTTGATTTAAAAAACAATCTCAGTGTTTGTAAGCTCCACCTTTCTTACTTTTACTTTTGTGATGGTGGGGGAGGAAAACCTTATTTTTTCTGCAACACATTCAACAAAAGCTTTTTATCAAACACTGTGGTAGCAAAGATTTTGTTGACAAGAATACTTTTGTACCATTTTTACCGCAAACAATAAATAGCAATCAAATTAAAGGTTGGAGATTTCACATTTCTTCAGCGTGAAATTATTTATTCTTTTTCTCTTTTTTTTTCATTATTTAATTTAAATGTTTTTACCCACTCATACCAATACTATATGTTCCAACATTACATAGTTGTTTATACAGGTTAAGGATGCTGCTTTTCTGTTTGTTTCTCAGCTGCAGGTTAAACATTCTTCCATGGAAACCTCCTATTTGTAGACTCAAATTACAAAGTGTGTGAAGGAGTGGACATCTCAGTGGAGCTCATACCAAGCAACATCCCTCCAAGAGAAATAGGAGTTTTATTTTCTGCATTCTGTGAGGTTTTGTGCCAAGATTAGAGCATCTAAATCAATAATTTCGATCAAATGAACAAATTCTGCGACGGAAAACAAATAACTGTCCAGAGTACAAGTGAATTCAGCAGTATATGTAAACTTATTGTTTGCAAAAAAAAAAAAAAACATGAACACATTGATTTAATTCTCTGAATATGATTTCATGCTTTTTTTTTCTTTTTTTTTTTTACTGTCACGTCGCTGCAGGAGTATGAATGGATCCTCAGAGGTCCGTTCCTGCATCTCACATTGTCTCCACCATAATTATAATAGGCTCGTGCGGTCGAGTAACAATATTCCTGATAACAATGGCAAACTCTTGGCATGCTTTGCTCTCCAAGCGTCAGATCATCTCAAAGCAATTCCACCAACAAAGCATCAGTCATGACAATGGAGTCCTACTTTTCTTCATAAACAAAAAATAAATTACAAAAGCTTCCGAATGTGTGGAACATTTTATTCAGCAAAGAAATCCGTTTAAAGCCAGCCAAATGTGCCCCTAAAGCTTCTCTAGGATTTCAGTTTTTATGAATGCTTCCTTTGTCTTGCAGAGATAAACAAGGATGATCACAAAGAAGAATCCGAGCTCTGCTTGATGTTTCTGGTCATAATCCAGTTACCATCTCTGCTTTAAATTACTAACACCACCAAGGTTTGTTAACAGTTAAATGCAAACTAGATCAATTTCACTTGCATATTCAAGATAACTAAATGATAGAGAAACTTTTAAAAATGTTACCTCTCAAGTTACCTTTTTTTTAAAGTCATTTAATCATTCATTTTTTATTTTGATCAAGTTTTGATATGTTTCCTTTTGATGTAGTTATATAAATGTTTAAAAAACTTTGTATTTGTTGCACTAAATTCCTTCTGCACAAAACCCACACAGTGTAATAATTACTACTACTGTACTGATATTATAATGTAATTTTACCCTTGGGATTTAGTTTTGCAATGCACTGAAACATATGAACTGAAGTTGTTCTTATTCTATAATAAACCTTGATTGAGAAACTGAACATTTTGTGACATGTATGTACCATCCCAGGCTCCTGAATTTATTTTTCTTTTCTTGCTAAATTGTATTTTTGCATAGATTCGAATTTTTAATCTTAATTTTATCATATTTGCATGAATATATTTGTTAAATTTTTTCTCCAATTCTTTCAGATGCTTCCAAAAATAAAAATCAATTAGAATCCATGTCTGTTTTTGACATTCATTAGGCTTCAAAATACGTCCAGCTGTTTGGAAATTAAAGTTAAGCAAAGTAAATTCTCACATCTCTGCCACTATAACTCTGCTAACTGCAAGTATAATATAAAACTGTGTAATCTTTTCTTTAACATAAGTAAAGTTTACAGTGACTCTTTGTTTCTTGCAAGTGGTGTGACCATTTCTATAACAAATAGTTAATGACAGCTGATGGCAGAAATGCTTGAAAAGACTCTACTTATGTTTCCTCATCGTTTTGAAAGAGGAACTTGTCTTCACAGAAGCAGAAGATCAGAAGGTGACTACAAATGTCTGAATGATCCATTAATAATTGAAAGTCATGCGATACTGAATCACTTGGGTGTTTGCAGTTTTTCTTAGTCACCTTAGTGAATTTCTCACACCACTATAGCGTTTGCAAAACAGTAAGTATGTTTCTTAAAACAATACAAACTGCAAAACCAAACCTGATAACCTGCAGAAGTGAATCTCAAAGTGGATAGTTCATTCCTCAAAACAGATTCACATCAGTGGAAGTGTCAGTGACATCATATGAAGTCGAGACAACATTGTTTATGCACAAGATAGACAAATGGCTTTGTCATATTTTCATTAAAACAGTTCATTCCGTATTTTTCCATGCAAAATAGTTAAATCTTGCTGACACTATGTGAAAATGCTCCAGACAGCACTCTGGACTATCTGCACAGATATTTGAAATCAACACTACTCACTAAATACAGTAAGTTAGACAGTACTCTATTTGTTGGTAGAAGATATTGAACATGTATGCTTCACATGTTGAGTCCAATTCTGATTTGTTCACAGATTTGTGTAAAAGCAAAGTACATATTCTTTACAAGAAACAATCTGAGTAAAGCGGTGCATAACTGTAACACAATATTGTCATGAAAGCTGAGGTTGAAATGAGAGAAACTGCACAACTTAGCAGTTTTGTGTAAAATTTTGGATATTAATATTTTCTCAGAATAGTTAGGATATTCTGAGAAAAATGTCTCAAACACTGGAAGCTCCAAAGACCTGAATGTAACATTAGAAGATAACTGTTAGTGCCTTTGTCTCCTAAGAGTAATATAGATATTTCATAAGTGATATAAAAGTAATTACCAACCTACTTTATCACCCAGTATCTTTACTAGAAGTAAAAAAAAAATTTTTTTTGTGAATTTTAGTTTGTTTAGGTGAAACACTAGTGATGTTTCACTTAAAATACTAATAAGAGAAATAAAAAAGAAGAATGGAAACCATAAAAGACAGTGAATGAGTGTATGAAGCCAGAGTAAAATCAATAATATTCTCATCAAATGTTGAGCCAGCAGTCCGACATAAAGCTCCTCAAGACTGAGGTTACTTCACACTCGCAGTAAATGCGGCATAATCTGCAGCATGACCTGCAGACCAACCGTTTGCTCAGCTTCTCCATTTCTTCAGTAACCAAGTGCAGGACTGGAGGATGAGAGCTAAATCTCTGACTTGATGAAAACAGTGCAGGATGTGTTCCTCAAAGTACCCTCTGCTGGAAGGACACTCATTTACCAGATTGATAGGGCGCTTTATTGCCTGCCGCCTCTTATGCTTAGACTCTTACCATCCCCTCATCTCCTCCCCTCTCTTATACCTATTTCTTCTTTTATCAGCTCCCTTTCTCACCCTGACTGTCTTCCTTTGTTGCAAACACAAACACACTGCCTCTAATGCCTCCTGTGTCCAAAATGACCTCCTTACCGCCTTCCCTGTGTTCCTCCATATCTCTCGGTTCACATTTCATTATTGACTAATCGATAGCTTTACTGAGATATCTTCTATTAATTTGACTTGTCTTAAACCCAGGTTCTTCCAAGTAGTTCAGGTCCTTGCCATTACCTAAAAACATGCATGCTATATTAATTTGTGACTCTAGATTGCCCGTAAATGTGTATTATTGAAAAAGAGCATCACAAACTGTCCAGGGAATTAGCCACTCCTCTTCCACTGACTGTGATAAACCAGCACCATGCAGCTCTGCAAAGACAAAGCTGGCAAAGAAAATCAAAGAATAAAAACCTAAGAAAACAAAACTATAACGAGTAATGACTGAGATGCACTACAAAACTGGTTGGTGACAACAATTAGGTGTTTTTTGGGTTTATTTTTTAGCTTGAGCTGATTAATGAACATACTTTAAGCAGACAACCCACTCAGTGTTTAAAATGAAGTCAGAAGAAGCACAAAGATGCAACAAGCTAACTGAAAAACTGTATTCTACAATATGTCTTAACAAGAGCTGACACTTTAATGTGGTCATTTTGTTTTTCTAGAAACTAAAAACACATTTAATCCCACCGATGATGATCCCCTCTTCTGTGTGTTTCTCTGCTGATGGCGTGCATCAAACAATGGCAATAAGGGATGCAGGAAGCACCGTTTAATGACAGCGTAATTAAATTAAAAGGCCTTAGATAACACGAGTGCAAGTAAGGGCGAATAATGTAATTGAGAGCAGACTTTGTAAGTAAATTTTACAACAGTGCCTTATATTTTCATCCTACAACGACGTCTTCATTTCTCAGGTCAAAAAAATACAATTTAAATACCTTAAAACAAGTAGAATTTTTATTTTAATTAAAAATAAAAGAAGACATTTCGAAAGAAACCGCTTGTTGGTCAGACTGGTTGAATAAACTCAGATGACTTTCCATTTTCCACTCAGCCAACGGGCCTAAAACGATGGCAGTTTATGATGAAAATGAACAGGAATACAGACACTGAAAAATATAATCGTAACTGAAAATATTAACCCCGACTCTGAAATAAATGTATTGAAAATTTTGAAGTGAAACAAAACTGATAGTGAAAAAAGATTAATTGAGAAATAAGAGATAAATTAAACTTCACTGATAACTGCTGTTTACACTAAAGGTATGCTAATTGAACTACAAAGCTAATAAAATATTCAAAAGGAGGCATGAAATATTAACTCAAATATATTGTCTAAAGTAGTAAAACCCTGTTTTACAGCAAGTCGACTCTCAAACCTGTAGTGTGACATCAACTTTGCTTCTACTGCTGAATAAATATTTAATGCCCACTCTGTTGTTCTCATATATTTTTATAATATCACTCTTAAGGAGAAACTGTAATTGACTGAAATCATTATTGGAAATCAGAAATCAATAATATTGCATGTTGAGTGAAAAAGGGCATCAGGGAACTTTTGATAAGTCACGTTTATGTTTGAGGTTCTCACACACGTTTTTAAGTTTGAAGAACAGATATTTTAAGAAATCTGGAGTGGTAATAATTGTTGTTAATCCACAGCTGAGGAAGAGGGCCAATAAAAATCCAATGAAAAAGACAAAAGAATAAGGAATGAGTAATTTTACGAGACAGATGCGAGTTGTTTTTTGCCCCACTTTACTTAAGCAGTGTCGTGTCTCCAAACTGCCTCCTCATGCATAAATGAAGACCACACATGGCCCCTGGTCATATGGTGCACATTTCATTTAATTCACTCCAAAATCAACTTGATGCTGTCTCTACGCACTTTTTTTTTTTAAATAAACTTTAAGGATGTAAGAAACCATCAATTAAAGAAGAGTAAGTAGCAAACCCCCTGAAGAGGAGTGACAAACACATAGCTGTGAATGCCACTGAGCTCATTGCCCCTCATTGACCCCAGAGCCACCAAGGGCAGTGACTGATGAGTGAGTGTGTGTTTGACCTTGGGGACTCTTACTATAATACAGCATCCATACTCTCCCCTCCCCGCTCTTGCTGCCGTTTCTATCCGGTAGCCCACACAGTCCAGCTTACCAGCCACCCTCACAAAACGCAGCGGCTGCATTCAGGCTGCCAGCAGAAGACAACGCATCTTCTGTTCATTTCTTTTTGCTCACTGTGTTTGATGTCTAAAAACAGCTGGCAAGAGGAAGATGGGACCACTATTTCTGTTCTTATCCAAAGCCCTGTCAGCAACCTTAAACACTGAGCTCAAATGAAAATGCACCTCTAAATTAGAGCTGCCTTTTATTTTTTTGAGTGATTCTTGCCAAAATTGTAAATCAGTGGAAGGTTATTCCTGCAGAAAGTTCGTTAATTGTGTGACCATCATCATCGATTTCAGCAAAGTGATCACCATTTGTCATATTTTGGATAATCAAGGATTTAATGCAGTATCACAAATGGTTTTCTGATTAATAAAAGCAATCTTCACAGGAAGCAGGAGTGCAGGGTCTGTCCTCTTAAGTCTGTTCATTTGAGAAAAGCTTTCCTTATTGTCTGTCCACAAATCCAAAAATATAACCAGCGTACAACCAGTACTGAAGTCGATCCTTTTGAAGCTCCTCACACACAACATAAGCAGCTGGTGTCTGGAATAGTATTTATACCACTTTGACCCCTTTTACCTCAGTCTTAAATGTTACTTATTCTGATTTCATTCAACTTAAATACAAATGTTTGAGTACAAACCATTGCTTGCAGGGACAAAGCTCCTTTTTCTCCCAGAAAGGAGGTTTGTTGGGAGAAGGAGCCTGCAGAGGTTAATCTGAGTACAAAGGCAGCAGCGTGTGAATATCTGAGGTTTTTTAGAGAATATTTAGAACAAACAGCATCATTAAGACTAAGAAGTTTTACTCAGGGTTAAGTAATGAACATACTAAGCTTTGAACATCTCACTGAAGCCTGTGCAAGCATGAAAAACCTGACTGTTCACCTAAAATGACAGGTTACTTACCCCTCGGCGTGACCTAAGAAGAAGCACAGCTTAGGTGAGGATAATCTTTAAATGGGAAAACAACTAGTTGTGTATCACTAGTACACAAATGATCTCTTTATGGAAGAGTGGATGAAAGATATACGAGATACAACAACAAAAAAAATCCTGCTTGAAACTGGCTACCAGGAAACATTTGAAAGATTTTTGCTTTGGAAAGATGAGACCAAATCTGGGTTGTTTGGTGGCCTACATGCAGAAAGCTAATTGTGAAGGAAAACTAATACCATAATTCAACATGAACGTGCCATGGAGGTGTCATCATTATGCTGTTGGGATGTTTTTCTTCAGCAAGGAGAAGCAGGATGCTTAAACTTGATGAACACAGGCGAACTGTTACTAAGGTAGACTGGAAAGGAGTTTCATTTTCCACCAAGGCAAAGACTTTAAACATACAAGCACTTCAGTTGTACAGCAGTCAGTTAACAGACAGGTCGATATGTTGCTTTGTTTATCTTATATTTAACCCTTTCATGCATAGTGGTCACTACAGTGGACAGCTATTTAAAAGCAATTTTCTTGTGCTTCTTGTGAATTTTTATGTTTTAAATGCACATAGACCACTGAAGTGGACACTAATGCATCATTACATACACCATCAACTACTGGCCATCAGCTGCAAATG
Organism: Poecilia reticulata; assembly: GCF_904066995.2. Lineage (NCBI taxonomy): Eukaryota > Metazoa > Chordata > Actinopteri > Cyprinodontiformes > Poeciliidae > Poecilia > Poecilia reticulata. Next base: position 24,127,425 of record NC_088836.1, on the reverse strand, counting down.
CAAGAAATTATTTTTGTTAAATCCAATAAGGCCGACAGATCAAAAGCATGCCAACCGACCCGGTCCCTCCTTCGACTGTAGACGACTCTTACAGGTAAAAAAAAAAATATTGTGACATCAAATAATCCCTTAAGAACAACACTACTGATGTAATTTTCAAATAACAACTTAATATTTGGAGAAAATTACAATTGATCACCTAAAAAATAATATATATATATATATTTTTTTTTTTTACAAAACTTTTTTTCTTACCTTTTTTTATGCCTTAAGAAAATAAAACTAAAATTGTAAAAAAAATCCTGACACAAAGGATCGTAATTAGTCAGACATTGTATGTACTAGAGTACCACCACTGAAAGTTTCTAAAATTTCCAATAAAAGACAAAGTATTCTGCAATATTTTCTATCTACACTCAATTCTCAATCACAGTATTTGACTCATTAAATCGAACAAACAGCTGCATGCTTTCTGCTGATCAGCTTAGAAAGACTGAGCAGACCTCTGTGTTTGCTGAGCAGCTTCAGCGGACAGCTCCATCCACCCCAGCCTCTCCGTCAATCAGCTCTAGGAAGAGCCATTTGGAGATCATCCTTCTCACTTATCTATAATCTAAACCTCTGCCTTTACAACGCCGAGCTTCATCATCCGTCACTAGGTTTCTAGCTGTATCTCATTTGTGCCTCTGGGCTAACAGGTCAAAGGTCAGCCTGTTTTCTCTCTCTATCAAACACAGAGCAACGATGAAAGCCAGAAATAACAGTCTTAACTTTAATCTCTTGCGGACAAATTTGTTTGAAATTAAGACCATCGGTTAAGACCCTCAGCTTCAGCTTCAATTAAGACCCTCAGCTTCAGCTGAGGTCAATCAATCCTAAAGCAAAGTGCAAAAAGACACAACGATCACAGCTATGAAATGAGCTTATCGTCATTGTGATGAAAGAAATTATACCATGTCTACGTATCCGATCATTCTTCATTTTAACAGATTTACAACTGAACTATTATGCACTCCTTAACTTTTGTTTATTTAAATCTTAAATTCTCAAACTGTGGCAACTCTTTCCACATGAAAGACATTCGACAACCAAAAATGCTAACTCTTTTTGTCTGCTTCTCTGTGGGGACCAGATATTGAATTAAATACTCGCATTTCCCCTCGTTTTAACCTTAAAAATATAAACCACAGTCTGATGCCCTAATTACTCAAAACTTTGATTTGCAACACCGCCTCAGTTTTTATTGCCTACAAGCCTGACCACCAAAATGTTTATCACAAGATTGTCCATTTTGAATAATTTTGCCTCTAATGATGCAAAGTTTCTTTTACATTCTTTGTTTCTTTGAACCTTCAAAAAGCCTGCTTAGGTCACAGTGCTTCAATCAGTAAGTTCACACAAAATCTGTTCACTTGGAAGCAAATTATAAAGACTCTGCTCTTATGGCTGTGTTTATTTTAAAATATCTAATCTGCTCTGAACATATATGTAAATTCAAAGTGTGGCAGATATAATATGAAGCCAATCTGACTTAGATTAGGCAACAAAATGTGAATTAGCAGCAATACGGATAAGCATAGTGATATAAAACCAAAGTGCACACAACAGGAGCACAAAAAAGACGGTCTTTTGAAATCTGCTAATGGTCTGTTTAATGCGAAGGGATTTAACACAATCACATTACATGCAGAAGAGTTTAATGAACGTTTGGTGATTGTATATGTGTGTGATTAGGCCCTCAAGTTAACCACATAATGCTGCTATTTTAGCTTTTATTCCTTTCCAGGAACATTTTCTCTGCTATGTGGCTGAGTTAGGGCCTTTTTAATGGGGAAGTGGCAGAGAAAGGGGAAATAAAGCAGCAGACAGTAAAGAAACGAAACAGAACTGAGAGAAAAGAAGTCGGCGTGAAAGATTTAGAGGTTGGATTAAAAATGCAAAAAGGAAAAGGAAGGCTTAGCTCCCACCCAGAACCTCCTGGCTTTATTTTTTTAACATGCAAGGATTTTAGTGGGAGATGGGAAAGAAAAGTCGGTACAGAAGCTTGCAAATGGCTCAGGTGAATCAGAAATAAGCCAGTCCATGGCATAGCTCTATTTTATTTTGCTACATAGAATCATCTACCCATAAAATGACTTTAGAAAGAAGAAAAGACATTGATGTACTCTGGTTTTTATATATATATAATTTCTTTGATGTATTCAGATGCTCCTCAGACATCTGCAACCAAACACATCATGAAAGGAGGCACAGATGGGCAGGAGGCAATAAAAATCACACCCCACCAATGGGGGTAACACTACAAATGGAAAGGATGAGGACAGGCAGCAGATCAGATCCATGTAAACAACAAAGCATTAGTCACGGCATCGATGAGGCCGTGGCCAGAGATCATTGAGTAGCACCCGGCAGGCAACCAGAGAAAGATAAAAGAAGCCATTTACATCAGATGGAAGACGCTCTGCAGAAGTAGAAACCTCCAGGTCTGGAGTCCTGAAGCTTTTAGAGTTGCTCCTTGTGCAACACACTTAATGTCAGAAATACTGAGAAGCATGTTTTACAATTCTACAAACACATGATAATTATTTGAGTCAGGTGATTTGAACACATTTAAAATGTGCAGGACACTTATTATCTATGTCATCAGAAAAAGAGCATATCATAAAGATATACAGAAAAATGGAAACTATTGGAGAGCCACTGGTTAGATTTACGGTGTATCCCCAAAGACTATAACTAAACAGGACTCAAAACATTTTTTATTTATATTAGATCAAGAGGAGACGTCACACTGTGTGAGTGAGAAAGAGAGCGTGTGATGGGGACTCCAAAATAATCTGGAGTTGTTTTAAGTAGAGGTGCACCAATTGCAGTTTTCTATCACTGATAACCGATCTTTAAAAAGTCTGGCTTGCCGATTTTGATTTTGGCCAATCTAAAAAATTTTGTCTGAAATGTTGCTAAATATAGTAAGACAGTGGATGAGTTGGTAAAAGTGGGGTGACTATTGCTAACTGAAAACATACAGACATGACCTGATGGGCTGGTCTATTAGTTAAACCGTTCTCACAGGAGAGGAGAAGAGGACAGTGATTGATTTTTAGACCTTTAATGAGGTTGATAAGATCGGGGACGAAGATCGGCTTCACGTGTAAGTATCAGGCGATCGCCGATCTCCCAACATTCAGGAAATCGGCACCGATAAATCGGTGCACCCCTAATTTTTGTAGCAATTTTCATAGATAGTCTTATTTACTGTAAATTTCAGTAATCAATAAAGCAGGCGTTTCTAACTCCGGTCCTTCAGAACCACGGCACTTCAGTTTTAGATACATCTCTGTTCCAGCTCTGCAGAGCTTATAAAACTTTCTAAATAAACCTTATTTACTTCAATTCTCTCCATCAGCACTAGTTATTAAATGTCTGAATCAATACCTATCAATAATGTGATCAATTAAACAATGAAGTATTTTATATAGTTCTTACCATATAAAGTACAAAAAGCTGATTTATTTTGTAAATCAGCTTTTCATCATCACGTGTCTCCCAGATATATTTATACTAAATAATTTATTATAATTCAAAAATACTTTCCTTTGAACACTGAAAGTGAACCAAGGGTGAGTCAAAATATGACTTTACAGAAACCTGAGCCATGTTTTATTTTTTTTCCAGTTAAAAAAGTTTTGCTGTTTATCCCGTGTTTACTTCAGCTCACAAAGTTTTAGCAAAGACAAGGAAAGATGTCCTCTCTAATTTCCCTGCACTTTCAAGCACAATTTTGTCTCACATTTCCAGTTTGTCATGAATTATTCATGGCAGCAGAGATAAGGAATGTAAAAAAAAGCAGCACACGAGTCTCAGTGGTTAGGAATAGTTAATTAGTCTATCCCAGGGGAAGGTGATAATACAATGGTAGGCAGCTGAGACAGCTCCTCAAAGTGATTTTTTTTTGTCCTTGCAGGTCATCGCATGTGTTTAGCTGGAATTCGCCAGTTGCTTTGCTCCTCCTCTAAAATGCAAATTAATCTGACGGCTCCAGTGTCATGTGAAATTAGGACAATCTGGTAAATATTTAATTTAAATCTTCATATAATGATGGTTAACATAATTTTCTCTTCTGTAAAAGAAAAGGATTTAATTACAGGTAAGCACTAAAGATTAACGTTGTTTTGTTGTTTAAACAAACAATATGGCTGCATTGTGACACCTCAATGTTGCTTTGGTCCTTTCTGCATGTGCTTGTGACAAAGTGGTTAAACTCAACATTTACACCCACATGAAAATGGCTGCAAACAGACAGGCAAATATACAAGTGTACATCTTGGAAAAGCAGAAGTAGAGCCTCCTGCACAACCAACAAAAATGCTGAATGGTAAGTCAACTATGGATGTAACAATTCCTCAAATGATTCCAGAAAAATGTATCTGCAGCCTGGGCTTTGTTGGGGTTGCTAGGTAACGGGGCAGTGCTTACAGATTTGTGATGCAACATTACGAAGGTTTTTAAAACTGCTCCTTGTCCAGACACCAATAAACATAAACATATTACCAAAAACTGGCAGGGTATTTTCTAAGAGCTTGGGTTGTTTTTTTAAAAGCAGTGGAAACACAAATGGAAGTACAACAGTGTGTAAATTGTGAATTTTGCAAAACACGTCCCATTTAAGATCCAAATCTAGTTTACGTGCCAATAGCTGTGAAGCTTTGGACAGCAGCTGCACAACAGCATGTACCTTCCTGTCTGCACAGAGAAACATCGCTCTGCAGAAATGGGGTGGATTACAATGACCTATTTTGACATGGGTTACTGGAGCAAAACGAGTGTCAAAATGTGACAAATCTCACAGAGCCCTAAATTCCCAAGTCTCCTTTTGTTCGTTCCCATCGCCATACTAAAGAGACACTCTATCACAAGAGGCAGTGCAGTGCTAGAGGACATGACTGATTTATCAACAGCATGGTGGCTCTCTGTCTGAAGCACTCAGGTGAAATTTACCTTTCTTTTTCTCTTTTTCTTCTATGGCTGTAATGCCTCCTCTAAGCAGTGGGCACTCATCATATTGATCCAACAGCCTGGGAAACTTTATGAAATTCACAGAAAATCTTTTCACAGTCCGAGCGGAGAGATGTGACACTGGAGGATAGAAACGGCGCGAGTGGACATCTGCACTGACACGCCGGCTCCGATGTGCAGGGCCACAGTGGTTACATGTCTGTCAGGTCACAGGCTGCAATGAACTGGTGTCAATTAGCAGCGATGAGCAACACTCTTACAGGCAGTCGATACTCTAATTCGGAAATGATTTTCCCATTCAAAAAAGAAAAAAGACAGAATGGAAGAACTTTCGAATCAAACTGGATAAATAATTTTTTACCTTGACCTTTCAGTTCAAAGTTAAATAAATGATTAAGAGAGAAATAGGAACTGTGTATTGCTTTTTTTTATAATTTAGGTGACGTGAAAATCTGAAAATCCTAAATAAAATCCAGAGTAACTAAACCGTATTTGCAATTTAGTTGCTAAACGTGTCATTTCAGTAAAGTGTAGTTTAAATTGTGAAATCTGTGAAGTTTGCAGGAGGACATTATGGTCTCCAGGTTATAGGGGCCGAATAACGCTCCAGGTTGGTGTGGAACATTTTAAATCAAGAAGTAAAGTTGTATCTAAATATCTGAAGATTTCACAAAGCAAAGGAAAAAACCTACGAAGACAAAACCATCCTTTCAAACTGATAGGACCTGCAAAGAGCGCAGTAGTCACAGAAACCCCAGGTTTACTCTGGAGGAGCAGCAGAGATTCACAGCTCAGGTGGGAGAGCCTCTTGACAGATTAACTCGTCTTTAAAAGACTTCAGATTCGGACAAAGCCTTCTCTTCCATCCCACTAATGATCCTAAATATGCAGCCACAGCTGTAACTTTTAGGATTTATTTATTTGTGGCATCACTTTCCATTCACTGTATAATAAAGAGCTACTTTGTGTTGATTTGTCCCATAAAAATTTGCCAAAATACACTGAAGTGGTCCAGACTTCAGAAGAATGAATACTTTATTGAGACATTGGATGTTGACGTTACTGGTGATGAAGCTGTTGAGTGAAAGCCTGGTTAGATATCAATTATTCAGATGAAGGCTTTTCTTTACTCTCCCCAAAATAATCACAGTCTGAAGCATTCTCTAAACTGAAAGGGCTGAATCAGACTGGAGGAAACTATTTCACAGCTTGTGGCCTCAGACCATTACGCTTTTACTCTTAAGTGCAAACAGTGTTCACATGAGTCAGCCAATCTTTATTTAGGCGTGCTGAAAATGAAGCTGGACACTTCTTTTCTTTTTATTATTCCCCTGATATTTATAGCTTACTGAGAAGAAGAGGCCGCAGAAAGGGGATGCAGCGTTCTCCAGCCGGGCGTTTTTAGCACAGTATGCACCAAAGAGCATCGGTTTTTGAGTTGTGTGTTTTCCTCCGCATCACCTGCATGTGTCCTTTAAATCCATCTCTGTATAATTAAGGCTGCGAGTGCAAGTAGTCAAGTCCTGCTGGGAGAGATGAATGCACACCGGAGTTCAGAGAGAGACAACTCATTCCTGAATATGCTGGAATAATCTTTAAAGTCAGTCATCGTTTCATTATGCAAAGTACACTGACTGTGTTTTGTAACATTAAATGCAAAGTTTAGGATTTTATGCTAAATTAGGATTAAGCATAAAATGAGAAAATAACTGTAGTTTCCATTACCTTTTCATAGCTATATTTAAAAAATAGAATAACTATTTCTATATTTTCTCATTCTAAGTTTTTTTTTTTTTTTAAATAGAGGAAAATATTTTACGACTTTATTTCATGTAATTTTGATGATTATGGCTTCCAGATGACAAAACTCAAAAGTATGTTCATTTCTGTTCACTCAATAATTATTTGTGCATGAAAAACTACCTGAATGCCGCGTTGCCTGGAGGAAACCAGCCTGTGGTTCTGCTGAGGTGTAATGAAAGTCCAAGTTGCTTTCATAGCTGCCTTTGCTGTTGCACCTTCTCCAACATTTTTTCCTTCCACTCAATTTTCCCTGAATATGCTCAATGAATAACCAGAATAACTTTTTCAGGTGTGAAACCACTTGAAAAAAGTCTTCTGAGAGACTAAATTTTACTCTTTGCATTTTTATTTGCACTTTCTGAAATGAGTGACAAAAATGGTTAAACTTTTTAATGACATTCAAATTTTTTAAAGATGTACCAAGTTCTAAAAACCTGTTTGTGTTACTATGCATGGCTGTGACATATTTAAGTATAGGTTCAAGCCTTAACCTCATCGTATTTTCTCACTGTAAATACAGCTCATCACACAAAAATCTCTGCGAGAGCTGCAGCGGACGTGCATTCATCCTCACCCAAAGGCGTTCTCTTTATCTCTGCTACTGCTGCTGCGTAAATGCTTCCTCATGCTCTCCTCCTCTTTTATCTCGTTGTCTTTCTCTCGCCCTCCCCTCAATGTGAGCACAACACTGAAACGAGAAAAAAAAAATGTGCTGACTGAGAGAGGGATGACGCAGTAAACATAGCTGCTCTGAATATCTAAATTAAAAGTGGCCTTGTGTATCGTTTGAATTATTCATTATGGTAAACTGGATGCAGCTGCTACTACAGGGCAAGTGAGCCTCTCCGAGTTAAAGTCAGATAGATTGCTCCATTTGACTTGCTAAAGTGGTGAATTGTAGTTAATTAACTGTAGTCCCGGAAAAGCATTTAGGAAAAGCATGGGTGAAATCAGTTTTATAAGCTCCTTCAAGGCAACAACGCAACAACGCAGCTCCGAACTTAATAAGATACTCCATTAGCCGTGGAGGTAACTGCCAAACCAAACAACCTACCACAGACAGTTTGACAGGTTATGGTGAACGCCATTAATCTTAACATTTTATGCAAATAAATTACTTTTTCATTTAAATAAATTACAAACGAAAGCAAGGCTATGTTCTATATTAGTTGGATTTCATATTAATAAAGTGATTGTGTGTTTCTTGCTATTTTATTATACAGAAGTAGGTGAACTTTATTTATATAGTTCACTATAAACCACAAAGTGCATTAGAATAAAAAAAGCTTTTACCTCATTGATTATCATAATCAACAAGTGAGCGTTGCTTTGTGGAAAATATATTATATTCCCAAACTATTCTCCCATCTACATTTACACTTAGATGAAAGGATTTATTGTAGATTTGGACAAGTCCTTTAGAAGTGCATTTGAGAGGTCAGACACTGATGTTGGACAAGAAGGATTTTATGAGGTTGAGGTCACAACTTCTGCACCTCAGTGACGTTTTTCAGATCAGGATAATTTGCATATTCACCTAAGTTTAACACACAAGGTGAACATAGTGTCTGTATTACTGGAAAACTAACATTTTGATAGGTTTCTGTTCTTTCTTCTGACTTAGCAGATTTTAACCACTTTCTGCTATTTTGCTAAGTTGTGCTAAGCAAAATTTATCTTTTATAAAGAGACTGATATACTTAAGACTTGAAGCCTTAATATATCTTTGTGTCAGCCAACTTGTCTTAATAATGGAGTAGTTCACAGCACAGAGCATTTTACTGAACAAGTCAATAGATTCACTGACTTTTGTTATAACAAGAACAACATTCATTAAAAAAATTTCAGTAACACTTTAGCTCCAGCAATTGAATCTTGAATAGTAAAGAGTCACATAGTAAGCAAATTATTATTATGTTGTTGTTTTTTATAAGACAGAACTTCTCAAAAAGTGTAAAGGGTGCAGTGGAGAACCAAAATGTAAGAATCGCTTGCTGGATGCAGCCAGATGGGAATCTAAGTCTTTAATAAGTAACTGCACAGGGCGCTGCAGAGCTAAAAATCCTAAAATTACAAAGTAAACAGGAAAACAGAACAATAAACACAGCATGAGCCAAACAGGATGAAAAGCTAACACGAATCATCTGGCAAAGAGCAAATACCAGAATAAACACAGAGGAGCCAATCACCACACACAACAGGAAGAAACGGGTTCCATCACAGTGGTAATGGTAATGTGCTAATTCAGGCTAGTACCTGCAAGTGATGCTTTCTGCAAGAAGAAGCTGCTTTCTGTGTGACTTTTTCAGTCTCTCACATCATTATGGAGGAATTCTGGCTGACTTTTCGTTCCAGCAATGGTTTAGCTTATTAAGGCAGAGTATTTAAAGGTGTTTTGGTTTTACTGGTCATTTAAACTCTTTTTCAAAGGAATTAGGGATTTCAATCCTGGTTCTGTACATACCATGATTTAAAATGTTAAAGTTACGCTTTAGAACGCCTTAATCAAGAGAAGCAGTTATTTATTTTTTTATTTTTTTAATTTATTCAGTAGTGAAAAATTTGTCAAAAATAATCTGGGATTTCAGAGAGTGGCTAGTAAAGAACTGACTGCAGATTTGGTTTAATTATTTTCATTTAAGGATAATCAGGGAACCAAATGTTGGATAAATTAAATTATAAATCCACCTGGAAATAGCAATAGTTATTATTTAGGAATGCTTCAAAGAGACTGAGAACATTTGAGAAAATCCAGGTTATGTCGTGTCCCTGAATGCAACCTAAAGGTTCAGTCGTTGGGACATTCCCTCTCTGGACAGAGAATCATGTGCAGCATTTTAACACGGTTGAATGCTTCTAAATGCAGAAGGATTTTGAGCTTGGCTAATTTTATTGTTTCAGGTGAGTAATTAAACTTTCAAAAATACTGGTAAACCTCTGGCGTGGTTCTTCTATTTTCTTTGAAAAAGAAACCATCAGCTGAGCTTAAATAACAGACTTTAGTGATAATGGGGAGCCCACACTGTTGTGATTTGGTGTCAGATTTTAAAAGTTGTGCAGTGGACAGCTCTGCACATCAAGATGTTCATCTTTAAAGCAGCGCTGTATTAATTCAGAGCATGTATTTGCCAAAACAAAAGGGATTTGCCAGTACATATTCATGCTAAATCTACATAAATTTAAGCAAACCTTATATGGTCATACAATGAGTAATTGCACTTTAAACAAATTTTTATGTTGATCTAATAAATTATAGAGGATGGCAGTCTAACACAACATCTTAGTAATTATTTTATCCTATAAAGACATAAATGGGAGCAAAAGTTAAAAAACTATATATCTTTCATTAACTATAGAACTTTGATTGAAACTGAATCTGTTCTGTTCATTGGGGGGGAAATGTGTCAATGAATGTTTGTTGATTATTTTCATTTAAGGATAATTAGGGAACCAATTGTTGGATAAATGAAATAATAAATCCGCCTGGAAATAGTAATAGTTATTATTTAGGAATGCTTCAATGAGACTGTGCTGACATCTGAGAATTAGAAAATGTTCTCAAATTTTCTTATTCTCAGAAAATTATTATTTTCTGCTGATGGTTCCTATGAAAACCATCAGCAGACCAGTTGCAACACTTTGGACAAGACGCTGATCGAAAACATGATGGAGTTTAACTCTAAAAGTTTTCACAGACAAACTCTGCACTTTAAATGTGCAGCACTCTGACAGGAAACTCCAAATCAGGCTTGATTTATGTTATAATAAGGTAGAAAAAACCATCCCTCTGACTAGTTTTGATGTGAGATTGTTTGACTTTTCTATATCTGGGCTCAGCCTTTTCTGAATACCTCGAAGGCCTGGTGATTCACCGCTGCCTTTCAAAGTAGAAAATACGGCCAATCTATTGCAGTCAGCACTCTTGTCTTTCCAACTGTACTGATAAATAAAGCGTAGCACCTTCTGCATGATGTTAACTGTGCAAATTAAAGGCTTCTGAGAGTCTTGGTGTGTGAAATGATTGGCAGAAGCTCTGGCTGCTCTTTACCAGACAGAAATAACCTCTTGCGATAACAATCTCTGAACTTCATCGAGGGAGTGATCTCAGGTGCCGCTTGAATGAGAGCACCTGGTTCAGTCCCTTGTTCTACATCCCCCCCCTCCCTCCGAGCATTTAAATCTCATTCTCTTCACAAGAGTCACATCTTCACTTAGATAATGAATTATGAATCCCAGCTGAGATGATATTCAATATTGGATGAACCACACATCTTCATTTGGTGACAGTGCCGCCACTGCCACTTGGGGGGACTGTCCCTTCTTTGCAGTACAAGCGCAAATACAAAAGCTCATTACTATTAATATTCATGATGGGGCGGCTCAAGCAAAGCGTACGTGCAATGCTTGTGTGGGAATACCGTAAACGTGTGCATGGATACTGGTTGTAAATGTGCGAACAGAAGATGTGGTAGAGTCTGACGCAGGCCCGTTATTTGTGGACGGTTTTCACAAAGGGGGGGGGGCTGAAGCCACCACAGTCGCTATAAAACGTGGCTGGCTGTTGTTCCTTCTGCCTGAATGCACATGAGTGGCCAGGCTTATCTTTCCTCTGCTCTTTCCTCGCTGAAAAACACCACGAACACAGAAATGTACTGTACATTAATGAGAACACGGACCAATAGTTTGTCTGAGGACTCAGTGGAGCATTAGTAAATATATATATAAAGACCGTAGCGAGTGGCCTTTTGCTGTTGAACTGGTAATATTGTTCTCTACTGTAGATACTACTTCTGTAGATTATGTAAGCTTAGTTATTTCTGCTAGTATATAAAAACGGAGAGTGAAAGTAGTCCAGCGCTTTAAATATTAACTCAGTGTGCCATAATACTGCATACGTTGAGTTGCATGAAGATGAGTGGTCATAAATTTTCAAAATCTGAACTCAGTTGGGGGGGAAACGCAGAGCACATGACGAAGAGAAACATGGATGGAAAAAAATAGAGCACTTCCCCATCCCGCTTTGTCAACGTCACCCAACGTCAGAGTCTTAACCTGTCACAACAGTATGAATCATTAATTGTAAAATAAGGTGGAGGTTATACTTTGTAGTGTTTGTAATTCCATGAATTTGTCAAACAGTTCTTAAAAACCAAAATGAGATGGAGAAACAGTTCGCAATCACATATTTTCTCTCCAGAGTTTCTGGAAATGATTTCGCAAAGAAGGATAATTCCTAAAAACGTAATGGACAAAACTGGCCATGCTGTTTACAAGACTGTCATATGAACAGGGTGTTCTTCAGTCTTCTGTAGCTGTCTGTAGCTGTCTTCTGTAGCAGTCTGCAGTCTGTGTAGCAGAACACAGACTGCTACAGAAGACCAAAGTCTTCCCCATCCACAACAAACAATTTGAAAGATTATTTATAACTGATAATCAACACAATGGAAATTACACTAACATTTTCATTCAGTATATTGCAGCTAAGCAGTAAAAAGTTTACATACAACTGCAGAAATGTATTTTTTCAAATGTAAAAAAAATCAGCATGAAACAACCCTTATTCTCACTTTAAATGACATTTAGCTTGTGTGATTTATTTGGAAAAAATAAAAAGCTTTTTAAAGTGCACACTGCAATAAC